>NC_072009.2:39172500-39797500 GCF_028885655.2 Pongo abelii | reverse complement strand
TAAACTGAATAAAGGCATAATTTTGAGGACTCAATAAGTGAAATAGTGGAGGTACATTATACAGGAGTAAAGGTTTTGTATGTTACTGAAGGTAAGCTAGTGTAACTTTAAAAATGTTATAAGATTAGAGTCTTCCATACAATCATCATAGCAACCACAATTAAACAAACAAACACCAAAGAGTAACAGGCAGGAAGAAAGCTTTCTGTTCTACACCAGAAGGTTGTGGCTGTGGATTTAGCTACTCTCACCTGAGGCTACTGAGCAAGCTATCATGCACCATAGCATAGCTGCTATTTCACACAATTTTCACTACACCAGTGGTGATGAAATAGAAGAGGTTCATCCATATGCAGAACCTGGTGAAGAACTGGAGGCGGAAAGGAGTGGCGATGTGGAGACACAACTGACAAAATGTTGGCACAGCAACTGCTCCAATCCTATGTCTTTCCTCATGGCTTCCCAGGAGTTTGAGGTTGAAAGTATTGTTGACAAAAGACAAGATAAAAATGGGAATACAGAGTATTTGGTTTGGTGGAAAGGTTACGACGAACAGGATGACACTTGGGAACCAGAGCAGCACCTCAGGAACTGTGAAAAATGTATACTTGATTTTAATAGACGACAGACTGAAAAACAGAAAAAACTGACATGGACTAGAACCAGTAGAATTTTTTCAAACAATGCCAGAAGAAGAACTTCTAGATCTACAAAAGTGAGCTATTCTAAGAACTCTCCTAAAACGCTAGTGACGGATAAACACCACAGATCCAAAAACAGCAAGTTATTTGCTGCCAGCAAGATCGTTAGGAGAAAGGCATCTTCAAGTCTCTCCGACACAAATAATAGGGAGATGATAAATTCAACTATCAAGACCGTTGCACCTGAAAGCCCCTTTAACGACAAGAAAACTGTGAGAGGCTTTCAGAAACTTGAGAAACTGGACCCTATTGCAGCAGATCAGCAGGACACAGTGGTCTTCAAGGTGACAGAAGGGAAACTCCTCCACGACCCTTTGTCACGTCCTGGTGCAGAACAGCCTAGAATAGAGAACAAGACTCAGATACACCCACCAATGTCGCAGATGTCTGGCTCAGTTACTGCTTCAATGGCCACAGGTTCAGCTACCCAAAAAGGTATAGTGGTATTAATAGACCCGTTAGCAGCCAATGGAAAAACAGACATGCATACCTCAGTTCCAAGAGTGAAAGGTGGGCAAAGAAATATTACTGATGACAGCAGAGACCAGCCTTTTATCAAGAAGATGTACTTTACCATAAAGCTAACAGAAAGTGCCAGCACATACAGAGACATTGTAGTGAAGAAAGAGGATGGATTCACCCAGATAGTGCTATCAACTAGATCCACAGAAAAAAATGCACTGAATACAGAAGTAATTAAAGAAATAGTTAATGCTCTTAATAATGCTACTGTGGGTGACAGCAAGCTCATGCTGTTCAGTGCAGCTGGAAGTGTCTTTTGCTGCGGTCTTGATTTTGGGTACTTTGTGAAGCACTTAAGGAATGACAGAAACAGAGCAAGCCTTGAAATGGTGGATACCATCAAGAACTTTGTGAATACTTTTATTCAATTTAAAAAGCCTATTGTTGTATCAGTCAATGGCCCTGCCATTGGACTAGGTGCATCCATCCTGCCTCTTTGTGATCTCGTGTGGGCTAATGAAAAGGCTTGGTTCCAAACCCCTTATATGACCTTTGGACAGAGTCCAGATGGCTGTTCAACTATTACATTTCAAAAAATGATGGGTAAAGCATCTGCCAATGAAATGTTATTTGCTGGGCGAAAGCTGACAGCATGGGAGGCATGTGCCAAAGGCCTGGTCTCTCAGGTAGTTTTGAGTGGAACTTTCACCCAAGAGGTTATGATTCAAATTAAGGAGCTTGCCTCATATAATCAAATTGTACTGGAAGAATCTAAGGCCCTTGTTCACTGTAATATTAAGTTGGAGTTGGAACAGGCCAATGAGAGAGAGTGTGAGGTGCTGAGGAAGATCTGGAGGTCAGCCCAAGGGACAGAATCCATGTTAAAGTATGTTGAAAATAAAACTGTTGAGTTTTAATTGTCAGTCTGTCTGCTCAGGACGCGAGAACTAAGCTGAACCAAATGCATCATGAGTTGCGAGATGCCCTAATCCATCTTCATTGCCCAAAACAGTTTCACCCATAGCTAAGGCTTGGAAACAGAACCGGAAATGTCCAAGCCAGGTATTTAAATTATCACATCATTTTTAAGCACTGTAGCTTTAAAAGAAGTAATAAAACAGCTTGTTTGCCCAAATGTGGTTATTTTATGCTCACATAAGCCCAAATATAAAAGCAGACTGTTGGGTACTAGATTCTTCTTGGAAGCCATAAAGTGTATCTATGGCTACTACGATACACAAGACCAGAGTTGTGTTTTATTGGATGCTTATGACAGAGAATCCTGTAATAATGTTGATTTTTCTTAATTTCATATGCTAGAATACCTCTGCTGGGTTATAAGGCAGCATTAGCTTCCCTTCCAGAAGGACACAGAACTGTATGAGATGGTGCCCTTGACTTTACAGTGTCACAAGCACTTCAGAGACACACTATTATAAATTAAAAGACTTTTCTTTTAGAATAAATATTTCTGGCACAAAATTCACTGATGATCATTCTCCTAAACTGAACATATGACTAGAACTTGTGGTGAGGTATCACTTGATTTTATTTTCCTTTATAAATGTCTAGTTCTTACCCAGTTAACAAAAGAAAACTTTATCTCTCTAAAGTAAAACTTGTTGCACCGTATTAGTGAATTATGGAATCATTTTTGTGGAAATATCCAGGTTCTAATGTTTGTAATGTGCAGATTTAGGTTACCTTAGAGTGTGCCCTAGTTAATAAGTTAAAATTCTGGACACATTATTAAAGGCAGAAACTTCTTACCAAACAAAGGCTCCTACACTCTGTATGGCCTTTAAAATTATCAGTGTCTCTTTTTATGATCACACAAATTTCTAGAACACTGTATGTGTTCAGTTACCCAAAAGCTCTATGCATACTGTCTTGCTGATTTTTATCAAGGCTCCATTACATAGGCATATTTGAATAATCCACTGGCCACTGGTGATGAATGTCGTCTTTGTCACAATATCTCTAGGGTGTCGCTTCACCAGCCAACAGTCTCTGTGGATGATGTCACCTTTGTGCAAGTTTCCCTTGAGCCTGCTTGTCTAATTTTACAAACCCATCTTACAGCCTGCACTCAGCTCAAACTATGGGCTTAGGTTTCAGTTTGCTATGGATGTGCCAGGCACAGAATGGAGGCAGATGCATGAGTGAGTGTTGGTTGAGTCCAGGCACTGCACACAGCTTTGCATGTTATCTGTGATGAGGTAAGCAGGTCAGGTGCTGGTACAGGTGACAATTCCCTGCAGGTCTTTAGGTGACTCAGGCATACCACAAGCTTTCTCTTCTGCAGGCACTGAAGAATGCAGTGTCATCCAGAAAAGAAGAAATGCCAGAAAATGCAAAGACCCAAAGACGTCATCTCAGCCCTGGCTTGGGAAAGGTTTAGATCTGGGATATCTAAAGGGCTAGTGTCCTGCTTTCTTTTTTCTTCTACTTTTCTTTTTTTCTTTTTCTTATCTATGGGATCACTATGGCTTAAATTAGGTTTTTCAAAGGGCTCTGTCTCTCTTTCTACTGGAGATTAGGATCTTGTCTTTTCTTCACTCTTTCTCTCTTTGACTGCTTTTTATTTATTATGACATGCTATAGAAGAAATGTGTTTTGGCCCAGCTTCTTTCTGTTGACTGTAGGGCTATTTGTCAGAAACAGTAAGATTTTGGCTCAGCAATAACATAACGTCTTCCTATTTAAGACCCAAAAAAAGGGGCTAGATATTAGAAAGGCTCAATATATGTATTGATGTATCATAAAACTTCCCCAGGTCTTACTTTATTTGTTTAAGGCACTGTAGTGAAAAAGAAACTTGCACTTTACTGGCCCGTCATTCATTGGGCATTTCCTCTAGGGGTAGTAAGGAACATGGAGGGCGGGATGTAAAAACTGGAAAAGCTGAAGATGATGTGACTAAAAGATTCTCTACATCAAGAAGATGAGAAAACCTGGAGTAAGAAAATTTTGTTTTGATTGTTTCCAGGGAGACTGTTTCTCTGATGTTTGTGAGTTGTTTCTTGTGGGCTTTTCTGATATGACTGCTAAGAAGGCATGAACAATTTTACAATATTTACAAAGATGTCGGTTGTTTCACGGGACGAAAAGCCTTGCACATAGGAAACTTCAAACAATGTGCCTTCGACCCTCAGAAACTTTCTAGGTCTTCAATAGTATTGACAAAGAAAAGCTACATAGTTGTGGTGGATTACTGGGAAAATTTCCACAGGCAGAGAAACAGCCTGGACTATCAGGCTGCAGACAGAATTTTAAGAATCCTGTACAATCCCGTGGCCCAAGCAAATATATTTTTTTTTAAATCCCAACTTTTTTTGTGAGTGTGCTTAAGACATGTCCACAGCTACTCAGATAAAAAAACAAGACCCCGCATTAAAATGTTGTGTCTTTTGTGTAACCAGATTGCTTCCAAGAAATAGTCTCTTTTTCAGAACATGTACATATTGGACTCCAGTGTGTTACAAAGGGCACCTTATATTACTAAACATGCTTCAGGCTCTGAGCCAAATTTCTCTAAATTATCATTTTAGCCTCTGGTCCCATGCCAAGGTCCTGGGCCGTGCTTTCACTTTAGCTCTTGTGCAGCTCAGTGCCAAGTTCCTGAGCCAAGCTGAGTCATTGCATCAGCTATTAATAGTTCCAGGCACAAGGACCCAGGAAAGATACGTAGTGCTTTCTTCAAAACTGGTTAGTACATTTTCTTTCTTCTGAGTCCATAAAAATATCAGACTCTTTCTCAGAGTGGGCAACTGACTCTACTCCACCAGAGGTTAACATATTACACATTTGCTATCATCTCCCCTTTTGCATTCATAATTTTTAATCTTCTTGAGATTAAACAAATCTGTGTGTCACCTGATAGATTTTGGTTCACAGGGGCACAGCAAGGTTTGTTTTTGGTTCATGGACTGGGAAAGGCTTTAATTAAAAAGGTCACTAGTAGCTGGGCATGGTGGCTCATGAGTGTTATCACAGCACTTTGGGTGGCCAATGCGGGCAGATCACAAGGAGGTCGAGATCGAGATGATCCTGTCTAACATGGTGAAGCCCCCATGAAGTCTATTAAAAACACAAAAAATTAGCTGCATGTGGTGGTGGGCACCTGTAGTGAGAGCTACTTGGTAGGCTAAGGCAAGAGAGTGGCATAAATCCCAGAGATGGAGCTTGTGGTTACCCAAGATCTTGCAACTGGACTCCAGCTTAAGTGACAGAGTGAGAATCCATTAAATAAAAAAGGTGAGTAGGAGTGCAATTCCAAACTACTTACATTCATATCTGCAGCTTGTCCTCTATTTGCATTCACATCTGCCCCTTGTTCTCAGTTTTTGTTTGTTTGTTTTTGTTATTTGTGTTTTCTTTTTTTAATTTCTGAAGAGTAAAGAAAGCTCTGGGCAAGTGCCAGGTAAAATCCGATAGATTGCCCGCCATTCTTACAAAGCTTAGGAGAAAGGGATGTTGGGAGACACATTGGCCATCTCCTTTCACCCTCCACTGTTGAAAATGTTGCCTCTGTGCCAACTATTTTCTTTCACAGAGGATCCAGCTGTCACATAGGACTGAAAGGATATCTAAGTTAATTGAAGATTTCTGGATAAGACTATATCACGGTGTTATGTGAAGGCCTCAAAACTAACTCCAGTTTCTGACAGTCTATCAGAGTGTTGCCTCCAAAAATTTCAGGCTTTTCTGTGGCATTTTACTTATTTATTTTTTGTCATTGTGTGGCTAATGTCTATCCTGTTTCTTCTTTGTATGCAATGTTGCGATCTGGAGATGTAAGCTCACTGGTAAAAGTCAGTCATTAGAAATATAATTCAAAGAGTTGCTATTTTGTGATTTTTTTTCTTTCAAATGGGAAGAATTCAAAATTGTGATCTAAAAATTTTTATTTGATAAGGATCTTTTTGTCCACCGATGATAGATATTCACGTCACTGTAGAGAATGGCATACATTCAAAGAAAATTTCTCTTTTGGCTGGTTATTTCTCTTTAAAAACCTCCACACAACCATACATATCTAAAGAGTTTCTTTGTGAGACACATCTTTTTTCTGCAGAGACACATACTGTGGGGACAGGTGATAGAGCATTAACCTTCTTTTTCTAACTTTTGAGTATATAAACCTGGGATTCAGCATTTTCATGGAGCATTTTAGATCTTAAAATGCAACCTAGTGAAATGAGTTTTTCTCTGTGGGGAAGCCTTGCCAGTACTTTGCACAAAACCCTTGGTTTTTTAACTCCTCTCTCTCCTATATCTCTCTAACAATAATAAGACTCTGTGCCCTATCAGTAAACAGAAAATTTCCACTTTCAATAATCAGAAAGAAGGTGCCTTTGAGAGACACATTTTAGCTAAGTACTGTCTAATGAAAGCCAGCCATACAAGTTTTACTTGTTTTGAGGCACACCTTCTTCCTCCAGCAGCACTGACATTTAAACTAACAGAGAATTTTATGTTTCAAAGTCAATCAATCTTATTTCCTGCAATTTCAATATTTTTTCTAAGCCTTAGCAAGGGAAGCCACAAATAGCATTAAAATTCTTACTCTATACAAGTGTCTTGCTTGAATCCAATGACTATACCATCTTTTTTTTAGGTTCCCAAGTTACTTTGGTTATCTTTTGGATTGAGTAGGCTTAAGAAATCAACCAGGAGTCACCAGTGGAGAGCTAAAGCCTGTGCAGGTAAACGTTACTTGTCCTGTTCTCTAGCTCCTCTGGAACTGTGGGTGAAGGTTTTAGCTTGCATCCATGGAGGACAACTATGTCAGTCATCAGACTCAGAAAAGACAAGAGGAATGCAAAAACAAGGAATATCCTATCTTTCTATTCAATCAGGGCTATTTCAAAAGGGGAAAAATATAATAGGAAGAGTTTTTTCTATGTTTCTTTAGAAACTTCACAAACTATCTGCAGTGTGCACCTCTCTAGATTACTGTCTGAAACACAGAAGTTTCATTGGCTGTGAGACTCTGAAAAAAGTAAGTGGCTTATTTATGTATTTATTGCTCAAGGGCATGACAGCCCTAACAATTGCAGGACAGACATGCCTAGCTTTCTGAGGGAAGTGTTCGTTTTAGTACTATTCAACAGATATATCTTTTCTTCAGATGGCAAAGAAATGAGTTTGATTTTTTCTTTTTTTATTCAACCTTCCTTTGACTTGGGACAAAACCCAGATCTTTCTAAGCACGGTAAAACTGACTCTGCCCTCTTGGCAGTCATAACAGGCACGTTTCAAAGAGATAATTCATTATGTCAAAGACAAACCCCTGAGGAACACTCAAATATATCTTCTAAATGCCATACATGCCACCCTCATTTAGAACCTCCAATAGCCTTTTCATCAGCTTGTCTTCTTGTGCCACTAAAGAAACCCCAACCTCACTCTTGCCCCTGCAGAAAATACCCATAGATGTGATGCTAGTATAGTAGAAATTTTCTTCTCATTGTAGGGACTTAGATAAAAAAATGAAAAACATAAGCAAATGTCCCCTGATGACCCCAGTGGACATACAGAGATATTTCAAAATCTAACTCAAGTGCTTAATCGTACCTGAATTGATGATACATTACTCCTAAACCAAACCCTAACTGTTGCCATAAAGCACGCAGCTTTACAGAGAGCAGAGTTATCTGTGGATGAACCACATGTCTTTTACAAAATCTTGAAAAAGGGAGGCTGAAAAGGAAAAAAAATGTTGAACTGATAACAGAATTCTTATTCATAATAGGAAAGGATGGACTGCTGATAACTCAATTGGAGTCTTCTTGATCCTATAGCAGAGTGAAAAAAAATTAGTGAGCCTACTGGAAGGCTTATTAGTGAACAGTACAAAACTTCATAACTGCTCTAAACTATTCATAATAGGTTAAAAACACATAAAAATTATAGAGGCTTTTTTAAAATCCTGAGAGAGGCTTTAGTGAAACACATGTTCCTACCTCCCTATTGAGTTAAGATAAAGTTAATCTTAAGAGAAAAGTTTATTACTCAAACAGACCCTGACATCAAAAGAAAACGGCAAAAATATGTCACAGGTTCAGATAATATTGTTCTTTTAACAATGCACCAGGATGTAACAGCCTTTCTTTCATTTTAGATAACACTAAGAGTCTTTTCTTTTACATTTAAGAAAATTAAGGATTGTAGAAAAAGGAAACTGTTTGGAGCAAAAGTTTGAATAAGTGGCAAAAGAAGCTCTCTGCCAGCAGAGATAGAAGCTTGAATAAGTTGTCCACTGGGGTTTAAGGTTTTTATGGCCTAAAAAATAAAGATATGTACTTAGTTTGCAAGCTGTCTTGGAGAATGTGTGACTTAGCTTTGCCCAGGCCCAGGACCTATTAGAAAGCTTAACCCAGGCACTTTGCCTGGGAGCAGTCAGAAGTAGTAATTTGCAAAGACTGCTTAGCTTGGCACAGGACCTAAAGTAAAAGCTTGTCCTGGGATGCTGGCTCAGGAATAATCATGGACTGAAATGATGATTCATATGGGTTGAGCAACCAGTCAAATACAAAAAGAAATATTTCAGGCATTACCCACTAGATCTCACTGGGTTTATGCCCCCCCAAAAAAAAACAAAACAAAAAAAACTTTATTTTCGGAAAGCCCTCTGAGTATACAGAAAACAGTCTGCCTATGCCAGGCATTGGTTCCCCCATCTGAATGAGTGAGAGGTTCGTACAAGATTTTATCTGAATGGACTGAAAGTTCTGTTATTTCTGTTGCTGCAGCCATGCTATCAGGCACAACTTTCTGTGTTAGATCCCTTACTGGTGCCTATACTTTTTTTTGGTCTGATTATTATGTTGGAATCAGGCCCTTACCTGTTGATTGGGGGTCTTCCAGAAACCACTTCCTTGCTGTTTTCATATGGAAAGGTAGCTAAGTTGTCTTTGTCTTCCCTCAGAAATGAAAACTCTAACTTCTCTTAGGAGATTGGGTATTGGTCTTTCCGGATGCTTTCTGCTGGAGAAGAATGTTGTGTAGAAAACAGTGGGTAGGATTCTACTGAGGGTTGGTTTAAGTGTTTGTAGAAGAAAGACATGTTAATGCATGGTTTAATTTGCATTACATTTTAAGGTGTGATAGACTTAAGGCAAAAAAAGAAAACCAGCTTCGATTATTAGAAAAAGCATATCACAACTAGACAAGGTGAGTAAGAAAAGCTGAAATACTTCAAGGCTGCTAACATGCCCGTATAATTGTGGCTATATTTATACCTGTTAAGATTTTGTTACATGGGACTTAGGTTTATTTAGCTTTCTTGATTTGATCCTTCAAAGCAAAAATTCTGTTACAGGAACCATATTTTCTTCTGTTATCTGAAAACATTTGTGGAATGCGTTCCCAGAATTAGAATATTGTTCTAGATTTCTCTATTCCCCATATCATTCTGTTTTCCAAGAACTGTAGCTGGACCTCACCAGCTACAGTTTTTGGTGGACAGAAAAAAATAAATAAATAAAAAAGGTTAATTAAAATTGTAAGAAAATCTTAAAAACAACTTATGAAGTGAGAAATTGGTGATAGGGGTGTGACAGACTTTGAGACACATATCTTTTTTCTAGTCCTAATTTTTGTTAAGAATGAATCATGATAAACTTTAGTCATTGGCAAAACAGACTTTTCTTACACTTAGCCAGACAACTTTTGTAAAGTACTGTGAGAAATACCTTTACATGGGCTTTCCTCATGGGCTTTTATGAATCTCTATTCTACAAGGAATCTTAAATAGGACATTATAAAGCTAAGTCCAGCCATAGGTTTCACCCTTAGATATATATTATTTGGAAAAACTCCTCGGTTTTTTGAGATTCCAAGGGCATGTGGTTCCTAGGCCTGATAGGAAGTGGCATTTTTTTTCTTACCACAGATTAGAAAACATGTATTGGGACTGTGTAAACGAAGTATAAGGCCGGGTTTCTTAGAGGGCTTTTATTGGTTCCAATAGTCAGATGTAAGTCATTAAAGAAGGCACACGCTTCCAGTCAAAGCCTTAGAAAATCAACAAGCTTATTCTATTGGGTTATGTTGCAAATGAAAATACATTTTTTGTTGCACTGATTAAAACAATTATATTGTTGTAAATTAAGAATAATCACACACACCTTCCAAAATGTAGAGGAACTAGGCATAGGGGAAAAAAGTGTGTTCCAGGTTTTTTTAACAGGTGTATACCAAATGACAGCGTTAAAGCTGTAACTAGTTTAAAAGAAAGTGCACTTGACTTCAAAAAACAAAACAAGGATTAGAAATGTTCTAAAATAAAGGTAAAGAGATTGCTTCATTCTTCTGTTAGATTAGTCTATTTTAACTTTTGTCCTACTTGATATTTATAAGCGTTTTAGCTATTCCTAAGTTCTGTAAAGTTTCCTGTTATAAAAAAACCTACAGTGAGAACAGCTGGTAAAGCTCTACAGCTAATTTTAAGCCATTATTCTTGATTAAGATTTAATGTCTGTAAATGACAAAATGTCTAGTGTGGTTTGAAACAGAATAGGCAAAGACATTTGGTTACTTCTGTGATTTACAACAGCTTAACATAATCACCTTAATTAAAATTGATAGCACATATTCAGATATTAAGAACATGAAAAACCCAATGTGGTTTTGAGACCTGTGTTAATATTACTCACTAAAATATATTCTGAAAAAATAAAATATTACCATCAAAATCACATGTGTTTAAATATGTTTTATAAAACAGTTTAATTTTTTTTTTTTTTTTTAATGCTCCAGGGGCTCTATGAGGCATCCAAAACACAGGTTTCAGAAAACACATCCTTGAGCTTAAAATTTTATTCTGGGAAGCCTGCCAAATATTTTAGAGGATGAAGACACTTAATGTTATGATATCCAATTCCAGATTTCCATAAATCATTGTTTTTGCCAAAATACCGTTGGTAGAAATGTTTGAAAGGGCAGAAATATTTTCATCAGCCTTCAATATTACATAATAATCTCTTTCAGAATGACAAATTTTCCCCTTGTATTTATATCCCAATATTAACCCTAAGCTTAATGAAAACTTATGTAAAATTATATTTAACCTTAGAAAGATTGACAAAGAGGTGAGATTTTCACAAACTTATTACAACGTTTTAACAACTTTCTAAAAATTTGCTAAAGAGAAGATTAATGTTTCAAGAAATTTTTGTTGTGTTTTCACTTCAATGCTTAATGGCAGAAAAAAACATAACACCCTTTCCAATCTAGTGCCTGGGTGCGCAGAGTTTTCTTCTGCAAGATTAATTTTTTTAAAGCTATTTTCACAATTTGAGTAAACAGTTAGCTTTATTTTAGTTAACTAAAGAAAATCCTTTACCTCTAGGCAAAACGTACATTTCCATGTCTTTCTAGAATTTATTTTCACTACAAGCAACTTTTACTCTTCTACCACACCTGGAGATTAAATTTATATACAGTATTCTCAATTGCACGTTATAATAATAGCTTTTAACAATGAAAAACTTCAGGGTAGCCAGAGAGAAAGGTCGGGTTACCCACAAGGGGAAGGCCATCAGACTAACAGTGGATCTGTCAGCAGAAACTCTACAAGCCAGAAGAGAGTGGGGGCCAATTTTCAACATTCATAAATGAAAGAATTTTCAAACCAGAATTTCATATCCAGCCAAACTAAATTTCATAGGTGAAGGAGAAATAAAATACTTTACAGACAAGCAAATGCTGAGAGATTTTGTCACCACCAGGCCTGCCCTAAAAGAGCTCCTGAAGGAAACACTAAACATGGAAAGGAACAACCGGCACCAGCCACTACAAAATCATGCCAAACTGTAAAGACCATCGAGGCTAGGAAGAAACTGCATCAACTAATGAGCAAAATAACCAGCTAACATCATAATGACAGGATCACATTCACACATAACAATATTAAGCTTCTATGTAAATGGACTAAATGCTCCAATTAAAAGACGCAGACTGGCAAATTGGATAAAGAATCAAGACACATCAGTGTGCTGTATTCAGAAAACCCATCTCACGTGCAGAGACACACATAGGCTCAAAATAAAATGATGGGGGAAGATCTACCAAGCAAATGGAAAACAAAAAAAGGCAGGGGTGGCAATCCTAGCCGCTGATAAAACAGAAGTAAAACCAACAAAGATCAAAAGAGACAAAGAAGGCCATTACATAATGGAAAGGGATCAATTCCACAAGAAGAGCTAACTATCCTAAATATATATGCACCCAATACAGGAGCACCCAGTTTCATAAAGCATTTGCTGAGTGACCTACAAAGTGACTTAGACTCCCACACAATAATAATGGGAGACTTTAACACCCCACTGTCAATGTTAGGCAGATCAACAAGACAGAAAGTTAACAAGGATACCCAGAAATTGAACTCAGCTCTGCACCAAGCAGACCTAATAGACATCTACAGAACTCCCCAATCCAAAACAGGAGAATATATATTTTTTCAGCACCACACCACACCTATTCCAAAACTGACCACTTAGTTGGAAGTAAAGATCTCCTCAGCAAACGTAAAAGAACAGAAATTATAACAAACTGTCTCTCAGACCACTGTGCAATCAAACTAGAACTCAGGATTAAGAAACTCACTCAAAACCACTCAACTACATGAAAACTAAACAACCTGCTCCTGAATGACTACTGGGTACATAACAAAATGGAGGCAGAAATAAAGATGTTCTTTTGAAACCAATGAGACAAAGACACAGCATACCAGAATCTCTGGGACACATTCAAAGCAGTGTGTAGAGGGAAACGTATAGCACTGAATTGCCCACAAGAGAAAGCAGGAAAGATCCAAAATTGACACCCTAACATCACAATTAAAAGAACTAGAAAAGCAAGAGCAAACACATTCAAAAGCTAGCAGAAGGCAAGAAATAACTAAAATCAGAGCAGAACTGTGGGAAATAGAGACACAAAATAATCCTTCAAAAAACTAATGAATCCAGGAGCTGGTTTTTTTGAAAGGATCAACACAATTCATAGACCGCTAGCAAGATGAATAAAGATGAAAAAAGAGAAGAATCAAATAGACGCAATAAAAAATAATAAAGGGGATAGCACCACCAATCCCACAGAAATACAAATGACCATCAGAGAATACTACAAAGACCTCTACGCAAATAAACTAGAAAATCTAGAAGAAATGGATAAATTCCTTGAAACATACACCCTCCAAAAACTAAAACAGGAAGAAGTTGAATCTCTGAATACACCAATAACAGGCTCTGAAATTGTCACAATAATCAATAGTTTACCAATCAAAAAGAGTCCAGGACCAGACGGATTCACAGCCGAATTTTACCACAGGTACATGAGGAACTGGTACCATTCCTTCTGAAACTATTCCACTCAATAGAAAAGAGTGAGTTCTCCCTACCACATTTGATGAGGCCGGCATCATCCTGGTACCAAAGCCTGGCAGAGACACAACCAAAAAAGAGAATTTTAGACAAATATCCTTGATGAAGATTGATGCAAAAATCCTCAATAAAATACTGGCAAACCGAATCCAGCAGCACATCAAAAAGCTTATCCACCATGATCCAGTGGGCTTCATCCCTGCCATGCAAGGCTGGTTCAACGTATGCAAATCAATAAATTTAATCCAGCATATAAACAGAACCAAAGACAAAAACCACATGATTATCTCAATAGATGCAGAAAAGGCTTTTGACAAAATTCAACAACACTTCATTTTAAAAATGTTCAATAAATTAGGTATTTATAGGACATATCTCAAAATACTAAGAGATATCTATGACAAACCCAAAGCCAGTATCATACTGAATGGGCAAAAACTGGAAGCATTCCCTTTGAAAACTGACACAAAGTCAATTTTGTCAGCACTGCACCACACCTATTCCAAAATTGACCATGTAGTTGGAAGTAAAGTGGGATGCCCTCCCTCACCACTCCTATTCAACATAGTGTTGGAAGTTCTGGCCAGGGCCATTAGTCAGGAGAAGAAAATAAAGGGTATTCAATTAGGAAAAGAAGAAGTCAAATTGTCTCTGTTTGCAGATGACATGATTGTATATCTAGAAAACCCCATTGTCTCAGCCCAAAATCTCCTTAACCGGGTGAGCAACTTCAGCAAAGTCTCAGGATACAAAATCAATGTAAAAAAATCACAAGCATTCTTAAACACCAATAACACACAAACAGAGAGCCAAATCATGAGTGAACTCCCATTCACAATTGCTTCAAAGAGAATAAAATACCTAGGAATCCGACTTACAACGGACGTGAAGGACCTCTTCAAGGAGAACTACAAACCAATGCTCAATGAAATAAAAGAGGATACAAACAAATGGAAGAACATTCCATGTTCATAGGTAGGAAGAGTAAATATCATGAAAATGGCCATACTGCCCAAGGTATTTTATAGATTCAATGCCATCCCCATCAAGCTACCAATGACTTTCTTCACAGAATTGGAAAAAACTACTTTAAAGTTCACATGGAACCAAAAAACAGCCCACATTGGCAAGCCAATCCTAAGCCAAAAGAACTAAACTGGAGGCATCAAGCTACCGGATTTCAAACTATACTACAAGGCTACAGTAACCAAAACAGCATGGTACTGGTACCAAAACAGAGATATAGATCAATGGAACAAAAGAGAACACTCAGAAATAATGCTGCATATTTACAATTATCTGATCTTTGACAAACCTGAGAAAAACAAGCAATGAGGAAATGATTTCCTATTTAATCAATGGTGCTGGGAAAACTGGTGAGACATATATAGAAAGCTGAAACCCGATCCCTTCCTTACACCTTATACAAAAATTAATTCAAAATGGATTACAGACTTAAACGTTAGACCAAAACCCATAAAAACCTTAGAAGAGAACCTAGACATTACCATTCAGGACATAGGCATGGGTAAGGACTTCATGTCTAAAACACCAAAAGCAATGGCAACAAAAGCCAAAATTGACAAATGAGATCTAATTAAACTAAAGAGCTTCTGCACAGCAAAAGAAACTACCATCAGAGTGAACAGGCAACCTACAATATGGGAGTAAATTTTCACAACCTACTCACCTGACAAAGAGCTAATATCCAGAATCTACAATGAACCCAAACAAATTTACAAGAAGAAAACAAACAACCCCATCAAAAAGTGGGCAAAGGATATGAACAGACACTTCTCAAGAGAAGACATTTATGCCCCCAAAAGACACATGAAAAAATGCTCCTCATCACTGGCCATCAGATAAATAGAAATCAAAACATGAGTTAGAATGGCAATCATTAAAAAGTCAGGAAACAACAGGTGCTGGAGAGGACGTGGAGAAATAGGAACACTTTTACACTGTTGGTGGGACTGTAAACTAGTTCAACCCTTGTGGAAGTCAGTGCGGTGATTCATCAGGGATGTAGAACTAGAAATACCATTCGACCCAGCCATCCCATTACAGGGTATATACCCAAAGGACTATAAATCACGCTGCTATGAAGACACATGCACACGTATATTTATTGTGGCAGTATTCACAATAGCAAAGATTTGGAACCAACCCAAATGTCCAACAATGATAGACTGGATAAAGAATATGTGGCACATATACACCATGGAATACTATTCAGCCATAAAAAATGATGAGTTCATGTCCTTTGTAGGGACATGGATGAAATTGGAAATGATCATTCTCTGTAAACTATTGCAAGAACAAAAAACCAAACACTGCATATTCTCATTCATAGGTGGGTATTGAACAATGAGAACACATGGACACAGGAAGGGGAAC
The DNA here is from genome assembly GCF_028885655.2 of Pongo abelii. Taxonomy (NCBI): domain Eukaryota; kingdom Metazoa; phylum Chordata; class Mammalia; order Primates; family Hominidae; genus Pongo; species Pongo abelii. Next base: position 39,781,551 of record NC_072009.2, on the reverse strand, counting down.
ATCACACTCTGGTGGCTATTGTGGGGTGGGGGGAGTGGGTGCGATAGCATTAGGAGATATACCTCATGCTAAATGATGAGTTAATGGGTGCAGCACTCCAGCATGGCACATGTATACATATGTAACTAACCTGCACATTGTGCACATGTACCCTAAGTCTTAAAGTATAACAATAATAATAATAATAAAATTAATAACTTGAATGTAAAACGTGATGAGTTTATAAAATTACGGTCTGGGTGCAGGTAAAGTATGATTTATTACAGCATTGTTAAAGGAGTGATTATTTTTATACATCTTCAGGTCTTAGGTGGTTTTTGTTTTTCATAAGTTAAAGTCACATGAACTGAAAAGTGCAGCAGCCTTCATTTCTTTGGAAGCAAAATATTTAGTTCCACTAACTATTCTTCACTAAGTTAATTAATTAGATTTTTAAAATATATACATAACACATATGTAACCACACAGAAAACAGAAGTTCCAGAAGTTATAAAATTTTATTTTACCAATTTTGCAATTGGATGATTGACCTCTTGCTGATGCCCTTTAAGAACTCGGATACGAATAGTTTCCAGGGCCTAATAAAAAAGCCTCAGTGATGCTGGGCATAGTGACACACAGCTGTAATCACAGCACTTTAGGAGGCCCATGTTTGGGGAACAAGAAGTCAAGAGATCATGGCCAACGTGGTGAAACCCCATCTCTACTACAAATACAGAAATTAGCTGGGCGTGTTGGTGGGCACTTTTAGTCTCATCTAGTTTGGGGCTGAGGCAGGAGAATCATTTGAACCTAGGAGGCAGAGGTTGCAATGATTTGATGGTGTACCGCTGCACTCCAGCCTGGTGACAGAGTGAGACCACGTCTCCAAAAAAAAATCAGAGCTGTAAGGAAGAGTCAGGCTTTCATTTTCGGAGGTATTATTCACTTCTAATTCCAAGAGCTACATAAGAAATGCAGATATCTCATAAAAGACGATGGGTGGTGCCTTTTCTGTTGGCCTCAAGATGTCCCTCATCATCAGCTTTTATCCAAGAACCTTTCATGCATGCATGCACCAAATGTGTCAAGAGAGAGTGAAGAAAGGTAATTTAGTAGATTGAAAGAAAAAACTTTTTCAAGGAAACAAGATTTATGAGGAGACAAACATGAACGTCTTCAATATACGTATAGCATCAATCTCTTTTTAATTAAGCTGATTGCCTTCTAAGAGTGTTTTCATTAATTTAACTGTACAGAGAATATCAAGAGAAGTGTTTATTATTTATTTCACTGGTTTACACCCCTATATGTATGCAATCATGTTCAGAAGCTCAAATTTCCCCTGATAGAATGCCGTTGGGTTCAGGCAACTACAGGCTTTCAAATGGTCTGCAGATCCTTCAGCAGCAAAGCTTGATATTTAAGGAGGTGACTGTCAGTTCACAAGAGACTTTTTTAAGGAAACACAGTACTGCTATACTGGGTGGTGTAGAAACAGATATGTTATTTTCATGGTTAACCTGATGGTTTCTGGCACCAACAATGTCACTGAGGCAGCTGCTCAGAGGTGTGTTACCCGTTTCTTTTTAGAAACCAAGCTGAGTTTCTTTCTTAGTTACACCACTGGATGTTGAGCTGGACCTCAAGCCTCATCCATAATTTCTACGTCTGTTTTCTCTATATCTGATATATGGAGATTAAATGTCTTTACTATGAAAAAACCGAGGGCTTCTGCCTTAAGTAAGATTTGTTTAACTGGTTAATTTTTTTTGAGTATTAGGTTCTTAAGTTAACCAGTGAGTTTTATCTGCCTTAGTTTCTTCTATGAGGTGGTATTAAAGATGAGCTACTTCTCCGTACTTAGGTACCTGCCATCTGAAAAATCAAATAATGCCCAAGAATATTCTTAACTGTTAAGAAAAATTGGCTGAATTGTTTCGTGACCCTGTACGTTGTTATCTTCTGATAAGACCAGACCCAGGTACTGTACTGAAGTCTCAGAGAGCTGAGCTTTAGATTTTGAGACCCAATATTCTTTTTTTTTTTAATTTTTTGCCAGATAGTTTAGCAGTGCATTAGTGTGTTCCCAGGAAGCCCATCACAATTTTGCTATTATTTACATCTCACCAGTACACAAACACATAAGAGTCTCTACATATCTAAGGTAATACTGGGGGTTTATTTTGTATGTTTCAGAAGAATAAAGATCCCAGAAACATTTTCAAAGACTACAGAGCACTGAGGTTGAAGAGAAAGTTTAATAAGTGAAATAAAAAAGCTCGATGCCAGCAGTGATGTGGTCAAAATGGGTTAACCAATATGAAAGTTGGATTTAGCGTTTTTGTGTGTTTTGAATGGTAAGAAATGCACTTAGTCTGTGGGCTGTCTTAAAAAATGTGTGACGTAGTTCGACCTGGCACCTTAGATCCTAGCCCAATCAGAAAGCTTAGCCTGAGACCTCGGCCCAGTACCTATTAGTGGCTAAAGTGAATATTCATAGGGGCTACTCAGCTTAGCCAACAACCTTTCAGAAGCTGAAGTGAATCTGTGGCCTAAGATTTTGTCCAGAACTGATCTGAGGCTGAACTAATGATTCATAGAGGTAGGGTTCACAGTCCAGGAAGAAAAGAAAATTGTTCCCTGGAAGGCACTTGCTCCCACTCTCCCACTCTCTTTATGTTCACCAAAGGAAAAGAAATATTTCTGGAAGTCCACTGATTATAAAATGGACAAATGCATTTCTATTTCAGGCCTTGTTTTCCCATTTGAGTAAGCTTGAAGTTTCTGCAAGTTTCTGAGTGAGATGGAGGTTCTTCTATCTGTGTAGCTGGAGTCAGGTCTTCAGACACAACTTTCTGTTCTAGTTCATTTATTGGTGCCTGCTGCTTGAATGTTTTTTTACAGGCTGCTTTTTATCTCATGTGGAAACGAGGCATTGATCAGTGGGCCGAGAAGTTTCTGGGGACACTTCTCTTTCTGTCTATAGAAGGCAAGCTAGCTAACTCTCTTCACTATTGGAGGAGGAGAGCTCTGAATTGGAGAGAAGAATGGAGAAACAGTCTGTAGAATTTAGAAAAATGTTGTTGTTGTTGTTTAATTTCCATTTTGCCTCCATAATTACTTGAATCCTGTAGATCACAATGGCTGTTAGGACTGGGGAACCATTATTCCTGCTGAACAATCCGGGAAATATACACTGGACCAGGTGACCTAAGTCTCTGGGAACACTCCTACTTTCACTGGTCTCCCTCATAGGCTGGACAAAGTTGAGATATATTCTTTTTCGGCCTGAGCAATTCATTTGAAAGTGCCCTAGCTTGTCACACTAGTAGAAATCAGCAGGTGCATCTTGGAGATTCTGGACCTTGTAGGCCTCTGAAGCGGCCAGTAATGCCTTTCTCATTCTCTTGTGACTCCCTTCTACTTTCTAGGTCTCCTCTTTCCAGTTCTTGTTTTAAAAGATCAAAAAAGCCACCCCAGAAAGTTTTCCACAGTGCTATCTGATTCCATGGCCTGCGTCTGTGGTTTTGTTCTGATATTAGAGGATGGCTGAGAAATAAACTACTATTTTAAAATTGTGTATCCCTTGATTGAATTAGGAGATGGAGATGAATGTTTTGCTAAAGCTTCTCTCAGCCTTTCCAAATAACCTGTGAGATATTTTTTCTAGTTTCTGATTTCAAAAAGGACGGTTCAGAGTAATTAACAAGTTTTGTTCTGGTTCTTTTGAAGCCTGCTAATATGCACAGTAGAAAGTGATTTCTTTTCTATTCATCTCTAGGTTTACTAAGGCTTCATTTGGGGTTTTCAAACAGCACTGTTTTTCTTTGTGTTGGAAATAGTAATTCCGACTTTTTGTTACCCATTTTTCATCCTTCACTTCTGTTTATTTTTTGACTGACTAGAGGATGTCCATTGTTCATCTTCAAATTCCTTTGCTGTCTGCAGTGCTGCCTGTTTTTCAGCAGTAGTTAAAATGTGGCTTAAAAGTTGCACTGCATTTCTGCACATAAGATGAGGCTGTTGGTTGAAATGTTGGAAAGCCTGTGTAAGTCTATCAGGTTCATCAGGGAACTGTGTTAAGTCCAGCTTTATGTGTATAAGTTTACTGCAATGAGAAGGAAATTTAAACCTTAGTATCACAGTATTCATTCTGCATTTGTTATAGGGGCAGCAGTAAAGTTGGAGGTTTACCGGGATTGCACAATAAGAGGTGTTTTTATACAACAATTCTGAGCCCCGGTTAAAGGAGTCAGATAGGGCACTCAGAAATTGCATTTGACAGTTCTCTAGAGATTTGTCTCTTTGACTTTGGAAAATTGTGTACTGTAGACTTACCTCATATGGTTCCCAAAGACCCAGGGGTAATTTTACAATGTTTACAAAATCTGGAGGTTTTCTGCATAGCAAAAAGACCTAGTTGTCAGCTATTATTGAAATTACACTTCTTTGAGAATGCTTGTCCTCCTATCAGGAACACGGCCACATGGCCACCTTGTTGCCAGTTGAATATTATTATTATTGTTTATAAATTTAGAGACTCAGGGTCAATGGAGTTCCAGGGCTTCCAAGTGCACTCAAGGGGAGTGCAGTCCACAGATGCTTTGTTGCTATTTAGAAACAGATGCTAAACAAGGTGTCATTCAGATGACTTCCTCCTTTTGGTGTTACCCACGATAAATAGAAAGTGTTAGAGTATCCTTTTTCATCTTTTTCCTTTGTCTCATCTGTGCCCCCAAAACTGCAATAGGTGCTGCTTAGAAATGCAAGCATAGCCTTTACACATAAATCTGGATGAGCTAGTCAGAAGCACTAGCTACACTCACCAGTGAAAGGCTGTAGCTTTCTGCCCTGCTTTTGTCCTAGACCCACTGAACCCCAAAGGCTTGAATGTTACCCCAGAGGTCTTGCAAATGGTATGTAGTAATAAAATTTATGCTAGACATTTTAATAGAGGAAGCGTCTTCATACTAACTTTGGCTTTCCTAACCAAGTTCCCAGTGAAACATCAGAATCTCCAAGAATGATAAAGACTGACTTTCAAACGTTTTAAATGCAAAATTATTGCAGTGAAGTACAGCTGGCTCAAAATGGTAGAAACTGAATGTCTGAATGGCCCTTCATTAGATGGGGAAAGCAAAGAGGTTAAAATCTGCTCTTTAACACTGGTTTTCTACCAACAATTAATAGTGGAGGCTGCCTGTTTAAAGATAGGACATGGGGGCTAATCACTGGTGGTGGAATGTTAATGGGAAAAGAATTTCAACACTGTAAGTTTTGGGCAATGGATTGAGAAGGATCCAGGTAGGAAATAAATCTCATTTCACTAGGGAGTGATGTAAGGTTAGAAATCCTAGGTTGAAAATTCTGAGACAAAATTCTTTTTATTCAACAGTTAGGGAGAGAGATTTTGGGTTAGATATGTTGTCTCCACTAAATGCCTCCCAACATTCAAAAATTAACTTGTCTCATGGTGTAACTTTTATGTGAAAGAAAATAATATCTTTGTAAAAAATTCCAAATAAAGGAAAGAGTATTTATTTGCAGTTAAATCCCTCCCATACAGTGCCATGATTATCTATTATTGAGGGACAAAAAGGTCCTTTATAGGTAACAATTTATAGTGAAATCTTGAATTCCTCTTGTTTCACAGAAATCCCAAAAACAAACCTTTTTAAATTACACTACTAATTACTAAGACAAGGAGTGACTGTGTTAAGGAAACCTGTATACCTAGAGCTGTAAAAATGCCCACAACACTGCATAGAAAAAAATATGAAAGACATTATAGCTGTGAAAAGAAAAAATGTAAATTCTATAGAAAAAAATGGGAAGTCCTTGTGTCAATGGCCTGATGAGTTGTCACAGACCAGAATTACCCTAATGGTAATCAGATAACACTGAGACGTAGCCTCAAGTAGAAACTTTTAGCATACCTAGGACCTCCTCTAAATCTCATGTCACTGCCAGTCTCTTTATGAAAAAAATTAAAAAGTCTTAAAACAAACAAGATATTTTTTAAATGAATTTGAAAGTTTAAAGTCTGCTTTTACCATTCTGATGAATTATTTTCTTCCCAGCCCATGCAGCAACATATGTGTAATCTCAACAATGCACCAAGATGTAATAGTATCCCTTTGTCTGTAAGTATACCCAAAGATCTTTGCCTTAATTAAAAAAAAAGTAAGAAGCTGAGAAACAAAGTTGAGATTAAAGAAAAAAAAAGCACGACAAGAAAGCTCTCTGTCAATCAAATAAGGACTCAAATGTGTTTCCCACTATGAGGCTGGGGTTCTGGGTTATTACAAACTAGCAAGAGAAAGAAATGATTTCAGTCAGTGGGCTGCTTTGAAGATCACGCAATTCAGCTTGGCTCAGGGTCTTGGTCTGAGAATAATTAGAAAGCTTAACCCAAGAAACTTGCCTAGAAATAATCAGGAGTTGTTGTCATAATTTATATCTACTGCTCAGCTCATCTCATGATCTATCAGGAGCTGATGTAAAAGTTTGGCTCAAGGATTTGGCCCAGGCTTAATCAGGAACTGAAACAGTAATTTATAAAGGCTGGACTCACAGTCCAAAAAGAAACAAATATGCCAACCCGAACCCACCAGGTCTCACTGTGTTTATGCCAAAAAAATGGGCAATAAACTATTTCCTGGGAGCCAACTGATTACACAAAAGACAGTTCCAAACTCTTCAAAATCCTTGGGTGATTCTGAAGGTGGAAGGGAGGAAAGTAGACTTTCTTCTGGATATTGGAGTGGGTGTCTTTGTTCTGCTTTTCAATCTTGGCTTTCTCTCCTCCCCTAATGTGACAATGATGGATGTGTCAGCAAAAGACCTTTATAGAATATTTTCTCAGCCCCTTAGTTATAGTTGAAACAGCCTTCTATTTAGTCATACCAATTTAATAATTCCTGAAAGTCCCACTTTATTACTAGGTAGAGATATTGTGGTCCATATAGAAGCCTCCATATGAATGGCTGCAGGAAAAACTCTTTTTCTCCACTAAGTGGAAACTAATATTAACTAAGAAGTATGGGATGTCGAGAGAAATGTTGCTGGGCTACAATCACTGTATGCATCTGTATTTACCTTAAGGATTGCACTATCTTTTCTGGCCAGAAGCGTTATTTCCCAAACCAGAAGGTAGAAAAGGGCTAGAAGTCATTATAAATAAGCTGTAAAACAAAGGCCTTTTTAGACCCTGCAACAGTCTTTATGAAACCCCAAATATCAAAGAATGTCATTTCTTAACATGCCCAGAAATCCCATTAACTTGGATCTCAAGAAGCAAAAAGTTTAACCAACTCATAGGTATTGGGGGAACCAACCCCTGATATTTCAACCTCGGTTCTTTTATATTTTCCCTAAGTGTCAGGCAGTCTGAGAAATAAAAGGATAGGTTACAAAAAAAGAGATAAATTTTAAAGCTGTGTGTCCGGGGGAGATGTCACATGTCAGCAGGTTCTGTGATGTCCCACAACCCACAAAACCAGCAAGATTTATTAGCAATTTTCAAAGGGAAGGGAGTGTGCGAATAGGGTATGGGAGACAGAGATCACATTCTCCATAGGGCAATAAAAGATCACAAGGCAGAAGGTCAGGGTGAAATCACAATGTCAGGGTGAACCTACAATTACTAATGAAGTTCCATGTCCTGCTGTGCATGCAGTGTCATTGATAAACATCTTAACAGGGATCCAGAGAAGAGAACCAGTCTTACTGGAATTCACCAGGCTGGAATTTCCTAATCCAAGCCATCCTGGGGGTGCTGCAGGAGGCGAGGGTGTGCTTCATCCCTTACCTGCAACTGCATAAGGCAGACACCCCTAGAGCGGCCATTTTATAGGACTCCTCCTAGGAATGCATTCTTTTCCCAGGGCTGTTAATTATTAATATTCCTTACTAGGGAAATAATTCAATGATATTTTTCTTACCTGTTTTTGGCAATAAGAGAAATATGGTTCTGTTCTGCACGGCTCCCAATCAGTCAGACCTAATGGTTATCTCCAATGTTCCCTGAACATCACTGTTATCCTGTTCCTTTTTGAAGGTGCCCAGATTTCATATTGTTGAACACACATGCTTTACAAACAATTTGTGCTGTTAACACAATCATCACAGTGTCCTGAGGTGACATACATCCTCAGCTTATGAAGATGAAGGGATTAAGTGATTAAATAAAGACAGGCATAGGAAATTATAAGATTACTTATTTGGGGATCTAATAAATGTCCATGAAATCTTCACAATTTATATTATTCTGCCAAAGCTTCAGCAGGTCCCTCTCTTTGGAGTCCGTAACTTCCTGCAACACATGGGTATTTGGAAGTAAAACCCACGGTTGTGCTTGGCTTTGAGAGGTCTTATCAGAGGTTCCTCATGAAGAAGAGTTTCGCCAAAGGCAATGTAGAAAGCCGATTTAAGAACAATAATTTGGCCCACAGTTTATGCCAATAATTATTTTAACTATTAAATTTTAGACTATTTTGCTGTCAACTCAGGCCTATTATATTTGATTTTTACAGAAATGAACAAGAAAAATAGAAAGATTTCTTTCAAATCTTACATTGGACATTATCTTCTAGTCTCAAGTGGTGTTTGTCTTTGTGGGGGTAAGACTAAGAAAGCTAACAAAACCAAGCCCTATGCATCCACAACTTCTCTGGCATAACTATAGCTGTCAGTTACAGGGCCTGTCAGCAGCCTCAGAATTTTTAAGCTGTTTATTTCCTCAGCTCATCTCATTTTATAACGTATGGTTTGATAACCCAAATTTTTTCTTCTCACACAGAGGAAATCAAACTCCAAACGGTACTGCAAATGAAACCACTTATGAAAACACCATGTTTCTGTGAAACCTTATCCTGGCCTCAGGTGGAGCTCCAGCTGTTATGTTTCATTGCACAACCCCCCTCCCTAGCAGGAAGTAGCTAGAAAGATCAATTCTGTCTAACGGCAGTTAGTTAGGTAGTAGCGTTTTACTCTCGCTAACAGAAGAGAATAGTTAGGTAGTTGGGGCCCTTGGTATAACTTCTAGGAACAAAGATCCAGCTTACCAAAAAATAGGCTACAGACACATATTATTAAACTTGCACAAACCTTCAGCCCACTCACATGAAGAAACACAGTCCAACATAGACAGATCTTTGTTCTTTATGCACAAAATATGCTCACAAACATACTGATTGAAAAGCAAAAACAACAAGGAAACATCCTCATCTTTTGTATAAGCAGTGGACTTCCAAAAATAGCGGCTTTTCTTCAGGTGAGGAAAGTACACGGTGGGTGACAACAAGTTTTAGTGGGCACTTTTCTGGACACGCTTTGGAATATAACCTGAACTAGTATAAATAATCAGGTCAGCCTCTGATTAGTCACGGGTAGAGGTCGTCGGCCAAGGTTTCACATCAGCACTTGTTTGGTCCCAAGCAAAATTCCAAAGCCAAGCTGAATAAGGCTTTTTCCAAGATCAGTCATCACATTCTTCCATTTCCCAGTATATGAGGACCCCAAACATCAGTGTCACACTGGAGAACCAATTTGGGTTTCCACTGTGGAGAGCTATTTTAATTCCCTTCTTAAACTTTGGTTCTAACTTCACTTTATGTGCACTGTCGTCAAGTTTTTGGACCCGAGACAAATCACTCTTTGTGATGTCACACAGTGAGAATTTGCTACTTGTGGTGCATTGGTGAGACTACAATTCAAGCCTGAATTGAGCCCTGGGATGCATAAGTCTTACCTGGTCATCCAAAATCTGGCCCTGGAATAAAAACTATGTCTCTGCAGGCATTCCACCTTCCAGTGGTCACCACCACTGGCTGGACTGGGTTGAAGTGGCATTGTTTTGTTTTCTCTGCAGTTCTTCCTGAAGAGTCCTGGCTTGCCAAAGTTTCAGCAGTTAGAAGGTACAGCTCAAAACTCCTGGATTTTGTATACCTGTAATTCAGTCACTAATGCCTTTGTCTATCTCTTGCTTTTCCCTCCTTTCCCATGCCTCATTGTGGGCCCTGCTGTAAAAGACGAAGAATGCCACCCACAATTTTTTCTACAGTGTTATCTTTTACCATGGTCTGCTTTTGTAGTTATCTTCTGATTTAAAGTTTGAGTAATAAACTTGCTTATTAAGAATACCTGTATTTCATTTAAATCAGGAGATAGAGAGGATTGTTTCACAAAATCCACACAATCCTCTCTCAGCCTTTTTGTAAAGTCTGAAATATTTATATGTGATTTTTATTTCAATATAACCAGTTTGGATTAATTAAGAGGTTTGATTCCAGTTTCTTGAAAGCTTTTTAACATGCACATTAGAAAGTCTTTTTGTTTCCACTGATCCATAAAATCAGTAGGTATTTAGTTGTGGTTTTTAAGGGGCACCATCTCCCTTCTTATTGGAAATGGGACTTCTGTCTCCTTTCCCATATATATATATATTTTTTTTGCACTGGTTTTGTTCTTTGCCTGCCTATATTAAACATGCTATTTTTCTCTGAAACTCTCAATTGCCTGTGTGGCTTCCTGTTGCTCAGCAGTACTTAAGATTTGGCTTAGGAATGACATAACATGTTGCCATGTAAAGCCAAACACTTGGGTAACATTTTGGAAAGCCTGTCTGTATGCATCTGGGTTATCAGAATGCTTTTCTAGGTCCCAATGTATCTGTTTAAAGTCTTATAATAAAAAGAGAACCATGAATTTATATACACCAGGTTTCTTAGGCATTTTCTTTAGGGTTAACGGTTTAATGGAGGGCTGCCTGGGAGAACTGAAGAAGATAAGGATGATAAAGTGACTAGAGGAGTCTCTGGATAGGGAACACAAGAAAAGCTGGAACATCTGGAAGTTTCTTCTGAGGGTTTCCTGGGGGTTTGTTTCTCTGACTTTTGAGAATTGTTCACTATAGACGAGTCTGACATGCTAAGAAGGCATGGTCAACATTACAATGCTTACAAATATCTAGGTTGTTTGCAGGACAAAGAAAGTACCTCAGGCAATTTGCCTTCCCACTTACAGAAAATATCTAGATGTTGGGTAATATTGAGAGAGAAAAGTTAGGTAGATAGGATGGATTCTTGCTAAAACTACTTTGAACAAAGAAACAGGCTAAAATACCAGGCTGCAGGCAGATGTTTAAAAAACCTGCAGAAATCTTCAGTCCACTCATGTAAAGGAACAAAGCCTAACAAACAAATATTTTTGCTTTTTTTTGTTACCTAAATTATGCCAACAGATAATCTGATAAAAGAAGAATGTTCTGCATAAAAGTATTTTTCTTCTTAGATAACGCACATACTTCCAGAAAACAGTCTCTATTCCTTTTACACAAGGGGCTTCAATGTGCTTCAAAGAGCACTTTTCTCCTTCTTCTTCTTCTTTCTGCATATGCTTTCCACTGTGAGCTGAGCCACTATAAATTTTTACTTCAGCTAAATTTCAGTCCTGGGTCAAGGTTCTGACTCAAACCAACTAGTACTTTTTCAAGACTAGTAAGCACACTCTTTTCTTAAATCATAAAATCATCAGAACCTGCCTCATAGTGAGAAATACATCTCTCTCCTAACTGTGCTGTCAACAGTCATTTTTTTTCCCTCTTAAGCTTTCAATCTGACTTCTCTATAGTGAAGAAAAAAAAAAAGTCTAATGATACCTCAAAATAGCAGACAGATATATATAGTGGTACATCCATGTGACTGCAAAAGTGTTCATCAGAACACACTGAAGACCACTGGGTAAAATAAATAGAGACTATTTTCTGAAAGATAAGTGTTTTTATGCAGAATATTCTTCTTCTTTTATCAGATTATCTGTAGGCATATTTTAGGCCAAAAAAATGCAAAAGAATTGATTTATAAAGGTTTGTTCTTTATATGAGTGGACTGCAGGTTTGTACAGGTTTTTGTTTTTTTTTTTTAATTTGCATGCAGCCCGATATTTCAGTAAGTCTCTTTGCTTATAGTAGTTTTAGCAAGAATCCATCCTATCTACTTAAATTTTCTCTCTCAATACTATCCAACATCTAGACATTTTCTGCAATTGAGAAGGCAAATTGTCTGTGGTACCATATATGCCAGATTTCTTTGTTCTGCAAAAACTCAGATATTTCTAAACATTGTAATGTTGGCCATGCCTTCTTAGCACATCAGACTTGTCTATAGTGAACAATTCTCAGCAATCAGAGAAACAAATCCCCAGAAAACCCTCAAAAGAAACTTCTAGATGTTCCAGCTTTTCTTGTGTCCCCTATCCAGAGACTTCTCTGGTCACTTTATCATTCTCAGTTTCTTCAATTCTCCCAACTAACCCTCCATTAAACTGCTACCCACAAAGAAAATGACCAAAAAACATGTTGCCTCTAAATTCCTGATTCTCTTTGTATTACAAGACTTTAAACACATAGATTGGGACCCAGAAATGTATTATGATAACCCGGATAGAAAGAGGCTTTCCAAAATCTTACCCGAATTTTGATTTTACTTGGCTGCATGTTATGTCATTCCTAAGCCAAATCTTAACTGCTGCAGAGCAACAGAAAGCCACACAGGCAATAGAGAGATTCAGAGACAAATAGCATGTTTAATATAGGAAGGCAAAGAAGAAAACCAGTCCAAAATATAAAAAGGAGGAAAACAGACCAAAGGCCCATTTTCAATTTATATATATTTGATACATGTTCTGAGAAAGCAATATATTAGAAGACTGAGTAGGAGTATAGGCGCACTTCTTCAACTTCTTTACATTACTTGTATTTCTGAGGATTTTGTCCTAAGATTTTTTTTTTTTCGTTTTTGTACTCAAGAGCAAACAACACTGAGCCAGTGTCAGCCAGTTCAAATCAATAGGATGACTTCCAGCCTTATAAGACTCAAGTGGCAGTCCAGATAGAGAGAATTTGGACAATCCCCCAACATCCTCAGTTGATGAAAATGTTGGCTCTGTTCCGACTCATTTTTCTTCACAAAGCAGCTTATGCATGCAGAGACTTAGAATCGGTCTTGAGACAATTGAAAGTTTCTGGCCAAGGCTATACCTCCGTGTTATCTAAAGACTTCTGAACTAAAGCCAGTCAATGACAGTCCATCAGGATGTTGGCAACAGGATTTCCAGAATTTTCAATTTTATTTTCTTGCCTTTCTGCTTATGGCAGTCATGTCCTTTATTTTTTCTTTGTAGGCAATGTTGCAACCAGGAGATATATTCTTATTGGGTGGATTCAGTTGGTGATTTAGTAGTCAGCAATATTATTCAAATGTTGCTGTTTTGGTGGTGTCTTGGAAACAAATGAAATTCAAGTTTTTATTCTAAATTTTAACTTGGTAAAACCTTTTTGGGAACCAATGGTAGACATTTAGAACACTGTACAAAAAGTTTTCTTATCCCAATTGAATACTTTGTTCTGCATTTTTTTCTTCTCCTTCTTCACTGTCCTATTAATCTAAGAGGCATAGTGTAGGGAACATTTATCAAGCCCTAACCCTCTTTTTCTAACATTTGACAGAAAACTGTTTGTAATCAGAGTTTTAATTTAATATTTCGGATCCTAAAGGAAGACCTAGTAGGATAAGATGTTTCTCAGCATAGAGCCTTGTCAGCCCTTTGCCTAAAATGTCTAGTTTCCAACTTTCCCTTCCTGTGATGTCTCCCTAATAATTATGAGGCTCTATGTCCCATCTATAAGCAGAAAATCTCCACTTTCAACAGTCAAAAAAAAAGCTACCCTAGAGAGACAAATTACCATTTGATTGCTGATGTTTTTATAAAAGAAGAAAAGAAATGGAAACTTTTTTTTTTATTTGTTGAGGCAACTGTTCTGCATCCAGCTACAATGATATCTAAATATGAAGAAAATGATAAGTTTCAAAGTCAACCCCCCGTATTTAAGAGAATGTCAATGTTTTGCTAGGAAAATAGTAAGGGAAACCAGGGGTAGCATAAAGACTCAAACTCTGTTAAAGACTCTTGCTTCAATCAAACTACTACATAGTCTCTCTTAGGCTTCCCACATACCTGGAAGTTTTTGGGTTGAATGGGCTTAGAAAACAAACAAGGAATTTTATATATATATATATGTGTGTGTGTGTGTGTGTGTGTATATACATTTATATATATTATATATAATGAATTAGGAATTATACATATATACACACATATATACACATACATATATATACACATACACACATATGTATATATGTATGTAATATAAATACATATATGTGTGTATGTGTGTATATATATACACACACATATATACAGAGCATACATATATACATATATACACACGCTTATATACATGTGTGTTTATGTGTGTATATATACACGTGTAAGATATATACACATACATATGTGTGTATGTATATATGTATGTGTATACATACATATAGACATACCATCTGTATATACATAACAGAGTGTACAGTTATACATACATAAACCCTAGGTATTACATATATATGTATTACATACATATATATGCACACATACAATATGTGCGTGTATGTGTATATGTATATATACGCACACACAAACATATATACATATATAAACCCATATGCATATATATATATGTGCATGTATACACACATATGTATACATATACATATAAATATGTATATGTGTATATATATAAATACACACACTTATGTGTATATACACATAGACAAATATGAATATATATACGTATATGTATATGTGTATATATATACACACACACACTTATGTGTGTATATATACACATACACACACTTATGTGTGTATATATATACACATACACACACTTATGTGTATATACACATATGCACACATATGAATGTGTGTATATACATGTATTTGATACACACATATATAATACCCAGAGTTTATGTATGTATACCTATACACCCTGGTATGTGTATATAAATGTATGTATATATACACATATCATACATCTGTATTTGTATATATATGTGTGTGTACATACACACAGACAATTTTAAACATTAAGTAGCACGAACACAAGTGTAAAGTTTCAGCAAAATTTTAGTATATAAAAACAGACCACTTTACCAGCAAATTGCTACATGATTTGACAGCTATTAATGTGCAGATTAAATCAATGAGTGCATTAGAGCAGGGTCTGCCATTCCTCGCAGCCATTCCAAGTGATTCACCTCTCATAGTAATAGATTTTAAAGATTATTTCCTTATTATACCCTTACATGGGAAGGATAAGCAAAGTTTTGCACCAAAGCATCCTCACCAGTCCTACGCTATTTCAGCATTTTGTAGGACAGTCCTTAAAGGAGCCTCAGAAAATATTTCCTGCTTCCTACATCATTCATTATGTAGATGAAATTCTTTTGGCTGCTCCAATGGAAGAGTTATTACACCAAATGTTGAGAGAAGCAAAACAGGGGGAAATCTCAAAACAGTTCAAGAAAAGGTAGAAACAACCACCTCATAGCAACACTTAGGCACTATTGTTACTGGAAAAGATGTTCAACCTCAGAAAGTCGTCCTCCGTAGGGACAGATTACAAGCTTTCAATGATTTCCAACAACTATTAGGAGATATAAATTGGCTGTGCCCAACCCTAGGTATTGTTACTCATCAACTCAAACACTCAGACCCTCCAAGGAAATTCTTCATTAGGAGCAATGGGCTTAGGAGACAAACCAGTTGTTCCAGCAACTTACTAAGGAGGCAGAAGCTGAATTACAGCTTGTAGTGCAGATTCTTCAGCAAACACATGCCTCCCAGCTACAGCCATGAAAGATTTTGATTCTCTTCATTCCTTCTAGCCCCCAGTCTCCAACAGGATTTTTAGGCCAGATGATAGAAAAATATGTCATTGTAATAGAATGGCTTTTTTTTGAATTTCAATCAGAGATTAAAATCTCTGCAAGTTTATCTTTATTTAACTACTCAATTTATAACAAGGGGTAGGGATAGATCAAAATCACTTAAGAGATATGATCCAGACAAAATTACTTTTCTCCTTTTAGAGCCAGTCTAAAAGTATGAGGAAGAATATTGGATTCCCAACGACAGGTTGCAGCATGGGAAATGTTGACTGTGTGGCAAATTGCTCTTTCAGATTATGTAGGAATAGTATATAAGTATTATGCGTCAGACAAAATTTTGCCATTTTAAAAGTTCAACCTTTCATCTTCCCTGTGATTACTCCTCGCAAGCCCATTTCAGACAGCCAGACCTATTCTACTGATGGCCCTTCCAACGGTCGCCAAGCTACTTATGGTATAAGCATGCTCATACAATTAAAAACCCCAGAGTTTCAGCCCAATGCTCAGAACTAATGGCGGTTATTCAGGTTTTAGAGCTCACTGCTTTATCTCTTATTAACATTCTCTGTGATTCAGCCTATGTTGTAAATGTAGCCAGTCACATTCGGACTGCCACTATTAAAAGCACCCTAGAACTGAAGCTGTTTAACTTGTTTCTAAGACTTCAACAGGCTGTTTGCTCTTGTGCTGCTTTTTATATTTCTTATATTTGCTCTCTCACACAACTCCCAACACCCCTATTTCCAGGTAATAATAGAGCCAATAAGTTGATTGTTCTGCATTTCAACAAGCTCAAACTTCTCCTGTATTACTGCATCAAAACTCGGTCTTGACTCGTATGCTTCATTTGCCTAAGAGCCAGGTTGCAGCCTATACAAGCCCGTCCTACTTGCCAGCATGTCACTGGAGTCACACCCATAGAAGGCTGTAACCTATGAGACTTAGCTTCAAATGAAATCTGGCAGATGGATGCTACTCACAAAGCTGCCATTGGCAAGCTCTCCTTTGTTCATGTGACTATAGACACTTACTCTCATATGCGGCATGCTACATGCAAACCAGGTCAGAGAGCTGGTTACATACAATGACGTAGTCTGTCATCATTTGCTCATATAGTGAGTTCCTAAACAATTACAAACTGACAATGGACACGCTTATGTTATTTATGTTTTTTAAAATTTTTTACAGATATGCTCAATCATTCGTAAAACAGGAATTCCTTACAACCCTCAAGGACAAGGAATTATAGAATGGACAAATTAAACATTACAACGTGTGCTGAAAAAACAGAAAGGGGAAACAGGAGACCAGTTACCACCTCAAACAAAATACATTTACTTTTACTTTAATTTGTTTTTAACTTATTTAGTTAAATTTTTTGACTCCTGGCACAGATAGTAAGACTACAGCAGAACAACACTGGTAAGTTTTATAGGGAAAAAAGGAAAGTATACCCAAATATATTATGAAAATCCCCCTAAGAACGATGGAAAGGCTCAGTAACTTCACTGATGTTGGGATGAGTGTATGTTTGTGTTTTCACAAGAGATGGATAAACTGTGTGGGTGCTGTCAATGTGTTTGCAACCATGTAAATGGAGACTGGAAAGAGCCATGGATCCCAACTATGGATCCGGCTCCTCCATTACAAGCCATGAGTCACTTGAAACTGCTGGAGCATCAGGGTGAGGCAAACACCCCTGACTTCAAGTTTATGGCCATGTTACCTGTAACGTCCTGTGCAGTAGGTTTTCCTTGTGCAGAGACAAAAAGATACAGGGCATATGTTTCCAATACCCCAGTATTATGGAGTGTAATTTGGAGTGACACTCCCCTTGACATCTGTCATGATCATGGAGGATGGGAACCAGGACCCCTAACACCCCCTGACAAAGAGTAATTAGACTCTCAGAACAATGATTATCAATTATGCTGCACCATTGGAGGGACTTCCTTTATGCATCACCCAGGTACATCACTCAACTTCAGTGGCCTTACAAATTAATTCCAAGTATGGTTGAGTTACCATGGAAAAATCATGTACCTGTTAGGCCTTAGCTCTTTTAACATTACTGGTGTAGCTACTACTCACTCCCAGCCCCATCCTCCAAATTGTATTAATTATACAGAATGGGCTCTCTTGGAGAATTCTTACCACACTCCTTGGACCCAGTGTCTTGCCCCCCTAGCTAGACAACAGTTCATGCTATTGGTAGACATTATTTTCTGGGTCCCTGTGGTCATTTAGTTGGGAGAGAGGAAAATCCGACCTTGTGGCATAAACTTCACTGACGCTGGTCAGCATCTCTTCACTACATTGGGCTGGAATTCAATCCCAACCTGCAACAAGGTTCCCTTAGCATGGAACAGGCTCTAGCCCACTTTTGCCTCAATGGTATTATCAAGGAAAGAGATGTCCAATTCAGGAGTCAATAGGGAATGCAGCACTCCACTATATGAATGGCAGAATTTGTGTTGGAACACTATCTAATTATAGCAATTGTGCTGAACACAGTTTTAATGTTACTTCTGTAGAAAATATTACCACTTAATTTACAATTTGTGTTTTTAAACTTATGTTTCTCTAGCAGCAAAAAGGACCAAATCCAGGTAAATGACGCACAACTGACTTGCGATTCCTGTCAACTGTATTATTCCCTTAATCATAGCACAGTACAAACATACAGTATATCCACACTAGTAATTCTAGGTCACAATTCCAGATTATGGATGCTTGTAAATCTGTCTGAGCCTTGTGTGGCCACCTCTGGTTTCCATTTTTTAAAACTTTTTCTTACTCAGCATACTCATTGTGCTTGTAGAGCCTTAGGCATGAAAATTTTTGTGAAAATCTCCTTAGGAATGCTAATAACGTCTGTTGTGGTGTCCTTAGTAGCAATGCACAGCTCCATTCAAGCAGCTCAATATGTGGAAAATTGGATGTGTACAGCCAAGCAGGCATGGATGCATAAAAATAAACAACACTGAAATATACACGGAAGCAGCAATGTTAAAGACCGCAGTTCTGTGGATAGGAAAACAAGAACACACTTGTAGTTGCAGAAGCAATTGCATTGTCATTTTAAGCATACTTATATTTGTGTAACCAATTTGGAATAAAACAAGAAATATCCAGGGAAACTTGTAAAGGCCCATTTACAGGGAGCTTTCACATCCAATGTTACTTTTGATATTAATGACTTACAAAGTAAAATTCTTAACTTGAATAAGCATAATCAAGTATTTTGGCCATGCCTGAAAACTCAGGCAGAATTCCAGCAAGGCTTAGAGAGCCTTAATCTTTGGACCTCCTCCAAACCTCACTTCAATGTCTTTTTTTTTTTGTGATTATCAGGTAATGTTATTATGTCTCTGTTTTATGCTCATTGTCTGCAAAAGCAGCTGGACCACCAAACAGCAATTGAGAGCTGCACAGTCTGCAATCCCCTTTGCTCAATTATTGCAAAAACTAAATGGAGATGTTGCAGGCCAAAAGAATGAGGGTTGTGACCAACTCAGTAATGACTGGAAGGTCTATGAGCAGAGAGCAAACTGTTCTCCTGAAAGCAGCATGTTGATAACCTGACATGCCATGTCTGGTTCCAGAAGGAATACTGAGGGCAGTCATGCCCCAAGCACAGTATTTCTTGTGGTTATATATAGGAACATCTGAAGTCTGTAGTATAAAGAAAGCAGTTATGTGAGCCTGTGATAAATCAACCAGCTGACTAACAATTACATTTCCTCCCTGTTCATTCTGCCTAAAAAATATGAAGGCCTGTAGAAGCTCAGTGCCTTTGCTGACTAGAAGCAATGAGCACCCTGACCCCTCTTTTAAAACAAATATTGTTTGTCTTTGTCTTCATTTCTGCATTCATTCCCCTCATTTCATCCCACAGTAACTGACTGCCACAATGTCTGTATTAAAAATACAAAAAAAAAAAAAAGTGGGCTTGTTGGCAGGCACATGTAATCCAAGCTACTCAGGAAACTGAGGCAGAAGAATCCCTTTAACCTAGTAGACAAAGGTTGCAGTGGGCTGAAATCACACCTTTGCACCCCAGACTGGGTGACAGGGTGTGACTCCATCTCAAAAAAAGCAAAAAACAAAAAAGAAGAAACAAGACAAAACAAACAACAAATATGTTCTGGTTAAGAGAAAAAAAAAAAAAAAGGTGCAGGCTGAGAAAAATTTAGGAAACCCATCTGAAAAGTGAGTTTTATGCAAAATGTGCAAAGAAATAAGATGACCAAATTAATGATAGAGACCTGAGTACACACCGCACCAAAAAAGATATGAAGATGGAAAATCTGGCACACAAAATACTGCTTGCTGAGCCCCTGTTACTTCCTGTGAAGGCTGAGGCTCAGCCATTTTTTGCAGAGAAAGAGTGGCTGCCAGAGTGGCAGTGGCTCCAAAGATCATCCCCACCTACCCCAGCTCTACCCTTCCTCTAGATTCCAAAGATTCCTCACCCATTGAGCATGCTTACCAGGAAAGAGCCAGAAGCTGGATATTTTATTTCTCAACTTTTCTTAAAATTCTGGATGCCAACAGGTATCCTTTGGTTAGAAATTTTATTTTTATCCTAATAACCTTGAGGCACTGACAAGTATTAAGAAAGATGGTTTTCAACCTACAGTTGTCTCCATAAAGAAATAAAAGAATTGACATGGCCAGGCATGGTGGCTCATACCTGTAATGCCAGCACTTTGGGAGGTAGAGACAGGTGAATGTCCTTAGGTCAGGTGTTTGAGATCATCCTCGACAACATGGTGAAAAAAGCCCTCTACCAAAAATACAAAAGTTAGCCTTCAGTGGGAGCTGGGTCCTGTAATCCCAGATCCTCAGGAAGCTAAGAGAGGAGAATTGCATGAACCCAGGAAGCTGAGGTTACCAGAGCCGAGATCACATCATTGCACTCCAGCTATGGGAACAGAGGAAGACTCCATCACAAAAAAAAGAAAAAAGAAAAAAAAAAGAAAAAAAGGATTCAGTTGCCCTTTTAGGCAGTTATTTTAGAATGCTTGGTACAATGCATTACTATTTTGGTATTCTCAAGACAGAAAACACAGGAAGAGTAGTAAGTAAATCCAAATAGCAAGTCATTAAAAATTCATGAGATTAATTTCATCTGTCATACTTTCTGGCTTTTATCATTTAAAATATGTAATGCTGAAGTAATCAAATATTTTACCTGTGATACCTAAGGGCAAAAAGAAACAACAGTTAGTGAACCATTATTAAATGAATCTCGTCTTCAAATTTGATTCTGATGTAGTGGAATGTTTTGCAGTTGTTTTAGTGGGCAGGTAGTAAGTTGAAAAGGGGAGTGCAATGATGGAATGAAGTGCAAACGGGTCAGATGAGAGGGAATTCATTCTGCTTGATGAGATCACGCTGGGCGTGTCGAAGAGCCATGAGTGTGTATACTGGCATTAATAAATGAAACGCTTCTACTCATGATAGGGAGGAGCATCTTCTTTCATCACACATGCAACTATTTTAGGACGATTCAGAGGAAGCTTTTGTTGTAAGTGGAAAAACACACATAAACAAATGTACTATTTCAAACATTTTTGAGTGTATAATTTGGAAGCATTAACTATGCTCAAATTGGGCAAACATCACCAGCATTTCAAAATCTCACCAGCAATGTACAAGGGTTCCAATTTCTCCACATACTCTCAAACTTTTCCTTAAAAAAATTGAAAAATTCCAATGGGGAGAAAGTGGTAATCTCATTGTGGTTTAGATATTCACGTATTAAGTGGCTAGTGATTTTGAACATCCTTTCATGTGCTTATTGGTTGTGGATTTGTAAATGATTTCATGGCTTTATCACCAAATGAACACAAAACGTAAGAAAATATAGATCAATTGAACTTCAACAAAACTAAACACTTTTGTATATTAAAGGACACTGTCAGTATAGGGGAAAGAAAACCAACAACATGGGACAAAATATTTGCAAGACATATATATGATATATATTCAAATCAACCACTTGGATCTCTTCCAAGTGCACTCTCCATTTTTTCTTACTCTAAAACTTTTTAAATGAACATCCATATTTGCTGTGATACTTTTCCAGTCGCCTTTACTTTTTATTCCCCTCAGCCAAATTCTTTCATCTGAGGAGGGAAGAATTTAAGTTACTGCAGACCATGATAGATATGATGCCAGTAACTCAGATAACTTCCACTGGTAACAGGTCGAGGAGCTGCTGGACAGGGGGCAGGAGTGTGTGCGTAGTGTGTGGTTGGCCTGGCCCCAGGCAGTTCTGGACTGTGGAGGGACCAGAACCCCATCCAACAAACACTCTGTGGAAAGAAAGATGAGAATGCTGAGGAAGAAATTTTGTCCTTTTAATGAGGTAAAATTCTTTCACTTAATATAAAATTAATTGTTGCTTAATGAATTCCTTAGTGATCTTTAGTACATGCATATTTGTGTGCAACTACCACATCTTAGTTCCAAATTATTTTCCTCATTCCAAAAGGAAATACCCCAGTTATTAAGGAGCTCCTACCCAATCTGTCCTCTTTCTGACACCATCAACCAGTAATCTGCATTTTCTCTCTATGGATGTACTTATTCTAAATATTTGTATAAATAAAATCGTACACTATGTGACTTTGGTGTTCAGCTTCTTGAGCCAAAATCCTTTTGAAGTTTCTTCACATTGTGGTATTAGAGCTGTAAACCATTTTGCAGCTGAATATTAAGCCATTCTATGGACATACTACGTTTTGCTTCTAACTTTTTTTGGTGGACATTTATTTGATGTATTTCCAGATTTTAGTTATTGTGAATGCTATGAACACATGTATACATGTTTTTGTTTGAATACCTCTTTTACATTTTCTGTGTATACAGCTTGGAGTGGATGTTGTAGTTTCTATGGTAATTTTATATTTAGCTTTTGCACAACCATCAAACTACTTTCCACAGCAGCTGCAGCAAATTTCTTTCACATTTTCCCGCTTCCACTTCAACGATTGTTAGCTTTTTTTTTTTTTTTTTGCTATTATATTGCGTGTGAAGAGGTATCTTACTGTAGTTTTGACTTGCATTTCCCCTAGGTTAAAATGGGCAGCAGACATAACAGTTGGAGGAGCAAGAGGAAGGCTAGGGACAGCCATGTGCAGAGGATAGGCAAGCTCCAAGGGAGAGAGTGCCTGTGGCAAATTCTGCCCGATCTCAGTTCCAGCAGTGAATGGAAAGTGAGCTCATGATTGTAGTGTGGATTTTCTCACAATCTAGCTATTTCAGATAGGAGAGTTTGTGATTTGGGATACTGCACCCCCTCTTCCCATAGGTCCCCTCTAATTCAGTCTTCACTAAGCACCTGCCTGGAGCGAACCTGGTCTCAGCTCCAAGACAAAAGAGACCCTCATGCCTTGGGAACATGATCCTGGTGGTCACTAATGGACACAGGCCTGGAGGGAGGAGCACAGCCCATATGTGTTACAACAGAGACTGCAAAGTACAGAAGTGGACACTACATTTAGCACAGTCACTCCAGGCCACATGAACCAGGCTCACCACTCACGGGCCTCAGCCTCCCTCTGTGAGAAAGGAACTGCCACAACCATCAATCTCAACAGCCCTTCCAGGATTTCATAGGCCAAACAACTTGGTATTCTGCTGATTTTAAATGCTGCTGACATTCCAGATCTCACACAACCCTAGCGCCAGTGACTGGATTCAGAGTCTGCAGGTTGCTATCTCCTGCTGGTGTCGCAGAATGTGTCAACTCAGTCTCCACTTCTGGCTGGTACACAGAGTACTTCACCACCAGCGTTTAATTATTTCCACCTATACCTCTAAGGTTTGCCAATATCTGTCTGTGGTGTAAGCTGTCACCAACTTCCCTTCCATTGGGCCTTCCACAGACTACCTCAAACACCTGCCACTCTCAAACACAAGCTACTGTGGATTTGGTTAGCGCTGGGTTGACATTTTGAAAAACTGCGGCCTCAGAAGGCAACTTCTTTTGGCTCCAAATCTATCAGGCTGTACAAAGAGCATTAAGATGGCCCTGAGGTTAGGTCCAGAAAAGTTCTGGGTGCAAGGCTCAGTCCTCTCTTCTGCAAAAAAGAGTGATGACCTAATACACCAGCCAGCTGCCCAGTGCCTTCTGTGACCCTAAAATTAATCATAACATTAACCTTAACCCAACCTCTACCCCAGTCCTAACCTAAAATCCTTAACACTAACAGCAACTCTAAGCCACAAACTTGACCCCAACATCAACCCTATGCCTAGCCACTCACCAAAACCTAAACCCCAAAACAAATCCCAAATCTAAATCCTAAATCTAATAGCTAAACCTGAATTTGACCCTGACCCTGAAAATAACCCTAACCCAAGGGTAAAGCAAACATTACAGAAACCTGAACTTAAGCTCTAAGCCTAAAACCTTAACCCTGAAACCCTAAGACAAAAACACTAACCCTAAACAAAAAACCCTATCTCTGACCCTCAAAAGCTAATGTTAACCCTAACACTAGCCACAACCCCTAAATCTAACCCTAAATTTGAGCTCATAAATCTGCTTTTTGAACATGAACATAACATTCACATTAAGTCCAATACTAACCCCTAATCTGAATGCTAAAACTCTTATTACAACCCTAACACTACACCTAAACCTAGCTGTTACATAAAACCCAAATCCTAATCCTAACATTAATCTTAAGTCAACCTTAACTGTATACCTAATCCTAACCCCTGACCCTAAGACTGACTACTAAGATTAACCCTAACCCTAATGTGTTACTGCAATCTGTACCCTAATGCTCACCCTAACACTAATTATAACCAATAATTCTAATCTCAACTGTAATCATAATAATAAACATAACTTTAAACCCTTAATCTAAATTTAAACACTAACCCTAACTATAAGCCTAAAGCTTAATCTACTCTGACCCTAACCCTAAAAATAATATTAAACAATAATTTTAATCCTAATCCTAACTCTAACACTGTGCCCTATCTATAACACCAACTAACTGACTCAAAACCACTAAACTCCAAACTAATGCTTACCACTAACACTAATTCTGTATCTTTAAGCTAACTCTAACCCTGAATTTTAACCCATATCCTGTGACTCTAAACCTAAAACTTACTCTGTCTGATAACTTAATTTAATCCTTACCCTAAATACTAACCCTAACACTTAACCCTAAGTCTAACCTTGAAAACCTAACCCAAAGCCAATCCCTTATTTTTAAATGTAATCCTAATGCTAACAATAAAAGAGTGAAAAACTACACCTAACCATAAGCTCAATGCATAATCCTAACAATAACAATAATCCTAACTGTAAAAGCATGAAACCTGAACTTTAACATTAAAACCAACCTAACTCTAAACCCATCAATAAAAATAAGCCTAAACCATAACTCTAAACCTAAAGCCTAAAAACATAACTATAGTCTTAATCCTTAACCATAAACTTTAACTATAAACCCTAACCCTATCCATAAACCAAAACTCTAACCCTAAATGGTAAACTAAACCTTAGTCCCTAAGGGTAACACTAACAGAAACGCTAATCCCCAACACTAATCCTAAACCATAACACTAACTGAAAACTCAATTCCTAATCCCTATCCCAAATCATAACCTGAACTTCAACACTAACACCAACCCCAAATGTACGCCCTAAGAGTAAGCCTAACACAGAGCCTAACCCTTACCACAGTACCTAACCCTTGGAACTTAACCCTACCCCTACATGAACACCAACCCAAAACATACCCATAAACCTTACCTTACACTAAACAGGGAATCCTAAGCCCAAATCCTACCCTGATTATAACACTAATCCTAAACAATGCCCTAAACTTTAGCCAAACCCTAAATGCTAACTCTAACACTAACACCTAATCCCATGTCCTACTCTAACCCTAACACTATCCCTAAGCCTAATCTTTAGCAAAACACTTTAACCATCATCTTAACCCTAACTCAACCACAACCAGACACACAATCTTAAACCGTAAACTAACAATAAACCCTAATCCTAAATTTTAACACTAAACCAAACATTTTAATAATAACCCTAACACTAAACATAACACTTACCCTACTTTTAACCCTCATCCTGAATCCCAAACCTAACCCTAACCCAAACCCTAATCCAAAACCTTATATAACCACCTAAAACTAACCCTAATTCTAACTATAAATCCTGAAATCTCAAAACTCTGAAGGTAGTTTAACTGCATCCCATAACTCTAAAACTTACAATAACACTAACCCTAATACCCTCATCCTAACAATAAAAGTCATATAATTCTAACATAATCTTAGCCTTAGCACTAAACCTAAAAATAACTCTAATCTTAAACACTGAACCTAATCATAACCTTAACCCTAAATTAGAAACCCTAACCCTTAACACTAACCCTAGCCATAAAGCAAAACCTGCAATCCTAATTAAACCTAAACCTTAAACCTAAACCTAATCTTAGCCCCTAACTCTAGAAAAACCGTAATACTAACACTAACCATAAATGCTAACCCCTAACCTTAACACTAAACAGAACCCTAACACTAAACCCTAACCCTAATCCTAAACTCTATACTGAACCCTAAGTGTTACCCTAATCGTGACCACTAACCTCAACCTCAACAAAAACAGCCTTAACAGTCATGCTAAACTTAAATCCAAAGCCCTAACCATATGCCCAGCACTATCACTAACATTGAACCATAAATGCTGAACACTATCCTTTACAATAATCCTAAACCCTAACCCAGAACCCTGAACTCTAACCCTACATGTAACCCTAAGCCTTGTCTTAATGCTGAATGCCAACCCAAAAACCGAAATGCTCTAACACTTACCCTCACGCTAACCCTTAACAGTAACCCTAACCCCGGCCATGACCCTAATTCCTAACCTCTAACTGTAAACCTAAGTTTTTACCCTAAACCTAAGCATAACCCAACCACAAACCTAACCTCTAACCCTGATTCTGACCCCTAGCCCTAAACTCAACCCTAACCCATAAACCTAATCTTAACTCTAACTCAAATCCTAATCCTACCACAACACTAAATCTTATCTCAAGTCCAGCCCTAACCCTCAATCTAATCCTGAACTTGTTCTGTAATTGTAAACCATTTCCTAATCCTCTATTTCTATGCTATGCTTAAGGTTATGCCATTATGCTTAAAAAAATTTAAATGCATCCTGTATGACTCTAACCTCTAGCAGCCTATACCCATAAGAGTACAAGAAATCATATCTCTCTCATAGCCCAAATGAGTATTGAATTAAACATATGATATCACTAGGACAAAAAACTAAATGTTACTGTATCTGCTTATTATAGACATTATAATCTTTAACCAAATACGTGAAGACATTATAAACCACAATGTTTAAGATCTTTTCTCAGAAAATCAAGTTTTTTTCTTTTTTTACCATTCAAATGCCATCCCTTTTCAGTATATTATGTAAATCAAATGTTGAAATACACCATGTTTGTCTCAACTTTTATAGAATGAACTTAAGGACAGTCAACACTTTTAACAATTAAAAATCCAATAAACAGTATTTCAATTTTTTTTCCCATGATAAAACCACTTTATGCAAAACCCATAATAATCATCATCTAAATTGTGGAGAACCAAAGCTTTAAGATGAGGAACACAGCATTGATACTCAACTGTATTAAACCCTGTACTCGAAGTTCCAGAAGAACAATTACAAATATATATGTATACATACACAAACACACACGCAACACCATTCATATGTGGAAGAGAAAAGAAAAACTACTCACAAATCTCATACACAGAAATCCATAAGGAACCATCTAGAAATTATGAAATCTAGTAAGCAAATTAAGAAAAATAACAGGACAAAATATCAACACAAAAAAAACCTTTTTTTTTTCTTTTTGATAGTGTTTTGCTCTTGCAGCCCAGGCTGGAATGCAATGGCAAGAACTCAGGTAACTGCAACCTCCATCTCCTGGGTTTGAGCGATTCTCCTGCCTCAGCTTCCTGGGTTTGAGTGATTCTCCTGCCTCAGCCTCCTGAGTAGCTGGGATTCAGACATGTCCCACCATGCCTGGCTAATTTTGTATTTCTAGTGGAGACTGGATTTCTCCATGTTAGTCAGTACGGTCTTGAACTCCTGACCTCAGATGATGTGCCCGCTTTGGCTTCCTAAATTGCTGAGATTACAAGCATGAGCCACTGCACCTGGCCACAAAATCTATTTCTATTCACTAGAAATAAACCCTATAAAATAAAATTAAGATTATAACTTTATTTCTCAAAAAAACAAGAAGCTGGAATATTTCCCACTGACCTGAAGGACACAGATAGCAGGCAGCTGGGGTCTGGGACAGCCTTGGAGTTGAGGCTGTGCTACTATATCAGGACCTGGCCGGAATCACTGTGGGGCTAACCAGAAACTGTTCAAGTTCCTGAGAAATCAAAGTCAAATTACTTTAAAACATAATGGATGAAGAACAGAAAACCTCTAGTGGTTTTGAAAACCCTAATGCCATGATGTCAAATAAATGCCTTCAGAGTCATAAATTTTGTGTAAATGATCATGCACAAACATCAGCAATATTGAAACAGTGGTTGAGTGGCCCAGGCCATTTTGACAAGAAGAAAACCTTTGAGGTCAAGTGGAGAGACATCCCTTCATAAGTACTGTCAAGAGCATGCACGTAATTTACCTACACATTTTACTACACCCGCAGCTCCACAGGGATTTTTAAATTCTGATTTCACATAAAACTGTACTAGAACTTCTGATGGCTTTAAAGTTTCTAGATTGTACATAAATGCAATTGATTATATATCAATACAATATATTGATAAAATAAAATCAATTATAATCACCTAGTAACTCTCTTCAGTGTTTAAGACCTGTAGTTGAGTTTGTATTTTTTCACAGACAGCACATTCCCTGTATGCAATGTAACTATAAAGTTAATTGTTAAGAAGATTTTCTTCAGTTTTTTTCATAACAGAGTTGAAATTTGTTTGCAATGTCAACAAATTAAGGACATTTTCACAACTGAGAAATAAACAAATATGGCAATTCATAGGTTTTTTTTTATACTATAGATATGACTTTTAAGATGAACAATGATGATCTAAAAAATGCTGGAAACTAGAAATAATAAACATGTTCCTCAATTGAACAATTGGGCTAAGTGTTTTTATGTATTTAGTCATTTGTTAATAAAATTCTTGATTTTGTAGCTGCCCATTGCAATGTTGGGGTTATTCAAATAATTGCATTATAGGTATGCTCATAACTCAGCCAAAACATTGATTTACTTTTACTGACCCTAACACAAGAAAATGTTTTATTGATGCCTGTAATCTCAGCACTTTGAGAAGTCAAAACAGGCACATCACTTGCACCCAGAGGTTTCAGAAGAGCCCAGGCAACATGGCAAACCGTTGTCTCCAAAAAAAAAAAAAAAAAAAAAAAAGGAAAGGAAAAGAAAAAGAATTAGCCAGGTATTGCAACTGAAGCTCAGACACATGGATTCAAAGGAGCCCAGGAGTGAGAGGCTGCAGGCTGCAATGAGACATGATGGCACCATTGCGGTCCACCCTAGACAAAATGTGAGACACTGTCTGAAAGACCGAGAAAGAAAGAAAGAAAGAAAGAAAGAGAGAGAGGTATGAGTTGAAATTTCTTAGTCCTTTGATAAACTTCAGTACTGTTTAAATATGTCTTGTCTTCTCATTTTTTTATTCCTACAATTCAAGTTTATTGAAAGACAATTTTGGAAGGTTAACAATTACAAATTTTTAAGAAGTAATTGAAGTTTACCCAGATGGTCGATAAGTCAACGATACAACATAGAGTTCTTGTGCATTATGTCTTCTGGCCATTTGAAAGTAGTATATTTTCATTGATTATAAAGCAAATTATCCTTTTCAACTTCCAAAACAGAAATTAAAAAAAAAAAAAAAAGAAACAGGCTGAATGTTGTGGCTTACACCTGTAATTCCAGTACTTTGGGAGGCCAAGGTGTGAGGATTGCTGAAGCCCAAGTGTTTGTAGCTGCAGTGAGCTATGATTGCACAAGCACATTCCCGCCAGGACCAAAGAATAAGGCCCTGTCTCAAAGAGTACTGACAAAATGCCAATGATCATAATGTTTTCAAGACTATATTTTATCAAGGTGCAAGAATTAGACATGAAAAATGACAAAATACTGCTGAAATAAATTCCAGAAACCCTACATAAATGTAAAGACACTCAATGCTTTTGGATTAGAAGATGATTTTTTATGTGACAATACTGCACAAAGCAATCTGCAAATTCATTGTGATTTCTATGAAAATACCAAAGTCTTTTTGACAGAAATGGGCAAGCCAATTCTAACATTCATACACATTTCAGGGGATCCTGAATAGCCAAAATATTCTTGAAAAGAAAAACCAATTTGGAGGCTCATATTTCTCAATTTCAAATATTACTGCTAAGGAGCAGTAATCAAAACGGCATAATACTGGCATAAGGACACCCACAGACTCTCTCAATTGAACTGAATGTTAGATCCAACCATACCTCTATAGTCAATTGATTTTTGACATGTAGCCAAGATCAGTAAATTCAACAAATGCTGTTATACAACTGAATACCACATTCAGACAAAGAAATTGTACTCTTTCCTCACAACAGAAAATAAAATTAAGTCAAAATGTTTCAACGCCTACATATTAGAGATAAAAACATAAACTTTAAAAAAAATATAGGGATAAATCTTCATAATGTTGGATTTAGCCATGGTTTCTTAGATCTGATACTAAAAGCACAGGCATCTTAAGGAAGAATTTTCTCAAAATTAAACCTTTTTGTGCATCAAAAGACACTATCAAGAAAGTGAAAAACATGGTGCAGACAGGAAGGTTTGCATGTTATGTATGTAACAACAGTCTGTTATCGACAATGTATGAAGAATTTGCATACCTCAGTAACAAAAAAAAAAAGACAAACAATCCAGTTGCATATTGGAGAAGTAGTTGAATACACACTTCACCAGAAAGACATGCATATGGAATACAAGCACATAAAAAGATGACCAGTAAAGTATATAAGTTTTACTTCCTCAGGTCTTTCATAAATGAGCTTTTCTCATAGTCACTTGATTTCCAGCTTGATCTGAGGAGCAGCTAAGGTAACAACACTTCTGTGGAGCAAGTTTGCTTGGATGAGAAAATAAATATCTGGCAGGAAATAATATTCTGAAATGAAAACTTTCTTGCTGTACTAGAGTTTCCAATAGAGTTGACAGTTGGTCCCTCAGCCTCCATGGGCCCAAAATTTATCATCTGGCAGGAAGTAATAAGGGAAGTCATTAAGTTAATGAGGTACTTGGATACACAAACGTCCCGAGTCCCATATCAGAGCTGTGACATAATTACATACCCTCACAGCATTTCAATATTCAAATGTTAGTAATTCATCTGCTTAAATATCTAAGCTTACTTTATTTAATATACACTGTACAGTTAAGGAGGTTTACAAATATTTATATGAATTGTCTTGTCGTGTTCTAGGACTTTTTTGTCACTTAAATGTATTGATAGAGTACATTACATGTTAGTATTTAAACCTAACATAATTTGGAAGTAATAACACACAGGAGAGATAGCAAAGTAATAGCCTGTCCAATAAATTCTTATGTGATTTCAGTAATTAATAGTGTCATTTGTCTTCAGCACTGAGGTTTTTTCTTTACTAATTATCCCAAACATGAACTTTCATTGCATTAACTATTATTTCCTTGATTTATAAACTGAGAGTGATCTGAATTATCTAACAAAGAATGAATTTCTTTTTATCTTTAGAAACAGCACATTATTAGCTTTTCTACAGTTAAATAGCACAAGCTCTGACTTTATTAGCTGGACAAAACCTTGGAAAATTAGATAAGTGTGGGCACTGGGTGAATAGATTGAGAGATTGAACATAAAATTCCTGAGACACCCAAGAGACTGTGTTCCCACAATTAAAATTAGATGAGACTGCAGGCAGTTGAGTGGACTGAGTGGGCATGGGAAACAGGTAGGAGAAGTTGGGGTCCGCAGCCATGGTGAGTTCTATGGTTCTTATTCTATGGTCAGTGGGATACCATTGACAAAATTAAATCAGGAGTGTGACAGGATGAAACTTGTGTTTATAAGTGAATATTTTGCCATTACCATTACCAGTACCAACCCTGTATTTCCTGATGTGGTAGTTATGTGGTGGTACCCTTGGAGAATGGCTCCACCTTTAGTAAAACCCACTGGGATATTTTGCATAAAGCTTCAAATCTGGCACAGCAGAAACCACTGGAGATTCTGGGAGAGAGAATTAATCTATACTAATAGCTATTAGAAGTTTCCTAGAAGTATGAAATTATTGAGAAATAAACTACGTTTTAATAAAAACAACCATGTCAATACCTTGTCACTAAAGCAGAGACAACAACATCAATCATCATTATAGAGGCCAATCCCCCCCCAAATCCAGCTCAGTGGAAGCTCTGAAATGAAGTGCCCCAGTAAGAGTAGGAATGTTATGTCAGTATAGCAGGTGTTACCTTTTTATGATGGGTATAACATCAGTAATTATGGGTGTTACATCAGTATTATGGTTGTTTCATTTGTATTACAAATGTTCTGTTAGCATTATGAGTGTTAGTATTACCGGTGTTACACCAGTATTAAAGGTGTTACGTCAGTATTACAATTGCTATATTTGTATTGCAGGATGATATATTGGTATTATGAGTGGTATATTGGTATTATGACTGTTACAGTTGTATTACAGGTGTCAGGAAAGCATTAGACATGTTACATAAGTGTGATAGATGTTTCTTTTGTATTGTGGGTTGTATATTGGTATTATGAGAGTGACACTTGTATTATGGGTCTTAGATCAGTATTATGGTTGTTGTGTTTGTGTTTCAGATGGTATACTGGTATTATGAGTGTTTTATTGCTGTTATGAGTGTTCAGTGGTAATATGGGTGTTAGATCAGTATTTCAGGTGTTATATTAGTATTACGAATGACACACCTGTATTGTGGTTGATATATTTGTTTACAGATGTTATATTTTTATTACAGACGTTATATGATGAATGATACATTTGTGGCACGAGACCACGGTGTGGAGCTGGCATTGTGGCCACCACACCTTGTGTGTGGGGAAGGACGTTGGGGTGCACTAAAGCCATGGGATTTTTTTTAATTATTATTATTATACTTTAGGTTTTATGGTACATGTGCGCAATGTGCAGGTTACTTACATATGTATACATGGGACATGCTGGTGCGCTGCACCCGCTAACTCGTCATCTAGCATTAGGTATGTCAATCAGTGCTATCCCTCGCCCCTCGCCCCACCCCAGAACAGTACCCGAAGTGTGATGTTCCCCTTCCTGTGTCCATGTGTTCTCATTGTTCAATTCCCACCTATGAGTGAGAATATGCAGTGTTTGGTTTTTTGTTCTTGCAATAGTTTACAGAGAATGATCATTTCCAATTTCATCCATGTCCCTACAAAGACATGAACTCATCATTTTTTATGGCTTAATAGTATTCCATGGTGTATATGTGCCACATTTTCTTAATCCAGTCTATCATTGTTGGACATTTGGGTTGGTTCCAAGTCTTTGCTATTGTGAATAATGCCACAATAAACAAATGTGTGCATGTGTCTTTATAGCAGCATGATTTATAGTCCTTTGGGTGTATACCCAGTAATGGGATGGCTGGGTCAAATGGAATTTCTTGTTCTAGATCCCTGAGGAATCTTCACACTGACTTCCACAAGGGTTGAACTAGTTTACAATCTCACCAACAGTGTAAAATTGTTCCTATTTCTCCACCTCCTCTCCAGCACCTGTTTTTTCCTGACTTTTTAATGAATGCCATTCTAACTGGTGTGGGATGGTATCTCATTGTGGTTTTGATTTGCATTTCTCTGATGGCCAGTGATGGTGAGCATTTTTTCATGTGTTTTTTGCCTGCATAAATATCGTCTTTTGAGAAGTGTCAGTTCATATCCTTCGCCCACTTTTTGATGGGGTTGTTTGTTTTTTCTTGTAAATTTGTTTGAGTTCATTGTAAATTCTGGATATTAGCCCTTTGTCAGATAAGTAGGTTGCAAAAATTTTCACCCATTTTGTAGGTTGCCTGTTCACTCTGATGGTGGTTCCTTTTGCTCTGCAGAAGCTCTTTAGTTTAATTAGATCCCATTTGTCAATTTTGGCTTTTGTTGTCATTGCTTTTGCTGTTTTAAACATGAGGTCCTTGCCCATGTCTATGTCCTAAATGGTAATGCCTAGGTTTTCTTCTAGGGTTTTTATGGTTTTAGGTCTAACATTTAAGTCTGTAATCCATCTTGAATTCATTTTTGTTTAAGGTGTATGGAAGGGATCCAGTTTCAGCTTTCTCCATATGGCTAGCCAGTTTTCCCAACACCATTTATTAAATAGGGAATCTTTTCCCCATTTCTTGTTTTTCTCAGGTTTGTCAAAGATCAGATTGTTGTAGATATGTGGCATTATTTCTGACGGCTCTGTTCCATTGATCTATATCTCTGTTTTCGTACCAGTACCATGCTGTTTTGGTTGCTGTAGCCTTGAAGTATAGTTTGAAGTCAGGTAGTGTGATGCCTCCAACTTTGTTCTTTTGGGTTAGAATTGAATTTGTGGTGGAAGGTCTTGTTTGGTTCCATATGAACCTTGAAGTACTTTTTCCCAGTTCTGTGAAGAAAGACATTGGTAGCTTGATGGGGATGGCGTTGAATCTGTAAATTACCTTGGGCAGTATGGCCATTTTCACGATATCGATTCTTCCTACCCATGAGAAATGTATGTTCTTCCATTTGTTTGTATCCTCTTTTATTTCATTGAGCAGTGGTTTGTATTTCTCCTTGAAAAGGTCCTTCACATCCCTTGTAAGTTTGATTCCTAGGTATTTTATTCTCTTTGAAGCAATTGTGAATGGGAGTTCACTCATGATTTGGCTCTCTGTTTGTCTGTTATTGTGTATAAGAATGCTTGTCATTTTGTACATTGATTTTGTATCCTGAGACTTTTCTGAATTTGCTTATTAGCTTAAGGAGATTTTGGGCTGAGACAATGGCATTTTCTAGATATACAATCATGTCGTCTGAAAACAGGGACAATTTGTCTTCCTCTTTTCCTAATTGAATACCATTTATTTCCCTCTCCTGCCTAATTGTGCTGGCCAGAACTTCCAACACTATGTTGAATAGGAGTGGTGAGAGAGGGAATCCCTGTCTTGTGCCAGTTTTCAAAGGGAATGCTTCCAGTTTTTGCCCATTCAGTATGATATTGCCTTTGGGTTTGTCATAGATGGCTCTTATTATTTTGAGATACGTCCCATCAATACCTAATTTATTGAGAGTTTTTAGCATGAAGCGTTGTTGAATTTTGTCAAAGGCCTTTTCTGCATCTATTGAGATAATCATGTGGTTTTTGTCTTTGGTTCTTTTTATATGCTGGATTACATTTATTGATTTGCATATATTGAACCAGCCTTGCATCCCAGGGATGAAGTCCACTTGATCATGGTGGATAAGCTTTTTGATGTGCTGCTGGATTCTGTTTGCCAGTATTTTATTGAGGATTTTTGCATCAATATTCATCAAGGATATTGGTCTAAAATTCTCTTTTTTTGCTGTGTCTCTGTCCGGCTTTGGTATCAAGATGATGCTGACCTCATAAAATGAGTTAGGGAGGATTCCCTCTTTTTCTATTGATTGGAATAGTTTCAGAAGGAATGGTACCAGTTCCTCCATGTACCTCTGGTAGAATTCGGCTGTGAACCCATGTGGTCCTGGACTTTATTTTGTTGGTATGCTATTGAATATTGCCATGATTTCAGCTCCTGTTATTGGTCTATTCAGAGATTCAACTTCTTCCTGGTTTAGTCTTGGGAGGGTTTATGTGTTGAGGAATTTATCCATTTCTTGTAGATTTTCTAGTTTATTTGCATAGAGGTGTTTGTAGTATTCCTGATGGTAGTTTGTATTTCTGTGGGATAGGTGGTGATATCCCCTTTATCATTTTTTACTGCATCTATTTGATTTTTGTCTCTTTTTTTCTTTATTAATCTTGCTAGCAGTCTATCAATTTTGTTGTTCCTTTCAAAAAACCAGCTCCTGGATTCATTAATTTTTTGAAGGGTTTTATGTGTCTCTATTTCCTTCAGTTCTGCTCTGATTTTAGTTATTTCTTGCCTTCTGCTAGCTTTTGAATGTGTTTGCTCTTGCTTTTCTAGTTCTTTTAATTGTGATGTTAGGGTGTTAATTTTGGATCTTTCCTGCTTCCTCTTATGGGCATCTAGTGCTATAAATTTCCCTCTACACACTGCTTTGAATGCATCCCAGAGATTCTGTTATGTTGTGTCTTGGTTCTCGTTGGTTTCAAATAACATCTTTATTTATGCCTTCATTTCGTTATGTACCCAGCAGTCATTTAGGAACAGGTTGTTCAGTTTCCATGTAGTTGAGTGGTTTTCAGTGAGATTCTTAATCCTGAGATCTAGCTTGATTGCACTGTGATCTGAGAGATAGTTTGTTATAATTTGTTTTCTTTTACATTTACTGAGGAGAGCTTTACTTCCAAGTATGTGGTCAATTTTGGAATAGGTGTGGTGTGGTGCTGAAAAAAATGTATATTCTGTTGATTTGGGGTGGAGTGTTCCATAGATGTCTATTAGGTCCCGTTGGTGCAGAGCTGAGTTCAATTCCTGGGTATCCTTTTTGACTTTCTGTCTCCTTGATCTGTCTAATGTTGACAGTGGGGTGTTAAAGTCTCCCATTATTAATGTGTGGGAGTCTAAGTCTCTTTGTAAGTCACTCAGGACTTGCTTTATGAATCTGCGTGCGCCTGTATTGGGTGCATATATATTTAGGATAGTTAGCTCTTCTTGTTGAATTAATCCCTTTACCACTATGTAGTGGCCTTCTTTGTCTGTTTTGATCTTTGTTGGTTTAAAGTCTGTTTTATCAGAGACTAGGATTGCAACCCCTACCTTTTTTTGTTTTCCATTTGCTTAGTAGATCTTCCTCCATCCTTTTATTTTGAGCCTATGTGTGTCTCTGCTCGTGAGATGGGTTTCCTGAATACAGCACACTGATGGGTGTTGACTCTATATGCAATTTGCCAGTCTGTGTCTTTTAATTGGAGCATTTAGTCCATTTACATTTAAAGCTAATATTGTTATGTGTGAATTGGATCCTGTCATTATGATGCTAGCTGGTTATTTTGCTCGTTGGTTGATGCAGTCTCTTCCTAGTCTCAATGGTCTTTAAATTTTGGCATGATTTTGCAGCGGCTGGTACCGGTTGTACCTTTCCATGCTTAGTGCTTCCTTCAGGAGCTCTTTTAGGGCAGGCCTGGTGGTGACAAAATCTCTCAGCATTTGCTTGTCTGTAAAGTATTTTATTTCTCCTTCACTCATGAAGTTTAGTTTGGCTGGATATGAAATTCTGGGCTGAAAATTCTTTTCTTTAAGAATGTTGAATATTGGCCCCCACTCTCTTCTGGCTTGTAGGGTTTCTGCCAACAGATCCCCTGTTAGTCTGAAGGGCTTCCCTTTGAGGGTAACCCTACCTTTCTCTCTAGGTGCCCTTAACTTTTTTTCCTTCATTTCAACTTTGGTGAATCTGACAATCATGTGTCTTGGAGATGCTCTTCTTGAGGAGTATCTTTGTGGCATTCTCTGTATTTCCTATATCTGAATGTTGGCCTGCTTTGCTAGATTGGGGAAGTTGTTCTGGATAATATCCTGCAGAGTGATTTCCAACTTGGTTCCATTCTCCCCGTCACTTTCAGGTACACCAATCAGATGGAGATTTGGTCTTTTCACATAGTCCCACATTTCTTGGGTGCTTTGCTCCTTCCTTTTTATTCTTTTTTCTCTAAATTTCCCTTCTCCCTTCATTTCATTCATTTCATCTTCCAGGGCTGATACCCTTTCTTCCATTTGATCGCATCGGCTCCTGAGGCTTCTGCATTCTTCATTTAGTTCTGAAGCCTTGGTTTTCAGCTCCATCAGCTTCTTTAATCTCTTCTCTGTATTCGTTATTTTAGTTATACATTCTTCTAAATTTTCTTCAAAGTTTTCAACTTCTTTGCCTTTGGTTTGAATATCTCCCGTAGCTCAGAGTAATTTGATCATCTGGAGCCTTCTTCTCTCAGCTCGTCAAAGTCATTCTCCGTCCAGCTTTGTTCCGTTGCTGTTGAGGAACGGCATTCCTTTGGAGGGGGAGAGGCACTCTGCTTTTTAGAGTTTCCAGTTTTTCTGCTCTGTTTTTTCCCCATCTTAGTGGTTTTATCTACTTTTGGCCTTTGATGATGGTGATGTACAGACGGGTTTTTGGTGTGGATGTGCTTTCTGTTAGTTTTCCTTCTAACAGACAGGACCCTCAGCTGCAGGTCTGTTGGGGTACCTGGCCGGCCGTGTGAGGTGTCAGTCTGCCCCTGCTGGGGGTTGTCTCCCAGTTAGGCTGCTCGGGGTTCAGGGGTCAGGGACCCACTTGAGGAGGCAGTCTGCTCATTCTCAGATCTCCAGCTGCGTGCTGGGAAAAACCACTGCTCTCCTCAAAGATGTCACACAGGGACATTTAAGTCCGCAGAAGTTGCTGCTGCCTTTTTGTTTTTCTGTGCCCTGCCCCCAGAGATGGAGCCTATAGAGGCAGGCAGGCCTCCTTGAGCTGTGGTGGGATCCACCCAATTCAAGCTTCCAGGCTGCTTTGTTTACCTAAGCAAGCCTGGGCAATGGTGGGCGCCCCTCCCCCAGCCTCGCTGCCGACTTGCTGTTTGATCTCAGACTGCTGTGCTAGCAATCAGTGAGACTCCGTGGGCATAGGACCCTCTGAGCCAGGTGTGGGCTATAATCTCCTGGTGCACCATTTCCTAAGCATGTTGGAAAAGCACAGTGTTTGGGTGGGAGTGGCCCAAATTTCCAGGTGCTGTCTGTCACCCCTGGAAAGGGAACTCCCTGAACCATTGCACTTCCCGAGTGAGGAAATGCCTCGCCCCTGCTTCAGCTGGCACACGGTGTGCTCAACCACTGACCTGCGCCCACTGTCTGGCACTCCCTAGTGAGATGAACATGGTACTTCAGATGGAAATGCAAAAATCACTCATTTTCTGCATCGCTCACACTGGGAGCTGTAGACCGGAGGGTTTCCTATTCGGCCATCTTGGCTTCTCCCCCGTAATGGGATATTTTTAGTTTAATTTTCCACAAGAAGCCCTGAGAAGTACGCAGCTCTTCCCCTCAAGCGGCATGTGCTGAAAATACCTGCAATGCCAGGGTCTGTAAAGGCAGACTCATTTTTACATGTTGCATTTCTTTAATAATCAATAATAGTGAGCTTTTTAAAATAAGTTTATTGGCCGCCTGTATGTCCTTTGTAAAGTGTCTGTTCACACTTCTCTAAAGAAGACATTTGTGCAGCCAACATATGAAAAATGCTCACCATCACTGGTCATTAGAGAAATGCAGACTACTGCGCCATGGTGGTTTGCAGCACCCATCAACCCATCACCTATATTAGGTATTTCTCCTAATATTTTCTCTATACTATCCCACCACCTGCCACCATGTGATATTTTTCTCCCTGTGTCCATGTGTTCTCACTGTTCAACTCCCACTTAAAAATGAGAACATGTGGTGTTTGGTTTTCCATTTTTCTGAGAGTCTGCTGAGAAAGATGTTTTCCAGCTTCTTTCATGTCCCTGCAAAAGACATGAACTCATTCACTTTTATGTCTGCATACTATCCCATGGTGTATATGTGCCACCTTTTCTTTATCCAGTCTATTATTGATGCACATTTGGGTTGGTTCCAAGTGTTTGCTACTGTGAATAGTGCTGCAAGAAATATACGTGTGCATGTATCTTTATAGTAGAATGATTTATAGTCCTTTGGTTATATGTGCAATAAGAGGATTGCTAGGTCAAATGGTATTTCTCATTCTAGATCCTTGTCTTCCACAAGAGTTAAATTATTAACAATGCCACCAACACTGTAAAAGCATTCCTATTTCTCCATATCCTCTTCAGCATCTGCAGTTTTCTGATATTTTAATGATCGCCATTCTAACTGGTTTGAGAGGGTGTCTCACTGTGGTTTGGATTTGTATTTCTCTAATAACAAGTGATAACATAATGAGCATTTTTTCATATGTCTGCTGGCTGCATCAAAGTCTTCTTTTGAGGAGCATCTGTTCATAACCTTTGCCCACTGTTTGATGAGGTTGTTTGTTTACTTCCTGTAAACTTGTTTAAGTTTCCTGTAGATTCCTGATATTAGCCTTGTCTCAGATAGAGAGATTGCAAGATTTTTCACCCATTCCATAGGTTGTCTGTTCACATTGATGATAGTTTATTTTGCTGTGCAGAAGCTCTTTAGTTTAATTCGATCCCATTTGTCAATTTTGGTTTTATTGCCATTGCTCTTGGTGTTTTAACATGAAGACTTTGCACATGCCTATGTCCTGAATAGTATTGCTTAGGTTTTCTTCTAGGTAATTTAGGGTTTTAATTCTTACGTTTAGGGCTTTATTCCATCTTGAGTTGATTATTGCATAAGGTGTAAGGAAGTGGTCCAGTTTCAGTTTTCTGAATATAGCTAGCCAGTTTTGTCAATACCATTCATTAAAGGGAAAACATTTTCCCCATTGCTTGCTTGTTTCAGGTTTGTCAAAAATCAGATGGTAGTAGATGTGTGGTATTATTGCTGAGGATACTGTGCTGTTCCACTGGTCTATATATCTGTTTTGGTACAAGTGCCATGCTTTTTTGGTTACTACAGTCTTGTAATGTAGTTTCAAGTCAGGTAGTGTGATGCCTCCAGCTTTGTTCTTTTTGCTTAAGATTGTCTTGGCTGTGCAGGCTCTTTTTTGGTTCCATATGAATTTTAATGTCTTTTTATTCTCAATTCTGTGAAGAAAGGGATTTGTAGCTTGATGGGGATAGCATTGAATCTATAAATTACTTTTGGCAGCATGGACATTTTTACAACATTGATTCTTCCAATACAAGAGCATGGAAGGTTTTTTTCATTTCTTTATGTCCTCTATTATTTCCTTGAGCATTGGTTTGATGTTCTCTTTGAATAGGTTCTTCACACCCCCTGTAAGTTTTATTCCTAGGTATTTTATTCACTTAGTAGCAACTGTGAATGGAAGTTTACTCATAATTTCACTTTCTGATTCTCCATTATTATGTGTAGGAATTCTTGTGATTTTTGCACATTGATTTTGAATCTTGAGGCTTATCTGAAGTTGCTTGCCAGCTTAAGGTGATTTTGTGCTGAGATGGTGAGTTTTCTAAGTATACAATAATGACCTCTGCAAAGAGAGACAATTTGACTTCCTCTCTTCCGATTTGACTACCCTTTATTTCTTCTTCTTGCCTGATTGCCCTGCCCAAAAGTTTCAATACAATTTTGAATAAGAGTGAAGAGTGAGAGTATCTTTGTGTTGTACAGGTTTTCAAAGGGAATGCTTCCAATTTTTGCCCATTCAGTGTGATATTGGTGGTGGGTTTGCCATAAGTAGGTCTTATTATCTTGAGATATGTTCCACCCTTACCTAGTTTATTGAGAGACTTTACATAAATGGGTGTTGAATTTGATGAAAAGCTTTTCAGCATCTATGAAGATAATTATGTGGTTTTTGTCATTTGTTCTGTTTATGTGATCTGTTGCATTTATTGATACACGTATGTTCAACTATCCTTGTATCCCAGGGATAAAGCTGACATAATCGTGGTGGATAAGCTTTATGATGTGCTGCTGGATTCAGTGTGCCAGTATTTTATTGAGGATTTTCACAGCTATGTTCATGAGGGATATTGGCCTGAAATTTTCTTTTTTGGTGTGTCTCTGCCAGGTTTTAGCATCAGAATGATGCTGGTCTCATAAAATTATTTAAGGACGATTTCTTTTTTTATTGCTTGTAATAATATCAGAAGGAATGGTACCACTTCCTGTTTGGATCTCTGGTAGAATTCGGCTATGGATCTGTCTGGTCCTGGATTTTCTTGGTTGGTAGTCTATCAGTTACTGCCTCAATTTCAGAACTTGTTAATGGTCTATTCATGAATTTAGCGTATTCCCGATGTAGACTTGGGAGGGTGTACATGTCAAGGAATTTAGCCATTTCTTTTAGATTTTCTCATTTATTTGCATAGAGCTATTTATAGTATTATCTGATGGTAGTTTGCATTTCTGTGGGATCAGTGGTGATATTACCTATATGACTTTTTATTGCATCTATTTTATTTTTCTCTTTTCTTTTTATTTTGGCTAGTGGTCTATCTATATTCTTGATATTATCAAAAAATCAACTCGTGGATTTATTGATTTTTGAAAGTTTTTTTGGTGTCTCTGTCTCCTTTACTTCTGCTCTGATGTTAGTTATTTCTTGTCTTCTGCTAGCTTTTGAATTGGTTTGCTGTTGCTTCACTAGTTCTTTTCATTTTGATGTTAGTGTGTCTATTTTAGATCTTTCCTGCTTTCTCTTGTGGGCATTTAGTGCTATCAATTTTTCTCTACACACTGCTTTAAATGTATCTCAGAGATGGTGACACGTTCTGTCTTCATTATCATTGGTATGAAAGAACATCTTTATTTCTGCCTTATTTCATTATTTACTCATCAGTGATTTAGGAACAGGCTGTTCAGCTTCTATGTAGTTGTGTGGTTTTGAGTAAGTTTCTTAATCTGGGTTCTAATTTGATTGCACTGTGGTCTGGGAAGTTCTTTGTTATAATTTGCATTCTCTGGCATTTGTTGAGGAGTGTTTTACTTCCAATTATGTGGTCAATTTTTGAATACATGTTATGTGACACCAAGAAGAATGTATATTCTGTTGAATGAGGGTGGATAGTTCTGTAGATATCCTGTAGATGTCCTGTAGATTGGGGGTGGATAGTTCTGTAGATCTTAATTAGTTCTGTAGATGTCCACAGCTGATTTCAAGTCCTGAAAATCCTTGTGAATTTTCTGTCTCATCGATTGCTGCCTGTTCTTTTCTTTGGAAGCTTCATCCCCAAGGGGCAACTTCAGATTCCAACCTGTGCTCTCCTGTATGAGGTGTCTCCCATCAGGATACAGAGACGCCAGGGATCCACTCGAGAAGGCAGTCTGAACATTAGCAGAGCTCAAATGCTGTGGATGGGAGATCTGCTGATCTCTTCAGAGCCATCAGGCAGTTATGTTGATGTCTGCTGAAACTGCATCCATGGCTGCCCCTTCTCCCAGATGCTCTCCCCCAGGTTGATGGGGGTTTTATTTATAAGCCCCTGACTGGGGATTCTGTCATTTTTTCAGAAATGTCTTGCACAGAGAGGAGAAATCTGGCAGCCTAGCCACGTCAGCCTTGCTGAGCTGCGGTTGGCGCCAACAAATTCAAACTTCCCTGTGGCTTTATTTACACTACAAAATAAAATGGCCTACTCAAGACTCAGCAATGGTGGATGACCCTCCCCCGACACAAGCTTGAGTATTTTAGGTCAATCTCAGACTGCTGCTGTGCTGGCAGAGAGAATTTCAAGCCATTGAACCTTCGATTCCTTCCTTCTGTGGGGAGTATCACTCCCCAAGCCAGACCACTTGGCTCCTTGACCTCATCACCTCTCTTCAGGAGAGCAAACGGTTCTGTCTCCTTAACATTCCAGGCACCACTAGTATATGAAAACAAACAAAAAACCAAAAAAATTCCTCCAGCTAGTTTAGCGTTTGCTCTAACAGCTGCCCATTTTTGTACTTGAAACGCACGGCATTCATGATGTAGGCACCAAAGGGAATATCCTGGTCTGTAGGTTGTGAAGACCACAGGAGAAGCACGTATCTGGAACATGGCCCTTGGTTTCTCAGGCTTTCCAGGTGAGGTGATGCCCCACTCTGCTTCATCTCACACTCCATGTTCTGCATCCACTGTCTAACCATTCCCAGTGAGATAAACAGTGTGTCTCAGTTGGAAATGCAGGAATCACTCACCTTCTTCATCAATCTATCTGGGAGCTGCAGTCCGGAGCTGTTTTTATTGAGCAATCTTCCCAGCAATTCTCATTCATTTTTTTTTTTTTTTAATGGGGAAGGAGCCATTAACTGGAAATGCAAAACTATGCAAATTCTAGAAGAAAGCAAGAAACAAATTTATGTGATCTTGTATTTGGTCATAAGTTTTAACAAATGACAACAAAGCCTATCAGTAACGGTAAAAAAAATATTAATAATAACTAAAGCTTTCTCATATTAAAAGTTTGTACTCTGAGTAAAATTTTGTTCAGGAAATAGAAAGATAAGCAACAGACTGAAAATAACCATCTGCAAAATACCGATCTGGGCAAAAACTTGCACTGAAAATACACAAATCTTGAAACTCAACAATGAAACAGACTACCAAATTAATAATGTATAGAAAGCTGAGCTCACCAATGAAAATACAAAGATGGCAAGATAACAAAAAGATACTCAAACTCATATATCTTTAGTGACTGAAAATTAAAACAACGAGTTAGCATGGCCCATCTATATTTGTTGGAACTGCTGAACCATTTTTGAAACATGACAACTGATTTGCTGGAGGAAAAACAGCAATTCATTTATTGCTTGTTGAATGCACAATGGTACAGTGAACTCTTTCAAACTCTCATATTAACCCGCAAGCCTGTTTCTCTCCTCTACCACACACAGA
Organism: Pongo abelii; assembly: GCF_028885655.2. Lineage (NCBI taxonomy): Eukaryota > Metazoa > Chordata > Mammalia > Primates > Hominidae > Pongo > Pongo abelii. Next base: position 39,737,023 of record NC_072009.2, on the reverse strand, counting down.
GGTGCTATGTGGTCTACCTTTTGATTACAGACTCGAGATCCAATACAACCTGTGCATCTGTAAGCAGCAGTTGGGATCCAGGCAGAAGGCAGATGGTCCACACTGTCAAAGTCATCTAAGAACTTTTTAATAAAGAGTGACTTATTCAGGGTACCCACAAAAGATGGTGGAGTTCCCTGGGATAGTAACAGGACCATACTCTTAGTACTCCTTGGGAATGGAGATTTAGGGGAGAGATAAATTCTCAGCACTGGAGAGAGATAGATGGTTCAGAGCACTTGGAAGATGTCATCACAGGCACTATGACCTCACTGGCCTTGAGATGAAGCAGCCAGTCTGGGGCCACTGTATGTGGAGGCTGGTGTTCCCACTGGCCAAACCCAATCAGGAGGCAGAGGGCAAAAAATGACTTGTTACCACCTAGAGGCAGGTTAGCAGAGTTTAATCCAGAAAGCAGAATTTTATAAATCTTTCCAATTTAAGCCTCCTTTACAAGTACAAAACATAGTTTTCTGACACTGACTTAGTATGAATCACTAATACATGCAAGCCGTGCACAGTATCTCATGTCTGTAATCTCAGCTATTTGTGAGGCCAAGGCTAGTGGAACATTTTGGTCAAAAGATTGAGACCAGCCTGGCCAACATGGTGAAACCCTGTCCCTATTAAGCATACAAAAATTAACTGTGTGTGGGGGTAAATTCCTGTAGTCTTACCTACTTGAGAGGAAGAGGCAGGAGAATTGCTTGAATGTAGGAGGTGGACATATGGTTTAGGAGGTGCATTTTTTTAATTCTCTCCCAGTGTTTCTTCCTTTAGTAGTAAATAATCACTTATCTCTTGAACACTTTCATTCAGCATATATTTGTTTTGGTATTGCCAAAGGCTGTGCTTTGACAGACACTAACTCAATCTGAAATTTTAAAAGGAAAATTTACATTTGAATGATGACTTTATAGTACTGCAAAAGTAAAAGCTGGAAGGCTCCTTTTAGCATAGCATCACAATTTAACTAAGGTCACAGAACAGATGTCTGAATCTCTGTAATAAGACCCAAACTACAGTAACAAAAATTGTCTTCTGCCCTACAGTTGGGGCAGAGGAAGCTTTATGGACCACATCCCATGAAGCATGCTCGTCTAAGTAAGATCATCACCCCATTTTGCATAGGCAATGAAGAACCTATCAACAATCACTCATCATAGCAATATAGATTAGTTTTAAACATGAAAAGGTAAGGTAAAAATGACCAGGCATGGCGGCTCCCACCTGTAATTCCAGCAATTTAGGAGGCCAACATGAGAGGATAGCTTGAGCTCAGAATTTCCAGACTACCTTGGGCAACAAGGAAAAACCTGGTCTCTACTAAAAGTACAGCAGGTCACTATGGCTCAGGCCTGTAATCCCAGCACACTGGGAGACCATCATGGGCAGATCACTTGAGGCAAAAAATTTGAAACCACCCTAGCCAACATGGTGAAACCCCATCTCTACTAAAACTATAAATATTAGCCAGGCATGGTAGCAGGTGTCTGTAATCCCAGCTACCAAGGAGGCTGAAGCAGGAAAAATCACGTGAAAAGAAAGGAAGTGGTTGCAATTAGCCCGGTTTGCATCATTACACTCAAGTCTGGGCAGCAGAATAGACTCCATCTTAAAAAATAAAAAAGAAAAGAAGTGAAAAAGAAATACATAATTTGCTTGGTGTGGTGGGGCATGTATATAATCTGAGCTTCTCAGGAGATGGAGACACAAGAATTGTTTTAACCTGGGAGGTGATGATTGTAGTGAGCTGATATCACACTAGCACACTCCATGCTTAATGACAGAATGAGACTCAGTCTAAATAAAAAAAAAAGGGGGGGAACATTTTGTTTAGAGCTTTTCTTTCCCAGTATACTATATCTCATATTTGAATAAGAAATCATAGAAAGTTTTTACATAAGTTCAACTTGCAAAAATAAACTTTATACTTAAAATGTTTCAAGTGCCTAAAGTTCCAGCTTCATCTTCAGACAGCAAGCACAAAAATAAACAGAAAAGTAAGCAAGTATTGGCATGTGATAAATGCATTGCATTTTGTTTTAATATGTGACATAACAGTATAATGTCAGAAATTTTTAGCTGCTGCTGACGGAAAGAAAGAACAATTTAATGTAGAAACAGAACAATAATAATATTGGCCACCTGCTATGAACTCAGCACATAAGTTAACTCACTGAATTCCCTCAACAACACTATAATGTGGAAAACATCATAGAGTTTATAGCTGAGGAATCTGCAATCAAAGGACCTGCCGAAAGGCACACAAGCAATTAGGACACAGATAGGATTCAAGGAGGACCCTAAGACTCAAAACACTGTCTACACTTTCATATATGATGTTGATTGAAATTAAGAACTATTGAATTAACTTTAGTCAACCCCCCTTTGCCATAGAAATGGCAGTTTAAACATCTTGAGAGAAAGACTTTGAATAAATTATATATCACTAAAATTTTATATATTCAGTAAAATCGGCTTCAAAAAATATGCTAAACAATTCCTCAAGTTCTTGCATGCAATATACAGATTGATTGAGTTCCTTCTCTTTTGCATTAATAATGTGAGCTCCTCTTGCAAGTAAGCTTTTTCCTGAAAGAAAGATCCCCTTAAACACCATAATGTTTTCCTTGTGGATACAAAAGCTATTTAATATTTATGGCCAGTATGTCAGACCTAACGACCATTATTTTATAATATGAAATAGCCTGTGTAGGGGACAAAACTTTCACAGGCAAGTAAGAAATAAGCCCTGTTACCTAACAGGTGATGTGAAGCTATAACTGTGATGTGTGTGGTGAAATTCCACCGTCTACACATGCTAACCAGAGATGTTTTAATTTCCTTTAAGAAGAAGATCAGTCTGTTACTATATTGTAAAAGACAATATTGTCATTGTATTGCAGGTATTACTATTTCATTTTCATTTTATTTAACTTGAGTCTATGTAGATGTATTATCAAGGCATAATTTGTTACATAGATGATGGTACTAATTTATAAAAGAATTGTTAGTCTGCACAAAATAGTAGTTAAAGGGGAAGCCACACACTGGGTGTCTGGACAACATCAAAGAACTACCCTTGCTATACTCTCAAGAATCTATTTGAAAATTCCATGAAAACTTCACTTCTCATTACAGGCAATTTCCTAAAAATATATTGAAATATAAACATCTAAAGATTGAGACATTACTCATCTTCCAGTCTCAAGGGCAATATACACAAGAATTCAGGAGGTTATATGTAAAGTAAAAATATTATAAATAAAAATATATATTAGAAGGCAACAAAATAAGAAGCTATGTCACAGGAAACAGAGAAGTTAAAATTTTTCCATAAGTGCAAAGTAACGTATCTCATGGTTAAAAATAATAGGTACCAGAGACAATAAGTTGCTGCCAACTTCTTGCTAATTGCAGATTTATCAAAATTTATTGAAACAAAGTTTAATAAAATATCCAGAAAAAAATCACTGTCCTTTCTGTTTATATAAAATATTAAAAATAATGGTTTCTCAAAAGGCGGGAAGACAACATATTTTTTTAATTTTACATAATTAACATTACACAAAAAAGTATACTATAAAAAAGAGAAATAGTGTAAGCTTTTTTAAAATATAAAACAGACTCAACTAGGGAAGCTAATATCTTGTATCAAAACTGAAAACTATGGCTTGTGGCTCTACCCAAACATCACCTTTATTCTTCCTTTCCTCTCCAATCACTCAATTAGTTCTAATGATGTAGTCATCCGTTTGTTCAAGTTGATATCTGAGAATCAGAATGAGTAAATACAAGTCTCACAGTTGCCTTTCCAGAAAGATGCTTATCAATGCAGGACCTTATCTATGGTACGGATACACCTGAGGACACTGAACACGACATTGCGGGATTTCAAAGTCCCTCAGTACTAAAGCCAGGGATATGACTTTCAAACATAAAATGTCCAACAAAACCATGCCTTGATGTTATAAAGCACAATCATACAAAAAGCAGGGTTGTGTTTTCATAAGGTCACTGAAAGCATTACTTTCCAGTTGGTCTCAACTGGCCCAAACAACAGGGAAGGTAGTTAAATTTACACAGCACACAACAGGCTCAATCCCAAAAGACAATTAGACAGTCACTTTCAGCCCACCTGTACTATCTGCCCAGCCCAAACAAATGTAAGGACTTTGGGCCCAGGGACCAAGCCCAGTCCAGGGAACCAGGTGCTAAAAGCATTGTATCTGAATTAGCAATATCCAAAGGCACATTTTCACATTTTTACTTTTCTTTCTCAGCTTTTACAAGTTGACTTTTGATTCCAAAACGATCAAGAAACACTCCTGTTGTGAACAGTCCCCAAACTCCAAGACTTGCCAAACTCATATGAGACGGCCCAAAGCCAGAAAGACACCATGCAGGCCATGCAGGCTGTCACAATGGTACCAAATAGTTCACTAGCTCTATAACTATATAAAATTAACATACCTTAATAAATGTATTACTAAAAATTACTAAATGTGAAACTAAAAATTACTAAAAAATACTAATAAATGTATTACTAAAAAAATTACAGAAACTTCATGTCAGCTATTTTAATATAGAAACTGACAAAAATTCCATAAAATACTTCATTTTCATATGGAAAAATAAAGCTTCTCATGGTTAGAAGTAATATGTACCAGAAGCAATAAGCTGCTGCCAACTTCTCGACAACTACAGATTTATGAAAATATATTGAGAATATCTTGGGAATTCAGAATCTATAAAGAACTGTTCTATTTTTTACAAATAGAATGTGTTTATAGAGTAACCTCAGGAAACCTTTCCAAGTTCTGTGTAATGGAATATTGATGATAAGTTATGAGGGAGGCAATTAAAAACAGGTCAAATAAATACCCAGAGCACCTAAGTTGAGTCATTTCCTCTGGACAAATTAACAGCAAATATTAACTGAGCATATTTTATGTGTCAGATGCTTTCGAACACACTGAAAACTTACAACATTGGCATAATGTCTTAGAACTGAGGTATTACTCACTAATACACAAGGTGAGAGTAAAGCAAAGCCAAAGTAATCACAGTTGTCCATATTTTGATTTCCTTTATCAATTTTTGCCCCACATACTTAATTTTAGCTCTTTTCTTGTGATTATGTCTTTCCAGAATCATGAAAGAATAGAAGACACACATTCACTGACAAACAATCTGACTAGTAAGTGTAATTTTTTTTTACAGCATGATAAGCTTTTTTTAAGTTGATTTTGTTTAATTTTAATTTTGATCTTATTTTACTTTATTTCATCTTTTTAAATCTGGTCTTAAACCTTTTTTTTAATTTTATAATTTATGTGTTTTAGATATCCCCATCTTTGTGGCAGTATGACTGTGGTAGAGAAAAAGGAACTAAAAGTTAGTATAATTCAAACTTTACAGCTTATTATCTATGCAAACTGAGCAAGTCACAATATGCCCTGAAATTTAAAACAAATCACAGCCCTTGATAAATATTTGAGAAGCCATGAATAAGAAGAGAGGATGTGCTTTTCTACACCTTATCTTTTAATAGCTACCCTAACTCAAATGCAGGAATATATTGGTTATTGATGAACGTATGTATTTTTTTGAACACTAAAGTTTGCATAAAAGATTGACCATAGACTACTTCCTCGGCTTTTGTTATATTTCTACCAATGTAATTTAAACATATTACTTCTTCAAATGTGCCAAACAACTACTTTAGAAGTTCGTTTTTTAGGTTTCAGTCGCAGGTTTCCTCAAGACACTTTGTAATCTGCTCCCATCTCCTAAGTCCTCAGTCATGCTTTTATGTTTTTCTTTCTGGAGTTTCTGGGTTCTGAAATTAGCAAAAAACATAAAGTAAATCAACTATAATAGCTGAGTTAACAAATTTAGGAAAAACATAAAATGACACGTTTTTAGTTCAACAGACTAAAACTGCTACGTGACCTGCCTGGACAACATAGCAAGACCCTGTCCCTTAAAACCAAAACAACACCAACAAAAAATCCCTACAAAACACCAACAAAAAAACTATTGATTGAATATTGATCAAGTAGCAAAAGAGACGGCAACAGATAGATGGGTCATTCAAGGCTTCCAAATATTTAAGAACAGAATGCTCTTCATAGGGAGAGATGAAATCACCCGTTACACCAACTCCCCAGCCAGGGAGGTGGATTCACAGAAGATGAGATCCAGCCATCCTGAGAAGTACTGCAAAACACTAACTAGTCTAAGAACAGTTAAAAGCTCCAGTTATTAGCTCCCTCTTCTGGTAATCTGGAATGCCATGGAAAGGTAAACTACATTGATTGTGTATATATATTCTGAGAGAAGTGAAAAGGAGTAGAGAAAATGGAAGTTAAAAAAGTGACACACACTCCCTACCGTAATGTTTCTCTTTTTCTCTCTCTCTCTCATTTAATTTACCTTTTTGTTATTGTCAAAAAGAGAGTAAGGTACACAGTAGGCTGAAATAAAAAATCAAACCTATAGAAGTGAGAAAACAACATTAAATACAATGGGGACAAATTCTTTAATGAGCTAAAAGCCCTAAAATATCTATGGGGGTCAATTAACAGACTATTCCCAATGGAAAAGAAGTCTTCTTGTGCAAACTATAGACAGGTGAGCTTGCTGTCAATCCCAAGTAATATATGAAGGATGAAACATTTGTGAGCACACAGAAAAAGTGAATAGCATTGAGAAATAGTTTCATCCAGTACAAGTCAAACCACAATACTTCCTTTTTTTGAGCACAGAGCAGGTAAAAGCCACAGGCCTGGATATTTGGAATTCAGTTACAATATATAAACACAGAAAAATATCAGACATGTAGGTCTGAAGTTGACTTTAAAACATATGATCTGCTCAAGTATTAACAGCATCTCAAAATTTTTTATTTGGTGTTACTGTAGCCTAGTGATAGCATTTCATGTTAAAGTTTAATGTTTCAAAAACACAGCCCTGATGTTTGTTTCTGTTAATGTGTAACTTCTATTACTGGGTGATACCACCTTTATAAGAAAGAATACTACTCGTCAATAAACATTACAACATTTAGACATATATTTAGAAATCCTTTTTAATCTCATCATTCTGAATATTCAAAATAAACTTGAATACATATAATTCAAAAGCTTCAACTCACTGCTTCAGCTTTGCTTTTTTTTCCTCTTAACAAATCTATATCTTTTAGTAAAAGAAGCCTTTGAACATAAACTTCCTTGTTTCAATCTGTAAAAAAGCATTAATTTTGGCCAGTTGTGGTGGTTCATCCTTGTAACCCCAGCATTTTGGGAGGCCGAGGCAGATAGATCACGAGGTCAGGAGTTGAAGATCACACACGCCAAGGTGGTAAAACCCCATCTCTACTGAAAATACAAAAGCTACCTGGGCGTGGTGGCAGACACCTCTAATTCCAGCTACTCAGGGGGATTGAGGCAGGAAATTGCTTGAACTTGAAAGGTGAAATTTGCAGTGAGCTGAGATCACGTCACTGCTCTCCAGCTTGAGTGACAGAGACACTTCCTCAAAAAAAAGTATTAAGTTTTAGCAAGAAAGTTAACAAAAGTAGAACAAATTGAAGTAAATATACTGCTTACTACAGAAATTAAGAATACAATTTCAGAGGCAAGATGGCCGAATAGGAAAAGCTCCAGTCTACAGATCCCAGCATCAGTGACACAGAAGACGGGTGATTTCTGCATTTCCATCTGAGGTACCAGGTTCATCTCACTAGGGAATGCCAGACAGTGGGTGCAGCACAGTGGGTGCAGTGCATCCTGAGTCAGCTGAAGCAGGGTGAGACATTGCCTCAATCAGGAAGTGCAAAGGGTCAGGGAGTTCCCTTTCCTGGTAAAGGAAATAGGTGGCAGAGGGCACCTGGAAAATTGGGCCACTCCCAAATGAATACTGCATATTTCCGCCTGGTTTGGGAAATAGCGCACCAGGAGATTATATCCCGCACCTTGCTCGGAGGGCACTATGCCCTTGGAGTCTCACTGATTGCTAGCTCAGCAGTCTGAGATTAAACAGCAAGGCACAGCGAGGCTGTGGAAGGGGTGCCCGCCATTGCCCAAGCTTGCTTTGGTAAACAAAGCAGTCCAGAAGCTCGAACTGGGTGGAGTCCAACACAGCTCAAGGAGGCCTGCCTGCCTCTGTAGACTCCACCTCTGGGGGCAGGACACAGACTAACCAAAAGACAGCAGTAACTTCTGCAAACTTAAATGTCACTGTCTGACCGCTTTGAAGAGAGCAGTGGTTCCCCAGCACACAGCTGGAGATCTGAGAACGAGCAGACTGCCTCCTCAAGTGGGTCTCTTACCCCTGACCCACGAGAAGCCTAACTGGGAGTCACCCTCCAGTAGAGGCAGACTGACACCTCACACGGCTGGGTACTCCTGTGATACAAAACTTCCAGAGGAACGCTCAAACAGCAGCATTAGCAGATCACGAAAATCCGCTGTTCTGCAGACACCGCCGCTGATACCCAGGCAAACAGGGTCTGGAGTGGAACTCTAGCAAACTCCAACAGACCTGCAGCTGAGGGTACTGTTTGTTAGAAGGAAAACTAAAAACAGAAAGGATATCCACACCAAAATCCCGTCTGTATATCACCATCATCAAAGACCAAAAGTATGTAAAATCACAAAGATGGGGAAAAAATGAGAGTAGAAAAACTAGAGTCTCTAAAAAGCAGAGCACCTCTCCTCCTCCAAAGGAATGCAGTTCTTCACCAGCAATGAAAAAAAGCTGGACAGAGAGTGACTTAGATGAGTGGAAATAAGAAGGTTTCATATGATCAAACTACTCCGAGATACAGGAGGAAATTCAAACCAAAGGCAAAGAAGTTGAAAACTTTGAAAAAACTTTAGATGAATGTATAACTAGAATAACGAATACAGAGAAGTGCTTAAAGGAGCTGATAGAGCTGAAAGCCAAGGCTCGAGAACTATGTGAAGAATGCAGAAGACTCAGGAGCCAATGCGATCAACTGGAAGAAAGGGTATCAGTGATGAAAGATGAAATGAATGAAATGAAGCAAGACGGGAAGTTCAGAGAAAAAAGAATAAAAAGAAATCAACAAAGCCTCCAAGAAATACGGGACTATGTGAAAAGACCAAATCTGCCTCTGATTGGTGTCCCTGAAAGTGACGGGGAGAATGGAACCAAGTTGGAAAACACGCTGCAGCATATTATCTAGGAGAACTTCCCCAACCTGGCAAGGCAGGCCAACATTCAGATTCAGAAAATACAGAGAACACCACAAAGAAATTCCTTGAGAAGAGCAAGTACAAGACACATAATTGTCAGATTCACCAAAGTTGAAATGAAGGAAAAAATGTTAAGGGCAGCCAGAGAGAAAGGTTGGGTTACCCACAAAGGGAAGCCCATCAGACTAACAGCAGTTCTCTCGCCAGAAACTCTAGAAGCCAGAAGAGAGTGAGGGCCACATTCAACATTCTTAAACAAAAGAATTTTCAACCCAGAATTTCATATCCAGCCAAACTAAGCTTCATAAGTGAAGGAGAAATAAAATACTTTACAGACAAGCAAATGCTGAGAGATTTTGTCACCACCAGGACTGACCTAAAAGAGCTCCTGAAGGAAGCACTAAACATGGAAAGGAACAACCAGTACCAGCCACTGCATAAACATGCCAAATTGTAAAGAACGTCAAGGCTAGGAAGAAACTGCATCAACTAATGAGCAAAATAACCAGCTAACATCATAATGACAGGATCAAATTCACACATAACAATATTAACCTTCTATGTAAATGGACTGAATGCTCCAATTAAAAGACACAGACAGGCAAATTGGATAAAGAATCAAGACACATCAGTGTGCTGTATTCAGGAAATCCATCTCACATGCAGAGACACACATAGGCTCAAAATAAAAGGATGGAGGAAGATCTACCAAGAAAATGGAACACAAAAAAGGCAGGGGTTACTATCCTAGTCTCTGATAAAACAGACTTTCAACGAACAAAGATCAAAAAAGACAAAGTAGGTCATTACATAATGGTAAAGGGATCAATTCAACAAGAAGAGCTAACTATTCTAAATATATATGCACCCAATACAGAAACACCCAGATTTATAAAGCAAGTCCTGAGTGACCTAAAGAGATACTTAGACCCCCACACAATAATAATGGGAGATTTAACACCCCACAGTCAACATTAGACAGATGAAGGAGACAGAAATTTAAAAAGGATACCCAGGAATTGAACTCAGCTCTGAGACATCTATAGAACTCTCCATCTCAAATCAACAGAATATACATTTTATTCAGCACCACATCACATCTATTCCAAAATTGACCACATTGTTGGAAGTTAAGTTCACCTCAGCAAATGTAAAAGAACAGAAATTATAACAAACTGCCTCTCAGACCACAGTGCAATCAAAATAGAACTCAGGATTAAGAAACTCACTGAAAACTGCTCAACTACATGGAAACTGAACCACCTGCTCCTGAACCACTACTGCGTACATAAAGAAATGAAGGCAGAAATAAAGATGTTCTTTGAAACTAATAAGAGCAAAGACACAACACATTAGAATCTCCGGGGCACATTCAAAGGAGTGTGTAGAGGGAAATTTATAACACTAAATGCCCACAAGAGAGAGCAGGAAAGATCCAAAATTGACACCCTAACATCACAATTAAAAGAGCTAGAAAAGCAAGAGCAAACACATTCAAAAACTAGCAGAAGGCAAGAAATAACTAAAATCAGAGCGGAACTGAAGCAAAAAGAATAAACAAATCTCTTCAAAAAATTAATGAATCCAGGAGCTGGTATTTTGAAAGGATCAACAAAATTGATAGACGACTAGCAAGACTAATGAAGATGAAAGGAGAGAAGAATCAAATAGACACAATAAAAAATAATAAACGGGATATCACCACCTATCCCACAGAAATAGAAACTAACATCAGGAATACTACAAACCCCTCTACACAAGTAAACTAGGAAATGTAGAAGAAATGGAGAAATTCCTCAAAATATGCACCCTCCCAAGACTAAACCAGGAAGAAGTTGAATCTCTGAATAGACCAATAACAGGATCTGAAATTGTGGCAATAATCAATAGCTTACCAACCAAAAAGATTCCAGGGCCAGATGGATTGACAGCCAAATTCTACCAGAGGTACAAGGAGGAGCTGGTACCATTAATTCTGAAACTATTCCAATCAATAGGAAAAGAGGGAATCCTCCCTAACTCATTTTATGAGGCCAGCATCATCCTGATACCAAAGCCGGGCAGAGACACAACCAAAAAAGAGAATTTTAGACCAATATCCTTGATGAACATTGATGCAAAAATCCTTAATTAAATACCAGCAAACCAAATCCAGCAGCACATCAAAAAGCTTATCCACCATGATCAAGTGGGCTTCATCTATGGGATGCAAGGCTTGTTCAACATATGTAAAACAATAAATGTAATCCAGCATATAAACAGAACCAAAGACAAAAACCACATGATTATCTCAACAGATGCAGAAAAGGCCTTTGACAAAATTCAACAACAACCCTTCATGCTAAAAACTCTCAATAAATTAGGTCTAGATGGGAACTATCTCAAAATAATAAGAGCTATCTATGACAAAATGACAGCCAATATTATACTGAATGGGCAAAAGCTGGAAGCACTCCCTTTGAAAACTGGCACAAGACTGGGATGCCCTCTCTCACCACTCTTATTCAACATAGTGTTGGAAGTTCTGGCCAGCTCAATTAGGCAGGAGAAGGAAATAAAGATTATTCAATTAGGAAAAGAGGAAGTCAAATTGTTCATGTTTGCAGACGACATGATTGTATATCTAGAAAACCCCATTGTCTCAGCCCAAATTCTCCTTAAACTGATAAGCAAATTCTGCAAAGTCTCAGTATACAGATTCAATGTACAAAAATCACAAGCATTCTTATACACCAATAACAGACAAACAGAGAGCCAAATCATGAGTGAACTCCCATTCATAATTGCTTCAAAGAGAATAAAATACTTAGGAATCCAACTTACAAGGTATGTGAAGGACCTCTTCAAGGAGAACTATAAACCACTGCTCAATGAAATAAAAGAGGATACAAAAAAATTGGAGAATATTCCATGCTCATGGGTAGGAAGAGTCAATATTGGGAACATGGCCATACTGCCCAAGGTAATTTATAGATTCAATGCAATCCCCATCAAGCTATCAATGACTTTCTTCACACAATTGGAAAAAACTACTTTAAAGTTCATATGGAACCAAAAAAGAGCCCACAACGCCAAGTCATTCCTAAGCCAAAAGAACAAAGTTGGAGGCATCACGCCATCTGACTTCAAACTGTACTACAAGGCTACAGGAACCAAAACAGCATGGTACTGGTACCAAAACAGAGATATAGATCAATGGAACAGAACAGAGCCCTCAGAAATAATGCCACATATCTACAACTATCTGATCTTTGACAAACCTGAGAAAAACAAGCAATGGGGAAAGGATTCCTTATTTAATAAATGGTGCTGGGAAAACTGGCTAGCCATATGGAGAAAGCTGAAATTGGATCCCTTCCTTACACCTTATACAAAAATTAATTCAAGATGGATTAAAGACTTAAATGTTAGACCTAAAACCATAAAAACCCTAGAAGAAAACCTAGACATTACCATTCAGGACATAGGCATGGACAAGGACTTCATGTCTAAAACACCAAAAGCAATGGCAACAAAAGCCAAAATTGACAAATGGGATCTAATTAAACTAAAGAGCTTTTGCACAGCAAAAGAAACTACCATCAGAGGGAACAGGTAACCTACAGAATGGGAGAAAATTTTTGCAACCTACTCATCTGACAGAGGGCTAATATCCAGAATCTACAATGAACTCCAACAAATTTACAAGAAATAAACAAACAACCCCACCAAAAATAGGTGAAGGACATGAACAGACACTTCTCAAAAGGAGACATTTATGCAGCCAAAAAACACATGAAAAAATGCTCATCATCACTGGTCATCAGTGAAATGCAAATCAAAGCCACAATGAGACACCATCTCACACCAGTTATAATGGCAATCATTAAAAAGTCAGGAAACAACAGGTGCAAGACAGGATTTGGAGAAATAGAAATATTTTCACACTGTTGGTGGGACTGTAAACTAGTTCAGCCATTGTGGAAGTCAGTGTGGTGATTCCTCAGGGATGGAGAACTAGAAATACCATTTGACCAAGCAAATCCCATTACTAGGTGTATACCCAAAAAACTATAAATCATGCTGCTATAAAGACACATGCACACGTATGTTTATTGTGGCAGTATTCACAATAGCAAAGACTTGGAACAAACTCAAATGTCCAACAATGATAGACTGGATTAAGAAAATGTGGCACATATACACCATGGAATGCTATGCAGCCATAGAAAATGATGAGTTCATGTCCTTTGTAGGGACATGGTGAAATTGGAAATCATCATTCTTAGTAAACTCTCCCAAGGGCAAAAAACCAAACACGACATGTTCTCACTCATAGATGGGAAATGGACAATGAGAACTCATGGACACGGGAAGGGGAACATCACACTCTGGGGACTGTTGTGGGTTGGGGGGAGGGGGGAGGGATAGCATAAGGAGATATACCTAATGCTAAATGGCGAGTTAATGGGTGCAGCACACCAGCATGACCCATGTATACATATGTAACTAACGTGCACATTGTGCACATGTACCCTTAAACATAAAGTATAATAATAATAAAAAAATACAATTTCACGTTCAAGTGATTCCTCCTCAGCTGTGAATGGTGATTCACTGCTGTAATCCTAGTCTTCTGTGTGGCCAAAACAGGCTCATCATATGAGGTCAAAACTTGAGACCCGCCTTTCCCAATATGGTGAAACCCCATCTGTATAAAAATTACAAAAATTAGCTGGGTAAGGTAGTCAGCACTTTTATTCCCAGCTAACTGGGAGGCTGAGGCAGAAGAATCACTTGAACCTGGGAGGCAGAGATTTCAGTGAATCAAGGTAGTGCCATTGCACTCCAGCCTGGGGAAAAGATTAAAACTATATCTCAAAAAACAAGAAAAAATCCAATTCAATGTATTCCTCAACTAGCTATTCCAGCTGCACAAGAATTTCCTCTCCCAATTTCTGTTACAGTAAATTTTCATATATTTTTAACATCCTCATTCAATTTATGCTACTTAATTAACATATCTCAGTCCCTTAGGTAATTTTAGGTAATTTTTGTTTTGAGACTCGGTTCTCCTCTGTTGCTCAGGCTTGAGTGCAGTGTTATGATTTTGGATAATTGCAACCTCTGCCTCCCAGACTCAAGGCCTCATCCTACCTCAGCCTTTTGAGTAGCTGAGTTAGACTACAAACACAAACCACCAACTTCCCTTCATTTTTTTGTAGAGATGGGATGGTGCCATGCTGACCAGACTGGTGTTGAACCTCTGAACTGAAATGAGATCCCCATCTCAGCCCCTCAAAGTCCTAAAACTACAAGCATGAGCCACCAGAACTAGCTCCCTTAACTAAAATTTGGGAAGTTCTTCAGGAAAATAAACAAAATGTACTTTCAGAAATAAAACTCCAAAGGAATAAAATCCTCATGGATTTTAGTGGTGGTGTTGCCTAAATGTTTCTGAGTCATATAAATGTTCATGAGTCATTGTGATTCAGAGTTAGTAAGCTCATATGAACTTGTAAATGAAATGAGCCAACATTCCACTTTTGTCTTCACGGAGCAAGAATTTACTATCAATCATATATCAAACCGCATACTAGGAAATGGATATAAAAATGTAGACAGATGTAGTCCTCATCTCTGAAGACCTCACAGTATAATCAGGGAGAAACAATCACACTGAGAGAGGATAATTTTATAACTGAGGTAAATAAAGACTGCAGGCAGGAATAAGGCCCAAATGAGTTGCTCAGTGGGAGTCAGGGAAGGCATCTCAGGGGTGACATCAAAGCTGGGACTTGAATGACCGTATGTTTTATCAGGGAAAGAAGGGGGTTGATATTCCAGGTTGGGAAATACAGGCATGGTGTTTTTTATGAGAATAACAATCTTCCTCAAAGTCTTCAGATATTCACAGTTGAATAAACAGAAATTTAGTCAGCCACCTATCTTGAAGATGAAGTTATTAGTCTAAACATAATCTAATCATCTGTAAGATCTTTGCATCCAATGTCCAGTTTTGTAACTGAAGTAAGCTCAATTTCCAGAAATGCTATGGAAAATTTTAGAGCGAGTGCCCTTAGCATTAAACAACCACGTCTCATTGAGAAGATCCAAGCAAGAGTGGGCACTAGGGGGAAGACTTCATACTTTTAACATCTGGCAGCAGCAGTTTTAGATGTATGTTTGAAATACTGCTGTGAATCCTGTGTGCTCTAAGACACACACATGCAAAAGGAATACAATTTCTTAAAGGAGTAGATCCAATCCAACTTGCCAACACAATCTCCCTGTCTCTCCTCATCCCCTTGATCTCCTTCAAGTTACTTTCCTGGTGATGAGATCAAATGGCCACATGGGAAAAAAAGTTGGTGGAGGGAGCCAAGGTGGCCAAACAGGAAGAGCTCCAGTCTACAGCTCCTAGTGTGAGCTAGGCAGAAGACCTGTGAATTCTGCATTTCCATCTGAGGTACCAGGTTCATCTCACTAGGGAGTGCTAGACAGTGGGCGCAGGACAATGGGTGCAGTGCACCATGCATAAGCTGAAGCAGGATGAGGCATTGCCTCACTCGGGAAGCCCAAGAGGTCAGGGAGTTCTCTTTCCTAGTCAAACAAAGGGGTGACAGAAGGCACCGGGAAAATTGGGTCACTCCCACCCTAATACTGCACTTTTCTGACAGGCTTAAAAACAGCGCACCAGGGGATTATATCCCGCACCTGGCTCAGAGGGTCCTATGCCCACGGAGTCTTGCTGATTGCTAGCACACCAGTCTGAGATCAAACTGCAAGATGGCAGGGAGGCTGGGGGAAGGGCGCCCGCCATTTCCCAGGATTGCTTAGGTAAACAAAGCAGCTGGGAAGCTCCAAATTGGTGGAGCCCACCACAGCTCAAGGAGGCCTGCCTGCCTCTGTAGGCTCCACTTCTGGGGAAAGGGCACAGACAAACAAAAAGACAGCAGTAACCTCTGCAGACTTAAATGTCTATCTCTGACAGCTTTGAAGAGAGCAGTGGTTCTCCCAGCACCCAGCTTGAGAACTGAGAATGGGCAGACTGCCTCCTCAAGTGGGACCCTGACCCCCAAGTAGCCTAGCTGGGAGTCACCCACCAGTAAGAGTGGACAGACACCTCACACAGCCGGGATCTCCTCTGAGACAAAACTTCCAGAGGAATGATCAGGCAGCAACATTTTGGTTCACCAATATCTGCTCTTCTGCAGACACCACTGCTGAAACCCAGGAAAAAAGGTTCTGGAGTGGACCTCTAGCAAACTCCAATAGAACTGCAGCTGAGTGTCCTGTCTGTTAGAAGGAAAACTAAGAAACAGAAAGGACATCCACACAAAAAACCCATCTGTACATCACCATCATCAAAGACCAAAAGTAGATAAAACCACAAAGATGGGGAAAAAACAGAGCAGAAAAACTGGAAACTCTAAAAAGCAGAGTGCCTCTCCTCCTCCAAAGGAATGCAACTCCTCACCAGCTGGATGTATAAATCATGCTGCTATAAAGACACATGCACACGTATGTTTATTGTGGCAGTATTCATAATAGGAAAGACTTGGAACCAACGCAAATGTCCAACAATGATAGACTGGATTAAGAAAATGTGGCACATATACACCATGGAATACTATGCAGCTATAAAAAGTGAAGAGTTCATGTCCTTCGTAGGGACATGGATGAAATTGGAAATCATGATTCTCAGTAAACTATCGCAAAGAAAAAAAACCAAACACCGCATGTTCTCTCTCAGAGATGTGAATTGAACAATGAGAACTCATGGACACAGGAAGGGGAACATCACAATCTGGGGACAGTTGTGAGGTGGGGGGAGGGGGAGGGATAGCATTAGGAGATATACCTAATGCTAAATGGTGAGTTAATGGGTGCAGCACTCAGCATGGCACATGTATACATATGTAACTAACCTGCACATTGTGCACATGTACCCTAAAACTTAAAGTATATTAATAATAAAATAAAATAAAATGAAACAAATGGGCACATCGATGACCCTTGGGGGCCTGGTGACTCCTTCACTCCAAGGATCTTTACTTTTGCTTATTTCCAGGCTCCATCAAATGGCAGCACAGTGCCTTTGATTTCCACTCTACCTGAAACCTCATTCTGCGATTCTGCACTCCTGGACCATCCTTATTCTTCCACCTGCCAGTCTCTCCAGATCTAGTTCTTGATCACTGAGACTACCAGTCAACCCTCCCTTTCCCCCTAGGTTACCAGCCACCTGCCCTCTCCTCTGCTTACCATTACTACACAGGAGATCCACGGAATCTTCATGAAATAGTCAGCCTTTCTCAAGGACATTGAGTTATGTTCTGCAAATCTCCACTTCCCAAGCATCTCCATCTTTACACCATCACTGAAAGGGGCAGCAGAGGGAGACCCTTAAAATTCTTCCCCTGAGGTAGAACAGAAAACTCACCTACAAACATGAGGTTTTGTCTCTCTCAATTCCAAGGTTACCCCAACCACAGCTGGGCCTTCAGTACAGGTAATCAGTCTGCTCTGCTTTAAAGAGTTGTTCATACATTACCCACATGAGCTACTCTGCACCTCCAAGCTGCTCCTGAAGCCTTTCATCTATCTCCTTAATTTGCCTGACAAGATGAAGTTTTTTAGGGTGTGTTTCCCATAATTTCAACTTGACTGGTCACCTCTGCAAATCTTAAATTTCCAGAAGTCTCAAATAATGCAAATCTGTATCCTTTACAAGGCCCATCGTTCTTTAACTTACAATCGTGGCCACAGTCCCTACGGCTCTTCTGGGACCCTGTTCCATCATTTGTAACATCTCATTCCTTGAATCAATCTAGAAATAGCTGTAGGAAATAGCCACCCAGTAAAATACTTGTAAATACCACCTATTGGTGTTTTTTTTTTTTTTTTAAAATATATACTTGTTCTCCTTTTTTTTTTTTTGCTAATTTTTTTTTCTTTTTATTATTATTATTATTATTATTATTATTATTATTATTATTATTATACTTTAGGCTCTGTGGTACATGTGCGCAACATGCAGGTAAGTTGCATATGTATACATGTGCCATGCTGGTGTGCTGCACCCACCAACTCGTCATCTAGCATTAGGTGTATCTCCCAATGCTATCCCTCCCCCCTCCCCACACCCCATTGGTGCTTTTGATGTCTCTCAAGGATACTCTACTTCCAAAGACTAAAGTTTCCAGATTCTGCTTGACAAACTTTCTCAAAATCATTTCAGAACGTAGCAAATTCCTTCTCATACTCTCTTATAACTTTCATAAAAAACTTCAATTGTGAATTGATTACAAATGTAAAAGTTCCAATCATTATATTATATGTGCAGTAACAGATTGTCTCTCCACAGCTAGGCTATACATTAGTGTTTAGTCCAAATATGTTATATTTATTTAATCTATCATTTTATACCATTTGCGATATTTGTAGGACTGAATCAAAAAGGATAAACAAATCTCATCAGAAAAAAATTGATTTGCAAAACAGTGAAGTACCCTATTTTTATTAAAAATTCCAGGTATTTTTTAGTATATCTAAGCTTAAATCTTTAGATGACAATCAAAAACATGACTTATTAACTATAACAAGATAAAGATTACCTCCTGAAACATTTCTGCCAGAAGTTGCCTTTCTATTTCTCTCTTATCTTCATTTAGTTTTATTTCTAAAAAGTCAAACTTTATATGCTGAGGAAAAGCATCTTCCAATTGACCATCAAAAAGCTGAAGCTTTTCAGCTATTTAAAAGTAACAGGTCAAATTGGGACACAGAAGCATGATCAGGTGTGTAAGAGGCCAGACTTCTGGTTCAAAAGTAGAGCATACCTAGGGGAAAGCATAGGTGTCTGTAATTTACTTTGAAATCCAAAAAAAAAAATAGTAAGATGGATGAATAGATGGACAGATTAAAAATGATGAAGTATACATTATACAAATGTAATAGTGAAATCTAGGTTGTAGGTATGTGTTGACTACAATTGTTTCAACTTTTCTATATGTTGAAAACGCTCAGGAATTTACCACCATCCATCACGCTGAGATAATTTATTTATTATTATTATTTGTATAGACAGGGCCTTCCTATGCTGCCTGCCCTAGCTGATCTCAAACTCATGGCCTCAGGTGATCTTCCTGCCTGGGCCTCCCAAGTTGCTGGAATACCAGGAATGAACCTCTTTGTCTGGTTATAGCTTTTAAAAGTAAATCTGGAAAAAGTCCTTCCCAAGCATGATAAGAAACCTGGAAGCAATAAAGAGAAATATTTATCAATCTCACTACATAAAAATTAAAAGATAGTGTCACAGTGTGAGAAATGTGAGAACTGCTACCACAGTTTCTTTTATTTTATTTCTTTCTTCCTTCTTTCCTTCCTTCCTTCCTTAACATTATTACAATGAAGCTTGGCAATTAATACACAGAAACAATGGGTGGTAGAAAGTATATAATCAAATGATTAAGTTCTGAATGAATGGATGAATGAATAAATATCTCTGTGGGGATTACAGAAATGCATGTAACAGACAAAATCCCAAGGGGGTAGCAACACAAAAGGACCATTACTCATTCACAGATTATTTTAAAAGACCTAAGGGATAACTACGCATAAAAAGGCAAGTTTCCAGGTTATGTTCTTGCTACAAAGCCCATTATCAAGTCTAAACAATGGTGTGAAACCCACAGTAGTTACAAACTTTATAAAAGTTTTGTATGAAGGCCAAAATTAAGGCAATTATTCAGGTCTGCATAAACATTTAAGAACAAAAGTTATAATACACTTTACCAAACACATATTCTATTCATTAATGATATATTAATACATTTAATACTCTATCAGTTGTATTTGAGAGGCATACCTAGTATACAAAGACAACTGATCTAAAAGGCAGGATTTTGAATGTTTTTGTTTTTTTAAAAAATTTTGCCAACAGTGGATATGTTTACAAACAGTATCTTTTAGTGTGTCTGTAGGACACTTGATACTGTCTGAAGTTTTATTATTTGACTATATAAAGTTACTACAAAAATGAAAATATGGGAATAATGATCTGCAGAACAGGTGAACTATTGTTTACAAACTAAGATGTGGTGAGCAAGGAAAACCATGTAATTTAAATGAAATTAAATGTCTTACTCTTCTCACTAAAAATTAGCTTCATTCTTTTATAAGGAAAATTACAAAGAAAAACCTTGCTATAGTTTACAAATACATAGGCTCCTACATTTTTGGTGTTCTTTATCAAGTCCTGAGACCTGTTGAAAAAAATTTTTGCCTTTATAACGCTATTCAGTTATAATTAACAAACCAAAGTAGATTATAGAAACGAATCTTACCAGTGATTTCTAGAAACTGGAAGTATGATGATTTTTTTTTGAGTGCAATAAATCCTGCATAATAAATACCTTAAGAAAATAAAAAGTAGCTTGATGGGGATGGCATTGAATCTGTAAATTACCTTGGGAAGGATGGCCATTTTCACAATATTGATTCTTCCTACCCATGAGCATGGAATGTTCTTCCATTTGTTTGTATCCTCTTTTATTTCCTTGAGCAGTGGTTTGTAGTTCTCCTTGAAGAGGTCTTTCACATCCCTTGTAAGTTGGATTCCTAGGTATTTTATTCTCTTTGAAGCAATTGTGAATGGGAGTTCACTCATGATTTGGCTCTCTGTTTGTCTGTTATTGATGTATAAGAATGCTTGTGATTTTTGCACATTGGTTTTGTATCCTGAGACTTTGCTGAAGTTGCTTATCAGCTTAAGGAGATTTTGGGCTGAGACAATGGGGTTTTCTAGATATACTATCATGTCATCTGCAAACAGGGACAATTTGACTTCCTCTTTTCCTAATTGAATACCCTTGATTTCCTTCTCCTGCCTAATTGCCCTGGCCAGAACTTCCAACACTATGTTGAATAGAAGTGGTGAGAGAGGGCATCCCTGTCTTGTGCCAGTTTTCAAAGGGAATGCTTCCAGTTTTTGCCCATTCAGTATGATATTGGCTGTGGGTTTGTCATAAATAGCTCTTATTATTTTGAGATACGTCCCATCAATTCCTAATTTATTGAGAGTTTTTAGCATGAAGGGTTGTTGAATTTTGTCAAAGGCCTTTTCTGCATCTATTGAGACAATCATGTGGTTTTTGTCTTTGGTTCTGTTTATATGCTGGATTACATTTATTGATTTGCGTATATTGAACCAGCCTTGCATCCCAGGGATGAAGCCGACTTGATCATGATGGATAAGCTTTTTGATGTGTTGCTGGATTCTGTTTGCCAGTATTTTATTGAGGATTTTTGCATCAATGTTCATCAAGGATATTGGTCTAAAATTCTCTTTTTTTGTTGTGTCTCTGCCAGGCTTTGGTATCAGGATGATGCTGGCCTCATAAAATGAGTTAGCGAGCTACCAATGACTTTCTTCACAGAATTGGAAAAAACTACTTTAAAGTTCATATGGAACCAAAAAAAAGCCCGCATCGCCAAGTCAATCCTAAGCCAAAAGAACAAAGCTGGAGGCATCACACTACCTGACTTCAAACTATACTACAATGCTACAGTAACCAAAACAGCATGGTACTGGTACCAAAACAGAGATATAGATCAATGGAACAGAACAGAGCCGTCAGAAATAATGCCACATATCTACAAGTATCTGATCTTTGACAAACCTGACAAAAACAAGAAATGGGGAAAGGATTCCCTATTTAATAAATGGTGCTGGGAAAACTGGCTAGCCATATGTAGAAATCTGAAACTGGATCCCTTCCTTACACCTTATACAAAAATCAATTCAAGATGGATTAAAAACTTAAATGTTAGACCTAAAACCATAAAAACCCTAGAAGAAAACCTAGGCATTACCATTCAGGACATAGGCATGGGCAAGGACTTCATGTCTAAAACACCACAAGCAATGGCAACAAAAGCCAAAATTGACAAATGGGATCTAATTAAACTCAAGAGCTTCTGCACAGCAAAAGAAACTACCATCAGAGTGAACAGGCAACCTAGAAAATGGGAGAAAATTTTCGCAACCTACTCATCTGACAAAGGGCTAATATCCAGAATCTACAATGAACTCCAACAAATTTACAAGAAAAAAACAAACAACCCCATCAAAAAGTGGGCAAAGGACATGAACAGACACTTCTCAAAAGAAGACATTTATGCAGCCAAAAAACACATGAAAAAATGCTCACCATCACTGGCCATCAGAGAAATGCAAATCAAAACCACAATGAGATACCATCTCACACCAGTTAGAATGGCAATCATTAAAAAGTCAGGAAACAACAGGTGCTGGAGAGGATGTGGAGAAACAGGAACACTTTTACACTGTTGGTGGGACTGTAAACTAGTTCAGCCCTTGTGGAAGTCAGTGTGGCGATTCCTCAGGGATCTAGAACTAGAAATTCCATTCGACCCAGCCATCCCATTACTGGGTATATACCCAAAGGACTATAAATCATGCTGCTATAAAGACACATGCACACGTATGTTTATTGCGGCATTATTCACAATAGCAAAGACTTGGAACCAACCCAAATGTCCAACAATGATAGACTGGATTAAGAAAATGTGGCACATATACACCATGGAATACTATGCAGCCATAAAAAATGATGAGTTCACGTCCTTTGTAGGGACATGGATGAAATTGGAAATCATCATTCTCAGTAAACTATCGCAAGAACAAAAAACGAAACACCGCATATTCTCACTCATAGGTGGGAATTGAACAATGAGAACACACGGACACAGGAAGGGGAACATCACACTCTGGGGACTGTTGTGGGGGTGGGGGGAGGGGGGAGGGATAGCATTGGAAGATATACCTAATGCTAGATGACGAGTTGGTGGGTGCAGCACACCAGCATGGCACATGTATACATATGTAACTTACCTGCACATTGCACACATGTACCATAAAACCTAAAGTATAATAATAATAATAATAATAATAAAAAAAAAAAAAAAAGATTTGGCATGTAGAACAAATCGTTACATGGTCAATATTTGTGCATATTCAATATGTCCTATTAAAATTGTATTCTGTAGTTGATGAAAAAAAAAAAAGAAAATAAAAAGTTCCTATTTAGACACATGTTTATAGCAGTGTTTATATGACACATTATAATATACATATGAACATGAAATTAATACACATCCTTCAAAAAAATAAGATTACAAAGCAAAATTGAAGCTCTTTCTTACACTGTTAGATAAATTACAAAAACATATTGAGGTCAAAATAATAAAATATCTTTTTTGATCAGGTAATTAAACTCTAAGTATTTTACATCAAATGTCATTCAATTACATTTTTTTGAAAGTAGGGCTTAAAAATGTAAATAAACTAAATTTTCACTGTCTTTACAATCATGATTAAAATGCACTTAAAATACCCTCAAACAGACATTTTGGGCAGCTATTTATATCTGTTTCTACTACACTGTGTATCAATTATGTCTACTCTGTGAACACTGACATGTTTTCAACTGGATTTCCTTCAAAGAAAACATTTAGCATTGTCATTTTCCATTAGGAGAAACCACTAAGTTGTTTGAGTGGGATGAATTCCTGTCATAAGAATTATACAACTGGTAATTACACAATAAGTAGAATACAGAGTGATTAGGAAATTAGAGAGAAAGATATATGAAAAATGAATTCCAGACAAGGTACAATGTCTCACAGTTGTAATTACAGAACTTGGGCAGGCTAAGAGGGCAGATGACATGAGCTCAGGATAGAAAACAACACTGCCCACCATAAGAAATCCAGGATCTATTAAAAAAAAAAATAGCAGAATGTGGTGGTGTTTGCCTGTAATCCCAGCTGCTTAAAAGGCTGCAGTAGTATAATTGCTTGAACCCTGGAGGCAGTTATTGCTGTAAGCTGAGATTATGGCACTGCCCTTCAGACTTTAGTAAAAGTGAGAGATTATTAGTAAAAAATAAATATCTAAGTAAATACATTTATAAAACCGATAAGTAAAATTTGGTTGCTTATGAAGAAACTCAACATATTTAAAATTCTCATTTAAATGCTGTACTAAGGCCAGGCATTGTGGCTCACATTTGTAATCCCTGAACTTTTGGATGCTGAGGCGAAAGGATCACTTGAGATCAGCACTTTGAGACAAACCTGGCCAACACAGAGAAACCCCACCTCTACTAGAAATACAAAAATTAGCCAGATGCCTGGGTGAACACCTGTAATCACAGCTACTTGAGCGGCTGAGATGGGAGAATTGCTTCAACCCAGGAGGCAAAGCTTACAGCCTGAGGTCATGCCACTGCACTCCAGCCTGAGCAACAGAGTGATAGTCCATCTCAAAGAAAATAATTACAATACCAAGCTTCTTGTGTCCTTAAAAATTTGCAATATGAAATGTTTAGATAACTATGGACAACATAAAGAAAACAAAGACATATACACACCACCAAGAGTGAAATTTAATGTAAACGATAGACTTTGGGAATAATGACATGTCAAGATAAGTTTATCAATTGTAGAGAATGTACCAACTTGATACAAGATGTTGACAGTGGGAGAGACTGTGCATGTGTAGGAGCAGTGGATGTATAGTAACTCTTTATACTTCTCCATCTACCTCGCTGTGAACTAAAAACTGCTCTAAAAAACAAAGCCTACAAACACCACCCTGCTTCCCCACAACATACACACATATTCACAGGGAAACTTTGCTGCATCTAGCTTTAAAATAATAAACTGGGATGAATGTTCAAAAATAATGGTGGAGAAATATAGTTAAAATGATTATAAATGTACTAAAAAATAAAATGAAAGTATCTTTATTATTTGGAAAGTTTACAGATTTTTCAGAATTACATCACTTAAGTTACTTGATTCACCTCTCCACGGTCTGGTTCCTCATCTGTAACATGCAAAACATCTGTCATGTGTTTATCACAGTGCCAAACTCAGAGCAAACATTCAGCAGATTGGGAAAGTCTTATTAAACAACACGGAAAATAGATAAACCAGTTTTAGCTCTTAAAGCTTTAGAGATTGTAGATCACAATTTTACAAAGACTAAATGGGATACCAAGAAATTAATTTCAAATTTAGTACCCGCTTGTTATATAACAAATGTATTATGTGCAGGTATGATGTAAATTCAAAGAGTAATGAGAAACAGAACTAGTTTAAAAGCAGTTAGCTATAATGCAGAATTTACAGTCTGCCGAGAAAAAACTGTTAATAAAAAGTTCAAAACAGAAAAGGAAATTCATTACATTTTTTTTTTGCTAAACCAATTTCTGGAAAGAAAACAGAAAGTGAAGACTCATAGCCACATCTTTGTTAGCGATCGGCCACTGAAGAGTTAGAGGCTACTAATAAGAGGGAGTTCCCTTGCACTGAAATGGACTGAGGTTGCAATTCTTCATTCAATTCAGGGTGCATCTACTCACGAATTAGCTGGTTTTGAATTTGTGTCTTGCAACGGCGGAAGGAAGAAAGAAACGAAAAAAAATAAGAAGGAAGAGAACGAAGGAAGAAATAAAGGTAGGGAGAAAGGGAGGGAAAGAGAAAGGAAGGAAGAAAGAAAAGAAGGACGGGAGGAAGGAAGGGAAGAAGGAAGGAAGGAGGGAGGGAAGTCAGACAAGTTAAAAAAATCTTCAGTAGGATTTTCTCAGTATAGGTATACAGAGATGTGTTATATTCATTAGAAAACTTCCTTTTATTTCCGTAATGTTTCTAGATCTATGGCCAGAAGTTAGGAACCTTCCCTTGCAAAAGTCTTACCACATGAAACAAGAAGGTCAGTGTGCTCTAGAAAAATGTCTATTTCCTCAGCTTCCAAGTGAACCTGGTGATTAGCCAGACACATTTGCAGACTCTTCACTTCACTTCCTAGAAGCCCATTTCAGTAAGCTTATGCTTGAGATATGAAGTATAAGAAAAAATTCTGCCATTTCTTCGCACCTCTGTGGACCGTTGGAAAATATAACCAAAATATTCAACAAGGGACTGCTCCTGTGTCACAAAAATATCCAAAGATAAATCTGTTACCCCTAAAAATGAGGATTTCAAGAAACTTTTCAGGAAATAGAGAAATGCTCACACCATATAACTTAAATTTAAAAAGGATATATACACAGGATATATCTACATATTTTAAATGTAAAATATGCTTTTGAAATACATATTGCAATGAAAGCACATTGAGCTAATGCTATTCCTAGCTGTTAATACAAATATAAAGCATACCTACAGATACTTCCTGCACAAATTAAATAGGCAGGCAGATCAATATAGATTAAAGATGAAAGTGTTCATTCCCAAACTATTAAAACAGCACACTAGTGTTTTCTATAGGGTGTCAATATTCCTCATCCAAATGTATTACACACCCACTTGTTAGTTTAGCAACCAGTAGGCCAGATTTATAAAACAGGCCTCATCTTACTAAAATGTGTTCATTATATAAATGCTTTCTGCTCCTATCTTATTGTCAGTTCAATTAATTATTTGAACATTCTCCTTAAAGTCGATTCGAAGGCAACAATTTTCTCAATGGATTCAAAGAGACTGTAATATTTCAGGATAGAGTTTTGAAACCCAAACTTTGGATGAATTTAAATGTGCGCGACTTGTTATGGGTTACACTTTTAAAAGTTATATAACAGATAAACCTAAATCCGATACTTGAATGTGCCCTGTGTTCCCCAATCCATGAGGCAGGACTGCCAGATTACAGCCCTCACATCCCATCCTGCGCCTCCTGGAGACCTACAAAGTAAAGTCTTCCTGTTCTGAAGATACATGGCGCACGTACTTGGTTGACTAGCACCCGACAGACACTCCACCCACATCTCGCCAGAGCACGTCCAAGGTATCCAAAGAACTGCCCCCAGCATACTAAGCTGAAGCAGCAGCAGCGCAGGTCTCCACAGCGGGACTGAGAATTCCTTTCCCTCCTTGACCTCTGGCTGCAGGTAGGGGGATGGAATGAGACAAAACAGGCATTTTGAGACCCTGTGGGACTTTACTGGCCCTACATGACAATGCAGGCTGGTGCTGTACCTCCACTCCTCCCTGGGGTAGCCAGATCAGATCTGCCCACGCCCCAACAGGTTCATCCGTGCACTGTGCACACTTCCACCTGCAAGTGTCTGCTCTCTCGGGGGCTTTGCTTTCACAGTTAACAGGGTCATTCAGCTGACCCAGGGTTTCTTAACGGAGCCACTGTTGCCTTTGGAGCCGGCAGATTCTTTGTATTCCGAGGCTGTCCTGTGCATTGTAGATTTAGCTGTATCCTCGTTCTCTATGTTGTCAATAGCACATTCTCCCCAAAGTGACACAACCAAAAATCTCTCCAGACATTGCCAGATGTCCTTTTGGAAGCAATATGGCTCAGGGTTGAGATCCACAGAATGAAATATTTTTTAATAGCCACCATTGTATGTTGTGAGCAAAGGAGAGACTGACCTCATGATGCTTATATGTAATTAAAAAGAAATGGAGCAAAAAGTCTCAGAAGCAATAATGAAAAATTTATGGCCAGAGCATTGAACAACAGCTAAGAAAATATTACAAACTGAGTAAAGAGTTTAAAGGAGAGGTGGCTGAAGATGGAAGTGATCAAGATCATCTCTCAGAAAAAGTCATCAGGGACTTGATGCATAGGATTTAGGTGGGGGGTAAAAGAAGAACATTGCAGGGAGGGGAAAAGTGAGCAAAGGAACAAAAACGAACAAACAAAAATCCAGGACCTTTTTGGGGGCAGTGAGGAATCTAACCTGAGTCCAGAGTTGTATGTTGAGAAAATAAGCCTGAAAAAGTATCTATGTCCTATGAGGACAAAATTTGATCAGATTCAGCTTTGTACACAATATTGAAGAAGTGTACAATGAGTTCTCATCATTAGCTGTGAAAAAAAAGACTTGAAGAGGCAATATGAGTGATAGAACTTCTTAGGATGTGAAGAATGTGTAGGTTTTTCTTGGAAATAATTGAGGAGGGGGAGAGATTTAGTTGGATTTTTAAAAATAGGTAGGGGTTGCAGGCAGAATAAGGGAGAAGATTCTAGGCATGAGAAGAGAAATAAGAGTAGTTCTGAAGTGGATACAGTCAACGTGGATTTGGGAGAAAAACAGTGAATGACAAAACTCTACCACAGGTGGTAGATGGCCGAATAGGAGCAGCTCCAGTCTACTGCTCCCAGCATGAGTGACACAGAAGATGGGTGATTTCTACATTTCCAACAGAGGTACCAAGTTCACCTCACTGGGGAGTGCCAGACAGTAAGTTTAGGACAGTGGGTGCAGCGCACCGTGTACGAGCTGAAGCAGGGTGAGACATCCCCTCACCCGGGAAGCACAAGGGGTCAGAGAATTCCCTTTCCTAGTCAAAGAAAGGGGTGACAGATGGCACCTGGAAAATCGGGTCACACCCACCACAATACTGCACATTTCCAATGGGCTTAAAGAATGGTGCACCAGGAGATTATATCCCACACTTGGCTAGGAGGGGCCTATGCCCATGGAGTCTCATCCATTGCCAGCACAGCAGTCTGAGATCAAACTGCAAGGCAGCGGCAAGGCTGGGAGAGGGGGCCCACCATTGACGAGTTAGTTGTTTGATTAGGTAAACAAAGCGGCCAGGAAGATCAAACAGGGTGGAGCCCACCACAGCTCAAGAAGGCCTGCCTGTCTCTGTAGGTTCCACCTCTGGGAGCAGGGCACAGACAAACAAAAAGACAGCAGTAACCTCTGCAGACTTAAATGTCCCTGTCTGACAGCTTTGAAGAGAGCAGTGGTTCTCCCAGTACCCAGCTTGAGATCTGAGAATGGGCAGACTGCCTCCTCAAGTGGGACCCTGACCCCCAAGTAGCCTAACTGGGAGGCACCCCCCAGTAGGGGTGGACAGACACCTCATGAAGCTGATTTCTCCTCTGAGCCAAAACTTCCAGAGGAATGATCAGGCAGCAGCATTTGTGGTTCACCAATATCCGCTCTTCTGCAGCCACCACTCCTGAAACTCAGGTAAAAAGGGTCTGGAGTGGACCTCCAGCAAACTCCAAAAGATCTGCAGTGGAGGGTCCTGTCTGTTAGAAGGAAAACTAACAGACAGAAAGGACATCCACATCAAAATCCATCTGTACGTCACCATCATCAAGGAACAAAGGTAGATAAAACCACAAAGATGGGAAAAAAACACAGCAGAAAAACTGGAAACTCTAAAAATTAGAGCTCCTCTCCTCCTCCAAAGGAATGCAACTCCTCACCAGCAAGGGAACAAAACTGGTTGAAGAATGACTTTGATGAGTTGAGAGAAGAAAGCTTCAGACTATCAAACTACTCTGAGCTACAGGAGGAAATTTGAACCAATAGCAAATAAGGTAAAAGCTTTGAAAAAAAAATTAGACAAATGGCTAACTAGAATAACCAATGCAGATAAGTCCTTAAAGGTTATGATTGAGCAGAAAACCAAGGTATGAGAGCTAAATGATGAATATAGAAGGCTCAGTAGCCAATGTGATCAACTGGAAGAAAGGGTATCAGTGATGGAAGATGAAATGAATGAAATGAAGTGAGAAGAGAAATTTAGAGAAAAAAGAATAAGCCTCCAAAGAACAAAGCCTCCAAGAAATGTGGGACTATGTGAAAAGACCAAATCTACATCTGATTGTTGTACCTGAAATTGATGGGGAGAATGGAACCACGTATGAAACACTCTGCAGGATATTTCCCAGGAGAACTTCCCCAATCTAGCAAGGCAGGCCAACATTCAGATTCAGGAAATATGCAGAATGCCACAAAGATACTCCTTGAGAAGAGGAATTCCCAGAAATATAATTGTCAGATTCACCAAAGTTGAAATGAGGAAAAAATGTTAAGGGCAGCCAGAGAGAAAAGTCGGGTAACCCAAAAAAGAAAGCTCATCAGAATAACAGCAGATCTCTCGGCAGAAACTCTACAAGCCAGAAGAGAGTGGGGGCCAATATTCAACATTCTTAAAGACAAAAATTTTCAACCCAGAATTTCATATCCAGTCAAACTAAGCTTCATAAGTGAAGGAGAAATAAAATACTTTACAGACAAGCAAATTCTCAGAGATTTTGTCACCACCAGGCCTGCCCTAAAAGAGCTCCTGAAGGAAGCACTAAACATGGAAAGGAACAACCAGTACCAGCCACTGCAAAAACATGCAAAATTGTAAAGACTATCAAGGCTAGGAAGAAACTGCATCAACTAACGAGCAAAATAACCAGCTAACATCATAATGACAGGTTCAAATTCACACGTAACAATATTAGCTTTATATATAAATGGGTTAAATTATCCAATAAAAAGACACAGACTGGCAAAATGGATAAAGAGCCAAGACCCATCAGTGTGCTGTATTCAGGAAACCCACCTCATGTGCAGAGACACACATAGGCTGAAAATAAAGGGATGGAGGAAGATCTACCAAGCAAATGGAACTCAAAAAAAAGGCAGGGGCTGCAATCCTAGTCTCTGATAAAACAGACTTTAAACCAACAACGATCAAAAGAGACAGGGAAGGCCATTACAAAATGGTAAAGGGATCAATTCAAAAAGAAGAGCTAACTATCCTGGATATATATGCACCCAATACAGGAACACCCATATTCATAAAGCAAGTCCTTAGTGACTACAAAGACACTTAGATTTCCACAGAATAATAATGGGAAACTTTAACACCCCACTGTCAACATTAGACAGATGAATGAGACAGAAAGTTAACAAGGATACCCAGGAATTGAACTCAACTATGCACCAAGCTGACCTAATAGACAGCTACAAAACTCTCCACCCCAAATTGACAGAATATACATTCTTTTCAGTAACACACCACATCTACTGCAAAATTGACCACATAGTTGGAAATAAAGCAGTCCTCAACAAATGTAAAAGAACAGAAATTATAAAAAACTGTCTCACAGATCACACTGCAATCAAACTAAAACTCAGAATTAAGAAACTCACTCAAAACCACTCAATTACATGGAAACTGAACAACGTGCCCCTGAATGAGTACTGGGTAAATAATGAAATAAAGGCAGAAATAAAGATGTTCTTTGAAGCCAAAGAGAACAAAACTATAACATACCAGAATCTCTGGCACACATTCAAAGCAGAGTATAGAGGGAAAATTATAGCACTAAATGCCCACAAGAGAAAGCAGGAAAGATCAAAATTGACACCCTAACATCACAATTATAAAAACTAGAAAACCAGGAGTAAACACATTCAAAAGCTAGCAGAAGACAAGGAATAACTGAGATCAGAGCAGAAGTGAAGGACATAGAGACACAAAATCCCTTCAAAAAATTAATAAACACAGCAGCTTGTTTTTTGAAAAGATCAATGAAATTCATAGACTGCTAATAAGGCTATTAAAGAAGAACAGAGAGAAGAATGAAATTGATACAATAAAAAATGATAAAGGAGATATCACCATTGATCCCACAGAAATACAAACTATCATCAGAGAATACAATAAACAGCTCTGCACAAATAAACTTGAAAATCTTGAAGAAATGGATAAATTCCTCGACACATATGTCCCCCCAACACTAAACCAGGAAAAAGCTGAATCTCTGAATAGACCAATAGCAGGCTCTGAAACTGCGGCAATAATAAATAGCTTACCAACCAAAAAAAGAAAAGGAACAGATGGATTCACAGCCAAGTTCTACCAGAGGTACAAAGTGGAGCTGGTACCATTCCTTCTGAAACTATTTTAATCAATAGAAAAAGAGAGAATTCTCCCTAACTCATTTTATGAGGCCAGCATCATCCTGCTACCAAAGCCTGGCACAGAGACACAACCAAAAAAACAGAATTTTAGACGAATATCCCTGATGACCATTGATGCAAAAATCCTCAATAAAATACTGGCAAGCTGAATCCAGCAGCACATCAAAAAACTTATCCACCATGATCAAATGGGCTTCATCTTTGGGATGCAAGGCTGGTTCAAAATACACAAATCAATAAATGTAATCCAGCATATAAAGAGAACCAAACACAAAAACCACATGATTATCTCAATAGATGCAGGAAAGGCCTTTGACAAAATTCAACAATGCTTCACGCTAAAAACTCTCAATTAATTAGATATAGATAGGACATATCTCAAAATAATAAGAGCTATCTATGACAAACACACAGACGATATCATACTGAATGGATAAAAACTGGAAGCATTCCCTTTGAAAACTGGCACAAGACAGGGATGTCCTCTCTCACCACTCCCATTCAACATAGTGTTGGAAGTTCCGGCCAGAGCAGTTAGGCAGGAGAAAGAAATAAAGGGTATTCCATTAGGAAAAGAGGAAGTCAAATTGTCCCTGATTGTAGATGGCATGATGGTACATGTAGAAAACCTCATTGTCTCAGCCCAAAATCTCCTAAATCTGATAAGCAACTTCAGCAAAGTCTCAGGATACAAAATCAATGTACAAAAATCACAAGCATTCTTATACACAATAACAGACAGACAGCCAAATCATGAGTGAACTCCCATTCACAATTGCTTCAAAGAGAATAAAATACCTAGGAATCCAAATTACAAGGGATATGTAGGACCTCTTCAAGGAGAACTACAAACCACTGGTCAATGAAATGAAAGAGGGTACAAACAAATGGAAGAACATTCCATGCTCATGGGTAGGAAGAATCAATATCATAAACATGGCCATACTGCCCAAGGTAATTTATAGATTCAATGCCATCCTGATCAAGCAACCAATGAACTTTCTTCACAGAATTTGGAAAAACTACTTTAAAGTTTATATGGAACCAAAAAAGAGCCCACAACACCAAGTCAATCCTAAGCCAAAAGAACAAAGCTGGAGGCATCATGTTACCTGACTTCAAACTACACTACAAGGCCACAGGAACCAAAACAGCATGGTACTGGTACCAAAACAGAGACATAGACTAATGGAACAGAACGGAGCCCTCAGAAAAAATGCTGCATATCTAAAACTATCTGATCATTGACAAACCAGACAAAAGCAAGCAATGGGGAAATTATTCCCTGTTTAATAAATTGTACTGGGAAAACTGGCTAGCCATGTGGAAAAAGCTGAACCTAGATCCCTTCCTTAAACCTTATACAAAAATTAATTCAAGATGGATTAAAGAGTTAATTGTTAGACCTAAAACCATAAAAACCCTAGAAGAAATCGTAGGCCATACCATTCAGGACCTAGCCATGAGTAAGAACTTCATGTCTAAAACACCAAAAGCAATGGCAGTAAAAGCCAAAATTGACAAATGGGATCTAATTAAACTATAAGCATCTGCACAGCAAAATAAACTACCATCAAAGTGAGCAGACAACCTACAGACTGGAAAACAATTTTTGCAGCCTACTCATCTGACAAAAGGCTAATATCCAGAATCTGCAATGAACTCAAACAAATTTACAAGAAAAAAAACAAACAAACCCATCAAAAAGTGGGTGGAGGATATGAAAAGACACTTCTCAAAAGAAGACATTTATGCAGCCAAAACACTCATGAAAAAAGGCTCACCATCACTGGCCATCAGAGAAATGCAAATCAAAACCACAATGAGATACCATCTCACACTTGTTAGAACGGCAATCATTAAAAAGTCAGGAAACAACAGGTGCTGGATAGGATGTGGAGAAATACGAACACTTTTAAACTGTTGGTGGGACCGTAAACTAGTTCAATCATTGTGGAAGTCAGTGTGCTGATCCCTCAGGGATCTAGAACTAGAAATACCATTTGACCCAGCCATCCCATTAATGGATATATACCCAAAGGATTATAAATCATGCTGCTATAAAGACACACTCACATGTTTGTTTATGGTGGCACTATTCACAATAGCAAAGACATGGAACCAATCTAAATATCCAACAATGATAGACTGGATTAAGAAAATGTGGCACATATACACCATGGAATACTATGCAGCCATAAAAAATGATGAGTTGATATTATTTGTAGGGACATGGATGTAACTGGAAACCATCATTCTCAGCATACTATCTCAAGGACAAAAAACCAAACACCGCATATTTTCACTCATAGGTGGGAATTGAACAATGAGAACACATGGACACAGAAAGGGAAGCATCACACAACGGGGACTGTTGTGGGGTGAGGGGGGGAGGGAGGGAAAGCATTAGGAGATATGCCTAAAGCTAAATGACGAGTTAATGGGTACAGTACAACAACATGGCTCATGTATACATACATAACAAACCTGCACATTGTGCATATGTACCCTAAATCTTAAAGTATTATAATAATAATAAACAAAAACTATCAGAGGTGGAACAATAGGCACTGTAACAAATTATTACAAATTTAGTGGCTTAATACAAGACAAGCGTATCATCTTACACTTCTGTAGCATAGGAGTCCAATACAGGTCTTGTTTGGCTAAGATTGAAGTGTGCACCGAACTGTGCTCCTCTTGGAGGCTCTGGAGGATAATTTGTTTCCTTGTACTTTCTAGCTTCTAGGGGCCTCCTTCATTCCTTAGCTAGAACCCCTTCCTCCATTTTCTAAGCCATCAACATCACATTGATTTTACCGTTCTTCTGTCATTTTCCCCTGACTTTTCTCTTTTGCTTCCATCTTCTACATTTAAGGACGTTGTAATGGCATTGATAAATCTGTATCATCCTGGGCAATCTTCCTATCTTAAGGTCAACTGCTGAACAATCTCAATTTCTCTTTGCCATGAGCCCTCACATGCTCACAAGTTTTAGAGATTTGGATGAGGGC
Source organism: Pongo abelii (assembly GCF_028885655.2). Taxonomy (NCBI): domain Eukaryota; kingdom Metazoa; phylum Chordata; class Mammalia; order Primates; family Hominidae; genus Pongo; species Pongo abelii. The sequence continues at coordinate 39,701,989 of NC_072009.2, read as the reverse complement.
ATCTTAGAAGAGGTCATATTCTGTTTTGTCCCCTCAGCTGGACATTTGGAAACTATCCCAGATTCTCCTCTTGTCCTCATTTTCCCAATTTAATCTGTCATCTAATTCTGTGTAGCTACCTCATCAGGGCCTCTGGCACAAATGTTCCTTGGAGATTCTTCAAAAGCCCCTATTTAAAGCAATGGAAAAATCAAGCAGACCATGAGTGCACATTCATGCCAATCCCGGTAAGTCAGGAACGGCCGTTGCTTTATTTGTATTATATATTGGAATACTAAGTAATACGTGTTTTGTTGGTGAAGGGAAGTTGGAGGATGTCACACAAATTTTATATAAAAAAGTTGAAATTAGGTTGGGCATGGTGGCTCTTGACTCTAATCTCAGCACTTTTGGGGCTCTAATCTCAGCACTTTACAATCTCATGACTCTAATCTCAGCACTGCTGGGGTCTGCCGATCACTTGAGGCCAGGATTTCAAGACCAGCTTGGGCAATATGGCAAAACGCTGTGCCTACTAAAATTTCAAAATTTACCCTGGCATAATGGTGCATGCCCTTAATCCCAGCTACTCAGGAGGCTGAGGCAGGAGAATCTCCGGAACCTGGGAGTTGGAGTTTGCAGTGAGCCAAGATCATGCCACTGGCTGGGAATCTTTGATCTAGACCTGTGCTGCCTATTACATAGCCAGCATACACATGAGGCTATTCTTGTTTAATTAAAAATCAGTTCTATAATTACAGTAGCCACATTTCTAATACTCACTGGCTTTCATATTGGACAGCACAGAGGTACAACATTTGCATCCTTGGAGAAAGTTCCACAGATTGGACAGTGCAGAATAGTAATGTCTGTCTCACCTTTTCCCAATACCCTCAAGTGTTTGCTAAGTGATTGCAGCTATTGCCTTCCCTTCCTGTGGCAACAGGGCCATTTTCTCCCAGGGTTTCCAATTCTTCCCCTTCACCTGTCAGTTTTCCTTTGTCAAAATTGAATGAAAAATTACAGCCTTCTTGCTTCTTCAGCTGTTTACAAAAGGAAAACAAAATTAGCAACTCACAATAAGTACGGAATGTATATAAAGTAAGCTCTGTCTTATCTTCTGCCCTTCTGTGTAGTTGGTAACAGCTACCTCATGCAATTTTTCTTTGAATTCCCTTCTGTCTGTACCCCTGCTGAGTTAGCACCATGCTGCTCACACATTTGTGGCTTTTCATATAGGGATTAGTGTGGGGAGGTATGTTATCTCCCTTACACACACACTGACACAACCACACTAAACCACACACACCCAATCACACACATTTGCCCACCCTTTTTCAGTGCTGTTGCTGTTTCAATGTTTGCACTGAAGAAAGTAACAACCACTTCTTTTGGCTCTAAAATTTAGCCCAGCAATAATTCAAGACATCATTGTTTAGCTTATTCAATTTTCTACTGCCCATCCTTTCTCCCATCACATTCTCTGGAGAATTATTGCCAGTTCCTGTAGTTTTTCATGGCTTTTGTATCATTCCTTTGTTACTCAATTTTTCTATCTCATCTATTTTTCATTTCTTTTCTAAAGCAGGAGCTGAGGTTTTCTTTGGAAGACCAGATAGTGAATATTGTTGGCTCTGCAGGTAACCCTGATTGCAGTTACTTAACTGTGCCATTGAAGGGTCAGAGCAGCTTAGATGGTAGTGAGAAAGTGGACAAGGCTATAGTCTCCCACATCTCAGTGTGTATTTGGCCTTTCCATGTTATTGTAGATAATATTAATGGAGTACATCCTGTGAGTCAGACATTGTGCTGGGTAGTTTACCTTGAAGTGATACAAAATTACTACATAAAGGAAAAGACCAATAGTAGATTAAAGACTCCCTCTGTTCACATTGCAAGTAAGTAGCAGAGGTAGACAGAACCCAACTTCGTTTGATTTCAAATCCTTCGTGTTAAAAACACACACAGTGGGGTTACCATTGCGTATATCCATCCATGTTCCCACTCATCAGTCATTCATCTGTATTTTAATTATCTGTGCTAGAAGCCATGGAATTGCTTATGTTTTTTCCACAGTTTCTCATATGTTCATTTCTTTTGTGAATCTGTTGAATTTTTTTGTTTTTGTTTTGTTTTGTTTTGTTTTGTTTTGAGTCAGAATATTTCAGCTTTTTGCCATGTCAGGTAATTCTCTCCTGTCAGCCTCCAAAGTAGCTGGGACTACAGGCACACACCAACATGTTCAGAAAGTTTGAGTATTTCTTTAGGGAGGTATTTTTTGTAGAGAATTATTTCTTCTTCCATGCTGTTGCCTTGGCTGGTCTCAAACTCCCAGGCTGAAGCAGGCTGCCTGCCTCAGCACTCCAAAGTGCTGCCATTACAGGCCTGAGCCATTACACTTGCCCCAATCTGTGAAACTTCATTGTAATTTCTCTCAGTACCTCAAAATGTCTTCCTTTATGGAATATTTCTTTCATCTCTTATAGCATACAAGATTTCCTTTCTTATAAATTAGTGCATCAAGAGGCATATCATAGTCTCTATTATTTGCAAGGACATATATTATAGCACACATTGTTCAGGTAGAAAGAAGAAAAATAGAGCACAAAGTGCTACATTGCTTCTCTTTTCTAAGTGACATGAGGGAGACTTGGTTTTAGCTTCCCCCAATGGATACCTAATGGACATTTCTAAAGCAAGCTAATTAATTCCTTGGTCTTCTCATCACTCTCTATGGTCCTTAACTTACTGTCTACCTCCATTAAATCTTCTAAATTTCAGTGCTGGTGCTAACTGTTCCAGTCCAAGTGAAGCCTAGCTTACTCCACCAGACATTGAGGGTCCCGTGGGCTGAATGTTCCATACTTGCAGATCATGAGAACGTTGTCTGTGATTTTATGTTAGAGGCCTTCTTGTTTTCTAACAGAAATACAAAGGATTCTACAAGAAATAACACAGTTATATCATTTGTTTATTCCAGAAGTCATTCATCTTCACTAGTACGTGGGAAATGGTGACAAGCTTACTGGCATCTTCCAAGTTTAAGTGAGAAAGCAAAACAAAAGAAGAATTTTACACTTCTCATTAGTCATCTTTGAATTTCAATATTAACTGCTGAAAATATGCACTATTTTTTACTTCATCAGTAGGCACACATTTAAGACCATGTCTAGCAGCTTCAACTTTGTAATTGTTGGCCACCATGATAATCCAGTTTTTGAAATGGAGTTTTTGCCAGCTCAGAAGTCAGAATCCAAAGTGTATGTAGAAGCTTACATTTAATGAGAATTTTTATTATATTGTAATAATATAGTGTAATGTGATTTTAGAACTGGAAAATTGGAACAGAGGAGGTAAATGAAATCCAACACAATTAAATGAGGCTTCCTCTGGAGTTCCAGAGACTGATAGAAGCCAGCTAGTGAATATCCTGGGAGTTGTTTATTCATGCTTTAATTCAGCACAGACTAGCATGACCTCTGACTTTCCTATGATATTCAGTTCACTATGTCATCCACCCTGAATTGTTGCTGCTTGAGCACTTAAAAGCCTAGTTCACCTGTAGCAAGTTGGGGCCTTGAAATATCATCCATGAGTGTTCATGCAGTTTTCATGAATCACATTTTTCATCAGGACCTACTGGGTTTCATCCATTAAAATTCAGAGTTTCCATGAATCATGTTTTTGATGAGGACCTACGGGGTTCAAAAAGACCCTGTGACCCCTAGTGGCACTTCCTGGCTGGGTCATACATGCATGCTTTCCTCCCCAGTGACCACCTTGGCCATGCACAGGAAGCTCAAAAGCAACACCAGAGATGATGCCACCTGACTTTCTTGTCAAGAATATTTCCAGAAACAAGGCTTGGCTCGAGAACATGATGTCATTCAGAGCAAACAGGCCAATAGATTTTTGTCATGAGAAGAGACCAGTCCTTTCCAATTTATGTTTCTAATACGTTTCTGGAACATTTGCCCTGTTTCTCTCAAGCACCCAAGTCAGCTTTAATGACTTTTGAGGAATTCATATTGTAAGTTGCTTGTAATGTATAATGTTTAATTGTGTGATACTTTTCAACTATTCAGGACTTGTCACCAAAATATGATAAACAGGGTTATGCAACAGGTGTTGTTGTGACATTATTTTCTCATATTATGAGAACAATACTCATTAAAAATTGTTTTGCGTACTTGTAGCAGTACTGCTTCCTGGGATGCAGCTTCTTCTGTATAGTTTCTGTGCACTCCACTGGTCCTGTGGTGGACAAAGGATCACACATAAAAATAATTTGTTGCATACATTGATTTTAATTCTTTCTCCTGTTACCATTCACCTTGTTAAGGCACTTTCACAATTTGTTCCTAAGCTTTCAGGATTGATCATCATTGTAAAAGAAACTACTGCTTGACTACACACAAAAACATCCATTTATCTAAAGATTCACTTAGGTTTGTCATGACAACATGTGTGAAGTAAAGCACGCTTTAGATGTCAGAGACATTTTGAGAAAATGGGCCACACTCCTCCAGCTCAGGATTGGGAACAGCTTCCTCAACAAGGAGGCTGTCTCTGTTTCCTGAGGCAGTTGTTAAAAAGTACCAAAAATTTGGTGGCTTTGGACAGCAGAAATGTATTGCCTCATTTCTGAGACCCACTGTCTACAATCAAGTTGTCAGTGGTGCCATGCTTCCTATGCAGGTCTTAAGGTAAGAACCTTTTTGTTTAATCTCCCAGTTTCTGGAAGTTCCCTGGCTTGCAGCAGTGTAACTCCAGTCTTCCTGTGTCATTTTTCTCCCTGTGTATATCTCCAAAAGATCCTTTTTTCTAAATACACTTGTGGATTTGTTAGGGGCCTACCCTACTGTAAAATGACACCATTTGAAATAACCATGTCTTCATGTAACCTTTCCTTCCAAATGAAGACACATTCTGTGGTACTGTTCACTTGGGATGTCAACAAAGGAATTTTGGAGAGAATACACTTCAATGCATAACTGAGGTGTCATTTTAAAATTAGGTTTTGAAAGAAAGAATTAGATATAATGAGAAAACAGACCTTTTGTATGTCTCTTGAAAATAACAAAAAAAGCAAAGTCAAACTTTACTATTTCTGCACAAGAAAACCATCCACAGAATTTACAGAATTAAATGTTTACTGTCTTCATTCCTTGTGGGTAAGTTAATCCGTTGTTGCTCACACAGTCATTTATGAGTATCATCATCTGCGGCAGTTCATAGTTCATTCTGCTCTCGACCTCATAGATGAGAACATGTGGCTTTTGATCAACATGTTCTTGAAAAGTGGGGGCAACTCCAGCAAGTGGTTTGTGTCAGCATTCTTTATTCAGGACATAATTTTACCTTTTTAGTAAAGTTATTTAACTAATGTTTGGGTTCACAAACTAGAAGATGATGGAAGACAGGTGCCAGGCCCTGAGATTGTACACTTCACAATTTGTATTAATATAAATGTTTCCATTCATGGGACTACTTTTTTTTTGTTAAGGACAAAATATTTTATTGAATAGCTAATTTTAAAACTATGTCTCACATCGACCAAAAAGTTCATCTGAATAATATCAAGGGTGATGCTACTTTATTTTGTAGTTAGTTTTTCACTTAGAATGCTTACATTCTCTTTCTGGTAAAAGTAAGCTAATTTTAAACCCAGTTAAAGTATTCAAATCTTTCATCACAAATACATGGCCTTTGAATAATTTGAGGAATATCGTATCAATGACCTGGTTGCTTTTTTAAATTATTATTTCTAAGAAAACCATTGCCTTAATTACGTCACATATGAGAATTATTATCCTTCATGGCATAAGGCAAGAGGATGGAATAAATCACTTCTGTACTGATGTTTATGATTTACATATGAAATTAGGGCATGTTCTATAATTTTAAAAATCTGATGATAGAAAAAAAATTTGATCTTTATCAGGAAATTGGCCTTTTGAAGTAACTCCCTTAGGCTGCACAGCTTACCTTTCAGGCCACATTTTCTCATCATGCAAGGAAGCAACTTGATAGAAAAGTAAATAAAAATGGAATCTGAAATGTTTCCATCTACTTTCCATCTACTTTCAAATAAAATGCTGTGCTAAAAATAGAGATCATGACCTGGAAGGAACTAAGTTTTCTGTGATCAAATAGTCATTCAAGAAGAATGTTGCAAGTTGTATATTTGGTTCGGTTTTTTATTTATGATTTTATTGTTGTTGTTAGGAAGTCTCACTCTGTTGTCCAGATGAGTTCAATGGCATGAACCTGGCTCACTGCAACCTTTTCCACCAGAGTCCAAGTGGCTCTTCTGCCTCATTGCCTGTAGTATATGGGACTACAGGACCCAACACCGTGTGTGATTTTTTTAGTATTTTTAGTAGAGATGGGATTTCACCATGTTAGGAAGACTGGTGTCAAACTCCTGACCTTAGGTGATTTACCTGCCTCTGATTTCCAAAGCCCTCAGATTACAGGCATGAGCCATGGCGACTGTCCCAGGTAGTTGATTTAAATGTAACAATCCAAAAATAAATGTCACAGTCAAGATATGATAGATAGATTTAAAACTAACATATTCTGCAGTTGGAAATGAAATGTGATAGCACATACATTCACATTAATTCTTTTATACATTTAGAGATATTATAAAAATGTATAGGCAGTGTACACAGGAGTATTTAAGAAGCCAAGGAAACACATGTATGGTGCTAAGTGTTGCATATATGCTTCTGCCAGTGGTTAGGAATAGTGGTCCTTCTGATTATTTCCTTTCCGTCAGAGAGTAAACCATTGATACGTATACTTGGAAAAAGTTGTCAGTCAGTTTTCAGGAGAGTTGTCAGAAAAAAGCCAGGATTACATTAACATTTGTATTCATCCTTTTAGATGCATCAAAGGTCTCTGTTAAAGCAATAAAAAAATGAACAGACCATGGATACGTATTCATATCAGTGTAGTACTTTGGTCATGGCAGTGCTTTATTTGTATTATATATTGGAATTCTTAGTAATGCTTGTTTTGTGGGTGAAGGCAAGGTGGAGGAAGTCACAGAACTTTTATAAAAAGTTTAGAATTGCCCTGGGCATGGTGGTTCATGCCTCTAATCTCAGTATTTTGGGAGACAGAGATGATACACCACAGCAGGCTGGGAATCATCTCTTTGTTCCTATAACAAGATCTTACTGTAAAATAGGTAATGTCCATTGAAAACCAGGTTATACAACTGTTCTAATGCTAAGCACTTGAACAATTTTGTTCCATTCTGAATTAACGTTAAGCATGTAATTCTAAGCTTTTGTCTTGTGTCCTTGTGTGAAATAGCTACCATCATTTTTACCCCACTTATTTAATTTTTACAATAAAGTATTTGTTCAAGGTTGTGGTGGTTTAACATTCATTTTTAAAGTGCTGCCAAACACAGCAGTTTTGTTCTATTTCCCTTATTGGTAGTACCCAAACTAATATGATGTCTTTACCTGTTAGGTAGCACTCATATTAAAACAAACTAAATCCCAGAGCTATGGGTGCAGAAAAAGGTAAGACTCATCTAGAAATCTGGGAGTAATTTCAGGAAGCACATATTTTTTAATATGGTTGTTCCTGCCCTCAATGAGCATATAATCCTGAGGATTATGATGAAATCCAACCAAGAGCAGCAGGGTGAGTGAGAATAGGAAGACATGGCCCAGCTGCATGACAGTGGCACTCTGAAAATAACCTTTCCTCCAGGCTAATGTAGGTGATGTAGGAGCTAGTAATCCACATCCTGGATGTATATTAGTAAAGTTAAGTGACAAATTTCATGTGTGGCCAATTCTTTGAAGGAGCTGGAAGGAAAGTGGAGTATTAAGTGAGACCTCCTATGTTGGCTGCAGAGAACAGTATTACTGGCATGAAGCTGCGAAGAAGAGCACTGCCGCACATGAGTAGAAATATCAGCTGGTAGATAGGAGCTGATCATGAGGAAAAATAAGCTGGCAAAGCTTGGATCTAGTAGGCAATGTCCTTTGAAGGCTCTTTAACATGAGGAAAGAATGAAGTCAGTATTAAAATCAGGCTCCCTTAGCACATGTACATTAGCACAAAGTTTGTTGTCTGCTTTAGTGCTCCAAAAGTGATCCAGAAGAAATGTGCATATGGAGTTTCATTCTCTTGTCATAGCTGAAATTTCCTAGGATACTTCCTTTGGCATGGACAGAGATACTGTCAATCTCTGTTTTCCTCATGCTATACTTGTGATCTTTAACTTTTCAGTAACTTCAACACTTCCTGGTTGTTGGTCCAGAGTTCTAGAAAGCACTGACTGTCCAGACACCACCTTTCACTGGGTACCACACTGGGGCATTTCTCTACTTATCAATTTACTACCCGGCATGACTTGTTTATTGCAATAAAAGTTACATGGTGTTGTCTTAATATAAAAGTGAAAACTTAGGTTTGTACAGAAACCTAAATAGTTTTGTTCTAAGATAAGAAACAGTAGGAATGTTTTATCTTCAAGTAGGAAACTTTCCCCAAATATGAAAGTTAACAAAAATATTTATTTAATTCGAATGGTATTGTTATTTTGTATCCTCTACTCACCACTCTATAATTATTACTTATGTTATTAAATGCACATTTGTCTATTCTTCAAGATCTGTAGCTAGCCTTTTTCCATAAACTGAACTCTCTCTATGGAAAAGCTTTCCATTCTTAGCTTGCAACTAGCTGGATATATGACAGATTGTATGGAGCAACGTCTGTACCACTGGGAACTACACTTCCTTCAAACTGTGGAGCATCATCTATGGTTCTTCTGTTCAGGGTGACTCTGCAGCTGCTTCTGACTGCTCCTGTTGCCACACTCACCACCTGCTTTGTTCTCCTACCATTTTCTATTTTATTTTTTATCAAATGTTTCCAGATGACAATATTGGGTGGGGCCAGGAAGAGAAATGTTTTGATGTAAGTGTTCAAAACTCCACTCCCTATATGACAGCCACTTCCCCTCACCCAGCATGTCCTTTGATACCTCTGTCACTCCCCAGTGGCAAGTCTCATCCACATTCAGTCCAAGCTTCGGTTAGCTTCCATAGAATCAGATAGTTACCGACTGCACAGAATGTGAACATCCACAAGAGGCCACAATTTGCTTTATTAAGTCTGACCATTGTAGCAAGGACTTTTTTGAAACAAACATAAATTCCTTGAGAGTAAATCACTAAACAATGTTCAGTAATAGAGGAGACACTAAGTAAATACATGGCCTAATAAAGATGTCTTGATTTACCCTCTGACAAGGTACAATCCTTCTTAGTATTTCCTCTGAGAGTGATAAGTTTAGCTTGTGTCTTGTGTGAAAAAGGAATGTTTTAACTTCAACTAGTAGGCTTTCCACAAGGGTGAAGAAAGTAACACAAATATTAACTATCCCATTAGTGGAATTGTAACTTTGTATCCTCTACAGACACATTATATTTCTTAAATAAGTTATCAAATGCAGATTTGTCTTCTCTCCATGTTCAGCGGTTAGCCTTTTTCTTAAAACTGAACTCTGGCTATGGAAAGGCTTTTTATTCATGGAGAGCTTGAATTTAGCAGGAAGTGTGACAGACTGTATGAAGCAACCCTTGTGCCACTGTTGGCCCTCCCTCCTCCTGGGGCTCTGAAACATGATATATGGTGGCAGAAGCTCATGAATGGCATACAAATGATGGAGTAATTGCTACTGAGAATAATTCTAATGATATGTAGAATGAAAGTAAACAAGGCTAAGTCATTTTGAAAAGAATAAAGAAGTAAATTAAATAAGAATGCATTACAAATATGGTAGATTCTAATCTTTCGTATCTAACATTATTGTTTCACCAAGAATACAATGCTAATTGCAAAAAACTCATGTACACATAAAAAGTATTATCTGATTTTTCCAGGAAAAAAATCCGAGTATAAATTCTATCGTAGTCAATTTTCTTATTTTAATTATAATTAAAGTCTTGGTCATCTCATTTATTAGCTCCCTAATTTACATATGTAAATCAAAGAAACATTTTCAGTAAACCATTACAGTTTATAAATGTAAGGTGCCACTATTGAGAAAATATATTCCTCCTCCACGAGTGGATTTTTCCCATCTCCCATCAACTAATGACACAGCCATATACACTTGTTGAATTTTATTAGTAAGTAATACACTGCTACAAACACTAATTCTCTTCTCCATGTCCATGTTGATTTTGTGAATATGTGTGAGTTGGTTAGAATGCATCAGCCTTATCTCTAACATTCAACAGCAAGATGAGCTAGAGATCACATTTATATGAATGATTGACTCTGACAATTAGCAAATCATTTTAAGTAACTTGTTAAAATCTCAAATATTTTATTATCTAAAATTAAATTCTATGGTCACACATTTCTGTAATGAAAGTATTTTTTGTATTATTAATATACACCTTCAGGAGAAAATAAATTTTACCTTTTACTCTTCCTGCTCTGACCACCTCTGTACTTTCTTTTTCTCAGCCTAGCCTGACTACATCTGAGATGTTGGGATAATTTTATTAGAGTAGGAGCATATATTATACAACATAAATACCATATTTATTTTAAATGTAAAAGTATCAAACCTAAGAATTCACAAAAAAATTGTTTTGCACAATTTAACTTGAGATTTTAGTTGCTCATACACAACACATGGTTGATTTATGATATAACCTAAGTTTAATTTTAATTGCCAAGGTTCAGTATACATTTATACATCTTAAGGCATTTAGGTATTGTGTTTTAAGTTTTAGGAATTATGGCGTTTGAGAAAACTGAGTCAACACATTTGCATCACTTTGTGTACCATTCCCTGTAAGGCCCGCAAAAGTACTCAAGAATCAAACATATTAACGTTTCTATAAGAGAAATGGTTATTCCCTTTAAGGGTGAAGTGTACATGAATGCAGACTGAAACAGCATCTCTCAATTAAGTCTTTATTGCATCAGATATAGATTTACATACAAATCTTATTTTAAAAAGTCTTGCTTAATTGAGCTTTTTGAATTTCAGATAAAATAATTTGAATCTGTCTTAATTATTATTTTGAAAATACTGTACTGAATAAACAGCCCAGGTGGGATACATAGCATCATAATAAACAAAAAAAAAATACAATACAAAGTGATCTTCTGCCTATTATAGGGCATATGTGACTTAGATTTGGAGAGTAGAAAGCATCTTGCAGTTGAAAAGGGTTGCTTTGTTAAGTTGATTTTTTTTTTTAAGTAGACAGTGGGTACAGACTAAGTATTGACATAACTTGGCTTTTTAGCAATTTTGTGAGATATTCAGTGTGACTTGATAAACCATCAGAGGATAACAAGTGGCACATATTAGTAACATCTCACTGGCTATAGCATAGAAAATTTCACAATAGACCACAGGAAGGAAGTGTTCAAAATTATCTGTAGCAAAAGATTGTGGGTGGTCTATATTAGAAAAGCTGGCAATGTAGAACTTATGTGTGCACAGATTTGTGAGCTCTTAATGAGTTAGAATAGGCAGGTGTTAGCAATTGGATATTTGAGAAAGTGGAGTAGGAAAGAGATGTTAACACCTATGTCCTGGATGTGATTTGATAAGCTAAGAGAATAGTAATGCCATTTACTGATAGAAAAAAATGAACCCGTTTGAGCAGATTGCCTTTTAGAAACATATGGGACACCAAATAAAAAATTGTAATGGGGAGTTGGATACATATGTCCAGAATTTGGAATCATCTGAAAGCATACATGTGTTGCTACAGAAGTAACAATGAAAAACAGTCATAGAAAGTAATGTCCCAGAATGGAAACTTTTTTAAAAAGTTAATGTTATCATGGCAGACAATATTAAGTTATCCAAAAGCAATCCATAGCCTCTAAGTAGTTAGTTTAATCAGTATGTAAGAAGAGTTTTTTCTTTTTTATTTATTATTACTATTATTTGTGTGTGTGTGTGTGTGTGTGTGTGTGTGTGTGTGCATTGTGTGTAAGAGGAATTCTCGCAGTCACCCAGGCAGGAGTGCAGGAGTGGAATCGCGGCTCACTGAAACCTCCGCCTCCTGGCTTCAAACAATTCTCTGCATCAGCCTCCTGAGTAGCTGGAATTAAAAGTGACCGCCACCATGCCTAGCTAATTTTTGTATTTTTAGAAGAGATGGGGTTTCGCAATCGTGGCCAGACTGGTTTCAAGAAAAATGATAATTTTAAAGAACTATGTTTATGCTAAACACAGATCTTGAGCATTCTTCTAGAATTCTTAGTTGCATCATCTGCAGTAAAATAAACCTAAGAACTGCACCAGAATTAGTGTTCCAACTCTGCCAGGAGATTCAAAGTTTTACTGTTATAGGATTCTAGAAACAATCATACTATATATTGGGAAGCTCTATACACACATACCCACACAAAAACACACAATTTTCACTCAATAGACATTATAATAAGCACAATGAAAACCTGATAATAAAATAAAGTTATTATGGAGCTGTAGAACACAATAATTAAAGGCAAAAGTTAATTTTAAATTTCAAACAACTGAATATTAAATTTTAGCAATTAAATTTTTCTAATTGTTCTTTGGTCCACCATCATAGATTTCAAGCAGATAATAAATGTTGTATGAAAGACATTGAGTTCCTATCGATGGAAATTAATTTATACCATTTTAAAAATTGTTTGTAGTCATATATTGTTTACTATGTAACTTCTTGTATTTGCTTAAAGTAAAGCTAAATCACGTCTTAGTCTCATCTCATCCAGGGAGGTGATTACAGTAAAGGTATACAGGTTGGGTTAATGTGGAAAATAGTCGATATGGATTAATGTGGGTTTCATGTATAAATTTATTATTTTCTTTATTAAGATAAGCTTGAAATGTTTTGTCTAATGAACATTTAGTCTATTCAGTAGGCAGTATTCAACAGATATATATCAGCATCTGCTGAGTACCAACACTGTTCAAGGCAGCAGATAATAATATAGGCAAAGATCTTATTAATCCAAATTTCACAAGAAAACTTTTGATACTATTAATAATGTGGCAAAGGACATGATTTTCACTTTATGAAATTTTTTAAGAGAATAAGATAATGAAATGTGTACTGTTTAAGTGTTACAAGAAGCCTATCCATGTTATTCTTTACCTGAAATTAGATTATAAAAATTACCTTTTTCAAAAGAAATTTATATTATAAATGTTCCTATGGCAAAAAGAAAAAAAACCTGGCCTCTGACTTGGAATAAAATATTATTTTATTAAGTAAAATACATGGTAGAAAGAAAAAAACTATTTTATTTATCTGTCATGTTAATGTCAAAAAAGACAGAAGTCTTTTGTGTGGGATTTTTAATTTTGACTTCTAAGAACAGTAAACAGTTGGCAGTTTAAATATGTTGCATCTTAGCCCACTCTGAAAGAAAATGACTGATCATTAGCAAATCAGGCAAATTTTATTGTTGCCATTGAAAATTGCTTTACTCATCATGTGTGTGTTCATTTACTATCAGAATTGAAATCAATTTTGTACTGCCAATTAATATTGCTGTTCTATTATCATGAGATTCTTGCTTTACATTCTAAAATGTTGTCTCTGAAAAATGAGTGGACACCAAGCAAGTTTTGCTTTTTCTTTAAAAAGATAGTCATAAAATGCTACTCGTATTTAGTAAAAATAATGAGGTGAGTGGGACATGGTGGTGCATTTCTCTAATCTCAAGTAGTTGGAAGGCTGAGGCAGGAGTATTCCTTGAACCCTGGAGTGTGAGGCCTCATTGAGTTATGACCTATCATCTTGTCACTGTGGTCCAGCCTGGGCCATGGAGCATAATCCTAAGTATAGAACAAAAAATCGAACTATGAAAAGTAATATAGCATTACAGCTTTTAATTTGTTTGCAGTAATGCATGGATAGTATATTTAGCCAAAACATTTTAAATTGGTAATACACCAAGAGGTCAGACGTTTGGGACAGATTGCTAGCTAGCTCCTCAACTGGCTAAATCTGTAAGAATTGGCAAATTATTTATCCTAACAGCAATTGATTTTTTATTTGTTACATTGATTTACTAATGCTACCCGCTTAGGAAACTAACTCTGATATTAATTACATTACCTCAATAACTTGTTCTTAATGGCACATATTAGACAGTAAAATATTAGCTACTACTAATATTATAAGTTATTTTCATCTGCTTATTTTTAAAGCTCATAGTGCACACGATAAAATTCCAGAAGACCGAGAATGGCTGTTAGATACAATAGAATGCTCTAAGAGTCACTATCAAAAATGAGCATATCAGTGCATAAAATGTATGGTAGGTTTATTTGGCAGTCATTTCATTGTCTATCATACTGTTTTTTCTTATAATTTTGTAGAAGCCTATGTCAGAATTAAGCACTTTTTTAGAAGAGAATAATCATGGATGACTGAAATTAACATTTTAAGCTGATACTGAAAATTATTCTAAATTCTATTACATTTATATTTGTATTTTCTTTCAAAGGCTAATGGAAGTATTAAAAAGAAAATGGATACTTCCCTGCCAGAGAAAATACCATGATCACGAAGGTGGCTTTCCAAGGGAAAGGCCGATCTATGGCACTCTAGATGTGCTGACACATGAGATTTCCCCGAATGTGGGAAACTCAGCTGCATAATTTGCAGAAGTGAAGGACTGTGTTTGTGCTTTCACATGGGAAAAAAAAAAAGAGAGAAAAGAAAATTGAGTCATTTAGTGGATATAGAAAATGGAAAGAAAACCATATACTGGAAACAATTCTATATGCCTACAAAAATTGGTGACCTCCAGTACAAAACAATAAAACATCAAATGGTTATTTCTTAGAAAGATCACATAGTGCTAGGATGACTCTTGCAAATGCTTGAGAACTTTGTCCAGATGAGGTGTCTGGGGGAAGCCTCCAAAAGGCAGCAGATAAATCTGGGAAAAAGAAAAGTAATTTTTAAATGCATAAGCCAATGTTTGTGTATTAACATTGCCCTTAAAAATATTTATTTTGTGAAATGATTAGAATTGGTTTGTTTGTTCTTAAAAAGTAGTTTCCTTTTGGAAGCAACTTGTGTGAAATGGCCTAAAAATTATGTAGCTAAAATAATTCAGATTTTTTCCTAAATTCTAAATCATTTGCAGGAATTGTAAAAATGTTATACATATCAGCTTTCTTGCATTTCTTGAGTTTATTCTAATGAAGAAAATAAAATATAAGGTATAAAGTTACTTTTATAATCAAACTGTCAATCTTTTTAAATATTTATAATTTGGAGACAGTTGACCACGATGTTTAGATGGGCATAAGACCTCCCCAACAGAAGATGCTCCATTATATCCTCATTCAACAGGTGCTATGTATCAACAGGCTAAATAATAATAACAATTTTCTTTTTGAAAACTCATTTTGATGATTTACTTATATTGTCTTCAATTATTATTTTATTACATATTTTGTAACGCATCAGCTGTGACTGAAAATTTAAAAAAAAAATTTCTAGGACAGCTTTGGCAAGATGATTGGAAGAAGAATAGTTTAAGTAGGGTCATGTTTTATTTTACCCTTGTGATATTTTCTTTGTAATTAGGTACAACCTTGTCCTAGTTCATAAAAATGTGTGATATTTCAGTAAGAGCATAAAGTAATTTATTTAGTCTTTCTCAAATTCCAGTGGCAGTAAAACTTAACAATTTTACCAACTTTAATACAAAATTTACTGTAAAAAACAAATACTGAGCAAAATATATATAGAATCAATTTATGAGCTCTTCTAATTTAAAACAAATATTTGTGTTAAAATATTCTGGGAAGATTAGCCACAATGTGAGTAATGCAGTTTTCTTTTCTCTTTTCTCTTTTCTTCCCTCTTTTCTTCCTTTCCCTTTCCATTTCTGTTCCTTTCTTTCTTTTTCTTTCTGTCTTTCCTTCTTTCCTTCCTTCTTTCTTTCTTTCTTTCTTTCTTTCTTTCT
Source organism: Pongo abelii (assembly GCF_028885655.2). Classification (NCBI taxonomy): domain Eukaryota; kingdom Metazoa; phylum Chordata; class Mammalia; order Primates; family Hominidae; genus Pongo; species Pongo abelii. Next base: position 39,686,014 of record NC_072009.2, on the reverse strand, counting down.
TTCTTTCTTTCTTTCTTTCTTTCTTTCTTTCTTTCTTTCTTTCTTTCTTTCTTTCTTTCTTTCTTTCTTTCTCCCTTTCTTCTTTTCTTTTGTTTGCTCTTTTGATAGAGTTTCACATTGTTGCCCGGGCTGGAGTGTAATGGCTGTGATCTTGGCTCACTATGACTTCCACCTGCGGAGTTCAAGTGATTCTCCTGTCTCATCCTCCGAAGTAGCTGGGATTACAGGCATGCATCTGTATTTTTGGTAGAGACCGTGTTTCACTGTGTTAGCCAGGGTGGTCTGGATCTCCTGAACTCACAATCCACCCACCTCGGTCTCTCAAAGTCCTGGGATTACAGGTGCTGAGTCATTGCACCAGGCCAGGTTAATCATTTAAAGCCTGTCTTGTGCTGTAACATATAGCATGACTTCTCATCAAGTTCATGTAGCCAAGGGATGAAATTACCTAAATTACAGCAGTTGCCCAGAATAACAGCTGTATTGCTCAGAAACCTTATTTTTTATCACCAGAAACAATACAAAGTGGGGGAAAATGTAAAAACAAGTAGATTTTCATGGTACACGTTCTTCCCATTTAATGTTTAATAGTTTAATTTCTTGTTGAGATAAAGATTATGGACATATTTTTAATAGAATGTCTGAAATATTAAAACCAATATAAACAATTTTCATATGTCACAATGTGTGGAGCATAGTAGATTACATTTTTGTGCTTGGGGCACTTTTGTGGTAGAATTTATTAAGTGATGCTTCTAAAATTTGGTTTCATCTAATCCCAGTGAAGTGCATATTATCAGAATCCACAGTACCTTCAAGTACCTTTGCGCCAAGATTTCTGACTGCTTTGCTAGCCAGTCACAATTTTCCTTGAAAGCAGTAAGTCTCCTAGTTTATTTCTATATTATGTTAAAGCTTTTGTTGTTAGATGTAGGGTTTACTGAAGATATAAGAACCTTCTCATTTTAAATAATTCATATAATTTTTTATTTGATTTAATATCTCAATGCCCATTGTGGGAAACAATACAATATGAAGTGTGTTGCATAGCTTGAGGAACAGCAATTTGTTCAGATTGGTTAGAATATACTATGTTTTTAATTTTTTATAGTACATAAGCAGTAGCATCAACCACTATGAATGCAAAATACAATCTACATTTGTCAAGACCTATAAATATACCATCAGGTCTACTGATATTGGTACATTGTAATCCAACTATGTTATGGCCCTTCCTATTTGGCCTATTGCTGTTTGCAGTCTATGTTTCTCTTCTGGCCTAGACTTTGATTCTGGAATTTCTGTTCCTTAGAGAGTGTAAGAGAAATATGTGTAGATTAATCTTATCTCTGCATTACTGCAGCATCTCTATAAGTTTGCTACCTCAAGTGATTGCATCATGTTGTCCAGGTTCTAATAACCTCCCAATCATCCTGGAGAGGATTCTTCAAATGGAAGTCAACATATCCTTCTTTAATGTACCACTTAAATTATTACTATTAAGCAGATTCCAGGATGTGACTCAGCCCATTGAAAGTCCATGTGTCACATACTGCTATCTGCTTGAAAGTCCAGTTTTCTATTGTTCAAATGGCCAGAATATTGACTACTACTTACTACTAATGAATTCAAATATTTGCCTCTATAAATTAATGGTTTAATGTTTTTAATCATTCATTTAAAAAAAACAGCATGCAGTTTAATCGTTGAGCTAATTTGCTCATTCCATCTTCAATTTGTCTTTACATTTCTGTTCTCTATGAAAGCCTGCCAATAGGACATTGTTCATCCACCTTGAAACTTCCATTCATCAACCAAGCATGTTGTTGTTGTTAATCAGGAGCTTTTTAAAGGGCATTGCCCATCTAAGAGTGAGATCCAGTAATCCTGAGGTGGTTCCAAACTTGATGCTAGAAACTACCAGACTACTTGCTCTTGAACAGGATGAGCATCTCCTTCCCTGGTAACATTTTACTCTATAAGGCCATCTTTTATGGCATTTTTGAAGTCTTCTGAGCACTTCCTCATTAGATTATTTCCTTAATTTGCCCAACACATTATAGGTGTTGCAAGATTTATAATTATTATATGGTCTTCAGTCAAAGAAGCAGTCTCAACACCAAGGCAAGACAAGCTAGTAATTATCTATCCAATGGTGCATATTGTTTCATGGCATCCAGGAGTGCCCTGGACCACAATTTCCAGCTCATGCTAAAGCATGTGTAGGCTTTCTGCCATGACCTCCATCTGCCCAAGAACATGTTGAAAGTACTTCTAAAACCAGAATTTGGATCACAAAGACCCAATGTGTACAGAGAAAGAGCATTTTACCATTCAGAAGTGGTCAGATGTAGTGAAATTTCTTATTTAAATATACCATAATTTATTGGTTTTTAAATTAGTAAATTATAATTTTACATATTTACAAAGTAGAACTATCATTTTTATGCATGCACACAATGAGTTATGATCAAATTTTTAAATAGCATATTGGTAATTGCTATATTAATAATTTGGGACATTTATGACATATTTGTTTAAACAACTTTCCACATCTAAACTTCTAGTTATTTTGAAATCTATAATAAATTATTCATATCAATATTCTCCTTCCTATACAATCAAACTTTAGATCCTATTCCTTCTAACTGTATTTTTACCCATCAACTCACTCACTTATTTGTTTGCTCAATATCTTTCACAGCCTATGATAATCTGTCATTCTATTCTCTACCTCCATGAGATCAACTTTGTTATTTCTCACATATGAATAAAACCACGCAATCCTTGTCTTTTATGTTACCTTTGACTTAACATAAGTCCCTTATATGAAGCCTTTTTCTGAGTAATGTTTAGTTATTATATTGAGGTTTTTATAAAACTGAAATAGTCACTTACTTAAAATTTACCTTAACTGTTACCAAAATTCCTTGGGTATATAGGACTGTAGTTTGTAAACAGCTAAATGAACAAAGATGTCTTGAAGCCATCTTAGGACACTAACATTGTGCTGTTTTCTATCTCCTGTCTTACTTAAAGACCAAAAGAAATCAGTAATGCACTAATTTAAATTTATAAATACAAGGGCAGAAGTTACAACAAATACCAAAAGTTAATGAATAAAATGATATGCTGTTTATACTCCTCATTTTAAAAGCACTTAATTTATTTTTTAATTTTTATGATTATTGCTTATTTCAAACATGGGCTATTATAACTGAGTTGACATAAAAGTTATTATAAAAGAGCAATAAAATAATAATGTACACTGGACGTAATATAGTAAAGTTTGGTCAAGTAGGCAGGAGTAAAGACAAGTGAGTCTTCTGCCATGAGTAACTTTGGGGAAATAAGTACATTTTGAGGAATAAGTTACTTAGTCTTTCTAGGATTCAGTATCTTCTTTTGAGAATAATGCATTTTCCAAATAACATAAGATTATTTACATGATTAAATCAGAATTATTAACACTCAATAAATGTACCTATTAACCTCAGGTGTGGATGGAAGGCGAGCATAGACAGAAGCTCCAAAAGTCAAAGCATGGTTATAGCCATAAAGCAAAATACAGTTTGTATTTCAAGTATCTAAGACACTTCTGCATGCTTTTAATTGTGTCTTAGGTTTGTGACAAAGAAAGAAACAATACCCACTTCCTGCTTTGGAGAAGCTGATTGCATAGACAAAGAGAATTGAACAATGAGAACACATGGACACTGGAAGGGGAACATCACACTCTGGGGACTGTTGTGGGGTGGGGGAAGGGGGAAGGGATAGCATTAGGAGATATACCTAATGCTAAATTTTGAGTTAATGGGTGCAGCACACCAGCATGACACATGTATACATATGTAATTAACGTCCACATTGTGCACAAGTACCCTAAAATTTAAAGTATAATAATAAAAAAAAAGAAAAAGAAACAAGGCAGATATACGTGCCACAGTACGTTGCCAAGACAACATAAAGCACAAGCAACCAAGTCCAAAAGTAAGATATCTAATTTGCAATTTTATATTCCGCCTATTTCATTTGCTTCTTGCTGGTATGACTAAACATCGCTATATGTGTTAAATTCAACACCCTACGGGTCATACGGGATATAGTACAAGAACTTACATTACAATTTTTCTTCCAATAGTGGCTGTTAACCAAGTATTGGTGAACATCCCATATGAAGACTAATAAAAGTAAAGCTACCACGACTGTGATGCTTGGATGATATAATTTACTGGATCTAGCAAAGAGAAAGAAAGTGTGCATTTTGTAATCCTATAAATGATAAGTGATGAGAAACTAGTAGCTGAAAGACACATGATTTCTGCCCACTTAAAGGAAAAAAATGAAGAAATTGTAGGAGAACCATTTACGACACTTAAAATATTCTAATTTTTAAATTTAGTTTGTATCAATATCTATACAGAAAAGTAAAAAAAAAAGTCATAACTATAATAAAGAGCTTCAGTATAAACATTACCAAAATTTAGATATCCCATATTCTCTGATTTGGAGGTGTATCTTAAATAGGTCACCTGCCACTATGATCTAACTTTTTTACCGCTTTATTTTCAAATGAATACTTTTCATAGGCAGTTTGATGATAATTCTTAACTAATATTTTTTACAAGTTCCCATAACATAATTTGAAGTAGAAATTGGTTTCTTTAGCAGAAAAAGTTCTCATTTGAGAAAAATATAGAGAGAATTTTTAAAAAGCACAGCTTATGAAACAGATAAAATAAATATGTCAGTCATAGTATCTCAGAGATTTTAGCCATATTATGAAGAAGAACTTCCGGCATAATTCTTTTAAAGTACAGTAATTTCTGAGAGAAAGCAGTAGCTGCTATCCAAATCTTCAAAGTAATAGTAATTAATAATTAGAATTTACCTAATTGTTCTGCTTCTCATCTTTGAAAAATCATTGTCTATATTTTTACCTATGCATTCAATTGCAAGAATACTGTTTCTGGTGGAAACTATTTATATATATAATATATATATATAAGACTATACATATAAAATAATAAACTATCTATATTATATATAGTTACATATATTATTTATAACTATATATAATATATAAAACTATATATATTATATATAGATATGTATATATAATTTATATAATATATGATAGATGCTTATATATTATATATAATATGCATATATATGTGGCTGTTGGATCACAGAATTCATATGACAAGTAGCACCATTGTTTTTGAGTCCCACAAGTTTTTCTGGTGGGTGAGATATAAGAGGGAGCAGATATTCCCACTCAAAAAGTGCTCACAACCTGGGATAAGAAGGAAAAATAATGCTTGTAGTAAGAAAATAATTCTGTTCACTTTCCTTTCCATCAAGTGACAAATTAATATTAACAACAACTCATTTATCAATACAGCCATTTTGGAAGGAATATTTTAAATTTTGATATTAACAACAATTCAAGTGACTATACCGATATTTAACTACAGAACCCCTAGGTCCATATTTTAATGACATTATATCTGTTTGTTTTTTTAAAAAATGTTTTGTTTAGAAAATATCTTTTGATTATATACATTTACTATGTCAATGCAACTGTAAATAAATTAACAAAATATGTGTTTTTATAAAGGAAACTCTTCTTTCTACATAGATCCCTCAAGACAAATAAAGATCTGACCTTTTAAGCAGTGAGTTTGTCTAGAAACTTCTGCAATTTGCTAGAAAATACACTCACACAGATAAAAACATAAACAAATACAATTTCACCATTTTCCAATTAAATATCTGTACAGAATGTGTTGTTAATTGTATTCTTAACCCCCAGTTTTCTCTTGAAATGAACTAAATTTTATCATTTGTTAATTTACTTATATGACTTCCCACCCTGAGTTTCAGTTCTGTGTAAGATTTGAACATTACTACTTACTTTGTTGGACAGAGGGGGACATTTAGAAGTAATACAATTCACTCAAAATTTCTCTTCTCACATTATGATTTTTAAAGCCATACTTCTCTTAGACTTTAAATAAAATAACATTAAGCAACTTCAAGGCTTGGTTTATTCAAATATTTCTCATGAATACATTTTAAATATAAACACTTTGTACCCTTAAATTCGGCTTCTTTTTACACTAAGCTTTCAGTATTTTTCAACATATGATTCAATAAAACTCAGTTTAGTGACCAACACCAAGTATAAGGGAACACTTAAGAAATGCATATATTTTTAATTTAATATTGTCTGACATAAATGATTTAAATATATACCTGATGGCTACAAAATATTAAACTAGTTGATCGAAAACAAACAAAACAAAAATGAGATAATTTTTTTCTAAATGAAAATAGTCTTTCAAAGTAAACTACTATTAATGAACAAAAACAGCTTTATAATTTAAAAACTCACTAGATATTGCTTTGTCTATGTAATATATTGCATTCAATTTCAGGAGTTTTAGACCAGGCTATCCAACATGGCAAAACTCAGTGTGTGTTAAAAATGTCAAAAAAAAGAAAAAAAAAAAACACTGCCAATTGGGCTGGCAGGTGCCTGAGGTCCCAGCTACTCAGGAGGCTGACTCAGGAGAATTGCTCAAACCCGAGAGGCAGAGGTTGCAGTGAACTGATATCCTGCCACTCCAGGTTGAGCAACAGAGCAAGATTTAATCACATCCCAATCACATGCCAAAAATAAAAAAAATAAAATAAGAAAAGATCAAATTAACGGTGAATGCATTAGTTATTGTTTATGCAGGTTCACCTGAGCAAAGAGAAAAATCCATGTACTGATGGAACTTACATTTTCACTTTAGTGGAAAGTAATGACAACATCTAGTGATTTTATTTTTATGTAAGAAGGATAAGGATTTTGGGTTCATTTATAAGCAGGTGAATAGTATAAGCTCAAAGGAGATTTGAGCAAACTTCTTGAAACAACAAGGAGCACAAAACCACTGAAGTCATAGTATATACTGAGGCTCTGAACAAGAAAGAGGATGGTAGAAGAAGATATGCAAAAGAGAATGAGAAGAAAATAATATATGGTTGTTTGTTACATTATAAAGACCATGGTTTTAACTTAGGAAAAAGGGAAGCTGCTATTGAATGCTCATAGGTGGAGTTACTTTTTAAGGTAAGGGCAACATTCTATATTTAAATAATAGTGATAGTTGCATAACATTGGGAATATCCTGCAAATCACTGAATGTGTACTTTAAAATGGTTAATTTTATAGTATCTGAGATATACTTCACCTAGTTGTAATAGTGGTAATAGTGTAATACTTGTAATAGTGGAAGGTGGGAGATCAGTAAAGAGGCTGAGTTAATCAGATGAGAAATGTGGATAACCTGTATCTGGGTGACAGCAGGAAAAATAGGGAAAAGTTGTTAGGTTCTGGACCTCTTTTAAAAGGAAAACATGCAGAATTTGAGGATTAATAGAAATGAGGAGATGAAAAGAAAAGTGTCAAGAATGATCTTACAGTTTTAGGCCTTTGCAACAGGATGTAATTACTATCAGGTGAAATGTGATACACTTGGGGGAAGTTGTTTGGAAGGAGCATCTGAATTCAGTGCATAGCCTTGACATCAAATTGCCTGTTAAACATGAGTATGTGCAACACAGTCATATATGATTTGGTCTTTGGTAAGAGGCTGGCTGGAGATAACCATTTGGGATTCATAGTACCATTCAGAAATCCATCTTACAGGAAGAGATAACTGGGAGATTGAGAGCAAATTCATCAGGAATAGCTCAAGGAAGAGGGTGACTAAGAAGTAACTTATATTTGGCCAGGCCTGGTGGATTGCACCTCCAATGCTAGCACTTTGGGAGCCTGAGGCAGGCAGATGGCTGGATCCTAGAAACTCCAGTGCAGACTGGGATACATGGGAGAGACTCCGTTTCTACCAAAATTAGATAGACTGGGTGGCATGTAGTCACAGTCAACCAGGAGGCTGATGTGGAAATATCACCTGAGCATGGGAGTTTGAGGCTGCAGTGAGTTCTTGATCACACCACTGCACTCAAGCTTGGACAACAGAGACAGACCATGTCTCAGTAAACAAACAAACAACAAAGACAAGAAATTAAAAATTATATATATTATATTTGACAAAAAAAGGTGATTATTTTAAGTATAGTATATTTGGTAGACTGTTGGGGAAGAGGGCCTGACTGGTAAGGTAAGTGGAATTTTTAAAGGAGAGCATATTATCAAAGGAAAAAATATTCACCTGAAATTCAATGTAACCTTTTAAATTTAGCAGTTAGGGTGTCACTCATGGCCTTTGAGAAAGGACTGTGACTTCATTGTTGTGGGATAAAACCTGAGACAGAATATGAACTGATGGAAATAAAATAGCTAATAGAATTTCTCTGTTAAAATTAAAAGTAGAGAAAAATGTCAGTACCAAAAGAGACAGTTTCTGTTGTGGATCGTAAAATATGGAGTTTTTATATATGTGTGATAAAGAAATCAGGGCAGTGAAGAAGAGAATAAAATAAATTACACTAAAGAGGAAAAAATCAATCACATTGATTGATTGGGTCCAGGAGGATGTATTTTAAAATGTGATAAAGGTTTTGTCTTTGAATAAATACATGCATGTATTTAAAGGTGTGATTTAGATCAGAATAACAAACAACAGACGTTGAGGAATTTAATACTCTACTCTAAAACTTAACAAATTGGAGGAAAGGATGTTTATGGTAAGTTATGAGAATAAAAGCAATGCAAAGAAAGTTCAGGAAATGAACATCTTATCAAATAAAAATAAAATAGATAACTTCTTGATTCTTCCCTCCCAATTTTTTAAACTACTACGTCTATTTTTCCCATTGATATTTTAACAAATGACCAGCATCTTCTGGGGAAATATCATGTTCTCTCTCTAATAATTTGCGTTGTACTCTTACACATTTCTTGTCTTTTTATTATATTAACAGAATTTTTAGTCAGAAAAGTTTTCTGCCTAAATTCCATTCCAATATTTACTTGAATTAAAAGTACTGTTGCCTTTTGTCTTCCTTCCTATTCATTTCTGTTGAATGTTGCTTCCCACCCATAATGACTAATTGACCTTCACAATATATCATTAATTTCTCTGATAGTTTGTCTAGAAAGAACCTATTATGACCTGCTTCACACAGCCCCACAACAAAACAGAATTTACATCTTCTATAACCATGCTAAGTCCAGATTTCCATTCTATTTAAATTGAAACTTTACTTGATTAAAAACTTCAGCGCATCAAGCCAAGAAACAGTATTTTAAATGCAAAATAACTAACATCTAACAATAAGTGGAACTTAAAGGGCTCACTATTTTGTATTCCTTTCCAAATCAGAAATATCTGCTAGATAGTTTTCTTAGTGTCATGGTTGGATTTGGCTTAGACCTTGTGCCGTTTTGTTGTAGTCAATGTCAGCTGCAGACATTGGCTGCAGAGCACAAAAAGAAAACTTATGAGAAATATATCCCTTTCTTCTTACTACTTGAAGAGAGGAGTATCATCTTGCTGTTAAGAGGTAGTTAAGACCTCATAGAAGTTTTATTGTCTATTTCCTTGAAACAATGTTTGCTAAAGAAATAATATGTCAAGATATTTGACATATTGACTAAATTATGTCAAATGCTTTAATTGACTGCATTATGTCAAGTCGTGGTTCAATATTTCCTAAACCAGATATATGTATTTTTATTGTGATTAGTGATCCATATTTACCTGTTTACATTTTCCATGTATAGTGAATTATACAGAATCTTGTTTTCTTCTGTTTGGATTTGATATGGAAATATACTGGATTCACTGACAAGAAGGGTTTGATTTAGCAGCATGCTGAGAATGGACACCATGTTTGAAGAGACTGATAAATAAATTACAGGAGGAGTTTTATCTTTGGAAGAAAAATTGGTCCTTGGGCACAGACCCCATATGAGCTTTGCTTCCTAATGTTTTCCAGCAAAGACTTTAGAAGAAATAAAGCTGCATTACTTTTTTTGGCACGTTCTTCCTTTAGGACCTACAGTGAGGTAAGTGACACAAATATCTCCCATTCTGTTTCCAACAAGTAAATAGAATACAAATAGTTCACTAACAAGATTAAGGATGGGGTAATCATCATTCCTCTAACTGAAATGCATCCCTGTTCAGTTTTATTTAGCTTTCACAATTTTGAAAATTTTCCTATTTAATTTTTATCAGTCATAAGATGATAGTTTTTAAAAAATGAAAATGGGATTTAGTTAGTGGTTTTTTTCTGCTCCTTTTATTATTATTCTCATTCAGCCTAACGGGCATTCAAAATAGTAATGAAGGATACGAATACAACCTTAAATTAAGGAATGAGGGTAGAGTGAGAGAGAAGAGAGTATGGCTCAAAAATAATCTCACAAGTTTTATTTGCCAACTCATGTGATTTAACATGTTAGTGGTAGATTTTCTAGTCATCCTAAATTTGGAGCTGTGACTTGGAATATCAAAATTAGCTAAACAATTCATTTCCATATGATTTCTGTCTGCTACTATACTGATTTTCATGAGTACTATAAATTTTCTAAGAACTAATTTCATTCAGATATGCATTTAGACTTCTAACATACTAGAATGTAGAAAATATATACATTTTATAGAATTAAGTGTCACTGGGGATAAGTGTTACTTTTCTTTAAAAGGTAAGTGCAGAAGTTTATAAACACTTTCAAAAGTGTGCAATCTCACGATTTAATCTTCTATGCAAATAAAAATTAATAATAGCTAGAGCAATTGGTGACACTAGCAGGGCAATAAACACTCCTGCAAAGCCAAGGAATTAATATCAGTGATAATGCATGAAGTGATTTCGGGCCATACCCTGGAGATAATTTAAGTTTAATTGACTGAGTCTCCTGAAATAAAAGGATTTAGGCAGAAACAAGAAAAAAATGAACAATACATTAGCCAGAAAACTCAACAGATAAATAACACACCTGAAAATATAAGAACCAATAAATCCTCATGTAGTACAAACACACCTAGTTTTGTTGCTTTAGTTGTTGTTGTTTGGAGACAGTGTCTGTCACCCAGGCTGGAGTGCAGTGGCATGATCTCACTTCCCAGAAACTTTCAAGTCCCAGGTCCAAGGGGTTCTCCTGCCTGAGCCTCCCAAATAGCTGGGACTACAGGCACACACCACCAAGCCCAGCTAATTTTTGTGTTTTTAGTAGAGATAGGGTTTCACTATATTGGCCTGGATGGTCTCAAGCTCCTGACCTCGTGATCCACCCACATTGGCCTCCCAAAGTGTTGGGATTACAGGCATATGCCATTGTGCCTGGCAAATTTCTTCTTTGTTACAAGGCTAATTTAAGAAATTTTATATATTTCTTAAATTTCTTGCAATAGGCTGAGCATGGTGGCTCACACCTCTAATCCCAGCACTTTTATAAGCCAAGGCATACAGATCATCTGAGGGTGGCAGTTCGAGGCCAGCTTAGATGACATGGAGAAACCACCCCTACTACAAATACAAAAGTAGCTGGGTGTGGTGACATGCTCCTGTAATCCCAGCTACTTAGGAGTTTGAGGCAGTACAATCACTTGAACCTGGAAGGTAGAGGTTGAAATTCTGTGATGATGAGAAATGCTGAGATATTTATATATAGTGTGTGTGCACACACAGCCACAGACACACACACACACATACACACTACACCTGTTAGCTGTGTATATGTATTCTTTGGTAAACAGAAGATACTTATTTTTAATTGGGTTATTATTTTCTTGTTCTTTTGAATCTGTTTTTCTTTCCTTGTACATTTTGATTAACCCCTTGTCTGATGGACAGTTTGCAAATATTTGCTCTCATTATATTAGTCTGGTGATTTATTTTATTTTATTTCTATATTTTTCTGTAAGTCATTTTTGTAGTATGATGTAACCTCATTTTTTTGTTTGTGTAATTTTTTTGGCTTGTGTTTATGAAGTCTTATCCAAAAAATATTCTTGCCCAGACCAAGGTCATTAAATGTGTTTTGTGATTTATTCTACTAGTTTCACAGATTGGTGTTGTCATTACATCTTTAATTTTAAATGTTTTTAAATATATATTCTTATAGGTCAGGCCTCACTGTATTACCTAGTGCAGTGGCATAAGTGTTTCATTCTATAGTTTGACAGTTAGGCTCAGGTGATCCTCCCTGCTGGGACCCCTCAGTAGCTAAAATTATAGAGGCACACTACTGCACTTGGCTTTTTAATTCATTTGAGTTAATTTTTGTATTCGGTGAGAGATAGGGTTCTAATTATGTTCTTCTGCATATAGTTGTCTTGTTTTCCCAGCACCACTTATTGAAGAGACTGACATTTCCTCATTTTGTTTTCTTGGCACCTCTGCAGAATATCAGTTGACTATACAGGTGTAGATTTATTTTTGCTCATTGTGTTCTATTGTATTGGTTTATAGTATTGTGACATCCCAGTTGTGTGGATTCAATCGCCAACCCCATTGACATCTTCAGGATAGCTTTGGCTATTCACGGTTTTATTTTTGTGATTTCATATTTATTTAGGTCTTTTTTTCAGTTTCTGTGAAAAATGCCATTGGTGTTTTGATAGAGACTGCACTCAACTTGTGCACTTCTTTGGATCATAAAAACATTTTAACCATATTGCTTTTTCCAGTCAATGAACATAAATATCTTTCTACTTACTTATGTCATTTTAACATTTTGTTAGTGTTTCATAGATTTCAGAATGCAGATTTTTTTATCTCCTTGGTTAAATTTACTCCATTTTATCCCCCATACATATTGTGAATGAGATTGTGGTCTTAACCATTTGTTTTTTGATATGTTGCTGTTAGTGTATGGAAATGCTATGCAACTTTATATGTTGATTTTGTAAACTGAGACTTTACTGACCTTCTGTATTAGTTCTAACTACTTTTTAGTTGTGTGTTTAAGGATTTCCATAGTATGTCATTAGCATATCTGGACAACTTTACTTCTTCTTTTCTAATTTGGGTAGCTTTTCTTACTTTCTTTTGTCTAATTGTTCTGGCTAAAGACTTTTATTGTTACATTAATAGAAGTAGTGAAAATGAACATCCTGGTCTTCCTTTATATCTTCAAAGAAAAGCTTTCAACTTTTAATTCCCTTTGAGTGTGATATTAGCTAAGGCTTTTTATATATGACGTTATCTGGTTATTTGGGTCTATGTCTTTTGTTGTGTTGACTTACAGTTGTTCCACACATAATTTGTTAAGAGATTTTATTGTGAAAACATTGAATTTTGTCAAAATTTTTTTCACTTATTGAAATGACTGCATAGATTTTGTTCTTAAATTTGTTGATATAATGTATGACATTTAATGATTCTAGTGTATTAAACCATTCCTTCATCCCTGTAATCTCACTTGATCACAGTGAATGATTTTCTAAATGGTCATTATAAGTCATTTTCCCAGTATTTTATTGAGGATTTTTATATTATGTTTTTCAAATATAATGGCCCATAGTTTTCTCTTTTTTTCTTGTATCGTTGTCTGGTTTTGTAATGAGCATAATGCAATCCCAGTGGAATGAGTTGGAACAGTTCCCATATCTTCCTTTTTGTTTTATGTTTTGACTAGGTTAAAAAAAAAAGTAGCAGTAGTTTCTTTTTGTGGTAGGTAGAATGCAGCAGTGAATACATCAGGTCCTGGGCTTCTTTTTCATAGTTGACCTTTTATTGCTTATTTGATTTCTTACTATTAATTTGTTTCTGGGTATCAGTGATGGTATCTCTTTTATGGCTCTGATTTCCTTTATTAGGGGCTTTGTTTTTTTTTTGTTTCTTTTTTTTGTTTTTTTTATTTTTTTTACTTTTGAGTATAGATTTTTATTTTCTAATTCCTTCATTGAAACATCAAGTTGTGTATTTGATATCTTCTTGTAGTTGAAGGCATTTATTACCATAACTTCCCTCTTAAAACTGCTTCGATTGAATCTCATAGGTTTTGGTGTGCTGTGTTTCTATTTTTGTCTCAAGAAATATGGTGTTTTCTCTTTAATGTCTTCACTGACTCATTGGTTATTCAGGAGCATTTTTAATTTTGATGTACTTACAAATTACGATTTCAGAAGAGATACTTGATATGACTTTGATTTTTCCAAATTCATTAAGATATGATTTTCTACCTAATGTATGATATATCCTGGAAGATGTCTCATGTATGCAGTGGAGAAAAATGTTTATTCTATAGCTCTTGGATGAATAGTTCAATAACTGTTTTTAGCATTTTCTCTACATGGCATTTTCATCCAATGTTTACTTATTAAATTCTGTCTGCATTATCTATTCATTGCTGAACGTAAGGTGCTGAAGTTTTCCAGTATTATCTTGCATTTTTTTCTTCCTGTGGATCTATTAACATTTGTATTATATATACGCATATATTACTCATATAGATGAATTTCTGTTTTAGTATGTTAGGTTTTTCTGCTGCTTAATTCTGTATCCTCTCTTTGTCTTTGATGTTTAGTGGCTTGATAATATTAAATCGTAGGGATATTTTTATTGCAATTGAATGTGATTGTAAGCCTTCGATATTCCTACAGCAGAACATTTATATTTTCTTTAAGTTTGAAGGCTTCTGTTATTATTTCTTCAAATAAGCTTTGTACTGTTTTTTTATACTTTTTTTTTTGAGATAGAGGTTTGCTCTTGTCTCTCAGGTTGGAGTGCAATGGTGGGATTCTGGCTCACTGCAACATCAGCTTCCTCGGTTCCAGTGATTCTCCTGAATTCCAGTGATTCTCCTGACTCAGCTTTCTGAGTAGCTGGGATTACAGATGTCCAACAATACACCCGGTTAATTTTTCTATTATGATAGATAAACCAGTTCACCATATTGTCCAGGCTACTCTCAAACTCCTGACAACATATGATCCACCCACCTTGGCCCCCCAAAGTGCTGAGGATACAGGCATGAGCCATCACACCCAGCTCTACCACACTCTTGAATGCCAGTGTCTGATACATTTGCTCTTTGGAGATTATCCCATTAATCTTATGAATCTTATTTATGTTTTCTCCTCTGACTATACATTTTGAATTGACCTGTCTTTGAGTTTTGCTGCTTGACCACTTCTATAGTCACTGCTGTCAATTGCATTTTTTATTTTGTTGTGTTTTTTTCTTCAAGATTTCTGTTTGTTTTTTCCTCCCATTTTTTTAATCTCACGTGTAAGTTTCTCTGATAAATTTCAGAATTATCTGTGTTTTGATGAAGTTCACTGCATTGTCTTAAAACAAGTATTTTGAATTCTTTGTCAGGCCATGTGTCCATGCCCATCTATTTTGGATCAGTCACCACCAGAGCTTTATTTTGACCACTTGATGATATCATATTTCTCTCATTGATCCTAATGCTTGTGACTATGCATCCATGTCTGGGCAGTGATGTAGGTGCCTAATTCAGTGTTTTAGTTTGTCTTTGTTTGGAAGCTTTCTTCCACAGTAAGGCTGTCCAGAGATTCATGGCAAGGAGAAGAAGGAAATTAAGGTCTTGTAGTCTATGATAGCTTCAGCCCTGGTAGCATGAAGGGAAATATTAATAAGCAGACTTTCATGTCTGGAGTAATTTGACTGACAAAGTTGACTCAGTGCCAAGTTGCACATGCATCACACAGTTGAGCACTGGGTGCACTCAAGGCCTGTAGCTTCCATGGTCTCCGCTCTGACCTTTATTCGGTGCCTGAGGTTACTGTAGTCAATCAGCAGGAATATTGACTGGAACTCAGCTCCATTCTGCTGTGGTCATAGTTTCTTATCTGTTGCCAGCGTTGGTCTACATGATTACCCCTGGGTATCAACCTCATAAAGTGCTGGGGTAAGGGGACAGGCAAATAAAAGTCCCAAGGCAAAATGTACTATGCCTACTTCCTTTGCCCAGGCAAGCCTCCCACCTCCATCTCCTGAAAAATTGAGACTACAGGAAAGTGCCACCATGGCTGGCTAACATTTTTGGTGTTTTGTTGTTGTTTTGTTGGGCTCAAGTGATCTACTCACCTCAGCCTGATAAAGTGCTAGGGTTACAGGTATAAGTCATCACACCCAGTTAAAATTTACTTTCTAAAATTTAACTTTTAGATCATTTCTTTTTATTCAGTCTTATTTCTCATAAATGCAGTTAAGAATGTTATTGCTTTTGAGTTTCTCTTTGGGTATTCCTGAAGGAATAAATGGACTCTTGATATTCATTTTCTAAATGGTGTTAGAAAATGAATAATTACTTTAGATGAGTAAAGACTATTTGGCCTCTTTTTGTTTTCTGGCTTCATTTCATTGTGTATGAAGACTGTGTTACTTTAACCCTCATGTATACATGAAATGAATTTTTACTCTTTCAACTGAATGTAGTAGAAGATTTTTTAAACTGATTATTCAACAACTACATAATTTTGGTTTTCTTCCTTGTGCCTATTAGTCTAATTATTGGAATAACAATGTCAAAATTAAATTAATTTTCTTCTTAAAAACTTTCTGATAAAATTACCTAAATACACACAAACAAAAACATGCCCACACATATCACTTAATTTCTAAAACTTTTAATTTTTCTACTTCTCTAGCACCTTGTATTCCATCATTCAGCAAAATCTGGCAGCACCACTTCCAGAATTTTCTTGGACTCCACAGATTATTTCTGATTTCCTGTTATCACCATTACACTGTAATTTCCTACTTTAAACTCTAACTTTCTGTTAAAAAAGAAACTACCTTTTCAAGATCTAGTTCAGGTAATTTTATTTGTTCTTAATTGAGACTTCTTTCTAGGTGCTCTCACACCTTATAGCATCAGATATGAATGTTTCTATCCAATTTCCTGTGTTCCAGTTATTTTATTTTGAGGGAATGTGTATATACGTTTATAAATTTGGGTATGTGTGTATTCACTTATTATTTGTTTTTCCCAGGTGTAGTATATGTTTTGCATGCATATATTTACTATATCCCTGATAATGTAAAGATAACAGATTTTTTTTTTCTTTTTTGTAAGTAAATTATTTTCTGAAGGAGCTGGGTTGGGAGAAATATATCTTAACATGGCAAGTTTAAAAGAGAAAGTGGCCATTACTAAAGAAAATTATTCTCTAACATTTTCATGTTTATCTTTAATAGCATTGCTGATGACATATTCCCTCTTCTCAGTTGTGTAGGTGCCATTCACTGCAATATACTGGCCATCCATTCTGTCAACGACTTTGCTGTCCTTAAGCTACAGGTGATAAAATTCATCTATGTCATGATATGGCGTTCCTTGGTGATTATCTCATGTGCAGTGACTGGCATTTTTCCCTGAATCTCTGAAACAGGGGAGCTTACACTTTCTATTAATCTTATATTTTGTGTTATTGTTGACACCACGGCTGGAGTTTTGGAAAAGTGGAGCTCATCTTCCTAGCAACACAGAAAATAATTCCAGCTTGGTGGGTAACTACGGATGCCTATCTTAATCAGGCTAGTTATATGCTGCCATCAATTCTCCCTGCTGGTCAGCAGTGAAACTGCAGCTGTCAAATGAGGAACTGATAAGAGACAGGGGTGGGCCATACAATCCTACACTACAGCTTTCCGTTTTTAGAAAATGTGATAATAATATTGATATTTAGATTCTCTGGAAGGAAAAATTTACTGAAATCTTGTGATGCAGTAACTGCTGTGTAGCTCATCATAACCTACATATAAGCCATTGGCTTTATGCTCCTCTTCTGTCAGTATTTGCAACCAAGGTGGTCAGGCAAAGTATTGCCAGGAGATACTGAAAATCATCTAGAAGCACTGTGATATTGTGTAAGCATCTGGAGAAAATTCCATTAAAAGAATAAAAGTAAGCAGCTGAGGAATTACTATCACTCATGGAGAAGGGTTAGATATGTTCAATAAACGAGTATGCAATATCCATATATACTTTCACAGAACAACGAGTAAAGAGGGTGAGTGTGACTTTATAAAGATACTCATAAAAAATTATAAACAACAAAATCTTGGAAGTAGTTTCTAATAAAATTGATTTTTCTAATGTCACTATGCATTAATAATTTCTGTTTTCTTAAATATAATTGTACAACTTATTAAACAAAACACAATCCAAACTCCATCTGGCTCCAAAAACTAAGCAGAAAAAATAACCATAATACATTTTTCACCTAGTACATTTTTGGAACCTATATCTTTAATTTAATAAGTGTTTGTAATATAGCATATACATTATCAGTGAACATTTTCTTTTCACCGTTTTCCCTCTGTGGTGCAGAAACACTTTAGTTTGATGTAATGTGATCCAATTGTTTTTTGTTTTGCTTTTGTAGTCTGTGCTTTTGGGGTCATAGAATTGAGTTTTCAAAAATACAATTAAATTAAAAATAAGAATTACCACATAATCCAGCTACTCTACTTCCAAATATGTACTCAAAGGTTACAAAATTAACATGTCAATGAGATATCTGCACTTCTATATTCATCTCAGTGTTATTCATAACAGCCAAGATACAGTAACAACCCAAGTCCTCATCAATGCAGCAACAGATAAAGTGTGGCACATACACACAAGGAGATATACTGTACAGCCTTAAAAAAAGGAGAAAGACATTCTCCATCCAGCTTTGTTCCGTTGCTGGTGAGGAACTGCGTTCCTTTGGAGGAGGAGAGGTACTCTGCTTTTTAGAGTTTCCAGTTTTTCTGCTTTGTTTTTTCCCCATCTTTGTGGTTTTATCTACTTTTGGTCTTTGATGATGATGATGTACAGATGGGCTTTTGGTGTGGATGTCCTTTCTGTTAGTTTTCCTTCTAAAAGACAGGACCCTCAGCTGCAGGTCTTTTGGAGTACCTGGCCGGCCGTGTGAAGTATCAGTCTGCCCCTGCTGGGGGGGTGCCTCCCAGTTAGGCTGCCCAGGGTTCAGGGGTCAGGGACCCACTTGAGGAGGCAGTCAGCCCATTCTCAGATCTCCAGTTGCATGCTGGGAGAACCACTGCTCTCCTCAAAGCTGTCAGACAGGGACATTTAAGTCTGCAGAGGTTACTGCTGTCTTTTTGTTTGTCTGTGCCCTGCCCCTAGAGGTGGAGCCTACAGAGGCAGGCAGGCCTCCTTGAGCTGTGGTGGGCTCCATCCAGTTCAAGCTTCCCAGCTGCTTTGTTTACCAAAGTGAGCCTGGGCAATGGCGGGCGCCCCTCCTCCAGCCTCGCTGCAGACTTGCTGTTTGATCTCAGACTCCTGTGCTAGCAATCAGCGAGACTCCGTGGGTGTAGGACCCTCTGAGCCAGGTGCGGGCTATACTCTCGTGGGGCACCATTTCCTAAGCCCGTCGGAAAAGCACAGTATTTGGGTGGGAGTGGCCCGATTTTCCAGGTGTCATCTGTCACCCCTGGAAAGGGAACTCCCTGACCCCTTGGGCTTCCCGAGTGAGGCAATGCCTCACCCCTGCTTCGGCTGGCGTATGGTGCACTCACCCACTGACCTGCGCCCACTGTCTGGCACTCCCTAGTGAGATGAACACGGTACCTCAGATGGAAATGCAGAAATCACCTGTCTTCTGCATCGCTCGTGCTGGGAGCTGTAGACTGGAGCTGTTCCTGTTTGGCCATCTTGGCTCCTCTCCCCTGAGAAGAAGGCTTCAGACGATCAAATTACTCCGAGCTACGGGAGGATATTCAAACTAAAGGCAAAGAAGTTGAAAACTTTGAAAAATATTTAGAAGAATGTATAACTAGAATAACCAATACAGAGAAGTGCTTAAAGGAGCTGATGGAGCTGAAAACCAAGGCTCAAGAACTACATGAAGAATGCAGAAGCCTCAGGAGCTGATGTGATCAAATGGAAGAAAGGGTATCAGCCCTGGAAGATGAAATGAATGAAATGAAGTGAGAAGGGAAGTTTAGAGAAAAAAGAATAAAAAGAAATGAGCAAAGCCTCCAAGAAATGTGGGACTATGTGAAAAGACCAAATCTATGTCTCATTGGTGTACCTGAAAGTGACGGGGAGAATGGAAACAAGTTGGAGAACACTGTGCAGGATATTATCCAGGAGAACTTCCCCAATCTAGCAAGGCAGGCCAACATTCAGATTCAGGAAATACAGAGAATGCCACAAAGATACTCCTCGAGAAGAGCAACTCCAAGACACATAATTGTCAGATTCACCAAAGTTGAAATGAAGGAAAAAATGTTAAGGGCAGCCAGAGAGAAAGGTCGGGTTACCATCAAAGGGAAGCCCATCAGACTAACAGCGGATCTCTCGGCAGAAACCCTACAAGCCAGAAGAGAGTGGGGGCCAATATTCAACATTCTTAAAGAAAAGAATTTTCAACCCAAAATTTCATATCCTGCCAAATTAAGCTTCATAAGCGAAGGAGAAATAAAATACTTTACAGACAAGCAAATGCTTAGAGATTTTGTCACCACCAGGCCTGGCCTAAAAGAGCTCCTGAAGGAAGTGCTAAACATGGAAAGGCACAACCAGTACCAGCCACTGCAAAATCATACCGAAAAGTAAAGACCATCAAGACTAGGAAGAGACTGCATCAACTAATGAGCAAAATAACCAGCTAACATCATAATGACAGGATCAGATTCACACATAACAATATTAACTTTAAATGTAAATGGACGAAATGCTCCAATTAAAAGACACAGACTGGCAAATTGGATAAAGACACAAGACCCATCAGTGTGCTGTATTCAGGAAACACATCTCATGGGCAGAGACACACATAGGCTCAAAATAAAAGGATGGAGGAAGATCTACCAAGCAAATGGAAAACAAAAAAAGGCAGGGGTTGCAATCCTAGTCTCTGATAAAACAGACTTTAAACCAACAAAGATCAAAAGAGACAAAGAAGGCCATTACATAATGGTAAAAGGATTAATTCAACAAGAAGAGCTAACTATCTGAAATGTATATGCACCCAATACAGGAGCACCCAGCTTCATAAAGCAAGTCCTGAGTGACCTACAAAGAGACTTAGACTCCCACACATTAATAATGGGAGACTTTAACACCCCACTGTCAACATTAGACAGATCAACGAAACAGAAAATCAACAAGGATACCTAGGAATTGAATTCAGCTCTGCACCAAGCGGACCTATTAGACATCTACAGAACTCTCCACCCCAAATCAACAGAATATACATTTTTTCAGCACCACACCACACCTATTCCAAAATTGACCATATACTTGGAAGTAAAGCTCTCCTTAATAAATGTAAAAGAACAGAAATTATAACAAACTATCTCTCAGATCACAGTGCAAACAAGCTAGAACTCAGGATTAAGAATCTCACTCAAAACCGCTCAACTACGTGGAAACTGAACAACCTGCTCCTGAATGACTACTGGGTACGTAACGAAATGAAGGCAGAAACAAAGATGTTCTTTGAAACCAACGAGAACCAAGACACAACATACCAGAGTCTCTGGGATGCATTCAAAGCAGTGTGTAGAGGGAAATTTATAGCTCTAAATGCCCACAAGAGAAAACAGGAAAGATCCAAAATTGACACCCTAACATCACAATTAAAAGAACTAGAAAAGCAAGAGCAAACACATTCAAAAGCTAGCAGAAGGCAAGAAATAACTAAAATCAGAGCAGAACTGAAGGAAATAGAGACACAAAAAACCCTTCAAAAAATTAATGAATCCAGGAGCTGGTTTTTTGAAAGGATCAACAAAATTGATAGACCGCTAGCAAGATTAATAAAGAAAAAAAGAGAGAAGAATCAAATAGATGCAATAAAAAATGATAAAGGGGATATCACCACCGATCCTACAGAAATACAAACTACCATCAGAGAATATTACAAACACCTCTACGCAAATAAACTAGAAAATCTAGAAGAAATGGATAAATTCCTCGACACCTACACCCTCCCAAGACTAAACCAGGAAGAAGTTGAATCTCTGAATAGACCAACAACAGGAGCTGAAATTGTGGCAATAATCAATAGCTTACTAACCAAAAAAAGTCCAGGACCAGATGGGTTCACAGCTGAATTCTACCAGAGGTACAAGGAGGAGCTGGTACCATTCCTTCTGAAACTATTCCAATCAATAGAAAAAGAGGGAATCCTCCCTAACTCATTTTATGAGGTCAGCATCATCCTGATACCAAAGCCTGGCAGAGACACAACCAAAAAAGAGAATTTTAGACCAATATCCTTGATGAACATTGATGCAAAAATCCTCAATAAAATACTGGCAAACAGAATCCAGCAGCACATCAAAAAGCTTATCCACCATGATCAAGTGGGCTTCATCCCTGGGATGCAAGGCTGGTTCAATATATGCAAATCAATAAATGTAATCCAGCATATAAACAGAACCAAAGTCAAAAACCACATGATTATCTCAATAGATGCAGAAACGGCCTTTGATAAAATTCAACAACGCTTCATGCTAAAAACTCTCAATAAATTAGGTATTGATGGGTCGTATCTCAAAATAATAAGAGCTATTGATGACAAACCCACAGCCAATATCATACTGAATGGGCAAAAACTGGAAGCATTCCCTTTGAAAACTGGCACAAGACAGGGATGCCCTCTCTCACCACTTCTATTCAACATAGTGTTGGAAGTTCTGTCCAGGGCAATTAGGCAAGAGAAGGAAATAAAGGGTATTCAATTAGGAAAAGAGGAAGTCAAATTGTCCCTGTTTGCAGATGACATGATAGTATATCTAGAAAACCCCATTGTCTCAGCCCAAAATCTCCTTAAGCTGATAAGCAACTTCAGCAAAGTCTCAGGATACAAAATCAATGTACAAAAATCACAAGCATTCTTATACATCAATAACAGACAAACAGAGAGCCAAATTATGAGTGAACTCCCATTCACAATTGCTTCAAAGAGAATAAAATACCTAGGAATCCAACTTACAAGGGATGTGAAGGACCTCTTCAAGGAGAACTATAAACCACTGCTCAAGGAAATAAAAGAGGATACAAACAAATGGAAGAACATTCCATGCTCATGGGTAGGAAGAATCAATATCATGAAAATGGCCATCCTTCCCAAGGTAATTTACAGATTCAATGCCATCCCCATCAAGCTACCAATGAATTTCTTCACAGAATTGGAAAAAACTACTTTAAAGTTCATATGGAACCAAAAAAGAGCCTGCATTGCCAAGTCAATCCTAAGCCAAAAGAACTAAGCTGGAGGCATCACACTACCCGACTTCAAACTATACTACAAGGCTACAGTAACCAAAACAGCATGGTACTGGTACCAAAACAGAGATATAGATCAATGGAACAGAACAGACCCGTCAGAAATAATGCCACATATCTACAACTATCTGATGTTTGACAAACCTGACAAAAACAAGAAATGGGGAAAGGATTCCCTATTTAATAAATGGTGCTGGGAAAACTGGCTAGCCATATGTAGAAATCTGAAACTGGATCCCTTCCTTACACCTTATACAAAAATCAATTCAAGATGGTTTAAAGACTTAAATGTTAGACTTAAAACCATAAAAACCCTAGAAGAAATCCTAGGCAATACCATTCAGGACATAGGCATGGGCAAGGACTTCATGTCTAAAACACCAAAAGCAATGGCAACAAAAGCCAAAATTGACAAATGGGATCTAATTAAACTCAAGAGCTTCTGCACAGCAAAGGAAACTACCATCAGAGTGAACAGGCAGCCTACAAAATGGGAGAAAATTTTCACAACCTACTCATCTGACAAAGGGCTAATATCCAGAATCTACAATGAACTCCAACAAATTTACAAGAAAAAAACAAACAACCCCATCAAAAAGTGGGCGAAGGACGTGAACAGACACTTCTCAAAAGAAGACATTTATGCAGCCAAAAAACACATGAAAAAATGCTCACCATCACTGGCCATCAGAGAAATGCAAATCAAAACCACAATGAGATACCATCTCACATCAGTTAGAATGGCAATCATTAAAAAGTCAGGAAACAACAGGTGCTGGAGAGGATGTGGAGAAATAGGAACACCTTTACACTGTTGGTGGGACTGTAAACTAGTTCAACCCTTGTGGAAGTCAGTGTGGCGATTCCTCAGGGATCTAGAACTAGAAATTCCATTTGACCCAGCCATCCCATTACTGGGTATATACCCAAAGGACTATAAATCATGCTGCTATAAAGACACATGCACACGTATGTTTATTGCGGCATTATTCACAATAGCAAAGACTTGGAACCAACCCAAATGTCCAACAATGATAGACTGGATTAAGAAAATGTGGCACATATACACCATGGAATACTATGCAGCCATAAAAAAGGATGAGTTCACGTCCTTTGTAGGGACATGGATGAAATTGGAAATCATCATTCTCAGTAAACTATCGCAAGAACAAAAAACCAAACACCACATATTCTCACTCATAGGTGGAAATTGAACAATGAGAACACATGGACACAGGAAGGGGAACATCACACTTCGGGGACTGTTGTGGGGTGGGGGGAGGAGGGAGAAAAAAATAAACAAATAAATAAATAAGTAAATAAATAAATAAAAAGAAAATGTGAAACATATACACCATGGAATACTATGCAGCCATAAAAAAGGATGAGTTCATATCCTTTGTAGGGACACGGATGAAGCTGGAAACCATCATTCTGAGCAAACTATCGCAAGGACAGAAAATCAAACACCACATGTTCTCACTCATAGGTAGGAATTGAACAATGAGAACACTTGGACACTGGGTGGGGAGCATCACACACCAGGGCCTGTTGTGGGGTGGGGGGAGGGGAGAGGGATAGCATTAGGAGTTATACCTAATGTAAATGATGAGTTAATGGGTGCAGCACACCAATGTGGCACATGTATACATATGTAACAAACCTGCACGTTGTGCACATGTACCCTAGAACTTAAAGTATAATAAAAAAATTAAAAAAAAAAAAGGAGAAAGATCTTTGATTTATTTGTGACCAAATGAATGAAATTGGAAGATATTTTGCTCAGTGTAATAAGAGAGGCACAGAAAGACAAGTATACAATGATCACAATTATATGTAAAATCTAAAAAGGTTGAACTCATTCAAACTGTGAATATGGCAGATGTGGTGGCACATGCCTGTCACTCCAGCACTATAGGAGGATGAGGTGGTTGGATAACTTGAGGTCAGAAGTTTGAGGCCACAGTGAGCCATAGCTGTGTCACTGTACTTCAGCCTGGGCAATGCAGCAAGGACCTTACTCTTTCTACAAACACAAAAAGTAGAGATTGTAGTGTGGGGTGGTGATGGGAGTGTATAGAGTAAGGGTAACAAAGGGTAACAGATTTAATTGAGACAGGAAGAAGTTCTGCTCATCCTTTGCAACAAATAGTGATCACAGTTAATAAATGTCAACTTCAAAATTGTTTAATAAAACAAGTTCAGGCATGGTGGCTCATGTCTGAAATCCCAGCACTTTGGGTGGCCATGGAGAGAGGATCCTTAGAGGTCAGGAGTTTCAAGACCAGCCTGGCCAACACGATGAAACACTGTCTCTACTGAAAATATAAGAATTAGCCAGGTTTGGTGGCATGCCCTTCTCACCCCAGGTACTCGAGTGGCTGAGGCAAGACAATAACTTGAACTCGGGAGGTGGCAGTTGAAATGAGCTGAGTTTGCACCAGTGAACTCAAGTCTGGGCAACAGGAGCAAAACTCTATCTCAAAAATACAGATTGTTTAAAATGTAGAATTTATATATTCTTACCACAAAGAAAGAAATGGTATGTATGTGAGGTAATGGATATGGTAACTAGCCCAATATAATTATTTTGCAATATATACATGCATTATAAAATCACTTTGTGTCCCATAAATATTTATATTTGTTAATTTAAAATACAAATTTTAAAAGAATGAATTACAGTTAAAATAAACATGACTTGATATACACAGACAGTAATATATGCTAAAGTTTTCTTCTATTTTGAATATTTGGCTTCTGTTATTTCTTGAGGAAACAATAACCATGGGAAGGGACGAAGAACACTAAAGCTTAATGTTGTATAATTTACATTTTTTTGTTGTGGTTGGTCTTTCTCCTTTTTTTCTTTCTACCAAAGCAATGGTGACAACTTTCTTATTCCCACTTTCTTTTGTGTTTCTTTCTCCTGAGAAATCATCAACAAATACAAAACTTGTATAGATTTGTGTGTATTTTTTACTGCTCCTTGTTATGACCCTCTTTGCCTTTGCTTTGAATTTCCCAGCTTATTAAAACACTGATTTACTTATTATTTGTTGTCTCCTTGTACCATTACTTCTTCATTCTACCTTCAGGATCATTTCTTTCTATTTTAGTTTAGTTTAATTTTTTTGAGAGAGAGTCTCTGGCACAATCTTGGCTCAATGCAACATTGGCCTCTTGGATTCAGGTGATTCTCCTGCCTCAGCCTCCTAAGTATCTGCTATTAAGGCATGCACTACCACGCCTGGCTAGTTTTAGAATTTTTAACTGTATTGGGGTTTCACTGTGTTGCCAAGGCTGGTCTCAAACTGACCTCAAATGATCCATCCTATCAGCCTCCCGAAGTGCTGCAATTACAGGTGTGAGATGCCACACCCAGTTTGATCATTTTCTTTACTGGATCTACATCCTGCTTGTCTTAGTCCCAGATATGCCATTGTCAACTCATTTATTTATTTTCTGCGATGGGAAGACTCGTGGAAAGAGTTGGCCCTGACAAGGTTTAATTTTATTTTTCTTCACTCTCCTTTCTTAAGGCATTTACCCTGTTTTTAGAATCATATCTTCTACTTGTCACTAAATCCCATATATCACTTGTCTGTTGCATATTACTCAAACAGTCATGTGTATTTGTAAAACTGATTCACACCCTCATTCTTGAAATACTATTTTGCTTTGGATTACATGACTCAACTTTCATCTGATTTCTCTATTTATTTGTCAGTGTGCTTTGTTTCATTTTATCTAATAGATGTCTGTTGGTTAGACCACTAATGTAACTACACAGAATACCTCTTTCTCCTTTCCTTTCTCCTTTCCCTTTTCCCTTCCGTTTTTCTTTTCTTTCCTTTTCCTTTTTTGAAAACATGTTCTGTGACCCAGTCTGCAGTGCAGTAGTGAGACCTTGACTCAATACAGCCTCAAATTTCTGGGCTCAAGCAATTTTCCTGCATTCGTCTCCTCAGTAGCTGAGACTACAGATGCACACCATCACACCTGGCTTTTTATTGATGTTGTTTTGAGACAAAAGCCTCTTAAGTTTTAAACCTGTGGTTCTAAGGAATTCAACCAGTGATATGATCTCTGAGTTTCTATACATTGTACTTTTTTTCTTACGAGTGCCCCAAGATTAAGACAGCTAAATTTAAAACTTCCCCTGAACTTCTTTACACTTTCTACATGCCTCTCTCTTCCCACATTTTTTTTTCCAAAAGCACATCACCTATATAACATAAAAACTGGAGATATTCCAAATACAATTATTTTCCCTCATCTCTTTCATATTTTATCTATAACAATAATTTATTTATTATCTACCATCTACAAATTTTTTTCTTGTTGCTGTTTATACATTAAAGGTGAGGTCATCATTTATTGTTCCCTAATTGATAGTATCAACATCTTAATTTACTTCCTTCTTCTGTGTTACCCTGTTCAATTTATTGTTCATTGAGGGTCTGGAATAATTCTACTTTTCAACGAATGAAACACATTTCTTTTCTCTTCTTTTCTGTTCTTGTTCCTTTCTGCTTTACTATTAACTGTTACTTTATGAAGTGAGGAGCCATTTCAGTGTTATTTACTATTATATCCACCATTTTAAGCTAGAAATCTGAGATATAATAACATCTCTCTATGTGTTTAATATTATAATAAATAATACAATTTTGTAAATTCATTAATACATTTTTGAATACTGTCTATATAGTATTCATGAAACAATATTTTAGTTGACTTGCAGATAAACTTATGCTATTTTTTCACTCACTCCTTCCATTTCTGTCCATCCTAGCTATAAGACATTTAGAGCTGTGAACTTGACATATTCTTCTCTATACTTGAGAGCCTCTTGGAGTTATATGAATAAAGAAATGTATGCTCACCATTTAATTCATATTAAATGTCTAAAATTTAAAATGTATTTAAATGTTTTTATTACTTAAATGTATCATTACAGTTATCATTTACATTTTTTATTATTCAAAACTGAATACCGGAAACAAATGTGGAAAAATCTCAAGTAATACATTATTTATCGTTCCTTTTATCATAGAGATCAGAAACCTTCTCCTTACTGGTTAGGGTCATATTTCGAGAACAGTTGTAACATTTCACTTTTTATTTCCCAGTGAAATCTGAGGAGTGTCTTTTGAATTCTATATTGATATGCCTACATCTACCCAGTGTAATTCTGTCTTCTTAGGAGGGTATGACTCTACAAGATAATAGGATAGTGTCGTAAAATATCACCCTTACATTTAATTATATAAAACACCACTAATGTTATAATAATATATGAGCTGCACATTATGTAGTCTATTTAGAGAGTTAATTTTTACACTCAAATACTTTAGTTAGAGACTGGGAGATTAAATTGTCCCAATATGGAACTTAATTATAACAACTACCATATTGTTGTGAAATGAAGTAACTGAATTCTTAATAATTTATAAAACAATCAAGTCATATCATTTAAAAGTTGCTAATATAAATATATATTCTTAACCATTTCTTATGACATGAAAGACAGAATGGGTTTCATGATAATGATGGAAGCAGTGTCAAATAAAGTCTTACAAAACAGTCTGGACATGATGGCTCCATGACTGTAATCCCAGCACTTTGGGAGGCTGAGGCAGGTGGATGACTTCAGGCCAAGAGTTTGAGACAAGCCTGGCCAACATGGTGAAACCCCTTCTCTACTAAAAATAAGAACATTTTCTAGGCATGGGGGCGCATGCCTGTAATCCCAGTTACTTAGGAAACTGAGACAAGAGAATCCCTTGAAAATGGAAGAGGCTGCAAGTAGCCAAGATCGCACCACTGCCCTCTGGGCTGGGTGAGAAAATGACACTCTGTCTCAAAAGAAACCTCCCTGAACAGTAAAAAGCAAGGCAGATTTAACCAAGTTTCTATTTTATGCTGTCACTAAAGTCAATTGAATTAAAACTGAAGAGATATAAGGAAGAGAAAACAACCTCAGACTTGATTTTTGGAGCTCTGGAATCAAATAACGTAACTCAGGGGTGTGTTTAATGAAGAAAGACCTGAACTCTAAGTTTGGGCAAGACAGTATTGGCATTTTAACTGACCATCATCACCCACTCCATGGCTTCATGGCAACTGTGAGGAAGATTAGATTCTAGATGCAGATTTTGATGCACATGTGGAAATACGGAGCTTATCTCAAATAATTGTGGTTGTGTGATTTAAAATGTCTGAGGCTCCCTTAGAGATTATTAGCTCAGAGGATTTTCTTTAGCCCACCTCAGAGCTTCCTTGGGGGCAGAAGTTGACTCCCAGGAGGCCTTTGTGGAAAGGATATATACTAGTCGGAGCCACGAGTAGCAAGGAATAAGTCAGGTCAAGCAGTAGACAAACAAAATGCCTGGAAAGAAGAGGCTGGTGAATAAAATTGATAAGGAAAATCAGCTTTGAAAAACTCTTACAGTTTACTGCTGTTTATTTTGGATTGGGTTTTAAATAGTCACAGAACTTGCCCTGTGGCCCACATTGGATTCCTGTGGCATGATCATGGCCTACTGCTGTGGCAACCTCCTTGGGTTCACATGATCTTGCCATTTCAGCCTCTTGAGCATCTCACCTCTCCGGGCTCCATCAATCCTCCCCCCTCAGCATTTCACAGTACAGGCATGGGCCTCCAAATCTAGCTTATTTTTGTATTTTTTTAATAAAGAATAGATCTTGCCATGTTGTCAAGGCTGGTCTCATACTTCTGTGCTCAAGTGATTTGTTCTCTTAAGCCTTCCAAATTGCTGGGATTACAGATATGAACCACCACACCTAGACTCCTACTGGTATATTTAGAAGGACATAAGTATGTCCATTTTTGGAGGCATGCATGGAAAAGACCTCAAAACTTTTCACTTTTCCCTGAGTTAGGACTAAACCCTAGAGTCCCTGAAAGAGTCCATATGCATTCTGGAAAGTTTCTCTTTTATTTCTTTTCCTCTTTTTCTTTTCCTTCCTTGTATTGTTTTTTTTTTAAATGTTTCAAAGACAGTAGATGAACAAAATGATGACAGAACACAGTTTAAGTGGCCTTACATGACAAAGAACACAGACTACAAAACTAGCTTTAAAGAGTTGTTAAACAAGTACACAACCCACAAACTAAGCAATTGTGGAGGTCAATAATTTGTTATCTGAATATACTGAATAATATACAAAGTGTTCAAAGTTCAACAATAAAATAAAGGCATTCAAAGCTAAACACAAAAAAAGCACATTCAAAGAAAACCTAATTAAAAGAAACTATTTCAGAAAGCCTAGGCATGGTACTAACTAGGGAAATCTTTCAATTCTCTTCATTTTAATGTTCTCAAAGACCTGAGGGAACCCAGTAGAACAGTGATTCAAAATTGAAAATATCAGTAAAGACATATACATTATTTAAAAAGTGAAATCAATAATCTGTAACTAGAAAGACTGAATAGCTTGTGTGAGCAGGCAAACAGCATAATGAGACAACTTGAAGATGGATTGTTTGATATTATTCAGTGTATGAAACAAAAAGAGAAACAAGAATAATGAACAAAACTAAGGTTGACATGGGATTCCATCAAGAATATCAACATATTCATAATGGGGGTTCCACTGAAAAAAGAGAAATATGGGGGGAAGAAAAATAATATTTGAATGAACAGTGGCTGAAACTTCACAAATGTTTTGATAGATGGATATCTACTCATCCAAGAATCTCCAAAGAAAAAAAAAATACTCCAGGAAGCATAAACTCAAGGATATCCGCACTGAAACACATGCACTGAAATTGACAGAAGACAAATAAATAGAGAACTTTAAAAGAAGCAAGACAGAAGTAACTGATCACATGCAAGTTATCATCCATGACATTAACAGTCAGTTTCTCATTAAAAATTATGGAGGAAATGTCACTGTGATGAGATCTTCAAAGTGCTGAAATAAATAAAATTAAGTCAATCATAAACTCAATATCTTTCCAAACCAAAATTTAAATTGATGAACAAGTGAGGCATTTCCAAGCAAACAGAATTAAAAAGAGTAGATTACTACTATATCATGTGCAAATAAGAAATGAAATAAAGAACATCAATAAAGTAATTACACCAGGAAATAAAAAAGCCAATATCATTGTATATGGGGTTTCTGTGACTTCATTTTTCTACTAGATTTAAATGACAAGAGGAAAGGCACAGTATCTCACAACTGTAATCACAACCAAGGATGGGGATTTCCTTGAGCCCAGGAGTTTGAGACCAGTCAGGGCAAAAAAGAGTGACCCTGTCTCTACAGAAAATCTACAAAATTAGCCAGCTGTGGTGGCATACACTTCTGTCCTGGGTACATGAGGGACTGAGGTGGAAGGATCCCTTGAGCCCCTGAGCTCAAGGCTGTAGTGAACCATGTTTAGCCTATGTGACTGAACCCCTCTCTCAATGAAGTAAAATAAAAGTCAATAATAAAATGAAGAAATGACAAAAATAAAACAATAATTACATATCTGGGTTGTTACTACATATTGTATAACAAAAATTTCTGACAAAAAAGGTAGAAAGGTAGGGAGAGCAATATAGGAAAATGACTTTTCTATAATGTCAATACTCAGTTATTGTAATTCACACTGTATTATTATAAATTTAAGATATTAATTATAATACCATTAATAGCCAATAGGATAATAACTGTTCAATATACTGAAGAGAAATGAAGGAGTCAAAATTGTACCCCAGAAAAACAAATGCAAATATGAACAGTTTTGGAGGAATGAAATATAACAACAACAAAACTTGTAGAAAAAAAGGACAAAAATAGGAAATTAAATTCTTGTCAGCAATTAATTTCAGTCCAAATAAAGTCCAGTTAAATGTCAAAGACTGGCAGAATAACTTTTTAAATGTTTTAAAAGTGAGGGAAAAAATAATGCAAACAGTAACCAAGATAGAGGTAGAATTTCTAGACAAATATCAAAATTCTTTAATTGATCAAGAAGATATATCACTTACATATATACCTAATAACAGATCCTCAGGATATATGAAACAAAAACGAATAGATTTGAGGAGCTAGACCTTTCTGCAATAATAATAATAGTTGGAGATTTCAACACCCCACGTTCAACAATGTGTGAAATGACCAAATCCAAGTTCAATGAGAAAACAAAGGTCTTGAAAAGCAGTATCAAACAAATAAGTCTCTCAGACATATACAAAACAGTCCACAAGCTGACTACACATTCCTCTAAACTGCTTATGTGTTATTCTCTATGCTATCTTCAGAACAGGCTTTATGGTAGGCCACAAAACAAGTCTAATTATACCTAATATTATTGAAATCACATATAATGCTTTCTCCAACCACAATGGAATAAAACTAAAGGATCATTTCCTCTTTTTCTTTATTTCTTTTTTGCTTTCTTTTTTAAAAAATAAATAAGTAAATAAATTGGAGTCTCACTCTGTCACCCAGGATGGAATTCAGTGGTGTGATCTCGACTCACCACAACCTTTCATGTTCAAGCAATTCTCCTGCCTCATACTCCTGAGTAGCTGGAACTACAGGCACACACCACCATGCTAGGCTAATTTTTATAGTTTTATAGGAGACAGAGTTTCACTGTATTGAGAAGGCTAGTCTCAAACTCCTAACCTCACGTGATACACCCACTTTGGCCTCTCAAAGTGCTCAGATTATAAGCATGACCACCATGCCAGACTGAGTCTCATTTTCTAAAAACTGAAAAATACATATTGTTTGGAAACTAATAAATAGACTCTTCAACAACCTATGGTTACCTGAAGAATCTGCAAAGAATTAAATAATTTTCACAAATAAAAGAAAAATTAAAACATACTAAAGCTTCTGAAATGCACTAAATCAATGTTGAGAAATATATATGCATAAACATATAGATAAAAAAGAAGAAATGTAAAATTTATAACATAAATGTACACAAAAAGGAGAAAAAGTGTAAACTAGAGTGCTTTTATAAAAAATATGGTATAGTAAAGGAAGCTGCAATCAATTGCCTCCAACCCTAATCCTCCTAGAACACCCACAGAAAAACCGAGTATAGAGCTGAGATTATCACCATCAATAACGCAGGGTTCAAAATTGAGAATAAGGATATTCCTAGGGTGACAGAGAAGTGAAGAAACCAGGCAAAGGGTAAAAAAATTGGCCTTTTATATTCATGACACTTCTCCCCTAGTCTGCTGACAACCAAGTGTGAAAAAAAAGAAAAAAGGTGGGTAGCCAAGATGGCCAAATAGGAAAGGCTCTGGTCTACAGCTCCCAACATGAGTGACACAGACGAAGGGTTATTTCTCCATTTCCATCTGAGGTACTGGGTTCATTTCACTAGGGAGTGCCAGACAGTGGGCGCAGGACAGTGGGTTCAACCCACCATGCATG
This sequence comes from Pongo abelii, assembly GCF_028885655.2. Lineage (NCBI taxonomy): Eukaryota > Metazoa > Chordata > Mammalia > Primates > Hominidae > Pongo > Pongo abelii. The sequence continues at coordinate 39,652,410 of NC_072009.2, read as the reverse complement.
AGCCGAAGCAGGGCAAGGCATTGCTTTACTGAGGAAGTGTAACAGCAGGGAGAGGCATTGCTTTACTGAGGAAGTGCAACAGGTCAGGGAGTTCCCTTTCCTAGTCAAAGAAAGGGGTGACAGATGGCACCTGGAAAATCAGGTCACTCCAACCCTAATATTGCGCTTTTCTGATGGACTTAAAAAATGGCGCACCAGGAGATTATATCCCACACCTGGCTGAGAGGGTCCTAAGCCCATGGAGTCTCACTGATTGCTGGCACAGCAATATGAGATCAAACTGCAAGGAAGCAGTGAAGCTAAGGAAGGGGCGCCCGCCATTGCCCAGGCTTGCTTAGGAAAAGAAAGCAGCCAGGAAGCTCGAACAGGGTGGAGCTCACCACAGCTCAAGGAGGCCTGCCTACCTATGTAGGCTCCACCTCTGGGGGCAGGGCACAGACAAACAAAAAGACAGCAGTAACCTCTGCAGACTTAAATGTCCCTGTCTGACAGCTTTGAAGAGAGCAGTGGTTCACCCAGCATGTACCTGGAGATCTGAGAATGGGCAGACTGCCTCGTCAAGAGAGTCCCTGACCCCTGACCCCCAAGCAGTCTAACTGGGAGGCATCTCCCAGTAGGAGCAGAGTGACACCTCACATGGCCAAGTACTCTTCTGAGACAAAACTTCCAGGGGAACTATCAGACAACAGCATTTGCGGTTCACAAAAATCTGCTGCTCTGCTGATACTCAGGAAAACAGGGTCTGGAGTGGAACTCTAGCAAACTCCAACAGACCTGCAGCTGAGGGTACTGTCTGTTAGAAGGAAAACTAACAAACAGAAAGGACATCCACACCAAAAACCCATCTGTACATCACCATCATCAAAGACCAAAAGTAGATAAAACCACAAATATGGGGAAAAAGCAGAACAGAAAAACTGGAAACTCTAAAAAGCAGAGCGCCTCTCCTCCTCCAAAGGAATGCAGTTCCTCACTAGCAACAAAACAAAGCTGGAGGGGGGAATGACTTTGATGAGTTGAGAGAAGAAGGCTTCAGACGATCCAACTACTCCAAGCTACAGGAGGAAATTCAAACCAAAGGCAAATAAGATAAAAATTTTGAAATAAATTTAGATGAATGTATAACTAGAATAACCAATACAGAGAAGTGCTTAAAGGAGTTGGTGGAACTGAAAGTCAAGGCCCAAGAAGTACGTGAAGAATTCAGAAGCCTCAGAACGCAATGCAATCAACTGGAAGAAAGGGTATCAGTGATGGAAGATGAAATGAATGAAATGAAGTGAGAAGGGAAGTTTAGAGAAAAAGGAATAAAAAGAAATGAACAAAGCCTCCAAGAAATATGAGACTATGTGAAAAGACTAAATCTACATCTGATTGGTGAAGCTGAAAGTGACAGGGAGAATGGAACCAAGTTGGAAAACACTCTGCAGGATATTATCCAGGAGAACTTCCCCAATCTATCAAGGCAGGCCAACATTCAGATTTAAGAAACACAGAGAATGCCAAAAAGATACTCCTTGAGAAGAGCAACTCTAAGACACATAATTGTCAGACTCACCAAAGTTGAAATGAGGAAAAAATGTAAAGGGCAGCCAGAGAGAAAGGTCGGGTTACCCACAAAGGAAAGCCCATAAGAGTAACAGCTGAAGTCTTGGTAGAAACTCTACAAGCCAGAAGAGACTGGGAGCCAATATTCAACATTCTGAAAAAAAAGAATTTTCAACCCAGAATTTCATATCCAACCAAACTAAGCCTCATAAATGAAGGAGAAATAAAATGCTTTACAGACAAGCAAATGCTGAGAGATGTTGTCACCACCAGGACTGACCTAAAAGAGCTCCTGAAGGAAGGAAGGACTAAACATGGAAAGGCTGAACCGGTACCAGCCACTGCAAAATCATGCCAAAATGTAAAGACCATTGAGACTAGGAAGAAACTGCATCAACTAATGAGCAAAATAACCAGCTAACATCATAATGACAGAATCAAATTCACACATAACTATATTAACTTTAAAAGTAAATGGACTAAATATTTCAATTAAAAGACACAGAATGGCAAATTGGATGAAGAGTCAAGACCCATAAGTGTGCTGTATTCAGGAAAACCATCTCATGTGCAGAGACACATATAGGCTCAAAATAAAAGGATGGAGGAAAATGTACCAAGCAAATGGAAAATAAAAAAAGGCAGGAGTTGCAATGCTAGTCTCTGATAAAACAGACTTTAAACCAACAAAGATCAAAAAAGACAAGGAAGACTATTACATACTTATAAAGGGATCAATTCAACAAGAAGAGCTAACTGTCTATGCACCAAATACAAGAACATCCAGATTCATGAAGCAAGTACTGCTTGACCTAAAAAGAGACTTAGATTCCCACACATAATAATAGGAGACTTTAACACCCCACTGTCAACATCAGACAGATCAATGAGACAGAAAGTTAACAAGGATACCCAGACAGAAAGTTAACAAGGATACCCAGGAATTGAACTCAGCTCTGCACCAAGTGGACCCAATAGACATCTACAGAACTCTCCACCCGAAATCAACAGAATATACATTTTTTTTCAGCACCACAACACACCTATTCCAAAATTTACCACATAGGTAGAAATAAAGCTCTCCTCAGCAAATGTAAAAGATCAGAAATTATAACAAACTGTCTCTCAGATTGCAGTGCAATCAAACTAGAACCCAGGATTAAGAAACTCACTCAAAACAACTCAACTACACGGAAACTGAACACCCTGCTCCTGAATGACTACTGAGTACATAATGAAATGAAGGCAGAAATAAAGATGTTTTTTGAAACCAACGAGAATAAAGACAAAACATACCAGAATCTATGGGACACATTCAAAGCAGCATGTAGAGGGAAATATATAGCACTAAATGCCCACAAGAGAAAGCAGGAAAGATCCAAAATTGACACCCTAACATCACAATTAAAAGAACTAGAAAAGCAAGAGCAAACACATTCAAAAGCTGGCAAAAGGCAAGAAATAACTAAAATCAGAGCAGACCTGAAAGAAATAGAGACACAAAAGACGCTTTAAAAATTAATGAATCCAGGATCAGGTTTTTTGATAGGATCAACAAAATTGATAGACTGCTAGCAAGACTAATAAAGAAGAAAAGAGAGAAGAATCAAATAGATGCAATAAAAAATGATTAAGGGGATATCATCACCGATCTCACAGAAGTACAAACTACCATCCCAGAATACTAAAAACACCTACACAAATAAACAAGAAAATCTAGAAGAAATGGAGAAATTCCTTGACACATACACCCTCTCAAGACTAAACCAGGAAGAAGTTGAATTCCTGAATAGACCAATAACAAGCTCTGAAATTGTGGCAATAATCAATAGCTTACCAACCAAAAAGAGTCCAGGACCAGATGGATTCACAGCTGAATTCTACCAGAGGTACAAGGAGGAACTGCTACCATTCCTTCTGAAATTATTCCAATCAATGGGAAAAGAGGGAATCCTCCCTAACTCATTTTATGAGGCCAGCATCATCCTGATACCAAAGCCAGGCAGAGACACAACAAAAAAAGAGAATTTTAGACCAATATCCTTGATGAACATTGATGCAAAAATCCTCAATAAAATACTGGCAAAACGAATCCAGCAGCACATCAAAAAGGTTATCCACCATGATCAAGTGGGCTTCATCCCCGGGATGGAAGGCTTGTTCAATATAAGCAAATCAGTAATTATAATTCAGCATATAAACAGAACCAAAGACAAAAACCACATGATTATCTCAATAGATGCAGAAAAGGCCTTTGACAAAATTCAACAACACTTCATGCTAAAAACTCTCAATAAATTAGGTATTCATGGGACGTATCTCAAAATAATAAGAGCCATCTATGACAAACCCACAGTCAATATCATACTGAATGGGCAAAAACTGGAAGCATTCCCTTTGAAAACTGACACAAGATAGGGTTGCCCTCTCTCACCACTTCTATTCAACATATTGTTGGAATTTCTGGCCAGGGCTATTAGGAAGGAGAAGGAAATAAAGGGTATTCAATTAGGAAAAGAAGAAGTCAAATTGTGCCTGTTTGCAGACGACATGAAGGTATATCTAGAAAACCCCATTGTCTCAGCCCAAAGTCTCCTCAAACTGATACACAATTTCAGCAGTCTCAGTATACAAAATCAATGTACAAAAATCACAAGCATTCTTATACACCAATAACAGACAAACAGAGAGCCAAATCATGAGTGAACACCCATTCACAATTGCTTCAAAGAGTATAAAATACCTAGGATTCCAACTTAGAAGGGACGTGAAGGACTTCTTCAAGGAGATCTACAAACTACTGCTCAATGAAATAAAAGAGGATACAAAGAAATGGAAGAACGTTCCATGATCATGAGAAGGAAGAGTCAATATCGTGAAAATGATCATACTGCCCAAAGTAATTTATAGATTTGATGCCTTCCCCATCAAACTACCAATAACCTTCTTCACAGAATTGGAAAAAACTACTATAAAGTTCATATGGAACCAAAAAGAGCCCAAATCACCAAGTCAATCCTAAGCCAAAAGAACAAAGCTGGAAGCGTCATGCTACCTGACTTCAAACTATACTACAAGACTACAGTAACCAAAACACCATGGTACTGGTACCAAAACAGAGATATAAACCAATGGAACAGAACAGAGCCCTCAGAAATAACTCCGCGTATCTACAACTATCTGATCTTTGACAAAACTGAGAAAAACAAGAAATGGGGAAAGGATTCCCTATTTAGTAAATGGTGCTGGAAAAACTGGCTAGCCATATGTAGTAACCTGAAACTGGATTCTTTCCTTACACCTTATACAAAATTAATTCAAGATAGATTAAAGATTTAAACGTTAGACCTAAAACCATAAAAAACCCTAGAAGAAAACCTAGGCATTACCATTCAGGACATAGGCATGGACAAGTACTTCATGTCTAAAACACCAAAAGCAATGGCAACAAAAGCCAAAATTGACAAATGGGATCTAATTAAACTAAAGAGCTTCTGCACAGCAAAAGAAACTACCATCAAAGTGAACAGGTAACCTACAAAATGGGAGAAAATTTTTGCAAACTACCTATCTGACACAGGGCTAATATTCAGAATCTACAATGAACCCAAACAAATTTACAAGGAAAAAATAAACAACCCCATGAAAAAGTGGGCAAAGGATGTGAACAGACACTTCTCAAAAGAAGACATTTATGCAGCCAAAAAACACACGAAAAAATGCTCATCATCACTGGCCATCAAAGAAATGCAAATCAAAACCACAATGAGATACCATCTCATACCAGTTAGAATGGCAATCATTAAAATGTCAGGAAACATCAGTTGCTGGAAAGGATGTGGAGAAATAGGAACACTTTACACTGTTTGTGAGTAGCCATCCCATTACTGTGTACTTACACAAAGGACTATAAATCATGCTGCTATAAAGACACATGCACACATATGTTTATTGCGGCACTTTTCACCATAGCAAAGAATTGGAACAAACACAATTGTCCAACAACGATAGACTGGATTAAGATAATGTGGCCCATATACACCATGGAATACTATGCAGCCATAAAAAATGATGAGTTCATGACTTTTGTAGGGACATGGATGAAATTGGAAATCAACATTCTCAGCAAACTATCGCAAAGACAAAAAATAAAACACCACATGTTGTCACTCATAGGTGGGAATTGAACAATGAGAACACATGGACACAGGAAGGGGAACATCACACTCTGGGTGCTGTTGTGTGCTGGATGGAGTGGGGAGGGATAGCATTAGGAGATATATCTAATGCTAAATGACGAGTTAATGGGTGCAGCACACCAGCATGGCTCATGTATACATACGTAACTAACCTGCACATTGTGAACATGAACCCTAAAACTTAAAGTATAATAAAATAAAATAAAATAGAATAGAATAGAATAAAATAAAATACTCTTCTATACTCACATAAAAAAAGGAAAAAAAGATAAAAACAAAAAACAAAACAATCCTCTGACTCTTGGTTACTACACTGAATAAAATAAAGTTGAAGTGGATGGAAAGATTCCCCATCACTGGGTTTTCCCTGGCAGGGGACTTATTCTTATCTTCACCCAAGGAAGCCCTGTGAGCTCTGAAAAGAGAAAAAAAAAAAAAAAAAAAAAAAAAAAAAAAAAAAAACCTGAGGACAACCAGGCATGAAGTAGAAAGGCAGGACTCCCATCTCCAGCCTGGATATCTCAGTCACAGGAGATGTCAACCCTGAGTGCCTGTACAGCATTACCATAAGGAAGGAGGTATATTGCATAATTTCCTTGATCACAAACCTATAGAGAGCCTTCCCACACTCTTAGGATATCTCTTTCAAAATCTCTCATATAGGAGACTGGCTGTGTTTCAAAGTTTGTTAGAGCTGAGATAAACCTGGGCTTAAGGCACCATCTACTGCCAAAACAGAGGCATTGACCTAGCCAAAATCAAGCAAACAATACCCCACAATACTTATGTCTTAAAGAAAACTCAAAATGCAAAATAAGACAGAGAGAACAATAAACTAAATAACTAGTCCTTCAATAAAAAGATATAGATGTATAACCACAAGAAATAATACCAAAGAGGAAATTTTAACCTCCCTAAATGGACAAAGCATAAACCATTGACCAATGCTAATTAATAAGATGGCTATCAGTGTTTATTGGATCAAGAATTCAAGTTATCAGTTTTCAGGAAACTCAGATCTCTAAAACAACACAGAAAAGGAACTGATACAATTCTGAAAGAAACTTTTAAAAATGGACTGAAATTATTTAAAAATAAAGAATCCTGGAACTGAGAAATATACTGGTTGAAGTGGAAAAATCAGAAGGCTTTCAACCGCAGAATAGATCAAACAGAATAAAGAATCAGTGAGCTCTAAAATGAGTTATTAGGAACAGTTGTGCAGGCTCAGGCCTGTAATCACAGCACTTTGGGAGGCTGAAATGGGTTGATCACTTGAGGTTAGCAGTTCAACACCAGTCTGGACATGACGGTGAAACCCTGATATTTCAGGGAGTCAATGTAGTGCCATTGAACTCCAGCCTGGGCAACACAGAGAGGCTTTGTCCAAAAAAAAAAAAAAATGGCAAAAGAAAAAAGAAAATAAAATAAATTAACAAAAGTTATTAAGAAATTCACAAAGAACAAAACAGAAAAACAATCAAAAAGAATGAAGACTATTTACCAGATATACAGAATTACCTTAAATAAGCAAATCTAAGATTTAGCAATATTCGTGAAAGAGTTCAGCAAAAGGAAGATATATACAGCATATTCAGGTGAATAATAACTTTCAAAAATTTGAGAGAAATATAAATATATAGGATCAGAAAGATCGTAGTCAACAAAAAAGATTAATACCACATAAAACTATCCCACAACAAACAAGAATAAAACTCTCGCTCCAGTCACCACTGCCAGCTCGTTCACCTTGTTCTTCTGTGGCTCCGCTATCCCACTCCTCTGCCCATCGCAATAGAAGAAGTGATCGCCATGCTGCTCACTGACAATGGCTCTGGCATGTGCAAAACTGGCTTTGCTAGGGATAGCGCTCCCTGAGCCATGTTTCCCTCCATCGTGGGGTGCCCCCGACACCAGGGAATGATGGTGGACATGGGCCGGAAGGACTCCTACATGAACAACAAAGCCCAGAGCAAGCACAGCATCCTGACCCTGAAGTAACCCATCAAGCATGGCATCATCGCCAACTGGGAAAACATGGAGAAGATCTGGCACCACTTTTACAATAAGCTGCATGGGGCCCCAGAGGAGCACCCAGTGCTGCTAATCAAGGAACCCCTGAGCACCAGGGCCAACAGAGAGAAGATGTCTCAGATTATGTTTGAGACCTTCAACACCCAAGCCATGTATGTGGCCATCCAAGATGTGCTGTCCCTATATGGCTTTGGGTGCACCACTGGCATTGTCATGGACTCTGGACACAGGGTCACCAACACGGTGCCCTTCTAGGAGAGCTACTACCTTCCCCATGCCACCCTGTTTCTGGACTTTGTTGGCTGGGACTTGACTGAGTACCTCATGAAGATCCTCAACAAGCTAGGCTACAGCTTCACCATCACAGCCAAGTGGGAAATCATGCATGACATCAAGGAGAAGCTGTGCTAGGTCTCCCTGAACTTCAAGCAGGAGATGGCCACTGCCACATCCTCCTCTTCTTTGGAGAAGAGCTACAAACTGCTCGATGGCCAGGTCATCACCACTGACAAGGAGCGGTTCCGGTGTCCAGAGGTGCTGTTCCAGCCTTCCTTCCTGGGTATGGAATCTTGCAGCATCCATGAGACCACCTTCAACTCCATCATGAAGTGTGACGTGGACATCCGCAAAGACCTGTATGCCAACACGGTACTATCTGACAGCACCACCATGTACCCAGGCATTGCCGACAGGATGCAGAAGGAGATCACTGCCCTGGCGCCCAGCATCATGAAGATTAAGATCATTGCACGCCCAGAGCGCAAGTACTCAGTGTGGATTGGTAGCTCCATCCTGTCCTCACTGTCCACCTTCCAGCAGATGTGGATTAGCAAGCAGGAGTATGATGAGTCAGGCTCCTCCATCATCCACCACAAATGCTTCTAAATGGACTGAGCAGATGTGTAGCATTTGCTGCATGCGTTAATACAGAAGTATAAATTTGCCCTTGGCAAATGCGTACACCTCATGCTAGCCTCATGAAATTGGAATAAGCCTTTGAGAAGAAATTGTCCTTGAAGCTTGTATCTGATACCAGCACTGGATCATAGAACTTGTTGCTGATTTTGACCTTGAATTCAAGTTAATTGTTCCCCTTGGTATTTGTTTAATACTGTGTACATATCTTTGAGTTCAAACTTTAGTGCACCTGGAGTGGTCACTTCGTGACTGAGGTAAGAATGTACTTGTGGAAGACAAGTCTGTGGCTTGGTGTGTCTGCATGGCCAGCAGTCTCTGATCTGTGCAGGGTATTAATGTATCAGGGCTGAGTGTTCTGGGATTTCTCTAAAGGCTGGCAAGGACTCCTGACCTAGTTTCTTCTGTCCTGCCTGTCTGTCACGGTTGGAAAGTCCAAGCCATAGGACCCAGTTTCCTTTCTCAGCTGATGTTTTTTCCAGAACACGGTGGACTCTCACTTGCCTTGATTTGGAAGCAGTTTGCATTTACACTTGTAAATGTATTCATCCTTTTAATTTATGTAAGGTTTTTTGTATGAAATTCTAGATTCTGTAAAGAGATGACAACAAATTTTTGTTTTCTACTGTTATGTGAGAACGTTAGGCCTCAGCAACACATAATTGTGTAAGGAAAAATAAAAGTGCTGCCAAAAAAGAGAATCAAGCTCTCAAAGGTTGAGAAATAAAGAAAATTCTAAAAGCACCAAGGGAAAATAAACAAAAAAATGGAGGAGCTCGAAATCATTTGGAAAAGACTTGTCAACAATAGGACTTTAAGGAAGACACAGTATTACAAGATATAAATTGTGATGTCAAAAACATCATTGGAACAGAGGATAAGTGTCTAGGGTTTTTATGTGACAAAAGTTGTCAGCTTAAGCTAGTTGATTATTAACTATAAGATGTTTTCTCTGAGCATTTGAAGACCATCAAAAACTACAGCAGCAACACTAACGATAAAAACAAAGCAGTCAAAGCTTATCACTACTGAAGATATTTAAATGCTAAACATTTAAAAGCAGACATGGGAGGAAGAAGGGAAAAAATGATGTATGACTCAATCAGAAACCACTAACAAGATAGCAGTAGTAAGAACTTAATTATCAATAATTATCTTGAATGCAAATGAATTAAATTATGTAATTAAAAGATGTGGAGTAACCAAATGGATTTTAAAAACGGGATTCAACTACATGTTACCCATGAGACCCACTTAATCTTTAAGGACAAACATGGGCTGAAAATGAAGGAATAGAAGAAGATACTGCTATGCAAATGGTAATTAAAAAATTAGGAGTGGCTATACTCCCATGTATAAAAGAGATTTCAATTCAAAACCTGTCATAAGACCAAGAAGGTCATCATTTAATAATAAAGCAATCAATTCATCAAAATGTTATAACAGTTATATATATACATCTGCACTCAACATTGGAGCACCTAAATATTTAAAGCAAATATAAATAGAAATGAAGAAGAAAATGGCAATCAAATAATTGTAGGAAATTTCAGTACCTCAATTAAAACAAGGAATAGATAAACTCGACAGAAAATTAATAAGAAAATGCCAGACTTTAATTTTAACTAAATGAACCCACAGACATATACAGAACTTTTCATCGTGTAGCAGCCGAATATATATTTTGCTGTAACACGCCTGGAGGATTCTCTAAGATAGACCATGTGCTAGGCCATAAAATAAGTGTTAAAAAAGTGAGATGGCTAAAAACATATTTAATATTTTTCAGACTGTCATGGTAGCAAACCAAAAATCAGTAAGAGGAGAAATCAAAAAAAAAAAAAAAAAACTCACAAATAATGAACTTTTTTTTTTTTTTTGAGACAGAGTCTCGCTTTGTTGCCCAGGATGCAGTGCAGTGGCACAATCTCAGCTGACCGCAAGCTCCGCCTCCCAGGTTAACGCCATACTCCTTCCCCAGCCTCCCGAATAGCTGGCACTATAGGTGACTGCCACCACCCCCAGCTAATTTTTCGTATTTTTAGTAGAGACACGATTTCACCGTGTTAGTCAGGATGGTCTCTATCTCCTTACCTCATGATCTTCCCTCCTCGGCCTCCAAAGTTCTGAGAATACAGGCATGAGCCACTGCCCCCCAGCCTACATGACATTTTTAAAACATTGCTCCTTAACAATGAATTGTTGAAAATAAACATAAAAGAAATATTCATAAATATCTTGAGACAAATAATAGTGGAAACACAACATACCTAAACCTATGGTGTGCAATGAAGCAGCATTATGATGGAACATTACAGCAATAAATGAGTACATTAAAAAAATAAAGATACCAAATAAGCAACATCTCATTGTATCTAAGAATCTAGAAGGAAAAACAACGAACTTCAAAATTGGCACAATTAATAAAATAATAATTAAAACGGAAACAAATCAAATAGGGAACATAAACATCTGATGAGAAAAAAAAAAAGGCAGCCAAATTATAAAGCAATAAGTAAAGTTATCTCTCTTTGCAGATGACAAACTCCTATATGTAAAGACAGTTCAAATGTTCTATTTAAGAAACTGTTAGAACCAATGAAAAAATTTGGTAATGTCATTGTACAAATAATTACCTGACTGAAAAAGAATTCAAGAAACTCATCTGACTTATAAGCATATCAAAGAAATTAAATACTTAAAAAAAAGGTAACCAGAAAGTAAAAGATCTCTCCACTGAAAACTATGAGACATTGATAAAAGCAATTTAAGAAGACAAAAATAAATGGAAAGATTCTCTATGCTTATGGATTGGGAGAGTTAATATTGTTAAAATATTTATAGCATCAAAAGCAATACACAGATGCAATGTGATCCATCAAAATTTCAATGGCATTCTTCACAGAAATAGAAAACAAAGTACAAAACTTGTATAGCTATATAGAGAGCCATAAATTGTGAAAACAATTCTTGAGAAAGAAAAAGAACTGGGAAGAATCACACGACCTTATTTGAAATTGGCATGAACACAGAAACATGACCAAATGAACAGAACAGAACATCCAAGCATATGTAGTCAATTAGTTTTTGAAATCTGCAGCAAAATGATAAAATGAGAAGAGGGATCATGTTTTCTATGAGTAGTGCTGGGAGAACTAGATTTCCACACACAAAATAACAAAATTGGATCCACATTTTACATCATACACAAAAATCAAATGAAGATAAGTTGAAAATTCCTAAATGTAAGACTGCAACCTCTACAACACCTAGAGGAGAACATAGAAAAATGCTCATGAACGATGGCCTTGGTAATAATTATTTTAGATAGCATATTAAAACCTCAGTCCACATAAACAAAAGCAAATGAGCAAGACTACATCAAATGAAAAAGGAATCAGTCGACCAAATACAATAGCCTAAATATTGGGGAAAATATTTTCAAGCTATATATCTGATGATGGGTTAGGATCTAATGTTTATGAAGAAATTGTATGTGGGAAAGAAAGTTTCTGAGGTGCCGGTTGATTTGATCTTCCCTGTGTGAGACACCCACGGGGAGCCATGGTTGGCTTCTGAGGAGAAAATCTCCTTACTGCCTACATGTCTTTTTCCCTGAGAGCACAACCGCACAGTGCATTCCACTGGTTGCTCAGGGAGATTAGCCACACGCCTTTGCTCAAGGGAATTCACAGAAACCACCAGTGCTATACATCCTACTCAATGACTGACGAGTTTTCCTTCACTGATTAATCCTTTTCGTCATTCCTTCCTCCCGCTCTTATCCACCCTAAGAACAAAGATCTTGTAGACCACTAAATTAGGTGGAGCCTGACATCTTTGGGCAGTGAGCAATCCTCTGATGCTCCGGCGCCCTGGACCTGCCTTTTAAATGCTTATTCTCTCTCTTTCTAACTCCTTTGTCTCCCCCAGACTCAGGGTACCTGCGGGGTGTTGTGGGACTGTTTTCCCCAACATTGTACAACTCAACAGTAGCAAAACAAATAAACATATTAAAAGTTGAGCAAAAGCTCTGAATTGACATTTCTCCAAAGAACATATTTAAATGGGTAACAGGTATTTAAAACATATTCAACATCATTAATCATCAGAAAAAATTTAAATCAAGGGTACTTTGAGACGTTACATAACTCACATCAAGATGGCTATTATTAAAAACTGAAAAGATCACAAAGTTTGGCTAGGATGTTTAGAAAATAAAACTCATGTACAGTGTTGTTGGTAATGTGTAGCAACTATAAAAATTGGTATGGAGGTTTCCAGAAAATTAAAAATAAAACTACTTATGCCTCAACAACTCTTCCTTTAGACATATAACCAAAGGAAGTCCCTACCTCATAGAGATATTTGCACTCTCATATTCATTGAATCATTATTAACAATACCTAAAATATGGAAACAACCGTATTGTCCAGTACAAAGAAATATTATTTAGCCCTAAGCAAGAATGAGATCTTGCCATTTGCCCCACCACGGAGGATCTTGGGGGTAACTATGCTAAGTGAAATAAACCAGGCACAGAAAGAAAAATATTTACAATCACACATATGCAACAGAAGGGAGGGTGATGCCAGGCTTTTTTTTTTTTTAGTGAGTTCTCAAAGGCTAATAAAAAAGAATCTCCCTCCTTATCACAAGAATGACACTAAGCTCTTCATAAAGTATCCACCCCCATGACCTGAGCGTCTCTCACTCAACCTCTCCTCCAACACTGGGGATCAAATTTCAGCATAGTTTGTAAAAGCAAATATCCGAACTATAGCAATAACTATGTGAGATTAGAAACATGTGAATTTGTTCCAGTATAGTATCCTTTGAAATAGCAATATGTATCCCATAGTATATGTTGTACATCTGAAATGAACATAATAGGATGCATTTCTATTTATTTATTTATTTTTAAATTTTTATTATACTTTAAGTTCCAGGGTAAGTGTCTACAGTGTGCAGGTTTGAACATAGGTATTCGTGTGCCATGTTGGTTTGCTGCACCCATCAACTCATCATTTACATTAGGTATTTCTCCTAATGCTAATCCTCCCCCAAATCCCTACCCCCTACTCCCTGACAGGCCCTGGTGTGTGATTTTCCTTGCCCTGTGTCCAAGTGATCTCATTGTTCAATTCCCACCTATGAGTGAGAATATGTGGTGTTTGGTTTTATGTCCTTGTGAAAGTTTGCTGGGAATGATGGTTTCTAGCTCATCCATGTCCCTGCAAAGGACATAAACTCATCCTTTTTTATGGCTGCATAGGATTCTATCTTGTATATGTGCCACATTTTCTTAATACAGTCTATCATTGATGGATATTTGGGTTGTTTCCAAGTCTTTGCTGTTGTAAATAGTGCCACAATAAGCAAACATATGCATGTTTCTTTACAGTAGCATGATTTATTATCCTTTAGGTGTATTTCCAGTAAAGGGATTGGTGAATCAAATGGTAATTCTAGTTTTAGATCCTTGAGGAATCACCACACTCTCTTCCACAGCAGTTGAACTAATTTACACTCCCACCAGCAGTGTAAAAGTATTCCAATTTCTCCACATCTACTCCAGCATCTGACTTTTTAATGATCACCATTCTAAGGGGCATGAGATGGTATCACATTTTGGTTTTCATTTGCATTTCCCTGATGACCAGTGATGATGACCATTTTTCCCTGCTTCTGTTGACTGCATAGATGTCGTCTTTTGAGAAGTGTCTCTTCTTATCCTTTGCCCACCTTTTGATGACTTTTTTTTCATATAAATTTGTTTGTGTTCTTTGTTGGTTATGGATATTAGTTCTTTGTTGGATTTGTAGATTGCAAATTTTCTCCCATTCTGTAGGTTTCCTGTTTACTCTGATGGCAGTTTTTTCACTGTCCTATTTATCTATTTTCACTTTTGTTGCCATTGCTTTTGGTGTTTTAGTCATGAAGTCCTTGCCCATGCCTATGTTCATAATGGTATTGCCTAGGTTTTCTTCTAGGTTTTTTATGGTTTTAGGTTTAACATTTAAGTGTTTTATCCATTTTGAATTAATTTTTATGTAATGTGTAAGGAAGGGATCCAATTTCAGCTTTCTACAAATGGCTAGCCACTTTTCCCAGTACAATTTGCTAAATAAGGAATCATTTCCCCATTTCTTCTTTTTGTCAGATATGTCAAAAATGAGATGATTGCAGATGTGTGGTGTTATTTCTGAGGTCTGCCTTCTGTTCCGTTGGTCAATATATCTGTTTTTGTATCAGTACCATGCTGTTTTGTTTACCATAGCCTTGTAGTATAGTTTCCAGTCAGGTAGCATGATGTCTCCAGCTTTGTTGTTTTTGCTTAAGACTGTATTGGCAATGTGGCTTCTTTTTTGGTTCCATATAAACATTAAGGTAGTTTTTTTCCAATTCTCTGAAGAAAGTCATTGGTAGCTTGATCAGAATGGCATTGCATGTATAAATTACTTTGGACACTATGGCCATTTTCAAGATATTGTTTCTTCCTATCTATGATCATAGAACATTCTCCCATTTGTTTGTGTCCTTTTTTATTTTGTTAAGCAGTGTTTTGTAGCTCTCCCTGAAGAGGTCCCTCACATCCCTTTTAAGTTGGATTCCTAGGTATTTTATTCTCTTTGAAGCAATTTTAAATGGGAATTCACTCACGATTTTGGTCTCTGTTATTGGTGTATAGGAATGCTTGTGATTTTTGCACACTGGTTTCATAACCTGAGACTTTGCTGAAGTTGCTTATCAGCTTAAGTAGATTTTGGGCTAAGACAATGGAGTTTTCTCAATATACAATCATGTCATCAGAAAACAGGAACAATTTGACTTCCTCAATTCCTAATTGAATACTCTTTATTTCTTTCTCTTGCCTGATTGCCCTGCACAGAACTTCCAACACTATGTTGAATAGGAGTGGTGAGAGAGGGCATCTTTGTTTTGTGCTAGTTTTCAAAGGGAATGGTTCCAGTATTTGCCCACTCAGTATGATATTGGCTGTGGGTTTGTGGTAAGTAGCTTTCATTATTTTCAGATACGCTCCATGAATACCTAGTTTATTGAGAGTTTTTTAGCATGAAGGACTATTGAATTTTGTCAGAGGCCTTTTTTCTATCTGTTGAGATAATCATGTGGCTTTTGTCATTAGTTCTGTTTATGTGATAGATTACACTTATTGACTTGCATAAGTTGAAACACATTTACATTTCAGGGATGAAAATGACATGATAGTTGTGGATAAGCTTTTTGATGTGCTGCTGGATTCAGTTTACTGGTATTGTACTCAGGATCTTCACACCGATGTTCATCATGGCTATTGGTCCAAAATTATCTTTTTTTGTTGTGTCTCTGCCAGGCCTTAGTATCAGGATGATGGTGACCTTATAAAATGAGTTACGGAGAATTACTTCTTTTTTTATTGATTGGGATAATTTCAGAAGAAATGCTACCAGTTCCTCTTTGTACCTCCAGTAGAATTCAGCTGTGAATCCATCTGGTCCTGGACTTTTGTGGTTGGTAGGTAATTAATTATTGCCTCAATTTCAGAGCCTGTCTTTGGTCTATTCAGAGATTCAACTCCTTCCTGGTTTAGTTTTTGTAGGATGTATGTGTCCAGGAATTAATCGATTTATTCTATATTTGCTAGTTTATTTGCATAGAGGTGTTTATGGTTTTCTCTGATGGTAGTTTGTATGTCTGAGGGACTGGTGGTGACATCCCCTTTATTTTATTATTTTTTATTTTATTTTATTATTATTATGCTTTAGGTTTTATGGTACATGTGTGCAATGTGCAGGTTAGTTACATATGTATACATGTGCCATGCTGGTGTGCTGCATCCACTAACTCATCATCTAGCATTAGATATATCTCTCAATGCTATGCCTCCCACATCCCCCCACCACACAACAGTCCCCAGAGTGTGATGTTCCCCTTCCTGTGTCCATGTGTTCTCATTGTTCAGTTCCCATTTATGAGTGAGAACATGCGGTGTTTGGTTTTTTGCCCTTGCGATAGTGTACTGAGAATGATGATTTCCAATTTTGTCCATGTCCCTACAAGGGACATAAACTCATCATTTTTTGTGGCTGCATAGTATTCCATGGTGTATATGTGCCACATTTTCTTAATCCAGTCTATCCCTATTGGACATTTTGGTTGGTTCCAAGTCTTTGCTATTGTGAATAATACCACAATAAACATACGTGTTCACGTGTCTTTATAGCAGCATGATTTATACTCCTTTGGGTATATACTCAGTAATGGGATGGCTGGGTCAAATAGTATTTCTAGTTCTAGATCCCTGAGGAATCACCACACTGACTTCCACAATGGTTGAGCTGGTTTGCAGTCCCACCAACAGTGTAAATGTGTTCCTATTTCTCCACATTCTCTCCAGCATCTGTTGTTTCCTGACTTTTTAATGATTGCCATTCTAACTGGTGTGAGATGGTATCTCATTGTGGTTTTGAATTGCATTTCTCTGATGGCAAGTGATGTTGAGCATTTTTTCAGGTGTTTTCTGGCTGCATAAATATCTTCTTTTGAGAAGTGTCTGTTCATTTCCTTCACCCACTTTTTGATGGGGTTGTTTGTTTTTTCTTGTAAATTTGTATGAGTTCATTGTAGATTCTGGATATTAGCCCTTTGTCAGATGAGTAGGTTGTGAAAATTTTCTCCCATTTTGTAGGTAGCCTGTTCACTCTGATGGTAGTTTCTTTTGCTGTGCAGAAGCTCTTTAGTTTAATTAGATCCCATTTGTCAATTTTGACTTCTGTGGCCATTGCTTTTGGTGTTTTAGACATGAAGTTCTTGTCCATGCCTATGTCCTGAATGGTAATGCCTAGGTTTTCTTCTAGCATTTTTATGGTTTTAGGTCTAACGTTTAAGTCTTTAATCCATCTTGAATTGATTTTTGTTTAAGTTGTAAGGAACGGATCCAGTTTCAGCTTTCTACATATGGCTAGCCAGTTTTCCCAGCACCATTTATTAAATAGGGAATCCGTTCCCCATTGCTTGTTTTTCTCAGGTTTGTCAAAGTTCAGATAGTTGTAGATATGTGGTGTTATTTCTGACAGCTCTGTTCTGTTCCATTGGTCTATATCTCTGTTTTGGTACCAGTACCATGCTGTTTTGGTTACTGTAGCCTTGTAGTATAGTTTGAAGTCAGGTAGTGTGATGCCTATTTGATTCTTCTCTCTTTTCTTCCTTATTATTCTTGCTAGGGATCTATCCATTTTGTTGATCTTTAAAAAAAAAAACAGTTCCCAGATTCATTGATTTTTTTGAAAGGTTTTTTGTATTTCTATCTCTTCATTTCTGCTCAGATTTTCCATATCTTTTGTCTTCTGCTAGCTTTTGAATCTGTTTACTCTTGATTCTCTCTTTCTTTTCATTGTCATGTTAGAGTGTCAATTTTAGATCTTTTCTGCTTTCTCTTGTGGGCTTTTAGTGCTATAAATTTCCCTCAACACACTGCTTTAAATGTGTCCAGAGATTATGGTACGTTGTGTCTTTGTTCACATTGGCTTCAAAGAACATTGGTGTTTCTGCCTTCATTTCTTTACTTACCCAGCAGTCATTCAGGAACAAGATGTTCAGTTTCCATGTAGTTCTGTAGTTTTGAGTGAATTTCTTAATGCTGGGTTGTAATTTGATTGCACTGTGGTCTGGGAGACAGTTTGTTGTGATTTCTGTTCTTTTACATTTGCTTAGTAGTGCTTTATTTCCTATTATGTGGTCAATTTTAGAATAAGTGTGATGTGGTTCTGAGAAGAATGTATATGCTGTTGATTTGGGGTGGAGAGTTCAATAGATGTCATTAGGCCTGTTTGTTGCAGAGCTCAGTTAAGGTCCTGGATATCCTTGTAAACTTTCTGCCTCGTTGATCTGTCTAATATTGATAGTGCAGTGTTAAAGTCTCCCATTATTATTGTGTGGTAGTGTAAGTCTCTTTGTAAGTCTATAAGGACTTGCTTTATGAATCTGGGTGTTCCTGTATTGGGTGCATACATATTTAGGATACTTAACTCTTCTTCATGAATTGATCCCTTTACCATATGCAATGGCCTTCTTTGTCTCTTTTGATCTTTGTTGGTTTAAAATCTGTTTTATCAGAGACTAGGATTGCAAACTCTGCTTTTTTTTTTCTTTCCATTTGCTTGGTAGGTCTTCTTCCATCCCTTTATTTTGAACCTATGTGAGTCTTTGAATGAGAGATGGGTCTTCTGAATACCAAACACTGATAGGTCTCAACTCTTTATCCAATTTGCCAGTTTGTGTCCTTTAATTGGGACATTTAGCCCATTTACAGTTAAGGTTAATATTGTTATGTGTGAATATGATCCTGTCATTATGTTCGCTGGATAGTTTGCCCATTAGTTGATACAGTCTCTTCATAGCATTGAAGGTCTTTTCAATTTGTCATGTTTTTGTAGTGGCTGGTACTACTTGTTTCTTTCTGTGTATAGTGCTTCCTTCAGGAGCTCTTTTAAGGCAGGCCTGGTGGTGACAAAATCTCTCAGTATTTGCTTGACTGTAAAGGATTTTAATTCTCCTTCACTTATAAAGCTTAGTTTGGCTAGATATGAAATTCTGCATTGAAATTCTTTTCTTTAAGAATCTTGAATATTGGCCCCACTCTCTTCTGGCTTGTACGGTTTCTTCTAAGAGATCCACTGTTGGTCTGACAGGCTTCCCTTTGTGAATAATTCAACTTTTTTCTCTGGCTGCCCTTAACACTTTTTCTTCATTTCAATCTTGGTGAACCTGACAGTTATGTGTCTTGGGGTTGCACTTCTCAAGGAGCATCTTCCTGATGTTATCTATATTTCCTGAATTTGAATGTTGGCCTGCCTTGCTAAGTTAGGGAAGTTATCCTGGATAATATGCTGAAGAATGTTTTCCAATTTGGTTCCATTCTTTCAATCACTTTCAGGTACACCAGTCAAATGTAGATTTGGTCTTTTCACTTAGTCCCATATTTCTCAGAAGATTGGTTTGTTTCTTTTTATTGTTTTGTTCTCTAACCCTGTCTTCTCACTTTATTTTATTGATATGATCTTCAGTCACTGACACCCTTTCTTCCACTTGATCGTATCAGCTATTGAAGCTTGTGCATGTGTCATGAAGTTCTTGTGCCAGGGTTTTCAGATCCATCAGGTCACTTAAGGTCTTCTCTACACTCTTTCTTCTAGTTAGCCATTCATTTAATCACTTTTTGCGGTTTTTAGCTTCCATGTGATGGGTTCGAACATGTGACTTTAGCTCAAAGAGATTTGTCATTGCCAACCTTCAGAAGCCTACCTCTGGCAACTCATCACAGTCATTCTCCATCCAGTTTTGTTCCATTGCTTGTCAGGAGCTGTGATCCTTTGAAGGAGTAGATGTGCTCTAATTTTTAGAATTTTCATCTTTTCTACTCTGGTTTCTCCCCACTTTTGTGCATTTATCAACCTTGGGTTTTGATGTTGTTGATCTACACATAGGGTTTTGGTGTAAATGAAATTTTTTTTTTTTATGTTGAAGCTATTCTTTCTGCTTGTCCGTTTTCCTTCTAACCATGAGGTCCCTCAGCTGCAGGTCTTTTGTAATTTGGGGGAGTTCCACTCCAGATTCTGTCTGCCTGGTTGTCATGAGCAGAGTTTGCAGAAGAGCAAATATTGCACAATAGCAAATATTGCTGTCTGATCCTTCCTCTGGAAGCTTCGTCCCAGAGGGGAAGCTGCCTATATGAGGTCAGCATCTACTGGGAGGTGTCTCCCAGATAGGCTACACAAGGGTCAGGGACCCATGTGAGGAGGTAGTCTGTCCAATCTCAGAGCTCAAATGGCATCCCAGGATAACCACTGCTCTCTTCAGAACTGTCAGACAGGGATGTTTAAGTCTGCCAAAGCTGTCTGCTGCCTTTTTTTCAGCTATGCCTGGCCCACAGTGGCAAAATCTAGAGGAAATAGCCCTTGTTGAGCTGTGGTGGGCTCTGCCCAGTTCAAGTATTCTGCATGCTTTGTTTACCTACTCAAGCCTTAGCAATGGTGGAAGCCCATCTACCAGCCAGGCTGCCACCTTCGGGGTTGATTTCAAACTGCTGCATTAGGACTGAGCAAGGCTCTGTGGGCATGGGACCCACCAAGCCAGGCAACGGAGAGAATCTCTTGTTCTGCCAGATGCCGTGACCTTGGGAAAAGTGCAGTGTTTGCACAGGAATACTCATTTTTTTCCAGGTAGTCTGTCATGTCTTCCCTTGGCTAGGAAAGGGAAATTACCCAACCCCTTGCACTTCCCAGTAGAGGTAACACCCCGCCTTACTTCAGCTCACTCTCCATGGGCTGCACCCACCTCCGTGGGCTGCACCACTCTCCAACCCGTCCCAATAAGATGAACCAAGTGCCTCTGTGGGAAATGCTGAAATCACTGACCTGTATTGATCATGCTGGGAGCTGCACACTGGAGCTGTTCCTATTTGGCCATCTTGGAACACCCCCAGGAAAAAATAGGATGCATTTTAAAGGTAATTCTTTTTTTTTTTTTAAGACGGAATCTTATTCTGTCACTCAGGCTGGAGTTCAGTGGTGTGGAGAGTGCTTCCTCCACACACTTCCTTGTCCCTGTCAATCAGCTGGCTGCGAGGTCATTGAAACCAGAGATCTGAGGCTCAGGACAGGCCCAAGTAGTGTTGTGGCTGCCTGCCTGCATTTCAAGGTCACTGTATGGTAGGGTCAGGTTTGGCTACAGAAATGGCTATTGTGTCACCAGAGGAGGCCTTGTTGAGTTGATTTGAGAGACAATACAAGCAGCAAGATTTGGAAGGTACCAGGTTAGTGTTGAGGAAACCAGCCCCACACCATCCAGTGGGTACCTTGAGTCTGGAGGAAACAAAGGAATTAGAAAGAGACAGAATAAACATTTAAAAGGTGGGTCCAGGGGACCAGAGCATTGAAGGCTTGCTCATGGCCCATTGCTCTTGGGCTTCACCCAATTTATTAGTTTACAAGCTCCTTGTTCTCAGGGCCTCTGGGAGGGGGAAGAAGGGATAAGGAAAAGGATTAATCAGTGAAGGAGAACTCGTGACCCATTAAATAAGAGGTTTGGCACTGTCAGTTTCTGTGAATTTCCTTGAGCAAAGGCCTGTGTCTAACCTACTAAAGATCTGTAACTTATTGGGACTGAAACATGTGGGAGCTGGTTTCAGGAGGAGCCAAAATGTTTGATTATACTCAACTGCTTCAAGAGAGTGTTATCTACCTGAACAACCTGTGGAGTGCTGCTGAGCAGTTATGCACTTCGGGCATAAATACGTGAAGGCAATAAGGAGACTTTTCTCCTCAGGGGCTCCCTATGGTGCCCCATGGTTTTCTCACACAGGGGAGACCAACACAACTGGCACCACAGAAACTCTCTTTTCCACAGTTAGTAATTACGGGTTTTTGGTTTGGACCAAAGACAGGACAAGAGATAAACAAAAATATTGGGGTGGCCATGTGGTGACAGCATTTTCCAGCCAGCAGTCCTGCTTTACCTTCTGGAAAGAAGGCTGGGCCTCAGAGTCCCACAAAACTTCTTCCATCTGATCCCTTTTGGAGGGACATGAATAAAATGGGCCTCCACAGTCCCAAGAAAGCTCTCAAGGACTTGGGCTTGGACTTTCCTGGAGACAAGACAATTTGAATGCCACTGACTGCCAGGTACTATCATCCCATGGGCCATGAGACAATTTCACTGTTCACTTCCCCTCTACTCTTTATTGGGGACTAAGGCATGGAATGAGTGTAGGGATGACAGATGACAGGGTCCTGTCTATGGGATAAGGACAGACCCCAGGGAAGGAGAAGCCTCCAGCCAGGAGTTGAGGTCAGGGGCCAGGTGTGGGCAGAAGTTTCCTCTGACCCTACGCTTACTCCTGCAGCCTGACTCATCACCGGAATTTATGTCTATTTTGGAGAATGGAGAAAACAGACTTAGGAAAAGACACTTGCAGGCCTGTAACCTAAAGACAAACCCTGTTGTAATTCTGGTGTGTTTATTTTTGGTATTTTGTTTGTTTCTCTTTTCTCATGTTTCTGATACATATCAGTGTCTTTTGAGCACACTCCCTGAACTCTGTGATCTTCTTTTGTTGAGGAGGACCTTTTAAGACAAGAAAAGTACAGGCTGGCCAGCTGTGCATCTAGTCTACATTTGGGGCTGGCCTACATCTTGTCTGGCCTTCACACCATGTGCACTTTTTCTCCTTTCCACATACCATAAGGATATTATCACCTTTCTTGGTACCTATTTTGCCTGCTTTTATTTACATCCTGCTCTGCCCTGGTATGTGACCTTAGGCAGGTTAATGTGACTTCTCACCTCTAAAATGGGGATGGTGCCAGGACCTGCCATGGGGATTGTTGCAAAGATTAAGTGGGGGTGGTTATCAAAAGCCTAAGAGTACCATTGAGACACAGTGTGCATTTATAAAATACAAATTCTTTATTATCAAGTACTGCCTAATTGTTCTTTAGGATCAACCATCATTTATTCACATAACTATCAAGATCTTGTTAATTGTTTTCCTAGTTTCAATACTGGAGAACAATACTTCATTGAAAGTCATTGTAAATAAAGTGCTAACGTATTATCAATTTCAAGTAATAGGCATTATTAAGTGCCTCAAGGGTGCCAGGTCAATCAGAACCTGAGCCAAGTGTTTGCAGCCACAGAGAAAATGGGAAAGGCATTGCAATTTGTGATATCCTGGGACCCATAGCCATGAGTGGCCAAATTGAAACAGGAGACCACATTCATCAGCTTGGCTTCAGTTTCTTTCCAAGTACTACTGCTCTGACCTGAGAGAGCATCTGCCCACCAAAATATGGTGTTTTTTGTGTCCCCCAGGCCACTGCAGGGTAGTGAGATGTAGCAGTAGGGGCACAACCATGTTGTCACCACCCTCCCTTTCATCTTTGTTTCTCCTTTTGTCTGACTTCTGGCTGCTTATAGTTACATGCTGGACCACTCTATGGCTGCACCTGAGTGGTGGTTGATGCCACTAGCACTGGCATCCTCTAAGGAAATTTCCTTCCAGACTGGGAAGTTGGTCTACAGTTAGGGGCTGGACTTCATGATGCACACTGCAGATACCTCTGTGGTTGTGTCTATTGATACCCTTGTTGATGCCCCCATGTGGATCTGCTTTAGACAGATCTTAAGTTTTTGAGCTGGATCTGGTGGTTACTTGGGTCTTGTTTCAGGCAGCGGAAGTGTGGGTAGAGACAGGATTTTCTGCTGGAATCTGTGACATTTAATTAGACTTGGAACATGTACACCTGGAACAGAGACTGTTCCTAGAATCTCTGATACCACATATCATTTCTCATGTATTTTATTTTGAAAATAAAAATATATGCAGATGACTGAAAAATACAGAGGTGAGCCAAGAGTTACACAGAAGGAGCTGCCACCATGTGCACCTCACTCTAGTCACCGAACTACCTGTTAACAACCAGGTACCACAGAGGATGACTGAGTTTCTTACACTCCTACATTTCCTCCACCCTCATCCAATGATAGGAATACCATGATTTTATTTTCTTTCTTAGTTATCATTGAAGTTGTAGGTAACTGTAGAATATAAATATTTAGATATATATTTTGTTGATCCAATACAATATAATCTTGTGACTTTCCTCTTGTAGGAAGTATATTATCACTGTGAATTCACATACAGGTCTTGGTATTCTATGGCAAATTTTTTCTTTAGCTTTCTATTTTCTTGAAGTTTCTATTCCTTTTCTTCTCTCTTTCTATTTAAAATTAAATTGTCTCCTTTTATCACATCCTTAACATCTTCCCTCATTTCTAACCTCCCACCTGAAAAGTCACTGCTGGATGCCTTCCCTTTTCCTGTTCCCATCCAACCAACATCTCTCTAGGCCTGGAATTGAGCTGTCATTCCAAGGACTTTTATAACTGCCTCCCTTGGTTTTTACATGTCAAATGCTATTTCACTACTGCAACTCTGGGACTCATCTCTCAGAGAGCTAACCACTTTTCTTATGGTTTATTTTTTTAATTGTATGTGGTTTTGAAATATTTTTTAGATTCTGTCTTCCATTTTTTGAGAGTTTCACATTTTAAGAGAATTTCAAGCTGTCTTTCCTAATCTCAGAATTTTCTTATTATCTTCCTAAATTTTGTTACTTTCTATGGATGCAATATTTTATACTTCTTCGAGACGATATGGAGCATGAATTCTGAAATTTCCTTGAACAGAGGGCATGGGGCCAGAAGGAAAAAGGAACTTAAAGACTCATTTCTCTGGAGGTGAGTTGTGTGTTTGATCATATTTGTCTTTTATTTTTCACATTTTTTAAAACTGTTGAACACTCATGTTTGCCTGTGCAATTAGTACTTAGGCTGAAATGAGGGTGGTCACAGGCTCATTTCACATTGGGACAAGAGGAACAGGCCTTCAAACCAGGGGTCTGCACATGGGAAGGATGAATTCCTCTGGTAATCCCTAAGCTTCTTTGTTTCCTCTGCAGAAACCTTCACCTTCAGTTGTCCTGCTGCTGCCTTGGCATGGCGATATTCTTCCTCCACTTGCAACCTGACTGCACAACCATGGACATTGTGCTCATGGCTTTTCCCTTCTCTTTGTCTTGAAGAGAGACAATGCAACCCATTTCTCTACTGTAATGGAACCAGAATGTTCATATTAGAACTTGAACATCATTTCCTCTACATCAGAGGGCATGTAAGATTCTGCATGAAAGAGGAAATACCAGAAAATAGACACAAGGACAGGAAAGTCACTTTGACCTGTAAAGGTCCTCAAGGGCAACTGGGTACTATGTTAGATGGTCACTCTTCTGTGCAGAAGGAAGAACTGTGTGAGACTTTCCCTCAGGTCTGTTCTGCATCTGAGCTCAGGGCCAACTTAATTCTCATTGTATAGCGTCATAAATTAGGAAAAGAAAAGAATCTACCTTCTCAGATCTCCTGCTCATCCATATTCTAAGCTTTGGACAGTTATTCCTTATTTAAAAACAGCTTCCTTGAAGTGTGATTGGCGTATGGTAAACTGCACATGTGCAGATAGAAGAACTGGTGGTTTTCTCCATGTGAGTATATCATTTACCACAAGGCCAGAAGTGTGATGAAGGTCATGAAAACGTACCTTCCTCCCAGCAATAACAATCTCTTCCTGGCCAATCTCAGATCACAGATCTGCTTCTTTGACTAAAATTTAGCAGATATTTTATAGAATTACATGTAAATACAATATGTACTTGGGTCTTTCTGCATCATTCTGATCTGGCTTCTTTTATTTAGCAGAACCACTTGCAGAGTCACTCTGTTCTGAGTGCATAAACAGTCCATTCCTTTTCATGCTGAGCCACATGCCATGGTGTGGATGTGCCACAGCTTGTTCACCCTTCTTCTGCATATGGGCATTTGGGAGCTCCTGGTTTGGGAACATTGTGTATAAGGATGTCTTGAATATTTATTTATGTATGTAGCCTGTAAATTTGCCTTCATTTCTCATCATTCATTCCTAGTAGTGCAGTGGTCACATCATGTCATGGTAAGTCTGTTTCAACCTTGCTAAGGAACCACTGGGCCTTGTGCTAAGTGTTTGGTCCATTCCCTGCTTTCTGTCTTGCTCCATCTCATTTAGTCATACTAAGTCATCTGCACGTGGTGGTGCTCATAAAATGTTAATTTCCCTTTATTTATGTGGAACAATGCATTTATATTATATGCTGAGGTCTGGATTACATTAGAGCAAGATGTGGAAGAAATTGTAAGCCCTGAGGAGACATCAC
This sequence comes from Pongo abelii, assembly GCF_028885655.2. Lineage (NCBI taxonomy): Eukaryota > Metazoa > Chordata > Mammalia > Primates > Hominidae > Pongo > Pongo abelii. Next base: position 39,625,907 of record NC_072009.2, on the reverse strand, counting down.
TGATCACTGGGTATCTGGATAGGCAGCATAGAAAAAGTGACCTGGAAATGACCAGCGAGTGTGTTACAGATATTTAAACAGGTGTGAGTGGGGCAGGAGAGGGATTACTTTATACCCACAAGATTTTTTTTTTTTTTTTTTGAAAAAGGGAGAGTTGGAGAGTTTGTGCAGAAATTGGAACATTTCTGCATTTCTGGTGAGAATGTGAAATGGTAGTGATGGTTGCACAATAACATAAACATACTTAATGCCACTTACCTATACATGTACAAATGTTTAGATTAGTAAATTTTATGTTATGTTTCTTTTAACACATACAATAAAGGCTTCCTGAGAACTGGTCCTGAAACAGTTCCATGTGGAAAAAAACAAGACCCTTCTTTCCTAGAGTGAGTAGGAGCCTTTTATTTTTTTCAAATGGAGTCTTGCTCTGTGGCCCAGGCTGGAGTGCAGTTGTGTGGTCTCTGCTCACTGCAGAGCTTTGACTGTGGCCCCAATCACCTAGTGAGACTTGCAGTAATTCAGTAAAGATTAATTGACCAAGGCTCAAGTCAACACCACTAAAGAGTAATTGACAGTGTGGACTTCCCAATTAGAAAGCAATCTAGCACTGTACTAAGTCAAAAATTAACCTTAGCACTACATGAGTAAGCAAGCTAGTTAGATAAACATCCCATATTCATTTGTTTCTATTCTAACTTACTTAAATAAAGGGAAAAGGCCATTTTCAGGCAAGTTTATTACTGGAGCTTGTGCCTACCCCCTAGGCCTTGCAAGAAGGTTTGCATCTGCTAATTTTCCCCACCATCTTGACTGAACCCCCACAGATATGAAAGCAACAACAGGAATTTCTAGAGCACAAATTCGTTTCTGTGAAAATTGAAGAAATCATTGATTTCAATTTTAGTACATACTTTGCAATGCTTCATAATTGATAGAGATTAGAAATCTGGAGGTTTACCTTCTTAAATCTGCTTTTTCAAAAGTGAATCAAAATGTGAAATCACATGTTTTTGGTCTGTTCATTTTTCTTCACCTTTTGCAACATGGCACTGCTTTTGATTGACACTTTAAGACAGAGATTAATTTGTTAAAACATTTCTCACTGTTCTTTCCCATTTGCTTTGAGACATTACAAGTGAAACTTCTGGTAATTTCAGTAGTGCACACTTTAAAGAAGAAGAAAAGGTGGTGGGCATCTGGCAATATGGTTGAAAAGTAACAACTCTGGTCTGCAGCTCCCAGCGAGATGAACAAAAAAGACAGGTGATTTCTGCATTTCCACCTGAGTCACCCAGTTCATCTCACTGGAAGTGGTTAGACATTGAGTGCAGCCCACAAAAGGCAAGCAGAAGTAGGGTGAGTGTTGCCTCACTCAGGAAGTGCAAGGGGCTGAAAACTTCCTCCCTTAACCAAGGAAAGCAATTGGGGGCTGTGCTATCAAGCCCATAATGTGTGGTTTTCCATGGTTTTTTACAATGCACAGACCAGGAGATTCCCTAGTGTGCTTGCATAACCACAGACCTGGGTTTCAAGCACAAACCTGGGTGACTGCTTTCACAGTTGCTGAGCTAGCTGCAAAATAATTTTTGTACCCCAGTGGCACAAGGAACACCAGTGACACAGAACCATTCACCCCTCTGCAAAGGGGCTGAAGCCAGGGAGCTAAGTGTTCTCACTGAGCAGGCCCCACACCCATGGACAACAGCAAGCTGATAACTGCTGGCTTCAAGTTCTCTTTACCCACACAGAAGCCTGAAGTCAACCTACAATGATCACGGTTGGTTGGGAGAGGGTTGACCACCATTACTGAGACTTCAGCAAAAGGTTTTCCCCTCAGAGTGTTAAGAAAACTGCCAGGAAGTTTGGACTGCATGGAACTCACAGAAGCATGCAAAACAACTGTGGCCACATTGGTGCTCTAGATTCCTCCTTACTGGGTAGGGCATCTCTGAAAGAAAGACAGCAGCCTGAGTCAGTGGCTTATATGTAAAACTCCCATCTCCCTGGGACAGAACACCTGGAAAAAGGGATGGCTGTGAGTGCAACTTCAGCAGACTTAAATATTCCTGCCTGCTTGCTCTGAAGAGAGCAGTGTATCTCCCAGGACAGTGCTCAAGCTCTGCTCTGGCTTTTCAAGTGTGCCCCTGAACAATGTGCTTCCTGACTAGGAGACCCCTTCCAGCAGGGGTCAACAGACACTTCATACAGAAGAGCTGTGTCTGGAACCAGCCAGGTATCACTCTGGGACCAATCTTCCAATCATTGCTGTTGTGCAACTTCATATGGTGATACTCAGGCAAACAGCATCTGAAGTAGACCAGCAAACTGCAGCAGAGCTGCAGAAGTGATGCCTGACTGTTAGAAGAAAAACTAACACACAGGAAACAGTAACATCAACATCAACAAAAAGGACACTCACACATAATCCCAATCCAAAGACATTCAGATACTTTCTACAGAAGAGCTGTTGCTGGCACCAGCCAGGTATCACTCTGGGACCAATCTTCCAATCATTGCTCTTGTGCAACTTCATATGGTGATAACCAGGAAAACAGCATCTGCAGTAGACCAGCAAACTGCAGCAGAGCTGCAGAAGAGACGACTGACTGTTAGAAGAAAAACTAACAAACAGGAAACAGTAACATCAACATCAATAAAAAGGACACTCACAGAAAATCCCAGTACAAAGACATTCAAGATCAAAGATCACAGGTAGATAAATCCATGAAAAATGAGGAATAGCCAGCACAAAACAGCTGAAAATTCAAAAAAACTAGAAGGCCTCTTTTCCTCCAAATGACTGCAACTCCTCTCCAGCAAGGGCACAAAAGTGGATGGAGAATGAGGATGATGAGTAGGCAGAAGTAGGTTTCAGAAGATCAGTAATAACAAAACTATCTGAGCTAAAGGAGCATGTTCTAAACCAATGCAAGGAAGGTAAGAACCTTCATAAAACATTACAGCAGCTGCTAACTAAAATAACCAGTTTAGAGAAGAACGTATGTGAACTCATAGAGCTAAAAAACACAGTGCAAGAAACATTGTGAAGCAAAAACAAGTATTAATAGCTGAATCAATGAAGAGGAAAAAAGGGTATCAGAGATTCAAGATCAACTTAATGAAATAAAGCATGAAGACAAGATTAGAGAAAAATGAAAGAAAAGCAACAAACAAAGCCTCCAAGAAATATGGGACTATGTAAATAGACCAAACCTATAATTGATTGGTGTACCTGAAAGTGATGGGGAAAAATGGAACCAAGTTTGTAAATGCACGTCAATGAATTATCCAGGAGAACTTCACAAATGAAACAAGACAGGCCAGCATTCAAGTTCAGGAAACACAGATAACACACTAACATACCCCTCGAGAGGTGCAACAGACCTATAACTGTCAGATTCTGTAAGGTTGAACAAAAAGAAAAAAATGTTAAGGACAGCCAGAGAGACAGATCAGGTTACCTACAAAGGGAAACCCATCAGACGAACAGATGATCTCTCTGCAGAAACCCTACAAGCCAGAGGAGAGTGGAGTCCAATATAAAACAACTCTAAAGAAAAACAATTTCAACCTAGAATTTTATATTGAGCCCAACTAAGCCTTATAAAAAATAAAATTGAAAAATAAAAAAGAAAATAAAAATAAAAAATAAAAAAGAAAAATAAAATTGTTACAGACACCAAAATGTAGATGGTTTTGTCACCACCATCCCTGCCTTAGAAAATTTCCTGAAGAAAGCACTAAATATGGAAAGAAAATAAAAGTACTCACCTTGTGCAGTGGCTCACACCTGTAATCCCAGCACTTTGGGAGGCAGAGGCAGGAGGATCATGAGGTCAGGAGATGGAGACCATCCTGGCTAACACAGTGAAACCCCGTCACTACTAAAAATACAAAAAAATTAGCTGGCCATGTTGGTGGGTGCCTGTAGTCCCAGCTACTCAGACTCAGGAGGCTGAGTCAGAAAGGCAGGAACACATGAAGTGGAGCTTGAAGTGAGCCAAGTCCACACCACTGCACTCCAGTCTGGCCGACAGAGTGAGACTCTGTCTCAAAAAACAAACAAACGAAAAAAAAAAAACAAAAGAAAACTAGTACTCACCATTGAAAAAAATAGCAAAATATAAAGAACAACAACACTATGAAGAAAGTGGATCAATAATATGCAAAACAACCAGCTAGCATTGCCATGCCAGGATGAAATTGACACTTAAGAATATTAACCTTAAATGTAAATGAAATAAATTTACCAATTAAAGTACAGAGACTGGCAAATTGGATAAAGAGTCAAGGCTCTTCAGTGTGCTATATTCAGGAGACACATCTCTTGGGTGAAGACACACATTGGCTCAAAATAAAGGGATGGAGGAATATTTACCAAGCACATGGAAAGTTAAAAAAAAAAATGCAGGGGTTGAAATTGTAGTCTATCCTAAGACAAACTTTAAGCCAACACAGATCATAAAAGATAAAGAAGAGAATTGCATAACGGTAAAGGAATCAATGCAACAAGCATAGCTAACAATCCTAAATATATATGAACCTAATACAGGAGCACTCAGATTAAAAAGCAAGTTCATAGAGACTTACACAGACTTAGACTCACACACAATTGTAACAGGAGATTTTAACACCTCACTATTGATATTGCACAGATAAATGAGCCAGAATTTTAACAAGAATACTCAGGAAGGGAACGCAGACTTGACCAAGCAGACCTAATAGACATCTGCAGAAGTCTCCATGCCAAATCGACAGAATATACATTCTTCTCATCACCGCGTAGCACTTATTGGAAAATTGACCACATAATTGGAGGTAAAACACTCCTCAGCAAATGCAAAAGAACGGATATGAAAACAAACATTGTCTCACACCAGAGTGGAATAAATTGAACTCAGATTAAGAAACTTACTCAAAGCAGCACAATTACATGGGAACTGTAAAACCTGCTCCTGATTGACCACTGGGTAAATAACAAAATTAAGAAAGAAGTGTTTGAAATCAATGAGAACAAAGACACAACCTACCACAATCTCTGGAACACAGCTAAAATAGCGTTAAGAGAGAAATTTATAGCACTAAACACCCAAATCAAAAGTGGGAAAGATCTAAAATCAACACCCTAAAATCACAATGAAGAAAACTAGAGGGACAGACTTAGTGGCTCATGCCTGATATTTCAGCACATTGGGAAGTTGTGATAGGCAGGTCACCTGAGTTCAAGAGTTCAACACCAGCTTAGCCAACCAACATGGTGAAATTCCATCTCCACAGAAAATACAAAAAAAAAAAGTAGCCGCACATGGGGGCACACACCTATAATCTAAGATACTCGGGAAGCTGAGTTGAGATAATCTCTTGAACCCAAAAGTTAAAAGCCAGAGTGAGCTGAGGTAGCACCACTCCACTCCAGTGTTCATGGCAGAGCAAGACACCTTCTAAAAAAAAAAAAAAAAAAAAGAAGAAGAAGAAAGAAAGAAAAAGAGCTGGAGAAGCAAGAATAAACAAATTCAAAAGCTGAGACAAAACACAAAATAACTGACTTCAGAACATAACTGAAAGTGTTAGACACAGGAAAATCCTTCAAAAAATTCATGAATACAGGAGTGTATTTTTTTATTTTGTAAAATTTAACAAAATAGATATGCTGCTAGCCAGACTAATAAAGAAGACAAAAAGAGAAAATAAAATCGACATAGTAAAAAAAAAGATAATGGGGATGAAACCAGTGATCCCACATAAATAAAGCTACCATCAGAGAATACTGTAAACACCTCTATGTAAATAAAGCAAAAAATCTAGAAGAAATAAATAAACTCCTGGACACATACACTTATACAAGACTAAACCAGGAAAAAGTAGAATCCCTGAAGAGACCAACAGATTCTAAAGTTGAGGCAGTAATTAATAGCCTACCAACCATAAAATGCCCAGACCAGACAGATTGACAGCTGACTTCTACAGAAGTACAAAGAAAAGCTGGTGCCATGTCCTTCTGAAACTATTCCAAACAATAGAAAAAGAGGCACGCCTTCTGAACTTATTTTATGAGGCCAGCATCATCTTAATACCAAAACCTGTCAGAGACAAAAAAAAAAAAAAAAAATAGGCCAATATCCCCAATGAACATCATTGTGAATATTCACAATAAAATACTCGCAAACTAAATCCGGCAATACATCAAAATCTTATCCATCACGATCAGATCAGCTCCAACCAGCAAGGCTGGTTTCAGCATAAACAAATAAACAAACGTAATTCATCATGTGAAGAGAACCAATGACAAAAACCGCATAATTTTCTCTATCAATGCAGAAAAGGCCTTTGATAAAATTCAATATCCCTTCCTACTGAAAACACTCAATATACCAAGTATTGATGGAATGTATCAGAAACTAAAGAGAAGTATTTTTGACAAACCCATAGGCAATATTATACTGAATGGGCAACAGCTGGAAACATTTCCTTTGAAAACACAAAACACAGGGCACAAGACAAGGATGGCTTCTCTCGCCACTCCTATTCAACATCAGATTGAAAGTTCTGCCCAGGGCAATTGGGCAAGAGAAACAAATAAAGGATATTCAGATAAAAATAAAGGAAATCAAGTTTTGCCTGTTTTTAGAGGACATAGTTGTATATTTAGAATACCCCATTATCTCACCTCTAAAACTCCTTAACAATAGACAAGAAACTTGTCTTTTATATGAGTTAGCTTAAGCTTATAAGCAACTCCAGCAATCTCAGTCTACCAAATCAATGTGCAAAAATCACAAGCATTTCTATACACCAATAATAGACAGAGAGCCAAATCATGAATGAACTCAAATTCACAATTGCTCCAAAGAAAATAAAATATCTAAGAATAAAAATTACAAGGAACATGAAAGACTTCTTTATGGAGAACTACAAACCACCATTCAAAGAAATAAGAGAGGACAGCAAAATTTGGAAAAAAAAAAAATTCATGTTCACGGATAAGAAGAATAAATATCATGAAAATGACCATACTGCTTAAAGTAACTCACACATCTACAGTGATCTGATCTTTGACAAGCCTGACAAAAACAAGCAACTGGGGAAGAATTCCCTGATATGGGAAAACTGGCTCACCATATGCAGAAACCTGAAATTAGATCCCTTTCTCACACCACATAATTAACTCAAGATGAATTAACAGACTTAAACATAAAACCTAAAACCCTAAATGCCCTAGAAGAAAATCAAGACAATATCATTCAGGATATACACATGGGCAAAGCCTTCATGACCAAAAGACCAAAAAACAATGGCAACACAATCCAAAATTGACAAATGGGACCTAACTAATCTAAAAAGCTTCTCCACAGCAAAAGAAAATATCATCAGAGTGAACAGGTGACATACAAAATGTGAGAACATTTTTTCAACCTATCTATCTGAAAAAGGTCTACGATTCAAAACCTACAAGAAATTTTTAAAAATATACAACAAAATTAAAATCCCCATCAAAAAGTGGGCAAAGGATATGAACAGACAATTCTCAAAAGAAGACATTTAATCAGCCAACAAATATGTATAAAAAAAACTCAGCATCACTGGTCATTAGAGAAATGCACATCAAAAGCACAATGAGATACCATCTCACACCAGTCAGAATGGTGACCATCAAAAAGTCAAGAAACAACAGATGCTGGTGTAGATGTGGAGAAAAAGGAATGCTCTATACTGCTGGTGGGAGTGTAAATTAGTTCAATCATTGGGGAAGACAGTGTGGTGATTTTTCAATGATCTATAACCAGAAATACCATTTGACCCAGCAATCCCATTATGTCGTATACCGCCAGAGGATTATAAATCATTTTACATAAGGAAACATGCACACATATGTTTATTGCAGCACTACTCAGGAACAAAAAAGACATAGAACAAACCCAAATGCTCATCAATTATGGACTGGATAAAGAAAATGTGGAACATATATCCCATGGGATACTATGCAGCCATGAAAAAGAATAAGTTCATGTCCTTTCCAGGGACATGAATAAAGCTGGAAACAATCATTCTCAGCAAGCTAACATAGGAACAGAAAAGCAAACACTACCTGTTCTCTCTCATAAGTGGGAATGGAACAATGAGGACACAATGGGGCCTCTCAGGGAGTAGGGGGTAAGTGGAAGGAGATCATTAGGACAAATACCGAATGCATGCAGGACTTAAAACTTAGATGATGGGTTGATGGGTGCAGCAAACCACCGTGTCACATGTACACCAATGTGACAAATCTGCTTGATCTGCAAATGTATCCTAGAAGTTAAATTATAATGAAAATAAGTCAGGTTAAATGAAGACTAAATAGTATCTATGATTTCATGATTACTCCCTGTTTGGGTTTTACTTTATAATTTGTCTGTGCTTTGTGTCTCCAGGAAAACAAAATAAAAATATATTATACCGAACATTTTAGAAGAATTTACTAAAAAGCAGTTGGAGCCAATTCTTTTATCTCTTGATGAAGACAAGTGTGGATTAAAAACCAACTCTCCTAATGCTTGCCAGTGCTGCAAGGTACTTAGAATAATAATAAAACTTCCAACCTAAGGATATTTGGCAGACTCCAGAACTTTAAGGAAAGCAGAGAAACAAAATATCCAACTTCAGGCTCTTTCTGGGAGAGGATGCTCAGTGCCTTGGGGATTCTTGGACCCTGGAGAAAGGGTGGAAATAGGGTAGGTGGGGGCAGCCTTTGGAGCCACTGCCACTCTGGCAACCACTGCTGCTCCCCATGGATAACTTGGAGTCTCAGCCTTCAGCAGAATCAGCAGGCTTTCCGCAAGCAGTGTTTGGTGTGCCTGCCTGATTTCCATCTCTGTATCTTCCTTAGTGATGTATCTACTCAGGTTCTTACCTTGGAATTGCATTGCTTATCTTTTTGAGTTTGAGAGTTTCCTCATATATTGTCCATACGAGTCACTTTTCCGATGAGTTTGCTAAATTTTTCTATCTGTGGCTGGCTTTTTGGTTCTGTTTACCAGATTTTTTCTTTTTAGAGGTGGAGTCTCATTTTGTTACCCAGGCTGGAGTGCAATGACCAGATCTAGCCTCACTGCAATCCCCAACTCCCAAGTTCAAAGGATTCTCCTTGCTCAGACTCCCGAGCAGCTAGGATTACCGGCGCACACCAGAAATCCCAGTTAAATTTTTGCATTTTTAGTACAGACGTGATTTCACCATGTATACGATGCTGATCTGGAACTCCTGTCCTCAGGTGATCTGTCTGCTTTCACCTTCGAAAGTGCTGAGATTACAGGCTTGAACTGCCATGTCCACTGGTAACAGGGTGTTCTACAGAGTAGAGATTTCAACTTCCAATAAAGTTCATATTATCCATTCTTTTTCTTTCATGGACTTGCTAATAACTCATTATGAAACCCAGGCCCATGCAGATATTTTCTAATTACAACTTTGCATTGAATAAATTTAATGTATGGGTATTTTTGACAAATTTTTTAACTGTAAAGTTTTTGTCTATGTTCATTTATTTCCATATAGTTTCCAGCAGTTTTCTTGCCACTTGTGAAATAGCTTTATCTCTTCCAAAGAATATGCTTTGCATTTTTGACAAAATCAGTTGACTTGGGATGGTATTAGGGCTACCTATTCTCTTCCACTTATCTGCTTGTCTATTAAATTATGAATGCCACACTCTTCTTTATTACGTTAGCTTTAGTGTAAGTATTCATATCCAGATGTGCAAGTCCCTTAGCTTTGTTCTTCTTCAGTCTTATTTCATCTATTCTTGGTTTAGGAAGAGTTTGTTGATATATTTACCTGGAGTTTGATTGGGATATGGCTGAAATAATCATAAATGTACTTCTGCAGAACGAGAAACATCTGTTTATTGATTGATTGATTGATTGAAAAAGAGTTGTGTCACCCATGTTGGAGTGCAGTGCTGCTATCTCAACTCACTGAGATTCTCCCACTTCAATGACTCAAGTAGCTGGGACTACAGGCGTTGTATTTTTGGTAGAGATGGATTTCACCCTGTTCCCCAGGCTGGTCTCCAACTCTTAGGCTCAAGTGATCTGCCTGTGGCAGCCTCCCAAAGTGCTGGGATTACAGGCATCTGCCAACATGCCAGGCCTCTCTGCATTTACTAGCATTTCTTTTGATTTCTCTCAAAGGTGACTTGTTGTTTACTGAATGAATCTTGCATATTTTATTACATTTATACTTAATGGATTCAATTTTGTGGGTAGTATTGTAAGTGGTGTTTTAATATTCAAATTCCAATGATTTCTATTCATTATTACTGATATACAAAAACTCAATTGCCCGTCTTCTTTGTTTCTTTTTATCTCCATTCAGGTATGTGAAAGTTGGCTCTATTTCACTTCCTCTTCCTGAGATTACCTCCTGTATGAACCCACCCCGAATTTCAGAGATGTTCCCGGGCTACCACCAGAGGGTGCACGGACCCTAGGCACTGAGTCCGCAGAGCCCGCAAACCAACTCTCTGAGGAGCAGGGTGTCCTCACAGTGCCTCGACAGTGCTTCCTTCTCCTCAGGACACACCGGAGAAAGGCTGTTGTTTTAGGGTACCTGGGGACACCGGTGGCACGTTCATGGTGAAGACTTAGCTTCCTTCATCTCAGGACCCGCCTAAGTGCGGCCGCAGCTTTGGTACACCTGGGGTCGCATCCACCATGAAGATGAAGCCTCTTTCTCTTCTGGACATGTCCAGGAGTGGCCGTTGCTACAAGAGATCTGGTGCTATGATGAGCTGAGAATAAAATCGTCACCTCAGGACACTCCCAGGAGAGGACATGGCATTCAGACATCTAGTGGCCACATGAGGAAAAGACTCCCTGTCTGCAGCACCCAGAACTGAGGAGGAGCACTGCCCTGAGCCTTAATTCCCAGTCCTAGCTTCCAATTCTGACTATACGAAAGTGTCCCTTGAGTGAGTCAGTGACCACGCATTGTCACAGCTACCAAAGTGTGGTTTGCAGAAGATCTGAGCTTGTTTCTGGGGGAGATTCTGGTACAGAGAAAGGGGAGGGGCTGAGTGGAACCACTATGACTGGCTGAGACCAGGGGAGAAATCACAACCTCCAACACTTTTTTTCATGCTTTAATGACTCATTTTCCTTAGAGAACTAAAGTAGTTCAAACAATATAGAAACATTTTTAAGTAGGTATATGAGAACTTGAATTATTATTTAAGTTTAAATATATGATATATGACTGGTTAGCAACAATTTTCTTTTCCTGAGACAGTCACAGTTTAATTGAGAGTGGATTTCTAATGGTGATGAAAATGTCCATTTTATGAAGATTGACATCCTACATTAGGTGAGATGTACTAACAGTATCAAATTTTAATATTATACCATAAAATTTATTGAAGAATTCTGAGCCAAATATGATTGACAAATGGTCCATGACACAGCCCTACTCAGGAGATCCTGAGAACATGTGCCCCATGTTTTGTGTACACAGCCTATATTTGTGCATTTTAGGGAGACAGGAGACATCAATCAAACATATGTAAGATGTACGTTGGTTTGGTCGAGAAAGGATGGACAACTTGGAAACAGCGATGGTGTGGGGCTGGACTTTCAAGTTACAGGTAGATTTAAATATGTTTTCAATGGCAGTTGTCTGAAAGAGTTAAGTTATTACCTAAAAACCTAAAATCAAAAGATAGGAATGACGGGGTTACAATAAATAGTAAGGACTGTAGAGACCATAGTTTTACCATGATGATGAAGACTCCATGTAGCAGGCTTGAGAGAATAGAAGGTAAATGTTGCTTATCAGACTTAAGGTATATGTTGCTGTTAATGATGATCAACTTTTTCTAAAGTTCAAAAGGGAGGAGCGTGTAATGAATCATGTGTGTCCCTCTTTCCTGGCGGGAACTGGACCACTTTTGGAATGCCTTTGGTCAAAATGTGGGGTCCATTCAGATGACTGTGGTGGGTGGGGGGACATGAGAGTTAATTTTTTTTTACAATGTTTCACTTCTATTTACAAAACTGTCACCTATTAAATTGATATACATTATAATTAGTCTAAGAGGAAAAAAAGGATTCCTTAAATTAAAAAAAAAATAAAATAAACTAAAAAATCTGAGCCACCACACCTTGGCAGATTTTTTATTATTTCTGTTTTTAAAGTTGTCAGGGATGCTTTGCTTGTAAGTCATAGAGCTGAATTGTTGACCATCTGGGTATAGTTCTGTTTCTTCTTCAAATACTGTATCTAGTAACCTTCCAAAGTTATTTTTAAGTAAATTTCTTAAATTGTAGTAGTAAACAAAATGAAGACAATATTAAACAATACTGAAGTTTATCACAGGACATAAAATTTTCAACAATTATTCCTTTTCTTCTTCTTCTTTTTTTTTTTTTGAGACAGGATCTCATTCTTTTTCCCAGCCTGGAATGCAGAATTGCCATCCTGGCTCACTGCAGCCTCTAGCTGCCAAGATCAACTGATCCTATGCCTTAGACTCAGCTATCATCTCTGGCTAACTTTTTGTATTTTTTGGTAGAGACAAAGGTTTGCCATATTGCCTGGACATGTCTCAAATGCCTGGACTCAAGTGATCTGCCTGTCTTGGCCTCAAAAAGTGCTGAGATTATAGGCATTAATAAAATTTTTATGTTAGGGGTAGATAAAAATCAGTCTTGAAAAATGGCTAGTCATATGTAGAAAGCTGAAACTGGATCCCTTCCTTACACCTTATACAAAAATTAGCTCAAGATGGATTAAAGACTTAAACGTTAGACCTAAAACCATTAAACCTCTAGAAGAAAATCTAGGTATTACCTTTCAGGACATAGCCATGGCCAAGGACTTCATATCTAAAACACCAAAAGCAAAGGCAGTAAAAGCCAAAATGGAAAAATGGGATCTAATTAAACTCAGGAGCTTCTGCACAGCAAAAGAAACTATCATCAGATTGAGCAGGCAACCCACAGACTGGGAGAAAGTTTTTGCAACCTGCTTATCTGACAAAGGGCTAATATCCAGAATCTACAATGAACTAAAACAAATTTACAAAAAAAAAAACAAACAAACCCCATCAAAAAGTGGGTGGAGGATATGAGCAGACACTTCTCAAAAGAAGACATTTATGCAGCCAAAACACACATGAAAAAATGTTCATCATCATGGGCCATCAGAGAAATGCAAATCAAAACCACAATGAGATACCACCTCACACCAGTTAGAATGGCAATCATTAAAAAGTCAGGAAACAACAGGTGCTGGAGAGGATGTGGAGAAATAGGAAAAATTTTACACTGTTGGTGGGAACGTAAACCAGTTCAACCATTGTGGAAGTCAGTGTGGCGATCCCTCAGGGATCTAGAACTAGAAATACCATTTGACCCAGCCATCCCATTACTGGGTGTATACCCAAGGGACTATAAATCATGCTGGTATAAAGACACATGCACACGTATGTTTATAGTGACACTATTCACAATAGCAAAGACTTGGAACCAATCTAAATGTCGAACAATGATAGACTGGATTAAGAAAATGTGGCACATATACACCATGGAATACTATGCAGCCATAAAAAATGATGAGTTCATGTCATTTATATGGACATGGATGAAATTGGAAATCATCATTCTCTGTAAACTATCGCAAGAACAAAAAACGAAACACCGCATGTTGTCACTCAATTGTGGGAATTGAACAATGAGAACACATGGACACAAGATGGGAAACATCACATGCCGGGGACTGTTGTGGGGTGGGGGGAGTGGGGAGGGAAAGCATTAGGAGATATACCTAATGCTAAACGACGAGTTAATGGGTGCAGCACACCAACATGGCTCATGTATACGTACGTAACAAACCTGCACATTGTGCACATGTACCCTAAATCTTAAAGTATAATAATAGTAAAAGAAAAATGAAAGAAAAAAATAAAAAAATAAAGTATCACTTCTGTGTGTTGGGAAAAGAAAGTCAGGAAACAACAGGTCCTGGAGAAGATGTGGAGAAATAGGAATACTTTTACACTGTTGGTGGGACTGTAAACTAGTTTAACCATTGTGGAAGTCAGTGTGATGATTCCTCAGGGACCTAGAACTAGAAATATCATTGGACCCAGCCATCTGATCACTGGGTATATACCCAAAGGACTATAAATCATGCTGCTATAAACACACATACACATGTATGTTTATTGCGGCACTATTCAGAATAGCGAAGACTTGGAACCAACCCAAATGTCCAACAATGATAGACTAGATTAAGAAAATGTGGCACATATACACCATGGAATACTATGCAGCCATAATAAATGATGAGTTCATGTCCTTTGTAGGGACTCTGATGAAATTGGAAATCATCATTCTCAGTAAACTATCGCAAGGACAAAAAACCAAACACCGCATGTTCTCACTCAGAGATGGGAATTGAACAATGAGAACACATGGACAGAGAAAGGGGAACATCACACTCTGGGGACTGTTGTGGGTGGGGGGATGTGGGAAGGATAGCATTAGGAGATATACCTAAGGCTAAATGGCGAGTTAATGGGTGCAGCACACCAGCATGGCACATGTATACATATGTAACTTATCTGCACATTGTGCACTTGTGCCCTAAAACTTAAAGTATAATAATAATAATAAAAATCCATCTTTAGGCTAAGCTACGAACATGTAATTAATGCAATTTTTTATTTATACCTAATTTTCATCATTTTATGTGTCAACATTAGTCATTTTAAAGTCACATTCTAGGGATAAGGCAAAATCACCTATGAATTGGCATATTTGTTTATTTCTCTGTGAAAATGTCATTAGTTTTTTCATAATGCAAAAATTTTCAACTCTGTTATACAAAAAACAGAAGAGAATCTTCTTTTCAATTAGATAGTTACCTTGCATACATACCTTGCATTTAATTTTATAGTTACCTTGCACACATACCTTGTGCTATCTATAAAAAATACTAACTGAACTACAGATCTTAAACACTGAAAAAAATTAAGTTTATTATAATTTATTTTATCCTATCAATCAATTGTATTTATGTACAATCTTGAAAGTTTACTGCCATCAACAGTTCTACTACAGTTTCATGTGAAATGGAATTTAGACATTTCTGTGGAACTGTAGGTGTAGTGAAATATTTAGGTAAAATACATCCATGATTTGGCAGCGCTTGTGAAGGGATTCCTCCAAATTGACCTCAATGCTTTTCTTCTCATCAAAATGACCTGGGCCACTCAACATGACTTTTGTTGTTGCTGATGTTCACGCATGTTCTCTTTTACCACAAATTTATGAGTCTGAAAATATCCATTTGACATTGTGGCTTTAGGGCTTTCAAAACCACTGTAGATGTTCTACTCTTCATGCATTATGTACTTAAGTGATGCTACTTTGACTCCCCCAGAGTTTGAGTGGTTTCTTGTTAGCCTCACGGACAGTGCAGCATGGGTCCCAATATAGCAGGACAGACTCCTCTCCAAGGACACCCTTCACTCCTAGCTGCATGATCCTGTGCGTTCCAGGGAAGTTGGATGACACACAGCTTGTTGCTTTTACAAATAAAATTATTGTGTTAATTTTATTTTCATATGGTTTATTGCTAGTGTATAGAAATAGATTTTAGTGTATTGTATTTTATACTGTATGTTTGTTTAATTTGTTTACTAGATTTTATTTCTTGTTGTTTTCTTAAGATTTTCTGTACATGAGACCATGAGATCCATGAGTAGATACTTTTACTTTTATTTTACCACATAAGAATAACTTCATATATATTTTTCTTTTCCAATTATTTTGGATGGAATATCTAGTACTGTATCGAATACAATGATGAAAGTGAGAATCAGTGCTGTACTCCTCATCTTAAAGCTTTTGTTTCCAAAAATTCAGTTGCTGATTGTTATGGGTATTGCATAAAGACATTTCATCATGTGAAACAAATTTGAAGGATGGTTTATTGGATGTTGTTACAATTAAATATGTTAACTAACTTTAAGTATTTTCTGTAACAGTTGAGATAAACATGTACTGTTTTCCCATCATTTAGTTTACATGGTATATTGAAAATGGTTGGCTTCAGAATGTTAAAAACAAACAAACCTTAAATTTTCCTAAAAAATGAATGTAATCATTGAGGTGCATAATGTCTTCCCCATGTAGCAAATTTCATGTACTATTATTTGGTTAAACATGTCTCTAATTATCATATTTATTAACATTTACATTTTGTCCCAGTTATATCATCTGTTTAATTCAATTTTCAATTGGAGTTAATAATAGGTAAGGTTTAGTGTACTCTTATGGGCATTAGGGGTTAGAGATTAGAGTCACAGGTGATATATTTAAAATTCTTTTGAAGGGTTATAGGATAATATTAAGAATGGGATAAAAGTTTGGGATTAGGGATAGGGGTTTACAATTGCAGAAATAAGTTTAGTTTGAGGGTTAGGTCTGGCATTGGATTAGAGGTTAGTGTTGTGGTGGGAGTAGGGATATGATTAGGATTAGGGACAGGGGTAAAGGTTAGTGGTATGTTTAAGACTAGAGTTAGAATAAGGATTAGATGTTACATTTAATGTCAGGTTATGTTTAGGTTTAGGGTAAGAAATAGGCTTACAGTTAGAGGTTGGGGTTAGTGTAGGGTTAGGTTCTGGGTTAACATCACAGTGAGGATTTGGGTTAGCACCAAAGGTGAAAGTTGAGTTGACAGTGAGGGTTAAGGTAAGAGGGTTAGTGCATTAGTGTTAGGGTTTGGGTTTAGGGTTAGTGTTACGAGAGGAATAAAGATTTGGTTTAGGGTTTAGGTTTGATGTCCTGGTTAGGGTTTCATTTTAGCTTTATGGTTAGTGTTTAAGGTTCAGTTTTATTTTTAGGGTTACTGTTTAGCAATTAGGCTTAGGATTAGAGTCGGTTTAGGGTTAGGAGAAGAGGTTAGGGTTTGGCCTAATGTCAGGGTTTAGGTTTAGTGTTATGGTGGGGTTAGGTTTAGGGTTAAATTTGGGATAGAGTTTATTGTATAGGATCATAGTTAGAGTTTAGGTTTTAGTGTTAGAGCTATGGTTGCAGTTGCATTTGAGCTGTGGGTTAGAGTTAGGAGTAGTGTTAGTGTCAGGGTTTTAAGGTTAGGCGTATGTTCAATGCATGGTTAGAATTAGGGTTAGAGGTAGAAGATTTGATTAGGGATATTGGTTAGGTGTTAGGTTACATTTTTAAGGTTTGAGTTTTAGTATTATGGTTAGTGTTAAGGCTGTATTTAGGATGAGGTATGAAGTTAGCTTTATGGGTTAGAGTTAGAGTTACGGGTTAGAGTTCATTGTTTAAAGTTAGTGTTAGAGTTAGGGATTGGTTTAGTATTTAGGTTAGAGTTTTTGTGAGTGTTAGGGTTTAGGGTAGATTTAGGGTCAGGGGTAGGTTTAGGGTTGGTGTAGGTGTAGGGGTATGTATAGTGTTATGGTTTCAGGTAGGGTTACATTTATGTTTAGGCATATGTTTTGTTAATGGTTTGTGTTGAGTTTATGTGAGGATTAGGGTTAGGCTTTCAGGTTTATTGTTAGTGTTTCAGCATTAGAATTGTGAGATATTTTTGGGTTAGATGTCTTTTTCACCCATCTCAACCCATGGCACAATCAGCACACTCTTTCTGCCTTCTGAAGCTCATATGTACTCCATACTTATTTAGATTATTTATTTATTTGTTTATTCATTTTATGTATGTATGTATGCATTTATTTATTTTTGGAGATGGCATTTCACTCTTGTTGCCACAACTGGAGTACTATGATGTGAACTGGGCTTACTGCAAACTCTACCTCCCAGTTTCAAGCGATTGTCTTGCCTCAGCTCCTGAGTAGCTGGGGTTAAAGGCATCCACTATCACACTTAACTAATTTTGTCTTTTTATTAAAGATGGGGTTTCTCCATGTTTGTCAGGCTGGTCTTGAACCTCAACCTCAAGTGATCCACCTGCCTTGGCCTCCAGAAGTGCTGGGATTACACACATGAATCACCATGCCCAGCATCAGACTTTGAAATGACCTTACTTAAAGTGGAACTACAAATTATATGCCACCTCTCCTTTGTGGGTTGTACACTTCTTGGGATTGCACGGTTGCAAATAGATAAGTCTCCTCCAAACTTAAATCTGCAGATACATCTCAACAAACTTCCTACAGATAGAAGCTACCCACTCTGAAACTTCTCTCCACTGAGGCCTTCAGAGATGTTTTAACAACCTGCTTTTCCACTGAAACTGTTCACTCTTGGTCCAGTCTTCACTAAGTGTTGCACAGATGCAGTTATGTCCTGTTTTTGAAATGGAGTTACCCACTTTCTCTCTCCTGAGAGCTGTACCTTCACTCAATAAAGGATCTTGAGTATTCTGCTGTTGTCCAAATACCTCATTCTCTCTGGATATGCAGCAAGAACTCAGGACCCACTTAATGGTGCACAAGGCTGAAACACAGAAACCCACACTTATAAAATTGTTGGTCACAGGAAAAAAAAAAAGATAGAAGAGGTTCAGCCCTTAAAGAACCCAGGCTGCAACCTTTTCCAAGCCAGGGCTGTAACACCATCTTTGGAGCTTTGCAGTTTCTGGAATTTCTAAGCTTCTGGATGCCACTGCATTCCTCAGGCCCTCTGGAGGAAACAGCTTGTGTTATGCCTGATTCAGCCAAATATATGTAGGGACCTGGCTCCTGAGCTGGCACCTGGAACATCTCACCTTATCATTGCTGACTTGCCTAGAGGTGGGACGTGGCTGGACTCAAAAGTTGCTCACTCAGGCATCTCTCCCTACTCTGTGCCTGGCTCACCCATAGCAGGAATGGGTGATACTGTTTAGGGCTATTAAAACAAATTAGTTCATCTTGCAGCTAATGATGTATTTTGCTCAGCACAGTTTTTGTGTCCTGAGCAGACAGACTGACGATTAAAACTTACCAATTTTCCTTTGCATATCCTTGAACATAGATTCTATTCCTTGTGCTGAGATTCAGATTCTTTTGGCACATCACACTCTCTCATTGGCCTGTTTCAACTTCATTTTAATGTTATAGTAAATAAGGGCATTACTTTTCTCTAGCACAGCTGAATTATGTGAAGCAAATCCCTTAATTTGAATCATAACCACTTGGGGAAAAAGTTGCAGTTCAAGACACCTGAGAGACCAGTTCTTTGGCACATGGCTCCCATGCTTTAAGCTTTCTCCCACCAATCAACATTACCTTGGCCGATGCTTCACCCATCATCTTGGGAAATTTAATGGTAAACAAGCCACCTGGGTTCTGTCCAAAAGTCATATAAGGGGTTTAAAACCAAGTGCTTTAACCAAATCACAAAGAGGCAGTATGGATGCAGTTAGTCAAATGGCTGGGCTATTGGCTGACACAATAGGCTTCCTAAACTGAACGAAACTATTCACAATGTTCTTTATGGTATCCACTATTTCAATACTTGCTCTCTTTCTGTCATTTCTTAAATGCACACAAAATCAAGACCTCAGCAAAGGACACAGCCAGCTGCACTGGGCAGCATAAGCTTCCTGTCATCTGCAGCATCCCTATGCAGAACATTCTCATTTTTTTTTCATTACTTCTATATTTAGTGAGTTATTCTCAGTCAATCCTGTTGATAGCACTTTCTGGGTAAAGCCATCGTTTTTCCTCATCGAAATGTCTCCGAGTCTACTGGCATTTTCTGTTAGCCTTATGGTAAAATATATGCTTTTGATAAAAGGCTGGTCTTTTTCATCATCAATAATCTTTCTTTGCCCCCGTCTCACACTTAGAACAAATATATGCAAGCTTTTTGTTCTGTTGGCTGTTCATGGAATTGCTTATACCAATGTACCATCCTTCCTAGCTAGGCCTGTAACCATGGAAGCAGTAACTGAGCCAGACTCGTGAGACATAAGTGGGTATATCTTGCACCTGTTCTCTCCTCCAGTCTTTTCTGCATCAGGATATAATACAGCTCTGAAGGGATTCTTAGCTGCCAACTTGAGCACCGTGGTGTCCTGCTGATCCAGCAAAATAGGATCCAGTTTCCTGAGTTATTGAAATCCACTGTGTTCTTGCTGTTAAAGGGGCTCTGAGGTGCAAGAGTCTTGATAGTTTAATTTCCTAGCTCCATATTCCTTGGGTCGAAGAGAGGTAAAATTGTGTTTCTCCTAGCATTGTGGTTGGTAGCAAACAACTGGCAGTTTCAGATGTGTGGTGTTTGCAAGTCACTAGCATTTTAGGAAAGTTCTTTAAAAAGTTGGAGTTGGTAGATTTGGAAGTTCCTTTTCTGGCCTTGCTTGAAAATGTTCAAAATGTTCTACTTATTTGCCAACCATGCCCTTCTTTTTCTGTTTTTTTAATCTGTCATCTGTTAAAGTCATAAATACATTTTTCACAGTTTACGAATTGCTGCTCTGCTTCTCAAGTGTCATTCTGTTTGCCATAGCCTTTCCACTGAAAGAAATACTATGTCTTCCCATTTTTGTCTTGTCCTTTGTCAACAACAGTTTCAACCTCAAACTCCTGGGATGCCATGAAGGAAGAGATAGGATTGGAGCAATTACTGTGTCATTTTTCTTTCTGTTGAGTCTCCATGTTGTCACTGCTTTCTGCCTCCATTGCTGCACCAGCCCTGGGTATGGATGAGCCTGTTCCACTTTGTGGCCACTGGTGTAGTAAAAGTTGTGTGAAGAAGCAGCTATGCTATGTACCTTAGTATCTCCCAACTTATTCCATGGTGGGACAGCTGAGGCTTCTGTTTATCATGCCAAGGTGTCTGGCTAGGTAGCCTCAGGTACTCCTACTTTCTGGTGTGGTGCAGAGATCTTTCTTCCTGGCTATAACTCTTTGTTTTGTAGTTGCTCCAGTGATTATATTGAACATTCTAAAAGTAAAACACTTCTAAAATCACATTAGTTTATTCTCACTTAACATAAAAAACCCTTACTCCTTTATACCATGGCCTGCTTTATTTCAGTTATTGAGTTCTCAAAATTATAACAATATGCATTCTATCTCAAAAACACAAGCTAGTGAGTTTTTTTAATATAATAGTGTATTAAATTATGTGGAGAACATATTGTGAAGCTGCACATTGTTAATCTTTTTATCTTTTATAATTGTTCTTATATTTATCTTTACTTTATTCTTTGTTTGTTAATAGTGCTGTTCAGTGTCCTTTCATTTTACCCTGGAATAATCCATAAGGCATTTCTGAAATGGTTGTCTACTGGCAAAAGAATGTGACTCTTATTTGGGAATTTCATAACTTCTCCCTCACTTTTGATGGACACTTTGTTTAAACATTACTTTTATCTTTGAAAGCTTTTTCTTACTGCACTTGGAATATATGAGTCCTCTGAATTTTCAGTTAAGAAATTCCTCTATTATTTGTGAGGGTTTTTTGTACATTACTAGTCAAGATTTCTCTTTCTGCTTTGAAGATTCTCTTTGTCTTTGTTTTAGACAGTTTAACTATCATGTACATTTGAGTGTGTTTCTTTGAGTTTATTTTACTTGGAGTTTGTTGAGTTTCTTAGGTATTTATTACCTTAAATTTGTGACTTGTTTGACCACTTTTTTAGTCTCCCTATTTCTTGGTCTCTTCTTGAATTTCCAAAATGAATAAGTAGGTCTGCTTGATGGTGTCACAATGGTTTCTAGACTGTTTTCACATTTCTTTATTTTTTTCTCTTCTTGACTTAATAATTTCATTTGCCTCTTTTATTCAATTTGCTGACATTTTGTTCTATATGCTCAACTCCCTTTTAAATGTCTGTAGTAATTATTTATTTATTTGAGATGGAATCTTTCTCTGTCACCGAGCTGGAGTGCAGTGGCACAATCTTGGCTCACTCCAACCTCTGCGTACTGGGTTCGAATGATTCTCCTGCCTCAGCCTCTTGAGTATCTGGGACTACAGATATTTGTCACCACACTCAGCTAATTTGTGTATTTTTAGTACAGATGGGGTTTCATCATATTTCCCAGCATTGTCATGACTTCTTGACCTTATGGTCTGCCACCTAGGCCTCCCGAAGTGCTGCGATTGCATGCCTCTACTAATTTATTTATTTATTTATTTTTTTGTAGTTTTAGTAGAGATGGAGTTTCACCATGTTAGTCATGATGGTTTCAGTCTCCTGACCTCTTGATTCACCCAACTCAGTCTCTCAATGTCATGAGATTACAGGTGTGAGCCAGCACG
Source organism: Pongo abelii (assembly GCF_028885655.2). Taxonomy (NCBI): domain Eukaryota; kingdom Metazoa; phylum Chordata; class Mammalia; order Primates; family Hominidae; genus Pongo; species Pongo abelii. The sequence goes on along the minus strand of NC_072009.2, from coordinate 39,603,684 downwards.
CCCAGCTGTGAATTTTAATGTCAGTTGTTTCATTTTCATCTCCAGACTTTTTTTTTTCCTGAGAGCCACTGAACCTGGCCCAGAATTTTTTTCTAAGTTTGAAAATAAGTTTTCTTGCTTTCCTAAGAACCTGTATTATTTCAGTTTCAATCTCTGTTTCTTTGAACATAAAGTAAGACATGCATAGACATCACATCTGTGAATTTTTCTTCCCAAGATACATTTGTGCCAGTCTGTGTGTTTTTACACAAGAGCTCACATTAACTGTTATTACAAGTAAAAAAATTACATACTGTGACATTTACTTACCTTTTTTATATGTTCTTTTTCTTATTTGATCCTCAATTACTCCTTTGTCCATTAAAAAAAGTTAACTTTTTAAAAGTTTTTTCTGTATTTTCATGTGATAATTAATTATATTTGGACTTTAACTATATTCTAAAATAATATAGACTTTGAATAATATTAAATTTTTTGAATAATCTAAATTTTAAGTTCAACAGTATAAGTATATGCTGCTCTTATTCTTTTCTATCTTTCTCAGTATAACTTGTCTCAGATTATATCGGTACACCCTGAGTATCCATTATAGTAAATTTGTAACTTTTTATGTAATAGCTGCCTATGAAATCTGTAATAGCAATAGCTAAATTTGCCAGGATTGCAATAGCATTTTTCATTTTTTTAAGGGAATGTTTAATCACACATTATTTTAGCTTTTCTATATCTAGACATTTTTTGCTTGAATATCAATTTTACAAGAAATAGATTTTCTTCATTTCTCCAACGTGTTTTTTTTTTAGTTATTGATAGCTTAGAATGCATTCCATTAAGACGTTAACATTATGAATAAGAGCAACATGAAAGCTATTATTTAAAAAAACTGGATCTGTATTAACAAATCTGTTGTATTGTCTATTGTATGAAATAACTGTATTCTTGCTTTCAACAACTTAAAATTTTGTTTGTGACCAATTCCAGGCATTTTTCAACCAAGAGTGACTTCTGAGTTTAGCAAAACAGAAATAAAAATATGTTTCATCAATTCTTTATTTACCTTCTAGAAAGACTACAACAAAAACAATAAATTAGCACACAAGTGCTTCTTCACTCCTCCCTGAATTAGGAATGAAGGCCTGAAATGGAAAATGCAGATTTCAATTTTGAAGGCTTCGCCTGTGCCTGGGAGGCAGTATGGCAATGCAAAAAAATATTTACTACTTTAAAATTGTCTCTTTTGATGCTTTGCTTTGTTGATACAAACTACTGATTTACAGGGTACGGAGAGTTTTTGATTAGTTTGATGTTTCTTTGAATGGTTTGAAGCTGCCAACCCTGCAGTTTTGCCTTTATTTTTATTTGGGAAGCACTGATTATTTTAAACTCTCAGAGATTATTTTTTTTTAGGTGATCTATGATTTGTCCTATGAAAATATTGTTTAAAATAGTTAAATTGAATTTTATACTTTTAATTTGTGTTTATAATTGTTAGGTTTTTGTTTTGGTGGTTATGGTATGAAGTTTATTGTTTGCTTTTAATTAACTGATGTTATCAATTTCATATAAAAGGCAAGGGCAATATTCTCTATTATGAATTACATCTTGGTTTCATATAAAATATTTATACAACTATTTGTTTCCAAAGTGACTTTCAAGTACATATCTAAATAAAACAATAATGGAATAATTATATAGGCATGCAGCAAGATCTACAAGTTTGACGATCTCTGACAGAAGCCTGAATAAATTGTTTGAAAAACAACCAGGTCACTGTGCATGGAGCAGACTGTGGAAGGAAAATGACTGTAGACAATGAGATTATAGGGGTAACACACAGTCATTGTGATTATCTAGGGTTTCCATAGGTCAGTATATTTTACTTTAGTTTCACTTTAAGCCAAGTTAATGACTGGAAGTGGAAGTGGTAAGGTTGTTACTAGCATCTAGTGCCAAGAGGCTAGAAATGCTGTTGAATACCTTAAAATCCAGTCTCAGCACCTTTGAGAAATTAACGGTATTGAACCATCTCTCCAGAAAATTGTGAAAAAAAAAAAAGAAGCATACTTTTAAAAAACATTGATTTTATATTTTCAACGTTACTTAACTCAATCTTTGGTTTCTGTAAATCAGAAGGATTTTAAGAAGCTCTTTTAAAGTTCAGTTGATTCAAGTTAGGGTAAGTATTAGTAAAGTGAAGTCAGTTCAGTTAATCAATGATTAGAAAGTAAACTATAGGCTAGGTGCAGTGGCTATAATCCCAGTACTTTGGGAGGCCAAGGTGGGCCGATCACAAGGTCAGGACATCAAGATCATCCTGGCTAACATGGTGAAACCTTGTATCTACTAAAAATAAAAAAATAAAAAATAAAATTAGCTGGGCATGGTGAGGGGGGCCTGTAGTCCCAGGTACTCAGGAGGCTGAGGCAGGAGAATGGCGTGGACCCAGGAGGTGGAGCTTGTGGTAAGCTGAGGTGGTGCCACTGCACTCCAGCCTGGGTGACAGAGCAAGACTCCATCTCCGAAAAAAAAAAAGTAAACTATTTCATTTTTTCTCCCCCTTTCTTTTACGTTACTTTAAAATATTTCTGTAAAACACTAATATAGGAAAATAAAACCCTAGGCACACTATTTTTGGGATACCACGGACAACACTCAATGGCTTTTGGGATAGAACTAATCTTGAATACAACTGGAAGTCATACAGAATACAGATTTGTATATGTGCATTTGTGCACTTCATTATGCATACAGACTGGGCATAATGATTGTCATAAGACTAATATTAAATGTTTCTTATGACATAAAAGTTGCTGAGATTTTACAATAACCAAGCCAAATGGAAACCGAGATTTCAAGGATTATAGCCAGGGTTAGAGAATTCTAGCTGTTGAGTAGAATGAAAGCTCAAGCATCTTCTAGGAGAGGCCATCACTGTTGCCTAATCAGCATGGTGATTATCTCTGCAGAAACAGGTGAAAAGGCTGATGGCAGTATGAATCTCATTCTTCCTGGATGCAGAAACATAATTTGAGATTATCTGAATGGCAGGGCTGAATGACCTGGAACTCAAACAGGGATAAAAGTTTCCCCTGTCTTATCACATTATGGTAAGACAAAAATAAAACAACAGCTGTGGCCCTTCAGTGTGCACAGACCTAGGAGCTCTCAAAGCCAGGGTGGGCTGTCACACCCTTTGTGGCTTTGCGTTTTCCAGCATCTCCAAGCTTCTGGGTTTCAGTACATTCCCCAGTATCAGCTGTGGAAGCTGCTTGCAGTAGGACTGGTCCAGCTGCAGCTTTTCAATGATCTAGCAGTTCTGTTGGCAACTAAAACTTCCTGGCCTGATACAGCTGGCATGACTGACCTTGTTTAGCAGCTGGAGCCCATACTTGCTCATACACCCCTCACCACTAATCCATGTTTGCCCTTGGCAGGTGATAAATCCTGGCTGTTAATGCCAGATGAGTGCAGCATGTCAGATAGTGTGTGTAGAACAACTTAGCAGGTCTGATTAAAGCTCAGGGAAAGGCACCACAGGCCACAGAGGTTTTCATCTGGCAAATTGATGCCCCTAAAATCCCATAGCAAAAAAAGCATAGCTGGTTATTTTTAAATGACTTACTTCTTTTGGTTCTTGAAATAATGACTATTCAGTGTCCTACATTTTGGTATCTTTTAACGTCTTTTGCAAATGATTATATTTCAAAATTTTTACAAAATCAAATTTGAAAGATTATTTGCGTTGAATCACCTGATCCATCTTATGTACACTGCATTTTTTTTAAAACAGAGTTTCAGTTTTGTCATCCAAGCTGGAGTGCAATGGCATTTTCTCAGCTCACTGTACCTCCTGCCTCTGCCTCCTGTGGAGCTGAAATTACAGGCACCATCCACGGTGCCCAGCATGACATTGAAAACCAGATTAGCATTCTCCTAGTAGATTATGAAGCTTACTTATGAAAGAGTATTTCTAATTCCTGGACTTTGATGTTTTGTACTTATATAATTTCTGATTGAGAGTCACTTTTGCTCAGGATTATAATATGATGAGCAGCATGTCTGACGTTTTCTGCTAAATTCAATAGTAACATCCATTTTCTGTGGTTGAAATACCCTAATATGTTTTTGTCTCATGGAATATAAATTGTTGACATTTACTATTCTAGAGAGTTCTGAAGAAGAAATTAAAAACCACATTTTCAAATTTTGCAGAGGCCGGGGGGTGGTGCTTCACACCTGTAGTCCAAGTACATTTGATGACTGAGGCTGGAGGATCATCTGAGTTTAAGAGTTGTAGACCAGCCTGGTCAATAGGGTGAAACCTCGTCTTCACTAAAATTACAAACATACACACATAGAAAAATCAGCTGGGCATGGTGGTGGACAGCTGTAATCCCATCTACTTGGGAGGCTGAGGCAGGAAAGTCGCTTAAATCTGGGAGGTGGAGGTTGCAGTGAGCTGAGATCACACCATTGCAGTCCAGCCTGTATGAAAAGAGCAAACCACTGTCTTAAAAAAAAAAGTGCAGAAATTTTATATGAGATCTCATTTTTCTCTAATTTTTGGCTATTCTAACATCCTGAAATTTTCTCTAACTTGCTGCTATTCTAACATTCTGTCATTTGTGAAATATACCAGGGTGTCCTGCATGTACCATGGAACTTAATATAAAACAATACTAAATTAATTAAACACAAATAATTTTTTTTTTCTGGATGTGAGGTTACAGTAGCTTTGAAATGTGTGCCAAACTTTATTTAAAACATTTTGTAATTACAAATCAGCATTGTCACAAACTTCATTGAAAAGCAAATAAGTAGCATATCTCAATTTTTAGCTGATTGAATTTCTTTTCTTTTCTTTTTAGAAAGAAATCTCACACTGTCTCTTTGGCTGGAGTGCAGTGCTGCAATCTTAGCCCACTGCAACCCCCTGCCTCCCAGCTTCAAGTGTTTATTCTTCATCAGCTTCTTGAATAGCTGAGAATACAGATGCACACCACCACACCTGATGGATTTTTACCATATTGGCCATGCTTGTCTCAAGCTCCAGAGCTCAAGTACCCTGCCTGTCTTGGCCTCCAAAAGTATAGGAATTACATGTGTGAATCACCACACCTGGCCTCTGACTGAATTTCTAATTCAAAAAAAATCTGTCTTGCAAAACCTTATTTTCCATATTATCTTTTTGATGTGTTTCTTTATATGTCTCATAAATAAAATGGTATAATTTTAATGTATTTTCTTGTAAGTGAAAATGAATTTATTTTTATTAATATGTAATAAAAATAGTAAGTATATTTAGCATGATTTTTTTTTTGGCTGCGTGTAAAGTTATGAGGTTGTAGAAATTTCTTTAAAAAACTAATTTGGATAATTAATTACATTAGTTCATTGTACTCAGGTTATTTTCCTCAGGATTTTCTTTTGTAAGAAAACTCAAAATTGCTTCAAGATACATTGAGATGTTCAATTAGGTGAAATAAACTTAAAGGTATTGTCTTTGAAAAGAAAGTTTTTATAAGCTATATTTTCTACCAATAATATGTGATTATTTTTTTCTAACATACTAGAAATTAATTTTTTTCATTTTCCCTGCACCTAGAGTTCAACTGCAATATATGAGAAGCAAAGAACTGTTAACCAAGAAGGTTGTTCCAGTCCGTAAGTCACCCATTACCATCAACCCTGGTTTTGAGCTACCTGCAGCACCAGCTATTGGCTGTGTAAAAAATCTCACAGTGATGCTAGACTGTTTGACTGAAACATTTTACATAGACAAAGTAAAAACTGTGAGTATTTTAAATTATAAAGCAGTTTTGTTCATTAATCATACTTTTGTTTAAAATTCTATTGTTTCATTTAGAAAAATTAACTCAGGGTTTCCTCTGTTTTGGGTTAACTAGTTTACCATTTTGTAGTCACCAGGTATATAATTAAAACCATTTAAGTAAGAGAACATTAATTTTTTAACAAGCATGTATTTCTTAACTTCTCTCCTATAGTTGGTTTTGGTACTTTACCACAGTTGGTCTTATTTAGTCATATGTGAAAAAAAAATATTAATCCTTTAGAGTAAAAGAAATCTAATTTAATGCTACAAAATTTTATATTAAAATATATTCATTTAAAAGATTTTCACAACCGAAACGTTAAAGTTGCTTAATGTATTTTAATTATATTCTGAGAGGTATCTTTTTAAAAAATCATAATGTGAGAAGAGAACATTTGAGTGCATTTTGTTACTTTTAAATGTCCATATTAGTTAAGCAAAATGGGTGGCAATGTTGAAATCTTACACAAAACTGAAACTCAGAGTGGGAGTCAATGTAAGTAAGTTAAAAAGTACGAACAGGAAATTTCATTAATTTGAAGAGAAACCTGACGGTTAAGAATATAATTAACAACAGCATTCTGTACAGATATTTAATTGGAAATATGAAATTATATTTGTTTATGTTTCTTCTGTATGAGTATATTTTTTAGTACATTGTAGGAGTTTCTAGCTAAACTCACTTATTGAAAGTTCAGATCTTTATGTGTTCTGTAGGATCTATGTAGACAGAAGAATTTCCTTTTTGAAAGCACTTTTTTTTTGTTATTTTGTTTTACTATTGTATTGGAATAGTAAATATAAATTTAACCAAACACTATTTTTGTTAAACTATTTAGCCACTGTTTTCTTGTGATTAGTATATATTTTCAAATATATAAGAGGACATGCAGTAAAAACTATGAACTTGTCACCAATAATATATTTCTGGTCCAGAGATTTTCTTTTAGGTATATGCACTTCTCCAAACCCTTACCTATTTTTTTTTTTTTTTACAGAAATCAGCATATGCACTATACATTATGGTAAACTTTGTTTTGTACTTAGTCACACACCTGTCAATACATGAAGATCTGTTTAATTTTCTTTTGTAGCTACATAACTTGCAGTTCAATGTGCTCTAATTTATGCCATCCACCTCTAAGACAGAGTGATGTGTAAGCTGTATTCAGTTTTACAAAAAGTAGCATTTAAAATTTTCACAGGTATTTTAAAGACACCATCAAATTGTATTCTTCTCACAATACAACTGTGAACGTATATAAAGCAATTATCACTATTAGCTGAGGAAGAAAGTGATAATTATGTGAATGTTATAGTTTTTATGAGTTGGAACAATAATTTAAATGAAGTGTTCAATTAAAACTGAGAAAACCCTAATGTTCTACTTATATAAAGTTCTGATGAAAGTGTATTGGATAGATTTATTTTAAGTGCAAAAGTTTTTTAATATGTAAAGTCATAATGATTAATGCTAAGTCTCTGTTTAACACATGAGAATTTAATATTATATCATCGTGTATGACTCTTTCTAATAAAATTATTACAAAAGCAATGCCATTAAAAAGTGTGGACTTAAAAATTCTGTATTTAATCGTCTTTATAGTGGCTCACATTGCTGATATAAAAGTTTAAAGTACTCTTTCAAAATGCCTGTGTTAACCTTACAGAATAAATTTCACAACCCAATTAAGAGAACAATGGGTAAAATCATTATTTTTGTTGCAAAAGTGTTATTTTTTCATAGCTTGTGAAGCACTCAAAGAGTAGGACTATCTGCCCCCTGTTGGATCCTGCCCACCAAAAAGATTGGTGGAACTCAGAGAAGCTGCTGCTACTTTTCACATAAATTCTGTGATCCAGAAACTATACATAATCCTAGTCATCAGAAACAGTTTTTCTACAATTGAAAAGGCAGTGATAAAGATGTTGATTGTTCAAAGATGAGAAAAAAATTGTAATGTATCTTTTAATTATTGTTTTTTAGTATTCTGATAGTAGACACTGTTGTTCTTCCTGAGATTAGTGTACTTTCATGAGATTTTTATCAGGACTGCAATTTGATGGTATGGCTAGAATATGTGAGATACTATGATTGGCATATTTATTGTGCTCACTATCTAGTAATTTGAATTTTTTAAAAATTTTATTATTATTATACTTTAGGTTTCATGGTACATGTGAACAATGTGCAGGTTAGTTACATATGTATACATGTGCCATGCTGGTGCGCTGCACCCACTAACTCGTCATCTAGCATTAGGTATACCTCCCAATGCTATCTCTCCCCCCTCCCCCCACCCCACAAATGTCCCGAGAGTGTGATGTTCCCCTTCCTGTGTCCATGTGTTCTCATTGTTCAATTCCCACCTATGAGTGAGAATATGCAGTGTTTGGTTTTTTGTTCTTGCGATAGTTTACTGAGAATGATGATTTCCAATTTCATCCATGACCCTACAAAGGACATGAACTCATCCTTTTTTATGGCTGCATAGTAATCCATGGTGTATATGTGCCACATTTTCTTAATCCAGTCTATCATTGTTGGACATTTGGGTTGGTTCCAAGTCTTTGCTATTGTGAATAATGCCGCCATAAACATACGTGTGCATGTGTTTTTATAGCAGCATGATTTATAGTCCTTGGGTATATACCCAGTAATGGGATGGCTGGGTCAAATGGAATTTCTAGTTCTAGATCCCTGAGGAATCGCCACACTGACTTCCACAAGGGTTGAACTAGTTTACAGTCCCACCAACAGTGTAAAAGTGTTCCTATTTCTCCAAATCCTCTCCAGCACCTGTTGTTTCCTGACTTTCTAATGATTGCCATTCTAACTGGTGTGAGATGGTATCTCATTGTGGTTTTGATTTGCATTTCTCTGATGGCCAGTGATGGTGAACATTTTTTCATGTGTCTTTTGGCTGCATAAATGTCTTCTTTTGGGAAGTGTCTGTTCACCTCCTTTGCCCATTTTTTGATGGGGTTGTTTGTTTTTTTCTTGTAAATTTGTTGGAGTTCATTGTAGATTCTGGATATTAGCCCTTTGTAAGATGAGTAGGCTGCAAAAATTTTCTCCCATTTTGTAGGTTGCCTGTTCACTCTAATGGTAGTTTCTTTTGCTGTGCAGAAGCTCTTGAGTTTAATTAGATCCCAATTGTCAATTTTGGCTTTTGCTGCCATTGCTTTTGGTGTTTTAGACATGAAGTCCTTGCCCATGCCTATGTCCTGAAAGGTAATACCTAGGTTTTCTTCTAGGGTTTTTATGGTTTTGGGTTTCACATTTAAGTCTTTAATCCATCTTGAATTGATTTATGTATAAAGTGTAAGGAAGGGATCCAGTTTCAGCTTTCTGCATATGGCTAGACAGTTTTCCTGGCACCATTTTTTAAATAGGGAATCATTTCCCCTTTTCTTGTTTTTCTCAGGTTTGTCAAAGATCAGATAGTTGTAGATATGTGGCACTATTTCTGATGGCTCTGTTCTGTTCCATTGATCTATATCTCTGTTTTGGTACCAGTACCATGCTGTTTTGGTTACTGTAGCCTTGTAGTATAGTTTGAAGTCGGGTAGTGTGATGCCTCCAGCTTAGTTCTTTTGGCTTAGGATTGACTTGGCAATGCAGGCTCTTTTTTGGTTCCATATGAACTTTAAAGTAGTTTTTTCCAATTCTGTGAAGAAATTCATTGGTAGCTTGATGGGGATGGCATTGAATCTGTAAACTACCTTGGGCAGAATGGCCATTTTCACAATATTGATTCTTCCTACCCATGAGCATGGAATGTTCTTCCATTTGTTTGTATCCTCTTTTATTTCCTTGAGCAGTGGTTTGTAGTTCTCCTTGAAGAGGTCCTTCACATCCCTTGTAAGTTGGATTCGTAGGTATTTTATTCCCTTTGAAGCAGTTGTGAATGGGAGTTCACTCATGATTTGGCTCTCTGTTTGTCTGCTGTTGGTGTATAAGAATGCTTGTGATTTTTGTACACTGATTTTGTATCCTGAGACTTTGCAGAAGTTGCTTATCAGCTTGGGATTTTGGGCTGAGATGATGGGGTTTTCTAGATATACGATCACGTCGCCTGCAAACAGGGACTATTTGACTTCCTCATTTCCTAATCGAATACCCTTTCTTTCCTTCTCCTGCCTAATAACCTTTGCCAGAACTTCCAACACTATGTTGAATAGAACTGGTGAGAGAGGGCAACGCTGTCTTGTGCCAGTTTTGAAACGGAACGCTTCCAGTTTTTGCCCATTCAGTATGATATTGGCTGCGGGTTTGTCATAGATAGCTCTTATTATTTTGAGTTACGTCCCATCAATACCTAATTTATTGAGAGTTTTTAGCATGAAGGGTTGTTGAATTTTGTCAAAGGTCTTTTCTGCATCTATTGAGATAATCCTGTGGTTTTTGTCTTTGGTTCTGTGTATATGCTGGATTACATTTATTGATTTGCATATATTGAACCAGCCTTGCATCCCAGGGATGAAGCCCACTTGATCATGGTGGATAAGCTTTTTGATGTGCTGCTGGATTCTGTTTGCTAGTATTTTATTGAGGATTTTTGCATCAATGTTCATCAAGGATATTGGTCTAAAATTCTCTTTTTTGGTTGTGTCTCTGCCCGGCTTTGGTATCAGGATGATGCTGGCCTCATAAAATGAGTTAAGGAGGATTCCCTCTTTTTCTATTGATTGGAATAGTTTCAGAAGGAATGGTACCAGTTCCTCCTTGAACCTCCGGTAGAATTCGGCTGTGAACCCATCTGGTCCTGGACTTTTTTTGGTTGGTAACCTACTGACTATTGCCACAATTTCAGCTCCTGTTATTGGTCTATTCAGGGATTCAACTTCTTCCTGGATTAGTCTTGGGATGTTGTAGGTGTTGAGGAATTTATCCATTTCTTCTAGATTATCTGCATGGCGGTGTTTGTGGTATTCTCTGATGGTAGTTTGTATTTCTGTGGGATCAGTGGTGATATCCCCTTTATCATTTTTTATTACATCTATTTGATTCTTCTCTCTTTTTTTCTTTATTAATCTTGCTAGTGGTCTATCAATTTTGTTGCTCCTTTCAAAAAACCAGCTCCTGAATTCATTAATTTTTTGAAGGGTTTTTTGTGTCTCTATTTCCTTCAGTTCTGCTCTGATTTTAGTTATTTCTTGCCTTCTGCCAGCTTTTGAATGTGTTTGCTCTTGCTTTTCTAGTTCTTTTAATTGTGATGTTAGGGTGTCAATTTTGGATCTTTCCTGCTTTCTCTTATGGGCATTTAGTGCTATAAATTTCCCTCTACACACTGCTTTGAATGCATCCCAGAGATTCTGGTATGTTGTGTCTTGGTTCTCATTGCTTTCACAGAACATCTTTATTTCTGCCTTCATTTCGTTATGTACCCAGTAGTCATTCAGGAGCAGGTTGTTCAGTTTCCATTTAGTTGAGTGTTTTCAAGTGAGATTCTTAATCCTGAGTTCTAGCTTGATTGCACTGTGATCTGAGAGATAGTTTGTTATAATTTCTGTTCTTTTACATTTACTGAGGACAGCTTCACTTCCAACTATGTGATCAATTTTGGAATATGTGTGGTGTGGTGTTGAAAAAAATGTATATTCTGTTGATTTGGGGTGGAGAGTTCTGTAGATGTCTATTAGGTCCACTTGGTGCAGAGCTGAGTTCAATTCCTGGGTATCCTTGTTGACTTTCTTTCTTGTTGATCTGTCTAATGTTGACAGTGGGGTGTTAAAGTCTCCCATTATTAAAGTGTGGGAGTCCAAGTCTCTTTGTAGGCCACTCAGGACTTGCTTTATGAATCTGGGTGCTCCTGTATTTGGTGCATATATATTTAGGATAGTTAGCTCTTCTTGTTGAATTGATCCCTTTACCATTATGTAATGGCCTTCTTTGTCTCTTTTGATCTTTTTTTGGTTTAAATTCTGTTTTTTCAGAGACTAGGATTGCAACCCCTGCCTTTTTTTGTTTTCCATTTGCTTGGTAGATCTTCCTCCATCCTTTTATTTTGAGCCTATGTGTGTCTCTGCACATGAGATGAGTTTCCTGAATACAGCACACTGATGGTCTTGAGTCTTTATCCAATTTGCCAGTCTGTGTCTTTTAATTGGAGAATTTAGTCCATTTACATTGAAAGTTAATATGGTTTTGTGTGAATTTGATCCGGTCATTATGATGTTAGCTGGTTATTTTGCTCGTTAGTTGATGCAGTCTCTTCCTAGTCTTGACGGTCTTTACATTTTGGCATGATTTTGCAGTGGCTGGTACTGATTGTGCCTTTCCATGTGTAGTGCTTCCTTCAGGAGCTCTTTTAGGGCAGGCCTGCTGGCGACAAAATCTCTCAACATTTGCTTGTCTGTAAAGGATTTTATTTCTCCTTCACTTATGATGCTTATTTTGGCTGGATATGAAATTCTGGGTTGAAAATTCTTTTGTTTAAGAATGTGGAATATTGGACCCCACTCTCTTCTGGCTTGTAGGGTTTTTGCCAAGAGATCCGCTGTTAGTCTGATGGGCTTCCCTTTGAAGGTAACCCGACCTTTCTCTCTGGCTGCCCTTGTCATTTTTTCCTTCATTTCAACTTTGGTGAATCTGACTGTTATGTGTCTTGGAGTTGATCTTCTCGAGGAGTATCTTTGTGGTGTTCTCTGTGTTTCCTGAATCTGAATGTTGGCCTGCCTTGCTAGATTGGGGAAGTTCTCCTGGATAATATCCTGCAGAGTGTTTTCCAATTTGGTTCCATTCTCCCTGTCACTTTCAGGTACACCAATCAGACGTAGATTTGGTCTTTTCACATAGTCCCACATTTCTTGGAGGCTTTGCTCTTTTCTTTTTATTCCTTTTTCTCTAAACTTCCCTTCTCACTTCATTTCATTCATTTCCTCTTCCATGGCTGATACCTTTTCTTCCATTTGATCGCATTGGCTCCTGTGGCTTCTCCATTCCTCACTTAGTTCTCGAGCCTGGGTTTTCAGCTTCATCAGCTCCTTTAAGCACTTCTCTGTATTGGTAATTCTAGCTATACATTCTTCTAAATTTTTTTCAAAGTTTTCAACTTCTTTGCCTTTGGTTTGAATATCCTCCCATAGCTCAGAGTAATTTGATCGTCTGAAGCCTTCTTCTCTGAGCTCATCAAAGTCATTCTCCGTCCAGCTTTGTTCCATTGCTGGTGAGGAACTGCGTTCCTTTGGAGGAGGAGAGGCACTCCGCTTTTTAGAGTTTCCGGTTTTTCTGCTCTGTTTTTTCCCCATCTTTGTGGTTTTACCTACTTTTGGTCTTTGATGATGGTGATGTACAGATGGGTTTTTGGTGTGGGTGTCCTTTCCGTTAGTTTTCCTTCTAACAGACAGGACCCTCAGCTGCAGGTTTGTTGGAGTACCCAGCCGGCTGTGTGAGGTGTCAGTCTGCCCCTGCTGCGGGGTGCCTCCCAGTTAGGCTGCTCAGGGGTCAGGGGTCAGGAACCCACTTGAGGAGGCAGTCTGCCCGTTCTCAGATCTCCAGCTGTGTGCTGGGAGAACCACTGCTCTCCTCAATGTGGTCAGACAAGGACATGTAAGTCTGCAGTGGTTACTGCTGTCTTTTTCTTTGTCTGTGCCCTGTCCCAAGACTTGGAGCCTACAGAGGCAGGCAGGCCTCCTTGAGCTGTGGTGGGCTCCACCCAGTTCAAGTTTCCGGGCTGCTTTGTTTACCTAAGCGAGCCTGGGCAATGGCTGTCACCCCTCCCCCAGCCTTGCTGCCGCCTTGCTGTTTTATCTCAGACTGCTGTGCTAGCAATCAGCGAGACTCCGTGGGCGTCGGACCCTCTGAGCCAGGGGCAGGCTATAATCTCCTGGTGCACCATTTCCTAAGCCCATCGGAAAAGCACAGTATTTGGGTGGGAGTGGCCCGATTTTCCAGGTGGTTTCTGTCACCCCTGGAGAGGGCACTCCCTGAACCCTTGTGCTTCCTGAGTGAGGTAATGCCTCACCCTTCTTTGGCTCATGCACGGTGTGATCACCCACTGACCTGTGCCCACTGTCTGGCACTCCCTAGTGAGATGAACAGGGTACCTCAGATGGAAATGCAGAAATCACCCATCTTCTGCGTCAGTCACTCTGGGAGCTGTAGACCGGAGCTCTTCCTATTAGGCCATCTTGGCTCCTCCCCTGAAATTTTAGTTAATAATAATTACCACTTTTGTTTGTTTGTTTTCAAACCATGCTAGATGTAGTCACATTTCTATGACCTGGTAAATGAAATTCAGCCTTCGAATAATGAGAAGTTTTTTTTTTTTTTTGAGACGAAGTCTCGTTCTCTCACCCAGGCTGGAGTGCATTGATGCAATCTCAGCTCACTGCAAGCCTTGCCTCCTGGCTTCACGCCATTTTCCTGCCTCAGCTTCCCAAGTAGCTGGGACTACAGGAGCCCACCATCAAACCCGGCTATTTTCTTTTTCTATTTTTAGTAGGGATGGGGTTTCACTGTTATCCAGGGTGGTCTCCTGACCTCTTGATCCACCCATCTCAGCCTCCCAAAGCACTGGGATTACAGGTATGAGCCACCATGCCGGGCCTTTAATTTTTAATAATTATATTCACATTTTGTTTTTTAAAGTAGGCATTTTTCTTTTTTTTTTTTTTTTTACTGTTGTTCTGTCTGTGTCATATAAGCTGTACTTATTTTTAGGATTCTCTGAATATTTTTCTCAAATTAAGGTTTTTCTGCTAAGGAAAAATATTGTTTTTGAGATAATGCTACATGGACCCATTAGCAACATGATATAACTATTAAAATCAGGCTGCTAAGAGTATAAAAGCATCTGGTTGAAAATAAAAAGCATCTGGTTCGAAATAAAGCCGAAAAAAATGTTAGGTTTTAGTGGCAGTTTGCATATTTAAGATACAGCTGTGAAGTAAGTGAACCCAGAATACTTTAATTTTGGAAATGTTTGTACTCAAGTAATTTATCCTTCCTTTACTTTTTTGCATAGATATTGACAGAAACTAAATAAATTAGAATATTTTAACTGTAGTAAATAATTCTTAAATTTCTGTTTATCTTCCTCAGTGATCAGAAATTGTTTGGTTTTCAAATAGCATCTCAGCACTTATCATCAATGGAGATTAAAACACAAACTTTCCTCTGCCTTTCTAGATCTGATAGATCACACCATGCAGTCATTGCAACCTTGGCAGTGTTTCTTTTATTAGAATCTCCATATGGGATGTTCACTAACACTTGATTAACAGCCACTAACAAACAACAACAACAAAAATGTAAAATTCAAGTCCTGGTATTGTAGTTGGTTTTACCTCTAGGGTGTTGAATTTAAAACAGATAAAGATGGATAATTATACTGACAAAAAGTGAATGAGGCAGACAGAATATAAAATTCTAATAAAGTCTCCATCTTTGCTCTTGGTTGCTTGTGCTTTATGTTTTCTTAGCACTTCACTGTGGCGTGCATGTCTGCCTAGCTAATTTTTCTATGCGACGAACTTCATCAGTGCATAAACTGGATATTGTTTCTTTTTGTATCAATAACCTCAGGTGTAGAGAAAAACATATAGAAACATGATAGATATGTGTAAGATAACGTTATTTTTCTCTGTAGCTACAAGGAAATTATGACATTTGGAGTTCCTGTGTATGTTCTCATTCCATCCACAACCAGTTTAACAGCCATATTTGTTGTGCGGTAATAATTCCAAATATGTCACATAAATTATATCATGAAATCTGTAAAAATACATTATACTCACAAGAGAACTCTGAATTCTAGGAGAACAAACTATCTTATTCCTCATAAGTTATTTATCTCAGAGCACATAGCCATCAGTGTCTGTGTCAGTAATGTTTTCTGATTTACAACAAATAAGAGACTTTTACATACACAGGTTCTGCAACCGGATTTCTGCAAACGTATATTAAGATGTTTGAAAACAAAAACAAAAACAAATCAATACGACTGTAAAATGTAACAAATTTAAAGCTGTTAGAGTATATTATCTGCCTATGGAGCATTTACATTTTATTAAATATTTATGTAGGGAAAAAGTAAACTACACAAGAGGAAGGATGTGAATTATACTTACATACTCCATCATTGTAAATCAGAAGCTTGAGCAGACACAAATTATAGTATTTAAGAGGCTTCTGGAGCCAATCCCCTATAACTATCAAAGGATTGCTATATGTAAATATTTTAAGCTTTGGTAAGAAAATATTGCTCAAGTTAGCGATGGCATAATCACCCTAATGATGTTAATTATTATTTACTTATACTTTTATAAATAAATTTAAAAGATTATAAGCCCTAATATTATTATTAAATTGTTTTAATATTTGCTCAGGGAATGTGAACATTTTACATGTTGTCTGTCTATGGTATGTTAACATAATTAAGCACTTGCTATTTAAATAATTTTTTTTTCTTTTTTTTTTTTGGCCAACAGAAAGGATTTGAGTATGAATAAAAATGTGCATTTACATTCAGTGATTATTTTGAATTTCCTTGGGAGTTGGATACGCGACCTTACACAGAAGCAGGCGTTGCAAAGCTGGAAGAGAATACTGTCCAATCAGAAAATCAGTTGATTTAACAGAAAGAGTAACCTGAAAATAAAACTACAAAGATCACAAAATGCAGACTTTTAAGTGTGCCTGTATTCTGTGGTCAAGCAAGCAGTGGGCATAAATATTCTTATATTATTCAAAAAATGGTAGGATGATGACTGAGATTCCTGGTATAAATTTGATGATGAAGATTTAACAGGATTTAAAATTGATGATGATGAGAAATTTTATCGAAGGCCTTTTCGGCATCTATTGAGATAATCATGTGGTTTTTGTCTTTGGTTCTGTTTATATGATGGTTTGCATTTATTGATTTGCGTGTATTGAACCAGCTTTGCATCCCAGGGATGAAGCCCACTTGATCATGGTGGGTAAGCTTTTTGATATGCTGCTGGATTCAGTTTGCTAGTATTTTATTCAGGATTTTTGCATCGCTATTCATCAGGGATATTGGTCTGAAATTCTCTTTTTTGTACATATGTCTCTGCTAGGATTTGGTATCAGGATAGTGCTGGCTTCATAAAATGAGTTGGGGAGGATTCTCTCTTTTTCTATTGATTGGAATAGTTTCAGAAGGAATGGTACCAGCTCCTCTTTGTGCCTCTGGTAGAATTCAGCTATGAATCCATCTGGTCCTGGACTTTTTTTGGTTGATAGGCTATTAACTGCTACTTCAATTTCAGAGCCTGTTATTGGTCTATTCAGGAATTCAACTTCTTCCTGGTTTAGTTTTGGGAGTGTGTATGTGTCAAGGAATTTATCCATTTCTTCTAGATTTTCTAGTTCATTGGTGTAGAGGTGTTTATAGTAGTCTCTGAAAATACTTAAATGTTAGACCTAACCCATAAAAACCCTAGAAGAAAACCTAGGCAATACAAGACATAGGCATGGACAAGGACTTCATGTCTAAGACACCAAAAGCAGTGGAAACAAATGCCAAAATTGACATATGGGTTCTGATTAAACTAAAGAGCTTCTGCACAGACAAAGAAATTACCATCAGAGTGAACAGGCAACCTGTAGAATGGAAGAAAATTTTTGCAATCTACCCATCTGACAGAGGGCTAATATACAGAATATACAAAGAAATTAAACAAATTTACAAGAAAAAATCAAACAACCCCATCAAAAAGTGGGCAAAGGATATAAACAGATGCTTCTCAAAAGAAAACGTTTAGGCAGCAAGAAGACACATCGAAAAATGCTCATTATCACTGGCCATCAGAGAAATGCAAATCAAAACCACAATGACAGACCATCTCACACCAATTAGAATGGTGATTATTAAAAAGTCAGGAAACAACAGGTGTTGGAGTGGATGTGGAGAAATAGAAAATCTTTTACACTGTTGGTGGGACTGTAAACTAGTTCAACCATTGTGGAAGACAGTGTGGTGACTCCTCAAGAGTCTAGAACTGGAAATATCATTTGACCCAGCCATCCCATTACTGGGTATATACACAAAGGATTATAAATCATGCTGCTATAAAGACACATGCACACGTGTGTTTATTGTGGCACAATTCACAATAGTGAAGACTTGGAACCTACCCAAATGTCCATCAATGGTAGACTGGATTAAGAACATGGCACATATATACCATGGCATACTTATGCAGCCATTAAAAAATGATGAGTTCATGTCCTTTGTAGGGACATGGATGAAGCTGGAAACCATCATTCTGAGCAAACTATAGCCAAGGACAGAAAACCAAACACCACATGTTCTCACTCATAGGTGGGAATTGAGCAATGAGAACACTTGGACACAGAATGGGGAACATCACACAATGAGACCTGTCATGGAATGGGGGAAGTGGGGAGGAAGGAGGGATAACATTAAGAGATATACCTAATGTAAATGACGAGTAAATGGGTGCAGCACACCAACATGGCACATATATACATATGTAACAAACCTGCACATTGTGCACATGTACTCTAGAACTTTAAGTGTAATGATAAAAAAAGAAATTTTAAAAATTAGTGTTTTGATGGAGAGTACATGAATGTATTTGATCACATGCTGAAGTGCATGTCATATAGACAGCAGAAGAGGGGATAAAATGCTTACATAGTTTTGAAATAATAAACAAATGGACATGATTAGTGAAGAAGATGAGATGATAAAACATATATTATGGCTAACTGTTGCAAGACCACATCATATCATCATGTCACCAGCCTTCGAGAAAAGTGTATGGTAAAAAAAAAAAAAAAATGACATTTAATCCTAAGTGAAAGCAATAAAATTGAGTATTTGCAGTTTGTGAAAGAACTGCTTACTTGTAATGGTGTTTATTTAAACCCTGCTCGTGCTAAGCTTTTAGATTAGCTTCTTAGTAACAAAAATAATGTGTGCTTGGCTTCTATGATTCTTTACAAGGTATCAACATGTTTTTAATACTTTTCTTCAGTCTTCTGTTTGCTTTTTTCATAGAATCATTAGCCTTAATTTATGTGAATGTGTTTCGTTTCTGGTTTAGTTATTTTAAAGTAAAAAATTTAAGATATCTGCACCTTAGAATAGTGGCCCTTAATGTATGGATATATGAAAAGCATTTATTTATTACACCAGTTATTATTTTTTACTCAAGCATTAGTTTAAAATGTGGGTTAGTGAAGTGGTAAGATCGTCAGTAAAAACTAGTGTTAACTAATAAGAATTATGTTAAGAAACAGCTTGAAAATACAACTGACTGTATAGGTACTTTTTATTTAAAGAGCAGAATTATTTTTCTGCCTGAATCAAAATAAATTACTATGATTAGTACACAGATTGCTGCTACATTCCTCATTATCACTGTATTTTACATTTTAAAAAACTAATTTGTGTTCCTGCCAGTGACTGGTATATGGCTTTGGATTTTATTCATAGGGAACTTATAATTGGTTTGGTTGTCTATTATACTTCTTTACATTTTCATAACCATAAAAATATTATTTCAAATTTTAAATATACAATAAACATTTTTGCAGTAATTGTGAGAGAATTCTTCGTAAACTTAAAATTGTGTAATCTAAGTGTGTGTTTATTATTTCAAAATTGGTTCCTACTCCAATAACTTTGTATTGCACCTTTTTCCAGTGTATCATTAAGTATGAATCTTTACCTTTTCTAAATAAAATATTAAGTAATAATTAAAAAGATAATAACGTATTTTAGCTGAGGTTTTCTTGCTCATAATAATAATTCCAATAATTTGGAAGGCCAAGGCAAAAAGATCACTTGAGGCCAAGAATTTTGAACCTGGTTTGGCAAAATAGTGAAACACAATCTCTACAAAAGTTTTTACAAATCAGGAAGATATGGTGGCTCACACCAGTAACCGTAACAATCTATAAGTCCATGGTGGGTGGATCACTTCAGGCTTATAAAGTGAGGCTGGCCTGAACAATATAGCAGGACTCTGTCTATAAAAAATATTAAAATAATTAAAGAAACTGAATAGTTATCTGAGCCTACTGGCCTTTTCCTGGAGAACCTGCTAACTGGGAGGCTGAAGCTGCAAGAGCATGCGTATCACAGGCTGCCACTAAGGAGATCAGACAGATACCTGATTCTTTTACGTAGCTAAGTGGATACAGCCTACTTTACGTTTACCTTTTTCATGTAAAAATGCTTCTTTTCTTGCCTTTTTATGACTATAGGTAGGCTTGTAGTTTGGAGTCAGAAGACAGCTTTAGCTGAGTCATCTCCCCCTGAAAACACAAGGCATACTCCTTCCCTACACAGTCACCCATCTTAGCAACCCAAAATGCTCAGCCAGAATTTGACTTAGATTGTCCTACATTTAATGTGATTTTGTCTTCTGATCCTCCCATTAACGCTCTCTTTTCTCCACACTCATCTACCATCTTTTGCTACTGTCAGTAATCATTCATCCCCTCCCATCACAAAAGAAGCGTATACTCCATTCAGATAGAGCGATATGAAAATTCTCCAGAAAAGTAAAAAATTAAAAATATATATATTTTAATTTTGCACTTTTTTTAATTTTAAAAAAAGGTCAAAATTGAGGAACCACATGCATCTGGTAGGAGACGGGTTTTATCTTCACAAAGAATTTACTGATGTGAACATTTTTGTTACATAATATTAGTAGAAAAAAATCTGAATTAAACAAGAACAAAAAACCGCAAAACCTGGGGTGAAGCCCTGCTGCTTTCCTTGGCCTGGCCCGCTGCCCTGGGCTCAGCGGCCGCCCACACGGCCGCGTTGCTGGGCCAGGCCCGGGGACACTCCGCCTCCACCCCGCAGTCGGGGCTCGCATTGGCCGAATGGAGCCACTACAGCGAGGCGGTGGCCGACCGCTAGGACTACCCCAACTTCTTCAAGATGGTGGAGGGCTTCTTCAATCGCGGCGCCAGCATCGTGGAAGACAAGCTGGAGGAGGACCTGAGGACCTGGGAGAGTGAGGAGCAGAAGGGGAACAGGCTGCGCGGCATCCTGTGGATCATCAAGCCCTGCAACCATGTGCTGAGTCTCTCCTTCCGCATCGGGCACGACGACGGCTCCTGGGAGGTCATCTAAGGCTACACGGCCCAGCACAGCCAGCACCGCAAGCCCTGCAAGGGAAGTGTCCATTACAGCACTGATGTGAGTGTAGATGAAGTAAAAGCTTTGGCTTCTCTGATGACATACAAGTGTGCAGTGGTTGATGTGCTATTTGGGGTTGTTAAGAACAATCCCAAGAACTATACTAGTAATGAATTGGAAAAGATCACAAGGAGCTGGCAAAGAAAGGCTTTATTGGTCGTGGCATTGATGTGCCTGCTCCAGACATGAGCACAGGTGAGCGGGAGATGTCCTGGATCGCTGATGCTTTTGCCAGTACCATAGAGCACTATGACATTAATGCACAAGCCCGTGTTACTGGTAAACCCATCAGCCAAGGGGGAATCCATGGACGCATCTCTGCTACTGGCCATGGTGTCTTCCGTGGGATTGAAAACATCATCAATGAAGCTTCTTACATGAGCATTTTAGGAATGACACCAGGGTTTGGAGATAAAACATTTGTCCTTCAGGGATTTGGTAATGTGGGCCTACACTCTATGAGATATTTACATGGTTTTGGTGCTAAATGTATTGCTGTTGGTGAGTCTCAAGGGAGTATATGGAATCCAGGTGGTATTTACCCAAAGGAAGTGGAAGACTTCAAATTGCAACGTGGGTCCATTCTGGGCTTCCCCAAGGCAAAGCCGTATGAAGGAAGCATCTTGGAGGTCAACTGTGACATACTGATCCCAGCTGCCTGTGAGAATCAGTTGACCAAATCCAATGAATCCAGAGTCAAAGCCAAGATCATTGCTGAAGGTGCCAAGGGGCAAACAACTCCAGAAGCTGACAAGATCTTCCTGGAGAGAAACATAATTGTTATTCCAGATCTCTACTTGAATGCTAGAGGAATGAGAGTATCTTACTTTGAGTGGCTGAAGAATCTAAATCATGTCAGCTGTAGCCGTTTGACCTTCAAGTATGAAAGGGATTCTAACTACCACTTGCTTTTGTCTGTTCAAGAGAGTTTAGAAAGACAATTTGGAAAGCATGGTGGAACTATTCTCATTGTACCCACGGCAGAGTTCCAAGACAGGACGCCGGGTGCATCTGAGAAAGACATCATGCACTCTGGCTTGGCATACACAATGGAGTGTTTTGCCAGGCAAATCATGTGCACAGCCAGGAAGTTTAACCTGGGATTGGACCTGAGAACAGCTGCCTATGTCAATACCATTGAGAAAGTCTTCAAAGTATACAATGAAGCTGGTTTGACCTTCACATAGATGGATCATGGCTGACTTCCTCACTATCTTCTTCACGTGTAACTTCTGCAGACCTATCACAAGTTTACATGCAACCACAGAAATCCCTTTCTCTCCTTACTCATTAATAATGGATACCATTCTCAACAAGTCAGTCCAAATCAGCCCATTAAGGAGAAATAAGTTAAGGTTAGAGGATCATGTACAAGCTGAGTGTGAAAGTAGAAGTCCCCTACACCAGAGAGCCATTTTGGTATTTTGCCTTCAAATAAAAAGCCTCCTCCATCTGGCTGTGCAGCCTTGCTCTGTGGCTTTTCCCAATGCAATCAGTGCTAGTGCTGGGGAAGGGACAGTCAAGAGCAGTCAGTTGCTTACTTATTTTGCTCTGGATGAGTCTGGGATATGCTGTAACTTTAACACATTTAAGAAGTAGGTGTGTGGCCTTTTCAGAAGGTGGCATGGTCCTCAAGTGAGTTCTCAGTATTTTATATCAGCAAAATAACTCAATTTTGCAGGTTGCAAACAAATATAAAAGCTGTTTGTGTTTACAAATTTTATTATTTTAGAATAGAATAAGTACATGCTGCTGTAATAAAATTGTCTTTAATCACTTAACAAGCCTAACCTTGACTCAAACAGTGAATGCCTATAAAAATAATAAATGAAAAAAACTAGTATTTTTATATCATAAATGAGTATTATTTATAGCTTATCATTCATGTATTGTTGTCCAGCAAACATTAAAAGCCCTGTGGATAATTAAGTTTTCTTCATACATGCAAAATGTTGGAGGCTATTTTCGTTAAAACCATCAGAATTTGCTTACTATAATTAAGACACATAGTCCAAAGAATGCAGGAAACTTTTTATCATGTTAACTAATTGTTCTCTTTTGAAGATCTATGGTTGACTAAACTATAATTCAAGTAGAATGTCCCAGAAAAAAACCACTTTGGCTCCCTGTTTGGAGTCTGGCAGGCTCTGAGCATTGCCAATTGCCCCTACTCACCTGACTTTGTATCCTCTCCTTTTAGAGGCTTTCCATTCTGCACCCAGCTTCACTAACAGAGAGCTGAAAACAACCTTGGGTTGAGTGTTTCATTTGGGAGTTATTTTGCCAGGGCCTTTTGAACAGTAGTGTCCCCATGAAGTGCTAGATAATACATGTGTAAGAATCAGCTTTTTTGTTTTTTTTTAACTATAACACCTTTCAGAAATTTCTAACTACTTTGTAACTGCATGGATTAACCTGTTGATAAAAGCAGTTATTTAAAGTCTACGTTTTCCAAAAAAAAAAAAAACCAAAACCTAAAGGATGTTAGACAAAGACAATCTTCTAACAATGACACCTCTTCCCAGTATGAGAGAACTAACTCCTACGATATGAGAAATATCAATATTTTATTTCTTTCTTCCACATGTATTCAACACTTATCAATGTCAAAGAGTTCAAATTTTAATATGTCAAATTTCAACCATGAAGATATAAAAAGTCTTACTGTTAATGCAGCATTGCTATTTTATTCAATAGTAACATTACTTTATAAATTCAAATCCTGCTTAATAATGTTAACAATTATTTGCAGGACACAAAGATTATTCCTTACAAAATCTTTTTTCATAGAGATTATGTTCTTGGAGCCAAATAAAAATTTTACTGCTTAGACAAACATACATGCTTACTTTTCTTACAACACTTTCTTGTTGTTATTATTTTTATTGTTATTATTATTTATTTACATCTCCTACTCTTTGGGATCTCCTTACAAGTAAATCACCTTCTTTTAAAATCTCTTTCATCATTAACATTTGTCAGATATTTACAGACATACCAAATAAAATCATTATTTATTTTTCTGATATGACTGAAAAAGGTTTTGAAGAGATATGCATATAAATAACTTTTTATTCTGAAATGTAATTAGTTAGTTTTATTCACAATTGTTCTCCCCTTGATTTATCAAGGTAAGTTTCACATAATGAAAAATTACATTTAAGTGTACAATTCAATGGAATTTAATATGTTTATGATGTCGTACAATCATCATCTATCTTTAGTTCCTAAACATTTCTATTGCCCAGCAGGAAACTCCATATCTACTAAAGAGTTCTTTTTATTTCCCAGCCTCTGATAACCAGTAACCTACTTTTTTTCTCTATGGCTATGTCTTTTTACCACATTGGTTTTGCACCGCAACAGTTTTCAATCCAACATGCCAAAGTCATAGAGGTTTTAAAATCGTTCACTTTTGTTTTCCTTTTCCTTTCTCTTTTTTTTTTTTTTTTTTTCATTTTGCAATTACCAGGACCTATGCTCCTCTCACCAGTCTAGTAAGAGTGTCTGTGTCAGGGAGAGAATTACATTTATTTCAGGGATTGAGGACATTATTTTGTTATTTATTTAAATGCTGCTACAGGGATGTGATTTTGCAGCCTACAATGTGTAAGTGAGCAGTCTATGTTTTATTTTCACTGGCTACATTTCTCAGACTGGGAAGGAAATACTTTTGGCCAGATTTTTATTGATTGCTAGGAGACTAAAGTCCTCTTGTGATGTCTTTGCTACTCAGCTTGACATATACTAGAGTGATGCTTTAGATTGCCTTACCTGCATAAGCCTTCTGAAGCTGCGTTTGAAGCTTCAGTCTTGAAAACCATACAGGCTGGAAGAGTATCTAAAGAAATATTTATTTGAGATGGCACATGTTTCTTCAGAAACTCAAGTTGTTTCTCCCAGAGATGAATTAACTGATTCAGAAGCCTCCACTAGATCTCCACTGTGTAAACTCACATTCCCCGGGGACTCAGACTTAAGGTCAATGATTGAAGAAAATGCTGTTCAGGTTTTTTCACAAGAATCCTTGTTAAAATGGCCATGTGACACAGTGTGTGTTTCTGAGCCAGATAAAGATAATGATTTTTTTTTCTCTGACCTTCCCCAGGAAATATCAGAAAATATTTGAGAGTGACCAATTCAAGTCTATTCTATAGGATGGGAATGGAACTTGCATAGTGATTAATGAAGAACTCATCAAGAAAGAAATTTTGGATAGAAAGTCTCCTTACAGAATATTTCAAGCTGAGAGTATCAAAAGTTTTGTTTGACATCTCAGCCTTTATGGATTTAGTAAAATTTGACAGAATTTTCAAAGATCTGCCTTTGTAGCCACCTTTCTGGCAGGAGAGAATGAATCCATTGTCTTAAGCAAGATATTTAATATATTTCAGTTACCACTTTACATAGAGTATATATGTAATTTTACTTTGTACATCAGTAAATATGTTAATACATGAAGTAAGACCAGATTTTGAAAATTATATAAAATGCTAAGGTAAAAATTTTTTAATTTTTTTTGAAATTATTGAGTTCAGTTTGAGGATTAACCTTCCAGCATTTTAAGAAATTTTGCTAACAACTTTGAATCTTACCAGTGAAATCAAAATAAATGTACCAAAGCCACTTAATGCAATGTTACTATTAATATATACCATGTTTTCACTTGAGGGCTTAACAACTTTAGTGCTCTTTTCCCAAAAGCACATTCTTGAAAATAGTAAACCATATTCATGAATTTTTTGATGATATTAAGTTTGTGTGATGAAACAGAAATCTGATATTTTAAGTGTTTGTTATTGTCACTTGTCTCAACAAATTGCAACAGATCAGCATGCTATTTTAAATCAGTTGACCTCTATTCATATGCACTCTCATAGCACCTGCATCCAAGCAAGTGGCCACATTGTGAATTTCATTACAACCACAACTTCTCAATACCACAACATAATTCCCTTGCAAAACTGTTTTCTGGGGCTGATAGTGGAACCATCTGCTCTTCCAACAAGATATCCTGTGGTATTAGTCAACGAGGCTCCACATCCTAACCTGCTACCAGTAGGCAAACCATGGTTGCAAATGCCTACGATACCTGATACATCAGCTGTGCCTCATTCCAGGCCAGATCTTCAACCATCACAACTGGACAAATATCACCCTAATTACAAATGATCTTCCATTAAAACAGTATCAGATTATGCATGACAACAGAGACTAACATT
The DNA here is from genome assembly GCF_028885655.2 of Pongo abelii. Taxonomy (NCBI): domain Eukaryota; kingdom Metazoa; phylum Chordata; class Mammalia; order Primates; family Hominidae; genus Pongo; species Pongo abelii. The sequence goes on along the minus strand of NC_072009.2, from coordinate 39,577,471 downwards.
TACATAGACCAAAAAAACCCTAAAAATATCTGCAATTATCTTACTGAAAAATAAAACTGCATGACAACTTATATGTTTGCTTTTTCTTTATTTCTCAAAGTATAGTTAAAAGTAAAATGATGTTTTCTTTCAGTGTCAGACTGTTGTACTACTTCCTATAAAAATATATGTGGGCTTTTTGATTATTTGTAAGGAAATTTGATGTGCTCCTTTGTAAGTTAAGTAATTTAGTTCTTTAAAGAAGAAAAAATAATAAAGTCTTTGGGTCCACTTGCTGCTGAAACAACATGGTTCCACTGCCTGGGTAATTTGTAAAAAGGCTTATTTTGCTCATGGTTCTGGAGGTGGGGAAGTCCAAGGGGCTGCACCTCATGAGATCTTCTTTCTATGTTACAACATGGCAGATTGACCTTATACGGTGAAGGGCATGAGATGAACAGAAAATCGGGACCAAACTCATCCTTCATCAAACTCACTCACAAAATAACTAATTTGTTCTCCAGATAGCAAAATCAGATAATAAAATCAGAGTGGCACTTAATTTGCAGCAGCAGGATTGGAATTCTTACTGTTGAGGTTGGTGGTAGCAAACTCATTTATGGTTGGTTTCTGCTTCATGCTTAGATGGTGTGTTGAAATATTTTGTACTTAGAACTTTCTAACATTTCCTGATTAGGGCTGTTTAAAATAGAAACAAACCATTCCTGTTTTGAATTTAGCCAATTTATTGTAAAAATTCATTCATATGTTTCTACTTTTTAGACTGTGGCTTTCTTGTAGATAGAAATTGTATCTTATACCTCTTTTTCTTCAGCAGTGGTGTGCCTGGCACCTAGTTGAATTGTCAGATTTGTTGAATAAGTAATGTAAAATTATACCAGAAGTAAACTATTACATATATCAACTTTACACAGAAAACATATTGCTAAGTAAGATGTATGAGTCAATTCACTCACTTTTTTAATAAACATTTATTAAGTGACTACAGTATGTTATGAGCTAGGAATATGGCAGTAAACAAATCTCACCTTGCCTCAAACTTCAGTGGATCCAGGAGTCTCTAGAAGTTTAATTCTTTCTCAATCGGCAATTCCTCTTCACTGAAGATTTGACAAGAAGCTTTGAGAAGGCAAGAGTGTGTGAACTCAGCAGATGTTTGTGATGTACCTACTGTGTGCCAGAAGCTGTAGTGTCACAGGATCTGCCTGTCTCCTAGGAAAGGTGAACACTAAAATCATTATTTTAAGTAGCAAAATTGCCAAATATGCCAAGTGATGGCAAGGGAAAGCACTGGTTCCCAAGAGTTTAATGGGCACTGAGCCTATTGTGGTGTCCAGGCATCTCTGGAATGGTGCCTTCGTAGGTCATGGTTGTCCCTCCTTGTTGCTCCTGCTGTCTCCTTCAGTTACACGTTACTTGCTGCTTGATGCTCTGCATTGATGTACACATGGCCCAGTTTTCCCTGGTGGACTGCTTGGGCCATTCTTGTCATCAGGCTCTGAAGACTTTGTTCACAGAGGTGTACTTTCCAGATGGGGAAGCCAGAGATCTGGGGTCCTTTGTTGAGGCCACTTTCACACTGTTTATCTTCCCTGAAATACATAACAGATGAAGCTCAGGGGAGCAATGAACGCCAGGGCACAGTGTGGACAATGTACAATTCTTCAAGCTCCAGCTTTAACTCTTTTTCTTACTGCTTTCCTAGGACAGTATATTTAGATGGAAGTAAATGAAAATAATGTTATTAGAGGATACGATTAAAATATATCCCACTTGCAAAAAAGGAAGTGGATTATTTGTGAACTGTAATACTTTATTTTTACTGAGAAGTCCCCTTAAAACTTGGAACCTGCATAGAAGATAATTATTTCATTCTTCAAATGTTTAGTAGGAAACTATATGCCAGGACTGTGCTAGGTACTATGGATACATGATTGACTATTTAGTATAACATGCCTTGGAGTTTCATATAAATGGCTAATGCTGTATATACAGTGTGGTAAAAAGAGACTTCTGAGATGCACAGGGGACAGGCAATAAAGGGTATTTAAATGGTGGATAAATGTGTCTGGATGTTTAACTCAGGGCTGTTGAAGTTTTTCAAGGTAAGTGGTCTCAGAGTTTTGGCATTTTTAGGCCCTGGTAAGTGCTTTGTTTCTAGCTGATTATTGGCCACCATTACTGATCATCAATTGGCTCTGTCTGATCCAGCAACTCCACCACTGGGTAGCTACACAAAGGAAAATGAATAAATGTATCAGAAAGATACCCGTACTTGTATGTTTCCTGCAATGCTATTCACGGTAGCACAGATATAAATCAACCTAATGTCCATCAACAGATGTTTGGAGAAAGAAAATGTAGAAAATATACACAATGAAATACTATTCAGGCATAAAAAAGAATAAAATCATAACTGCTGGAGACACACGGATGGAACTGGAGGTCATTATTGTAAGTGAAACAACCAGACAGAGAGTAAACATCGTATATTCTCACTCATAAGTGGGTGCTTAAAGATGTCTAGGTACTGATATAGAGAATGGAATGATAATGGAGACTTAGCAGGGTGACAGGATGGGAGGGGTGTAGAGTGAGAAATTACTTAATGGGTACGATGTCTATTATTCAGGTAATAGATACCCTAAAAGCCCTGACTTCACAATTACACAATCTATGCTTACAGAAAATTGCACTTGTAACCAATAAATTTATACACAGAAAGTCTTAGACCTCTCTCTCTTCTCTTCTCTCATAAGCCTCAGAGCTCAATGATCCCCTTGGATCTCCACAGCCTCCTAAGTTTTGACTTTCCTACCTAACATGATTTTGGGCAGACATAAGGGAGTGTTTCAGGAAGATGCTCTCTGTCACACTGCTTCTGAAGCAAAATCAGAGGCTCTTCTGGTGGCCTTTATCTATTCACTGCTTTCATCAAGGAATAAAACATCTGTGGTTAAAATTTTAAAAACTGGGTTTCCCACATACAATTCAGACCTGGCAGAACAGATTTTAGAATTTTAAGGAAACAGCATTTTCCTGAATCAAAAGGGCACAGTAGTGCAAAGGCCAATGTCACATAAGTACATTTTCCCCATCTGTAACATAACTCTCAGATGCTGTTCCCACAGCTGGAATCACTGCAATGTTTTGACTGAGGTACTGGAAAAGCCTATGAGCTCATTATCATTTCAATATATGAATAACATAAAATTTAGGCAGAATTTTATTTGAAATGATTATGCAATTTTTAATTAACAGATTTATATTGTGTTAATTCAAACAATACACATCAGGTTGTTATGCTGTAAGCTAGAAATATTTACAATAACACATGGTCTTGAGTCTCATCTGATGAACTGAAGCATAAAGAAAAATAATTTATCTTAGGGAACTTTGTGACAGTTTCTGTTTAAATTTTCCTCATAATGATTTAAAACTCTTGTGCATATATAGAGAATTCATGACTGAAGAGACTTTTTTGGACTATTGTGCTATGTTTATTATTGTAACTTTTTAAGATCTGGAGGAACATATATTTAGTCTCAGTTGGCCCAGTAAATGTTTTGGAATCAGCGTCTGTGTTGTGTATTGAGTATTGAAGCAACAGTGGAGACAATGCTACTGCCCTCACAGAGTCTGGGGGAGAAAACCTGTTGGAGTATGGCAGGGAACACTCTGGGAGCATCCCAGGATGCCAAAAGTGCACACAGATGGAACATGTGCCTTAGAGTGGGGGAGGGTCAGACAAGGAGAGGTGTCAGGAAAAACAAGGAAAGATCTGCAGGAATAGAAACACACTTGAGAAATTCATGGGGAATGAAAAGAGAATGAATGGGTGAACAGCAGCAGATTGCCAACAAGGAAACCAAGAAGGAGCAGCCACAGAGGTTGATGGAGAATGAGGAGAAAGAAGGTGACACTGAAGCCAAGGAAAGGAAAATGTTTCAACATTTCTGGAAAACAAAATCACACACTCTGTCTTAATATTGCTGTTTTATGAGTCATATAGCCACATTCCAGGTTCTGAGATGTCCGGCACTAAAGATGTTTCTTTTAGTTTGCTTAACCCAGCATTTGCCAGAATAATCTGGGCTCAGTGTGAGCGTGTGCATGTGTGTGTGTTTATGTGTGTGCACGCACCTGTGTGTTCCACTAATATCTCACTGAGGCTAGTGTTCTATACAACATAATTTTTTAAACACTGGTTTTATCCATCCTGTGTTCAGCTGCAGCAATATTTACAAAGATCAACTTTGATCATATGTCTTAGTTACTAAAGAAAACATAACAAACTAATGAGTAAAGGCCAGCCTGCAGTGGCTCCTCACTACTTGTACAACGTAGCCCAACTGGCTTGGCCTAGGAGCCCTGTACTGACCTGGCTGTACTGCTGTCTGCCTGCTCTTTGCCTCCCCTTTCCTCCTGGAGAAGGTAGGGTTACTCTGAACTTTGGACAGCATTGAACATGTGTCCTTCTTCTAAAGCGGAGCATGTTTTCCTGAGTCCACTTTAATCACTTTTAAGGGTATAGATCAAACAATTTATATTTTTCTGGCCTGTCCTTTTCTCCCCTACCAATCTCCATACAGAGATCTGAACTTTCGTTAAAATTTTTGGTCAGGTCTCACTCTGTATGCAGTTTTCCTGCCACTTCTACAATGTACACACTTTACTGGTACATAAATTAATGCTATACTAGCCCAGATTTTTCATTTATGTATCATTTTATATCATCTTCTTTTTTTCTTTGAGCTTATTTCACTTGTTTATTCAATCTTTCCACAATATAATTGTATGTCATATAATTTTATATTTATTTTCATTGGTACTTGTGTACCTTTGCTGTAAAATGGAGACTTTCTAAATAGATCTTCATTAATGTTTAAAGAACAAAGTTTTAAGTCTTGGTCTCAGAAAAAAAATGAGTTCTCCAAATATCCACGAGGCAAGAAACACTTGAATTGTTGCATCAGATATTATTAAAGAGAAAAAGAAACACGTGTAATGGAAAATTGCTAACTTTGCCTCAGGGTGATCAGGTTGATTCACTGAGAAAGCTTGAAATGGTTTAGAAAGCACGGTTCTGAGTTTTCTAGGAGAAGGAGAAAATTTAGTGTAGGGCATAAGATGTCCACATCAAAAATTTAGAAAGACCTCATATTAAAAACCTAACATCACAACTGAAAGAATTTGAAAAGCAAGAGGAAATCAACCACAAAGATTTCAGAGGACAAGAAATAACTAAAATCAGAGCTGAAGTGGAAGAAATTGAGACATAAAAAATTGTTCAAATGATCACTTATTCAAGGTTTTTTGAAATAATTAATAAGATAGATAGGCACTAGCTAGATGAATAAAGAAGAAAAGAGAGAAGATTCAAATAAACACAATTATAAATGATGAAGGTAATGTTATTACTGACCCCACAGAAATAAAAATAACAATCAACAACTACTAGGAATACCTCTACACACTCAAACAAAAAACCCTAGAAGAGATAAATAAATTCCTGGACACATACACCTTCTAAAGACTGAGCCAGGAAGAAATTCAGGCTCTGAACTGCCCAATAATGAGCTCCAAAAATTAAATCAGTAGTAGGCAGCCTACAAACCAAGAAAAAAAAGAAAATAAAAGCCCAGGACCTGATAAATTAACCGTCAAATTTTAACAGATGTACAAAGAAAAGCTAGTACCATTCCTACTAAAACCATTTCAAGAAATAGTGAAGGAGGGACTTCTTCCCAGCTTCCTCTATGAGGCCAGCATCACCCTGATACCAAAGCCTGGCAGTGACACAACAAAAAAGGAAACCTTCAGGCCAGTATCCTTGATGAATGTCCATTCAATTATCTACAAAAAAAAAAAAAAAAAATCCTCTCAAACTGAATCCAGCAGCATATCAAAAGGCAATTTACCACAGTGAAGTAGGCTTCTTCCCTGGAATGGAAAGTTGGTCTATTATGGGCAAATCAATAAAATGTGATTCATAACATAAATAAAACTAAAGACCATAACCACATGATTGTCTGAATAGATACAGAAAAGACTTTCAGTAAAATTCAACAATGTTTCATGTTAAAAACTCTCAATAAATGAGGTATTGAAGGTAGATCCCTGAAAATAATAAAGGCCACATATGACAAACTCACAGTTAACATTGTACTAAATGGGCAAAATCTGGAAGCATTCTTCTTGTAACCCATACAAGACAAGGATGCCCTCTCTCTCCACTCCTATTCAACATGGTATTAGAAATCCTTGCTGGAGCAATCAGACAAAAGAAAAAAATAAAGGGTATTAAAAAAAGAAATAAAGGTATTTAAATAGAAAGAGAAGTCAAACTGCCTCTGTTTGCTGACAACACAATAATCTAAACCCTATTCTTGTGACCCAAAATGCTCCTTAAGCTGATAAACAACTTCCACATGGTTTAAGTGTACAAAATCGATGTACAAAATTTGCTAGCATTCCTATAAATGAAGAAGAGCCAAACTGAGAGACAAATCAGAGAGGCAATTTTATTCATGATTTCCACAAAAAAGAATAAAATACCTAGAAATACAGCTAACTAGGGAGGTGAAAGATTTTTAGAATGAAAATTACAAAACACTACTGAAAGAAGTCACAGAAGACACAAAGAAATGAAGAAAATTATTCCATGTTAATGGAGAGAAAGAAATGATATCATTTAAATCACCATAGTGCCCAAAGCTATTCCTATTAAACTGCCAATGACATGCTTCACGGAACTAGAGAAGCTATTTAAAAATTTATATAGAACCGAGAAAGAACTTAAGTAGCCAAGGCAATCGTAAGTAAAAAGAGCAAAGCTTGAGGCATCACATTACCAGACTTCAAACCATACTACAGCACTACAGTAACCAAAACAGCAGAGTACTGGTACAAAAACAGACACACACAGCAAAGGAACAGAGTAGAGAGCCCAGAAATAAGACTGCACACCTACAAGTATCTAATGTTTGACAAAGCTGGCAAAAACAAGCAATAGGGAAAAGTCTCCCTATTCAATAAGTGTTGCTGGGATAACTGGCTAGCCATATGTAGAAGACTGAAGCTGGACTTCTTCCTTACTCTACATACAAAAATCAACTCAAGATGGATTAAAGACTTAAATGTAAAACTCAAAACTAGAAGAGCCCTGGAAAGCAACCTAGGCAATACTGTCCTGGACATAAAAACAGGCAAAGATTTAATGATAAAGACACCAAAAACAATTACAACAAAAGCAAATATTGACAAGTGGGGTATAATTAAACTTAAAATCTTCTGGTCAGCAAAAGAAATTATTGATAGAGTGAAGTGACAACCTACAGAATAAGAAAACCTATTTACAAACTATGTATCTGACAAATGTCTAATATTCAACATAGAGAACTTAAATAAATTTACAAGAGAAAAAGAAACAACCCTATTAAAGGGTGGCGAAAGAATTGTCTACTTATGTCCTTAGCTTACTTTTTTATTTGATTTTTTTCTTGCTAATTTGTTTGAGCTGGTTGTAGATTCTGGATATTAGTCTTTTGTCAGATATACAGATTGTGAAGATTTTCTCCCAGTCTGCGGATTGTCTGTTTACTCTGTTGACTCTTCCTTTTGTCGTGAAAAAGCTCTTCAGTTTAATTAAATCCCACCTATTAATCTTTGTTTTTCTTGCATTTGCTTTGGGGTTCTTGGTCATGAAATCCTTGCCTAAGCCAATGTCTAGAAGGTTTTTTTTTGATGTCATCTTCTAGAATTTTTATAGTTTCAGGTCTTAGATTTAAATTCTTGATCCATCTCATGTTGATTTTTGTATATGGTGAGACAAGAGGATCCAGTTTCATTCTCCTACATATGGCTTCCCAATTATCCCAGCATCATTTGTTGAGTAGGGTGTTCTTTCCCCACTTTGTTTCTGTTTGCTTTCTGAAAGTTCAGATGGCTATAAATATTTGGGTTAATTTCTGGGTTCTCTGTTATGTTTCATTTTTCTATGTGCCAACTTTTATACCAGAACCATACTGTCTTTGTGACCATGGTCTTATGCTATCGCTTGAAATCAGGTAATGAGATGCCTTCTAATTTGTTCTTTTTGCTTAGTATTGCTTTGGCTATGCGGGCTCTATTTTGGTTCCATATGAATTCTAGAATTGTTTTTTGTAGTTCTGTGAAGAATGATGGTGGTATTTTGATGGCAATTGCGTGGAATTTGTAGATTGCCTTTGGCAGTATGGTCATGCACAATTCTTAGAAGACATACAAATGGCCAACAAACATGAAAAATGCTCGTCATCACTCATAATCAGGGAAATGCAAATTACAACCACAATTCAATATCACCTTACTCTCATGAGAATGGTCATAATAAAAAAAATAAAAACATAATAGATGTTGGTGTGAATGTGGTGAAAAGGGAACACTTCTACACTGCTGGTGGGAATTTAAAGTAGTACAATCACTATGGAAAACAGTGTGGAGATTCCTTAAAGAACTAAAAGTAGAAGTACCATTTGACCCCTCAATCCCACTACTGGCTATGTACTCAGTACCCAGAGGAAAAACAGAAGTTATTATACAAAAAAGATACTTGCACACACATATTTATAGTAGCACAATTTCAAATTGCAAAAATGTAGAACCAATCCAAATGCCTATCAGTCAATTGGTGGATAAAGAAACTGTGGTATATATGTAGGATGGAATACTACTCAGACAGAAAAAAGAAATGAATCAATGGCTATTGCAGCAACCTGGATGGGATTGAAGACTATTAATGTAAGTTAAGTAACTCAGGAATGGCGCTCAATATCACTGATCATTAGAGAAATTCAAATTAAAGGCACAGTGAGACACAATCTCACACCAGTCTGAATGGCCATTATTAAGAAGTCAAAAAAGAACAGATCCTGGCAAGGTTGTGGAGAAAAATAACACATATACTGTTGGTTGGAATGTACATTGGTCCTACCGTTTTGGAAAGCAGTATGGTAATTCCTCAAAAGAGCTAAAATTAGAACCATCACTTGACACAGCAATCTCATTACTGGGAATATACCCAGAGGTATATAAATTATTCTATCATAAAGACACAAGTATGTACATGTTTATTGAAGCACTATTCAGAAAAGTAAAGATATGGAATCAACCTAAATGCCCATCAATGATAGATTGAATAAAGATAATGTGGGACATTATGGAGCAAAATTTAATTATTAAATTTGAACTCAACTGAACACGGACACAAACAATGGTTACTAAGACTTGGAACGAGTTGTGTGAGCCCCTTGAGACATTCATTCAGCACTCTTTCAGAGAAATACTTATTGAAAAAGAATAGACATTTCAACAACAATTACACCACCACGCCGGGCTCATTTTTGTATTTTTAGTATAGTGGGGTTTTACCATGTTGACCAGGCTGGTCTCAAACATCTGACCTCAAGCGATGCATCTGCCTTGGCCTCCAAAAGTGCTGGAACTACAGGCTTTTGAAGGTATGCTTTTGATGACCTTTTTGTATTCCTTGAGCCCACTCAAGAAGGGCCCTCATGACTGGGCCTCATGTCAAACAACTTTTAAGAAAAAGAGCTAGTTTCCAAGACCATGCTGAAGCTTCATGGGACCTCTCTTCATCTGTGCATGGACTAGTGGCCAATTCTGGAGGCCAGGTAGTTGCTTCCCTCTCTGGTGATGAATCCCCCATCACACACACACACACACACACACACACACACATATGTATATGTATATATTATATAATATATATATACATAATATTATATATGTAATATATATAATATGTGTTTTCCCTTCTCCCCTTCCCATTGCAATTTGTTTATTATATCACTGGCTTATCAGATGATTTGTTTATTATACCTGTATTGCCATATACTTGGGATAAAGTCTGTTTACCCTTAAAAGTATTGTGTGTTTCTTTTCTTCTCTCCTTACACATGTTCCACACAGAACACTCATATGCACCATGGAATACTGCACAGCTACGTGTTGTCACTTATAAGTGGGAGTTAAATAATGAGAGCTTATGAACTGAAAGAAGGAAACAATACACATGGGATTCTACTTGATGGAGGAGGGTGGGAGGAGGAAGAGGAACAGAAAACATAACAATCGAGTACTAGGCTTAATATCTGGGTTATGAAATAATCGGCATAACAAGCCCCTGTTATATGAGCTTATCTATTTAGCAAACCTTCACATGTACCCCCAAACGCAAAATAAAAAAAAAATAAATCCTTCATGAAAGCTATAAGATCTGTTCCTCTGTGTTTGTATGTCTATATGTGTTACATATATGTGATATTTTTTAAATAAAGCTAGTTCTTACATCATTAGTAAAATAGAAATGGCTTTACAATTATCAGTTGAATATAATTAGGTACTTGCTTTATTTAACTGTGAGCTTATGTCTTTTGTTAAGAGTTTCTGGAATCAGAGGGTCATGATAGGTGTCCATCATGAAGTCTGGAGACATGTTCTCCATGTCTAGACCAGCAGTTATAAGCTGGAGTCAAGCCCAATTTGTCTGTTCTTTCTATGCTTTTCCTATATTGCTTCCTGGCTATTTTAGGAGGGATTGGATACTCAGGTATAGCCTTCACAGCTCTGTCTTTAGTCCTAATGGACTCAAGCAGACCATGATCTTCACAGTTTTTCGAGGTGCCATGGGGCTACTTGGGACCTAGAATTACTGGGGGAGGACATTATTGATGCTGCCTGTGTCATAGTTCCAAAATTCTGTTCCATAATTTAAAACCTTAAAGTAACATTAAATTAAGTAATAGATAATTATAAAATGACTTGAGTCATTTGTAAGCTAAAATAATGAAATATTCACCACTAAAAATTAGATCTATATGCTATGACATATTACTTGTATATGGTATAGAAAACCTGAATATCTTTGGTTCTGTTAATAAACAATAATTTGAAGAACTATATTTCTTTAAAAGTATAAAATTGTTTTATCTAAATATACTGATATAAGATATTTGAAAATCACTTTTTAGGGTTTTCACTGAAAATTGGGGTTACTAAGACTAAACTACTAGATATGAAAGAAACAAGTCTGTAATCAGACTGTATAAAAAAGCAAGATATTATTATTATTATTATTATTATTATTATTATTATTATTATTATTTTAGACCAAGTCCTGTTCTGTTGCCCAGGCTGGCATGCAGTGGCATGATTTCAGCTCACTACAAACTCTGCCTCCCAGATTCAAGTGATTCACCTGCCTCAGCCTCCCAAGTAGCTGGTATTACAGGGGCTCACCACCACACCCAGCTAATTTTTGTATTTTTAGTAGAGATGGGGTCTCACCATGTTGGCCAGGCTGGTCTGAAATCCCAGACCTCAAGTGATGCACCTGCCTTGGCTTCCCAAAGTGCTGGGATTACAGACTTGTGAAGATAAACTTTTGATTAGAAAACTTAGAAAGGCATAAAAATGTGTTTTAATTTTTTGAAGTTACTTAAAGATTTCAAAGTGAAGAAGTAAAAAATAGATAAAACTAGATAACTAGAGAAAGTTGGGGGAAAATCCAAGAAAATCCAAAGCATAGGTTCACAAAAATCTGGGATTAAAAGACGACACATTTGATAAATTTATTTATAAAATTTTATTAAATTAACTTCCGAGGCTGGGTGCGGTGGCTCACTCCTGTAAATAATAAAATTTTCTTCTCAGTTGTGTCTATGATGATTTAAAATCATTTCCACTGTAAATTGCTTAATTCTGAGGCAGTTTCTGAAAACTTTACAAGCTTGCAAACTTATAAAATATTGTATCTTTAAGGAGTTTCTTGAAAGGATGGAAAAGGTCCTGAGAAGTATTCTTGAATACAGATTTTTTGCACCGTTAGAATCATATCATTTGAACTGAGTAAGAATTCCCAGAACTTTAATGAAGAGACTGACTGGTTTATAAAACTACTACCCAAAACAGAGTAAAAATCAATTGAATACCAAGAAAATAGTGTGTCAGATTTTTGTGCCAAATCAGCCGTATTTATGTTGTCTAGACAAAGTATTTGAATGAATTCCATGGTCCAAGTCAAATTAGCTATGATAATCTCAGATTAGTCACTGTTATGCACCTAAGTTGAAGAAACATTCTAATGTTAAATGTACAGAAACAGGACATTTCTATGTCCTTCCTGAGTTCTGAAAGCTTTTCTTATTGAAAGTTCTGCATTCTGATTCCTGGGCATGAAGGTAAAGCAAGATGGCAGAATGAAGTCTCCACTGATCTTCCCTCCTGCAAGGACACCAGATGAACAACTATTAATATCTACATAGAAAATACATTCATAAGAACCAAAAATCAGGTGAGTACTCAAAGTATCTGGTTTTAGCTTCATATCACTGAAAGAGGCACCAATTCCTCACCCCCAGCAGTGATGGTTTGGTGCCGAGATCAACACTGGATTCTGCAGGAGGGATAACACAGCAATTGTAAGGCATTGAACTCCGTGCTGTCCTGTAAGACCAAAAAGGAAAACCAGACCAAATGCAGTTAAAGCCCATCCAAAGAGGGATTATTTAAACCAGCCCTGGCCAGAGGGGAATGAGATTCCAGTGGTTGGAAATTGAACATTTGGAAATGCGGGTTGTGAGGGCTCCAGAGCTCCGTGTATCTAAGAAAATTTGAAAGGCAGCCTAGGCCATCAGGACTGCAACTCTAACGTGAGACCTAGGGCTGAACTGGGCCCAGGAACAGTCAACTGGGGAGGGAGGGCATGCAACATACTGAGACACCAGCTGGGGCAGTCAAAGGTGTTCTGGAATTATCACTCTCCTAATACAAGGCTGCACAGCTTATAGCTCCAAAAGGGACCCCATCCTTCTGCTTGAGGAGAGGAGGAAAAAGAGTCGGGAGGAATTTGTCTTCCATCCTAGATACCAGCTCAGCCACAGCAAGATAGTGCACTGCTCAGAGTCCTGAGGCCTCTTTTCCAGGCTCCGGCTCCTAGATATTCCTAGACACACCCTGGGCCAGAAGAAAACCTGCTGCCTTGAAGGAAAGAAACCAGTGCTGGCAGCATTTATCATATGCAAACTTAACAACCGTTGGGCCATGAATAACCAGCAGCCATACCCAGATACTACATCAAGAACCAGGTGTGAGCCTCATAGACTTACTAGATTTAGGTGAGACTCAGCACATTACAAGCTGTGGTGGCTAAAGGGCAAAACTCCTTTTGCTTGGGAAAAGCAGAAGAAAAAGTAAAAGGGACTTTTTCTTGCCACTTAAGTACCAGCAAGGCCAGCGGTGGGTAGAGCACCAAGAAAGCTTTTTGGGATCCCTGATTCTGGGACTTGATTTTTGGTTGGCAAGTATGGACCTGCCCAGGGCCAGTGGGGAGCCCACCGACATGAAAATGGCAAGTCCTAGTCCAGGCCACATTCATCACAACCTGAAAAGAGGATTTGGGCCTTAAAGGAACAAAGATGGTACTCCTTGTGGCCTGGGGTGCTGGGGGCTACTCTGCCTTTGGAAAAGGAAAGGAGGAATAGGAAGGACTGTTTCTTGTGGTTTGAATGCCAGCTCAGCTGGAATTCAATAGAATGTCTGGTGGACTTCTGAAATTTTTGGCTTTACTCCCTGACTTCTGAATGGCACTTCTGGAACCAGCCAGGGACTGAGGAAACTCGCTGTCCTGAAGGAAAGAACACAGATATGGCTGGCTTTGACACCTGCCAATTGTAGAGATCAAAGGGCTTGAGTGAACATAGGCAGTTGTTAGGAAGTGCAGGCATCAGGACTTGAGCAAGACCCGGTGCTATGCTAGCAGGTCTGACCCAGGATAGTCATAGTGGTGATGGCCAGGGGTGCTTGTGTCATTCTACTCCCAACTTGAGGTGGCTTAGAATAGAGAGAAAGACTCTGTATCTTTGTGGGAAATAAGGTTAGAGAACAAGAGTCTCTGGCTACTAATCCAGAAAATTCTCCTGGATCTCGTCCAAGACTGTCAAAGTGGTACATCTATGAGTCAGCAAAAATTACAGCACTCTTGGGTATACGGTGTCCCCTAAAGCAGATATGCCTTAGATCACAACACCAGCCTTTTCAAATATGTGGAAATCCTTCCCAAGAAAGATGGCTATGAATAACCCCAGACAGTGAAGACTACAATAAATTCTCACCTTTTAAAAAAAAAAATTTCTTAAAAAATTTCTTTTTTTAACCTCTTCTATGGTGCTGCATGCCAAAGTTTTAATGTCCAGACACTGAAGAACATCTGCTAACATCAACATCATCCAGGAAAACATGATCTCACAAAGTGAACTAAGTAAGTCACCAGGGACAAATCCTGGGGAAAAAGTGATATGCAATCTTTCAGACAGAGAATTCAAAATAGCTGTATTTTAAAAACTCACAGAAATTTAAGATAACAAGTAGAGAAATTCCAAATGTTATCAGCTAAACTCAACAAAGAGATTGAAATAGTTACAGCAAATTAAGCAAAAATTCAGGAGCTGGAAAATGCGATTGGCATGCTGGAGAATGCATTCGAACCATTTAATAGCAGAATGGATCAAGCAGAAGAAATGGTGATCTTGAAGACAGGCTATTTGAAAATATATAGTTAGAAGAGACAAAAGAAAAAGAATGAAAACAACAAATAATGCCTACAGGATCTGGAAAATAGCCTTACAAAGACAGGCCTAAGAGTTATTGGTTTTAAAGATGTATAGAAAGAGACAGGGATAGGAATATTTATTCAAAGGGATGATAACAGAAAACTTTCCAAACCTAGAGAAAGATATCCAAGTGCAACTACAAAAATGTTATAGAACACTAAACAGATTAAAAAAGACTACTTCAAAACATTCAATAACCAGTCTTCAAAATGTCAAAGAAAAAGAAAAGTTCTACAAAAGAAAGACAAAAGAAACAAATAATATAGAGGGGAGCTCCAACACGTCTGGCAGCAGACTTTACAGAGGAAAGCCTACCGGCCAGCAGAAAGAAGCAATAAATATTTAAAGCGCTAAACGAAGAGAACTTTACCTTAGAATAGCATACACAGTGAAAAATGTCCTTCAAATAAAAAGATGAAATACTGCCTTTTCCAGACAAAAGTTGAAGGATTTCATCAATACCATGCCTATCCTACAAGGAATGCTAAAGGGAGTACTTCAGTCAGGAAGAAAAGGACATTGATGAGAAAGAAATAATCAACCTTCAGGTAAAAAAAAAAAAAAAAAAAAAAACCTCATTGATAATAGTAACTGTAAAAACAAAACAGAATATTATAACACTATAGCTGTGGTGTGTAAACTACTCATTCTAAGTAGGAAGACTAAATAATAAACCAAACAAAAGTAATAAATACAAGAAAGTTTCGGCCGGGCGCGGTGGCTTACGCCTGTAATCCCAGCACTTTGGGAGGCCAAGGCGGGCAGATCACGAAGTCAGGCGATCGAGACCGTCCTGGCTAACAAGATGAAACCCCATTTTTACTAAAAATACAAAAAATTAGCCGGGTGTGGTGGCGGGAGCCTGTAGTCCCCGCTACTCGGGAGGCTGAGGCAGGAGAATGGTGTGAACCTGGGAGGCGGAGCTTGCAGTGAGCGGAGATCACGCCATTGCACTCCAGCCTGGGCAAGAGAGCCAGACTCCATCTCAAAAAAAAAAAAAAAAAAAAAAAAAAAAGCAAGCACCTGCCTTGGAGTGGCGGTGACGCCTGGAGTCGGGCGGGCATGGTGGGCCAGGCTCTTGTGTCAGCCAGGTATCACTGCGGGTGTCTAAGGCCTTACCGCCCTGAAGACACCTGATCTCCTCTGGCTTGTGAAGCTAAGCAGAGTGCGGCCTGATTCAGTACTTGGAAATGAGGCCGCCTGGGTATACCAGCTGCTGCAGGCTTTTGGCTTCCAGCTCCCTCTTTCTCCCTTTTGTCGCCCTGCTTCCAAAACACCCCCCGACTTTGCTACCCCTTTTGCAGCTGCCTGCATCCCCACCTCACCTCAGAACCTCCTCGTGCACCGCCAGGCAGCAGTATCCCACCTCTTCTGCCTTGCTGCAGCTCCACCAGGTCCCCAGCCCTAGGCAGGGCAAGGCAGGACATCTCCAGACCTCAAAGGCGCAGGCCCAGGTTCCCTGCCCTCCTGGTTGTCTTCCTGCTCCAGGAAGGCAGAGATAATTTAATTTACTCATCTGGCGCCACCACAAACGTCCAAGCCTGGGGAAGGGGAGGGCAGGGGCAGAGTGTCCCACAGACGCCAGCCAAGACCTCCTCCAGAACGCACTTGCTGCTTTTTCCAGGGAAGGATATTGCCTTTGCCAGCTACCAGGAAAACGTCCTTGTGAACCCGGATTCCCATGGCCACCGACTTCGTGTAAACTCCCGTCGCGAGGACAGGAGAGAGACCCAGGCCTCAGGCGAGGATTCCCTGGCTTGCACCCAGGGTGCGTGTCTCGCCCACGGGGGCACACCAAAGCGCCAAGAAGGCACTGGGGGATGGGAACTGGCTTTAAATGGGACGTTGAGGCAGTCCGTGGAAGAACTTCCCAGGGAAGACAGTGCCTTCTGGGCAGCCCCTGCGGCGTGCTGGGGGTCTCCTGGAGTCCCTGTTTTGCACACAGGTTGTGTGTCTCGCCCTCAGGGGGCACCATACGGCAACAATAATTCCCCCGGGGAAAAGTAATGTGATACCCCGCTTGATATCCCGTGGTCGGGATCCTCTACGACCACCCCAAGCCCGGCACAGAGACTGCCAGGAAGGCACTGTTCTCCATGGGGTATTTTCCCCGGACTGTCTCAACGTCTCCTTTCAAGCCTGGTATCCTGTTCCCTTCCCCCGGAGGTATTCATGCCGCTTTGGGGTGGCCCCCGTGGGTGAGACTTGCACCCTGGTGCAAGCCAGGGACTCCATGAAACCCTCGACCCGGCGCAGGGGCTGCCAGAAAGGCACTGTCGTCCATGGGAGAACCCCAGCCTGCAGGTTGTTTTCCCCGGGCTGCCTCAATGTCCCCCTTCAAGCCTGAGGTGCTCTCCCCTTCCCCCAGAGACCTACTTGCCGCTCTTGGGTACACCTCATGGGAGACACACGCACCCTGGGAGCAAGCCAGGAACTCCACGTCGCCCCGGGCATAGCACAGGGGCTGCCGGGAAGGCACTGTCATCACGGGAGGAAACCTGCTCGCCGCTTTTTTCGCCGTGCTGCCTCAGCATCCCCTTTAAAGGCTGGCGTCCTGTTCCCTTCCCTTGGAGGCCTTCTTCCCACTTTGGGGTGCCCTTGTGGGCACGACACGCACCATGGGTGCAAGCCAGGGACTCCACGATCACTTCGGTCCTGGAGCAGGGGTTGCCGGGTAGGCACTGTCTTCCATGGGAAGACACCGTCCCTCCGCTTTTTTTCCGTACTGCCTCAACTATCCCTTTCAACCCTGATGTTCTGTATCCTTCCCCCGGTTGCCTTCTTGCATCTTTGTGGTGCCCCCCGTGGGCGAGACATGCACGCTGGGTGCAAGCCAGGGACTCCATGAAGCTCCCGGGCCCACCGCAGAGGCTGCCGGGAAGGCAGTGTCGTCCATGAGAGGACCTCAGTATTCCCGCTTTTTTTCTCTGGGGCTGCCTGAACGTCCCCCTTCCAGCTTGATGTGCTGTCCCCTTCCCCCGGGAACATTCTTGCCGCTGTGGGGTGCCCCTCATAGGGGAGACATTCATCCTGGGTGCAAGCCAGGGAATCAACAACCACTCCCATTCACTGCAACGGGGCTGCCGGAAAGGCACTGTCATCCATGGGAAATTTTTTCCCCGGACTGCCCCAACGTCGCCTTTCAAGCCTGGGGTCCTGTTTCCTTCCCCCGGAGGCCTTCTTGACGCTTTGAGGTGACACCCGTGAGTGCGACATGCACCCTGGTTGCAAGCCAGAGACTCCACGACAACCCCAGGCCTGGCGCAGGGACTGCAGGAAAGGCATTGCAGTCTGTGGGACGTCTGCGCCTGCTGCTTTTTTCCTCGTGCTACTTCAACGTCCCGTTTCAGGCCTGGCGTCCCCTTCCCTTCCAACGGAGACCTTCCTGGTGCTTTGGCGTGCTCCCCGTGGAAGTGACACACAACCAGGGTGCAAGCCAGAGACTCCGCAACCTCATTGGGCAGGGCGAGAGGCTGCCGCAAAGGCACTGTCCTTTGAAGGACCCCGGCTCACTGCTTTTTTCCCCGGATTGCCTCAAGGTCCCCTGTTAAGCCTAACATCCTGTCCCCTTCTCCCGGGGACCTTCTTGCCGCTTTAGGGTGCCTCCTGTGGGCGAGACACACACTCTGAGTACAAGCCAGGGACTCTATGATGCCGCCGGGACTAGCGCTGGGCTGCAGGGAAGGCACTGTCATCCCTGGGATCACCCCAGCCTCGCTGCTTTTTTCTCTGGGCTACCTAAACGTCCCCGTTCAAGCCTGGCGTCCTGTTGCCTTCCCATGGTGGCCTTCTTGCCGCTTTTGGGTGCCCCACTTAGGCGAGACACTCACACTGTGTGCAAGACAGGGACTCCACGACCCTCCAGGGCCTGGCATAGGGGCTGCAGGGAAGGCACTGTCACCCGTGAAAGGACCGCAGCCTCGCCCCATTTTTTCCGGGGCTGCCTCAATGTCCCCTTTCAAGTCTGGCATCCTGTTCTTTTCCACCGAGGGCTCCCTTACCGCTTAGGGTGTCACCCCGTTGGCAAGGCACCCACCCGGGGTGCAAGCCAGGGACTCCAAAACGCCCGGGGTCTGGCGCAGGGGCTGCCGGGAAGTCACTGTCCTCCGTGGAAAGTTTTTCCCTGGACTGCCTCAAAGTCTCCTTTCAAGCCTGGTGTCCTGTCCCCTTCCCCCAGGCCCTTGTTGCCGCTTTGGGGTGCGCCCTTAAGTGAGACACGCACTCTGTGTGCAAGACAGGAATTCCACGACACCCCCCCGCCCCGGGCCAGGGGCAGGAACTCCCCCAGGCCCACAGGCCTGGCCACGGGGCTGCAGGGAAGGCATTGTCGTCCCTGGGAGGATCCCAGGCTCACAGCTTTTTTTTCCTGGGCTGCCTCAAAGTCCACTTTCAAGCCTCGCCTCCCGCTCCTTTTCCCAGGGGCCTTCTTGCCGCTTTGGGGTGTCCCCTTGGGCGAGACACGCACCTGGGTGCAAGACAGGGACTTCACGACACCCCACGGGACCAGCGCTGGTGCTGAAGGGAAGGCACTGTCGTCTGTGGGAGGATTCCTGCCCACTGCTTTTTACCCCGCGCTGCCTCAGCGCCCCCTTTCAAGCCTGGCGTCCTGTTCCCTTCCCCCGGAGGCTTTCTCGCCGCTTTGGGGTGCACACCATAGGGAGACATGCACCCTGGGTGCAAGCCAGAAACAACGACGCCGGGGCCCAGCGCAGGGGCTGCCGGGAAGGAACTGTTGTCTGTGCGATGACAGCAGCCTCGCCGCTTTTTTCCCGGGGCTGCCCCAATGTCCCCCTTCCCCCTTCAAGCTTGAGGTGCTTTCCTCTTCCCCAGGGGACCTTGTTGCTGCTTTCATGTCCACCCCGTGAGCAAGACACGCACCCTGGGTGCAAGCCAGGGACTCCACCATCCACTCGGGTACTGCGCAAAGGCTGCCGGGAAGGCAGTGTTCTCAATGGGAATTTTTTCCCGGGACTGCCTCAATGTCCCCTTTCAAGCCCGGCGTCCTGTTCCCTTCTACCGGGGAACTTTAACCGCTTTGGGGTGCTCATTGTGGGCGCGACACGCACCCTAGGTGCAAGCCAGGGACTCCACGACCACCCCAGGCCCGGCGCAGGGGCTGCTGGGAAGACACTGTTGTCCTTGGGAGGACACAGGCCCGCCGCTTTTTTCTCGGACTGCCTCAACTATACTTTTCAACCCTGGCGTCTTGTACTTTTCCCCCCGGGCCTTCTTGATGCTTTGTGGTGCCACCTGTGGGCGAGACACGCACCCTGAGTGCAAACCAGGGACGCCAGGACTACCCCGGCCCAGCGAATGGGCTGCCAGGAAGGGACTGCCGTCCGTGGGAGAACCCAGCGTCGCCGTTTTTTATCCCAGGCTACCTCAACGTCCCCCTTCAAGTCTGAAGTGCTGTCCTCTTCACCTGGGGGCCTATTTGAAGCTTTGGAGTGCCTCCTGTGGGTAACACACGCATCCTGGGTGCAAGACCGGGACTCCACGATCCCCCCGGGCCCCGCGCAGGGGCTGCCGGGAAGGCACTGTCATCCACAGGAGGAACCCGGCTGGCCTCTTTTCTCTCCGTGCTCCCTCAGCGTCCTCATTAAAGCCTGGCCTCCTGTTCCGTTCCTCTGGAGGCCTTCCTGCCACTTTGGGGTGCAACCGCTTTGCCGGACACGGAGGGGTTGTTGAGTCCCAGGATTACACCGAGGGGCACACGGTTGCACCCCAAAGCAGCAAGTAGGTTCCCAGGGGAAGGAGGCAGAACGTCAGGCTTGAACAGGGACGTTGAGGCAGCCCTGGGAATAAACAGGGGATGCTGGGGTTCTGCTATGGATAACGCCGTCTTCCAGGCAACCTCTGCGGTGGGTCTGGGAACATCGTGGAGTCCTCGGCTTGCAGGCAAGGTGCATGTCTCGCCCACAGGGGGGCACCACAAAGTGGCAAGAAGGCCACCGAGGGAAGGGTATGGGACGCCAGGGTTGAAAGGGATAATTGAGGCAGTCTGGGGGAAAACGCCACCGACTAGGGTCGTCCCATGGACTACAGTGCCTTGCCGGCAGCCCGTGAGTCGGGCCCGGGGTGGTCGTGGAGTCCGTGGCTTGCACCGAGGGTGCTGGTCGCATCCCTGGGGGCACCCCATGTCTAAGTGCGACACGCACGCTGGGTGCAAGCGAGCGATCCACGATTCCCCGGGGCCAGGCGCAGGGGCTGCCGGGAAGGCAATATCATCCATGGGATGACCCCGGCCGGCTGCTTTTCCCCTGGGGCAGCCTCAATGTCTCATTTAAAACCTAGCTTCCTGTTCCCTTTCCCCAGGGGCCTTCTTTCCGCTTTGGGGTGCCCCCCATGGGCGAGAAGTGTACCCTGTGTACAAGACAGGGAGTCCACGACTCCCGCAGGCCCGGGGTAGGGGCTGTCGGGAAGGCACTGTCATCCGTGGGAGGACCTCGACCACCCGCGTTTTTCTCGGTGCTGCCTCAACTTTCCATTTCAAACCTGGCGTCATGTTTCCTTCCCCTAAAGGTCTTCTTGCCTCTTTGGGGTGCTTCCCGTGGAAGAGAAATTCACCCTAGGTGAAAGCCAGGGACTCAGCAAAACACACGAGTTCGGCCCAGGGGCTGCTCGGAAGACGCTTTTGTCCGCGGGACCACCGTAGCCTCGCCGCTGTTTTCCCCAGGCTGCGTGAACGTACCCCTTCAAACCTGACATGCTGTCCGCTTCCCTCGGGGGCCTTCTTGCCGCTTTAAGGTGCCCCCCGTGGGCGCGACGCGCAACCTGGGTGCGAGCTAGGGACTCCACTACCACCCCCACGTTTCGGCATAGTGGAGACCGGGAAGGCAGTGTCACCCGTGCTGTGACTCTGACCCGCCGGTTTTTTCCCCGTGCTGCCTCGACGTCCCGTTTCAAGCCTGGCATCCTGTTCCCTTCCTTTGGAGGTTTTCTTGCCCCTTTGGGTGCCCCCACACCCCGTGGGCACGACACACACTCTGGGTGCAAGCCAGGGACTACATGACTTCTCTGGGAATGATGCAGAGGCTGCCGCGAAGGCACAGCCCTCCGTGGAAAATTTTTCCCAGTACTGCCTCAACATCCCCTCTCCTTACCCCGGAGGCTTTCTTGCCGCTTTGGGGTGCCCCGCGGGGGCGCAACACGCACACTAGGTGCAAGCCAGGGACTCCACGACCACCCTAAGCACCGCGCAGGGTCTGCTGGGAAGGCACTGTCGTCCGTGGGAGGACTACGGCCCACCGCTTTGTTCCCTGTGTTATCTCAATGTTCCCTTTCAAGCCTGGCATCATGTTCCTTTCCCCCAGAATAATTCTTGCCACTTTGGGATTCCCCTGTGGGTGCGACACGCACCCTGGGTGCAAGCTGGGGACTCCACGACCGTCCCGGGCCAGGCACATGGGCTGGGGGAACGCACAGTTGTCTGTGGGAGTAAGCAGTCCTGCTGCTTTTTTCCTACTCAACGTCTCCTTTCAAGCCTGGCGTACTGTTTCGTTTTCCCGCAGCCCTACTTGCCGCTTTGGCTTGTCCCCACTAGATGCGACACGCACCCTGGGTGAAAGCCAGGGACTTCAAGACTTCCCTGGGTGCGGTGGAGGGGCTGCTGAGAAGGCATTGTCGTGGGCGGGAAGTTTTTCTCCGGCGTGCCTCAACGTCGCCTTACAAGCCTGGCGTCCTGTTTCCTTCCCCTGTGGGCCTTCTTGCCATTTTGGGGTGTCCCTCGTCGGCGAGACACCCACCCTGGGTGCAAGCCAGGGGCTCCACGACCACCCGGTCCCGGCGCAGGGGCTAATGTTAGGGCACTATCGTTCATGGTAAGACCCCAGCCTCGCCGCTTCTTTCCTCGGGCTAACTCAACGTCCCCCTTCAAGCTTCACGTGGTGTCCCTCCTGTCCCCCCCTCCAGGGAGCCTTCTTGCCGCTTTAGGGAGCCCCAGGCGAGCAAGACACGCGCCCTGGGTGCAAGCCAGGGACTCCACTATTTTCCTGGTCCCGGTACAGGCGCTGCCCGGAAGGCGTTGTTGTCCATGGGAAGACTCCAGCCTCTACGCTGCACCCAGGGAAGTCGTGGAGTCCCTGGCTTGCATCCAGAGTGCGTGTCGCGCCAACTGGGGGTACCCCAAAGCGGCTAACAAGGCCTCCGGGGGAAGGAAGTCGGATGCCAGGCTTGTAAGGAGAGATCAACGGGGAAAAAAGCGGCGAAGCCAGGGACTCCGCGACAAACGCAGGCGCGCAACAGGGGCTTCCGGGAAGGCACTGTCATCTGTGGGACAACCCCAGCCTCGCTGCTTTTTTCCGCCGAGCTGCCTCAACCTCCCCCTTCATGTCTGATGTGCTGTCCCCTTCCCCGAGGGCCTTCTTGCAGCTTTGCGGTGCTACCCATAGGCGAGACACGCACCCTGGGTGCAAGCCAGGGACTCCACGACCCCCCCCCCCTCCACACACCGTCCCGGTGCAGGGGCTGCCAGAAAGGCACTGTCATCCATGTGACGTCACCGGCTCGCCGCTTTTTTCCTCATGCTGTCTGAACGTCCTCTTTCAAGCTTGGCGTCTTGTTTCCTTCCTCCTATGGCCTTCTTGCCGCTTGGCGGTGCCCCCCGTGGATGAGAAACGCACGCTGAGTGCAAGCCAGGAACTCCACGACTTCCCTGGTTCTGGCACAGAGGCTGCTGGGAAGGCTGTGTCCTCCGTGGGAAGTCTTTTCCTGGACAGCCTGGGAGAGCGTGAAGTCACCACATCAATCGTGAAAAGCCCCATAGCAGGCGGTGGTTGAGCTGGGGTTAGTCTTGAGGAAACTGATGAGCATAACAGCCCAGCCAGCCTCACTCCGGGATGGAGACAGCAGATAATTTAAGGAGGGGAATGCCTGACATGCACAGCACAGAGCCAATAGGACGGGGTTGTTCTGACCACCCTGTGCCCACAGCGGGGAGCACACGGGTCAGGGGAGCTCAAGCTGCCTTCCCTGCCAGGGTCAAAGGCCCAGAGACCTGGGGTGCCACGGACATTTGTGACACTAGGATGCGTGAGGGCAGGCACACAGGTCACAGCAATCAGCTAAAACTGGAACAGGGCCGGTTAGCTGGGTTACCGGTATACCAGAGCTTCACAGGCCTCTAGAGGCCCAATCTAATTGCCAGACTGCATGTCAGCAACAACCTGGTGGCCCAAAATGCCAATTCGGAGTGAAAGATATACCTTGCCTGGTGGCGGGGTGTCGAGTCAGCGACCACACCACCAGCCCAGAAAAGCATGACCTGGACATCTTTCTCAAAAACTGCCACCATGGCAGCGTGACACAGAACACTCAGGGCCCTCTGGTCAACCCCAGGACACACACATGAGAAGCAGAGGGCCAGGGACACCCTCCCAGTCACCCGTGCAATGCAAGGGCTGGCCCATTTTTCCAGAGCAAGACGGAGTCATTTTCAGCCGGCACCTAGCATGACTGATCACATGAGGGTCCAAAGCTCAGCCAGGTGCCACCTCTCGGACAACATGCATGCTCAGGGACTGCTCTCCGACTGTACACGGAGACTTCAAAAAAAGATCAGGGCAGAGGGACTAGGGCCGAGCAGGAGCAGCAGACGGCCAGGACCTGCGCTGGCTGGCCACCGGGCTGGGAAGGGTGTCCCCAGCCACCAGCGCCATGCCCAATACGTCCGCGTGGATCTCGGGCCAAGACTCAGGAGTTGTGGCATGCTGTTCTACCAGCGAGGGCAGCCCCGCACTGCCCTTGGGCACGGAAGCACGGCGACAGTCTCCCCCAACAAAGCCCTGCAACGCCCAAGCTCTGACTCACAAGTGAGCTCCAGATGGCAAGGAAGCCCATGACTGGGAAACCCAAACCATGAGTCAAAGTCTTTTCAAAGAGGCGGAAAACACAGCCCCTCCTCCTCAACTTCACAGAAACCTTTCCCCAAACATGTCTCTGCATGGACTGCGACAGAGTCAAAAGACAACCCGTGGCGCATGGGACTATGAAGATGCATCTTGGAATGAGAAAGAAGAAACGGAACTTGGTTACAGATCGGTTAGGACACAGGAAGATACAGAATGAGGAGAGTCTTCTACAATCCAGACAAAGACAGTCAGAGGAAGGGAGGGAGAGAGGGAGAAAGGGAATGGAGAAAAGAGACAGAGGGAGGAAAACAAGGAGGGAGGGAAGGGAACAGCGAGTGAAGGAGGGAAGAAGGAAACGAGAAACAGAGAGAGACAGAATTTTTAAAATCTAGACAAAGAAATATAAAGAAATAGAGAGGCCAGGCGCGGTGGCTCAAGCCTGTAATCTCAGCACTTTGGGAGGCGGACACGGGTGGATCACGAGGTCAGGAGATCGAGACCATCCTGGCTAACACGGTGAAACCCCGTCTCTACTAAAAATACAAAAAATTAGCGGGGCGCGGTGTCAGGCACCTGTATTCCCAGCTACCCGTGAGGCTGAGGCAGGAGAATGGTGTGAACCCTGGAGGCGGAGCTTGCAGTGAGTGGAGATGGCGCCACGCGTGACACTGCACTCCAGCCTGGACAACAGAGAGAGACTCTGTCAAAAAAAAAAAAAAAAAAAAAAAAGAAACAGAGAGAGAGAAAGAGACATAGAAATGGAACAAAAATGAAACAGATAAAGAATGAGGAAATAAATGGTGGAAAGCTGGGAGGAAAAAAAGAGAGGAAAGAAAAAAGGAAGAGAAAATGTGAAAGAATAAAAGACAGAGAAGAAAGAAAGAAAAAAAGAGAAAGTAACAAAAAGGGCAGGGCATGGTGACTCAATTCTATAATCCCAACACTTTGTGAGGTTAGGTGGGAGAATCGCCTGAGCCTGGGAGTTTGATACCAGCTCTGGCAACATAGCGAGACCCTGTCTCTACTTAAAGAGAAAGAAAAGGGGGAAGGGGAGGGGGGAAGTTTGCAGGACACAAGGACATGCGTCTGTAGTCACAACTCCTCGAAAGGCTGAAATAAGACCATCTCTTGGGATCGAGAGGTCAAGGCTGTGTGGTGAGCCGTGGTCAGGCCAATGTACTGTTGCTCCGGTAACAGACCAAGACTCCATCTGAAAAACTTGAACGAATAAAGATTGCGAGTCCTGCAAGAAAAAGATATAAAGGAAACCCAGAAGGAGGTCACATTTCGAAAGGAACAATACCTTTAAAAGAAACAATGAGGGAGTGCAGTGGCTCTTGGCTGTAATCCCAGCAATGTGGGAGTCTGAGGTGTTCGAGACCAGCATGGCCAATATGGCGAAACCCTGTCTCTACTGAAAATACAAAAATTAGCCAGCCATGATGGTGTGCGCCTGTAGTCCCAGCTACCCACGGGAGGGGGGCGGGGGAGGCAGAAGAATCGCTTGAACCCGGAGGTGGAGGTTGCCATGAGTTGAGATAGCGCTACTGCACTCCAGCCTGCGTGACAGAGCGAGACTCCGTCTCAGAAAAGTCAAAAAAGAAAGAAAATGAAAAAAGAAGCAGAAAGAGAGAAATATGGGAAGAGAGAATGAAAGACAAAGGAAAAAAGAAAGAAAGAAAGAAAGGGAAGGAAGGAAGAAAGAAGAAAGAAAGAAGAAAAAAAGAAAGAGAAAGAAAGAAAGAGAAAGAAAGAAATGGAGAAATAAATTTTAAGACAGAAATGAAAGGAGAAAGAAAGATGAAAAGAAAAAGAAACTCTAAAAAAATAGTAAGGCCCAGAGAGGGGCTATGATGCACTTTCCACTTTATCAATATGCTGGCTGGGGAAAAAAAAATATCAAACATAACGTAACGGCAAAAAGTGACTTAGCCAAGTGACTAAGCCAAGTGACTAAGCCAAGGTGGTTGAGTTTCCCTAAGGAGGGAGGGAGAGAGGAAGAGGAAAGCTGCCAGCCTCCAAGGAGAGGAACCAAGGTGAGGGGGAGGGGACAAAACAGGAGGGGGAAGGGAAGGAGGCACAGTAGTTCACTCTGGAAAATTTCCTAGACTGGGGTGGGTGGGGGGACACGGAGAGCAACCCAGGAAACAAGCTGATTCCAGAAAAGACACCGAATTCATAGTGCTGCCATCGCTGATTTGAAAGTTATGCAGTGCATGCTTCTTCCTCTACACTCATTTGGTTATTTCTGAGAAATGTCATTCAGTACAACATGCTTGACATCTACCTGCTTTCACAACATCTGGGGAGAATCAGAAAAGTCCCCACTAATGAAAATGCCTAGGGTGGAGCTGCCGTCTGTAAAACTCAGGCAGAAGAGTCCACGAGGGTCAAACACACAAAGAAAGAAAAGGAAGCAACTGATGAAAAAGATCAACAATCTGGTCCAGCCAGAATCTCCACAGGTTTTCTGGGCAAAGAGGGAGGGGATGAAGGGACGGGGGTAGGGCGGGCCTCCGAGGGTCAGGATAGGACTGGAAGGAGCTGAGAGAAGCCACACTGACTCTTTACCATGGGCGGGCGGCCACAGCGTCCTGTGCGCCTCCTAGACTTCAAAAACGGTGACATCTAGATGACGCCAGATGACAACAGATGGAAGTATCAGCCCGGTGCCCTCCCAGGAGCTCCCAACAACTAATCGACCAGAGCCCCTGCGGGGGAAGAATCACCATGGCTCTGGAAAACATGGAGAAACACATGCGCCTACGCACGTACACACGCACGCCATATTCCACAATATAGACGCGTTTATACCGTGATAAGGAGAGAGCCCATTTCTAGTGCAAAACAGGCAGGCTGGGCGTGATGACCCAAGCCAGTCACCGCAGCACTTCGGGAAGCCGAGGCCCGCAGACCACCTGAGGTCAGGAGTTCCAAACCCGCCTGGTCAACATGGCGAAACCCCGTCATTTAAAAAAATGCAAAAATTAGCTCAGCATGGTGGTGGGCACCTGTAATCCCAGCTCCTCAGGAGGCTGAGGCAAGATAATCACTTAAACTCAGGAAGTGGAGGTTGCAGTGAGCTGAGATCTCACAACTGCACTCCAGCCAGGGCAACAGAGGAAGACTCCCTCTCAAAATAAATAAATAAATAAATAAATAAATAAATAAATAAATACCTAAATACATAAATAAAATAAAATAAATTGATTCCACCTTTGGATGCATGCACTCTTAAGATTACGCAGGTAGCTTAGAAGGTATATAAGCTTTATACACCTTTGTAATTTTGAGTCGGTCTGGTGATATTTCCAGGCTTTCTCCCTGTAAGTGGTAACAGAAATGAAAACTCCCTGTTTTTTAGTTCATCCGTATCTTATTATCAGGTCGTGAGAATAAGCAGCCCCACCCTCAGTTTGGTCCGGGAACAATTGCACTCCAGCCCGGGTGACAGAGGGAGACTTTGTCTCAGAAAAGAAGAAAACAATTTAAAAAAAAATTGAAGATAATTAGCGGGGTATTGTGCTGTGTTATGGCTCGCTCCATGCCTGTAGGCCCAGGTGCTCCAGAGGCTGAGGCAGAGGAAGATCACTTTGAGCCCAGCAGCTCAAGGTCACAGTGAGCTATGATCCTACCACTACACTCCAGCCTCGGAGACACAGGAAGGCCACGTTTCTGAAAAATACATGAATAAATGAATAGATGAATGTAAAAAAATGCAAGGAGGTGGCAGAGCACGGGAAGGCTCCACTCATTCATAAAGACTAGAGCAGAAAAACAGGACCAACCATTTGAGACAGAGCCTATTCCAAATCACAATGGAGGTCTTGAGGATTTTGGAGCAAGGCCCTGCCATTATCTGCAGATAACCATTCTTTCTAGCTACAGGCTCTCTCAGCTAGCCTCTGGCTTTTAGTAGAAACCAAATGCCCAACCATGGAGCCACAAAGTTAGTGATCTGAGCTGCTCATCACACACTGGGCGTAAGTGGGTGTGCACAGCAGAACTCCAGCATGACACGGAAGTGTTGTGGACCTGACTGGGTGCGAACAGATCCTGAGGCACAAGTAAGTTCCATGAGAAAGTGGCCGAAATGCCCATGGTACCCAGTCAAGAAATGAGCTGAGTTAAGATATTACGCATAGCCGGACACAGTGGCTCATGCCTGTAACGTCAGCACTTTGTGTTGGGGAAACCAGCCCCACAACAGCTGGTGGGTACCCCGAGTCCGGCAGAGACAGTGGAATTGGAAAGAGACAAAATAAATGTTTAAATGGCGGGTCCAGGGGACCGGAGCTCCGGAGGCTTGCTCACAGCCCAGAGCTCTGGAGCTCTGCTGAATTCATTGACTTACAAGCCGTTTGTTCTTAAGCAGATGGGAGGGGTAGAAAGGGATGAGGAAAAGGATTAATCAGTGTCATTCAATAAGATGTATAGCAGCAGAGATTTTTGTGAATTTCCTTGAGCAAAGGCGTGTGTGTAACTACTCAAGATCTTTAACTTATCAGGACTGAAATGGGTGGGAGTGGGTTTCAGGAGGAGACAATATGTTTGACTATACGCCACTGCTTCAAGGGAGTGGTACCTCCCTTGTCAACCTGTGGAATGCCTCTGAGCTGCTATGCTTTCAGGGCATAAAGACATGAAGGCAATAAGGAGACATTTCTCCTCAGAGGCACCCATGGCTCCAAATGAATGCCTCACACAGGGGAGACTAACCCATCTGGCACCCCAGAAACTCTTTCTCACACTTTGAGAGGCTGAGATGGGTGGATCACTTGAGATCAAGAGTTCAAGACCAGCTGGCGACCATGGCAAAACCCTGTCTCTATGAAAAATACAAAAATTAGTCAGGTGCAGTGGCACCTGCCAATAGTCTCAGCAACTCAGGAGGCTAAAGCAGGAAAACTGCTTGAACCTGGTAGGTGGCTGTTGCAGCAAGTCACGAGTGCACCACTGTGCTCCAGCCTGGATGACACAGTGAGACTTTGTCTCAAAACAAACAAAAATTAAATTAAATTAAATTAAAAAAACAAAGTACACATAGAAATTACACATAGCTGAGTGCAGTGTCTTACACATGTAATCTCAGCACTTTGGGAAGCTGAGAGAGATGGATCACTTTATAGCATCATTGCTGCCTTGAAAGGACAGAGGAGTTTGTTTATGTCACTGTTGTTTTTTTTTTTTTTCTTTTTTTCCTGGTAACACACTTATTTTTATATTATTATTATTAATATTATTTTGGATATGGAGTTTCGCACTTGTTGTCCAGGCTGGAGAGTAATGGTGCAATCTTTGCTCACTGCAACTTCTGTCTCCCCAGTTCAAGTAATTCTCTTTCCTTAGCCTCCCAGGTAGCTGAGATTACAGGCAAGTGCCACGAAGCCCGGCTAACTTGATATTTTTAGTAGAGACAGAGTTTCTCCATGTTGGTCAGGTTGGTCTCAAACTCCCAATTTCAGGTGATTCACCCGCATCAGCCTCTGAAAATGCTAGAGTTACAGGCGTCAGCCACTGTGCCTGGACTCTTTATTTTTCTTTCTTTCTTTTTTTTTTTTTTGAGATGGACTCTCACTCTGTTGCCCAGGCTGGAGTGCAGTGGTGCTATCTCGGCTCACTGCAACCTTCACCTCCCAGGTTCAAGCAATTCTCCTTCCTCAGTCTCCCGAGTAGCTGGGATTACAGGCACACACCACCATGCCTGGCTATTTTTTTGTGTGTTTTTAGTAGAGACAAGTTTTCACCATACTGGCCAGGTTAGACTTGAACTCCTGACCTGGTGATCCACCTGCCTCTGCCTCCCAAAGTGCTGGGATTACAGGTGTAAGCCACCATGCCCGGCATGTTTATCTATTTTTTTAACTGATCAAAGAACAATCAGACCCACTCATCAGGGTGGTAATTCCCTAGGCAACAAGAGAGGGAGAAACTTAGAGGTGGGGGTGGGGGCATTGGAGAAGACACAGTTGCCCCGGGGTGTGCCTGGGAGCCACGAGCTTTCTTCCTCATTGAGGCCTCCATTTTCAGAGTAACAATGGCCGCCAGGTGATGCCCAACTTCTGCCAATGAGAGTGTCAGCCCTCAATGAATTGTCATCACCCGGAGGGGGTAAAGGAAGGGAAGGATGGAGGCCCCCACAGTACAGTGGGTCACGAAACCCTTGCAGACAGTCCCCATAACTAATCAACCAGGGTCCCTGGGGGGACACAGCCTAAGTCCACACCTATTGGATCATGTGGAACTTCCGTCCAGAGACCGACTGGAAATTCTCTCAGTCAAGCTCCAAACCTAAAATAATAATTTCCACACTCATCAGGACTAAGACAACTTTTTAAATAATCATTTCTGTGTTTGGGGTGCATCCGTATATTTCTGTACAACAAAATTATTTATTTTAAACATTACGAGTTGTTTGCTTCTTACGTGTACAGTACCATGATAGACAGACCTGGGGACTTCTCAGCCCAGAGTCCATGAGGCCAGAAGCTGACATCCTCAGTTCTTATTTAGAATTAATTTAAACAAGCCAGCTAAACACCCTGCCATAAAACTCCTGGAAAGACAAACAATTAAGAAAAGAAAGAAAAAAAAAAAGAAAAAAAAAAAAAAAAAAAAACAATGTTGTCAGGAGCAGTAGCTCACACCTTTAATCCCTGCACTTTGGGAGCCGGAGAGAGGGTGGATTCCTTGATTCCAGGCAATCACGACTAGCCTTGGCAACATGGTGAAACCTCATCTCTACAAAATTACAAAAATTAGCTGGCTTCACAATCTTCACAAATGAATAAATAAATAGTTTTAAATTTAAAATGTAAAAAATTCGTAAGTGTTGTATTCTGTTAGTTTTTCAGCCTACCCTGAGAAGGACATAATATAGGTGTTGTCTGTCTGTCTTTCCATTTGTGACAGGGTCTCTCTGTGTCTGTAGCCCAGGTTGGAGTGCAGTGACACCATCACAGCTCACTGCAGCCTCAGCCACCCTAGGGTTAGGTGATTCTCCCACTTCAGCCTCCTGAGTAGCTGAGACCACAGGCATGCACATCGGGTTTTGGCTGTGTTGTCCAAGGCTGGTCTCAAGATCCTGGGCTCAAGCAATCCTGTCACCTCAGCCTCCCAAAGTGTTGGGTTTGCAGGCGTGAGTCACCACACCCAGCCTGACTTAATATATCTGGTCTCAGTATGTCCTGACCACATGCCCTTGAAGAACTCGAGTTAAGAGAGAGTCAGCAAGAGACTTTCAGCATTCTCTCCACAAACCAGTGAAGTGGATGGTAGTCGAGTGTCCTGTGCTCCTGTGGTTTTAGGTGGCCATGCATAGAGGATAGATTTCAAATGTTTCCAGAGAGGTGTGAGCCACAGTCATTCGGGGCATCCAAGCTTGGGATGTGGTTTCTGACAGATCTTAATGGCCAGGAAACTCCAGGATCTGCCAAGGCTGGTGTTCCAGGGTGGGGACAATGGAACCCAAGGTAGAGGGAGCCATCTATCTGCACTGAGCTCCAGCACTAGGCCACACCGTGCAGACTAAGTCAGAAGGAACAGTCCGTCCTCCTACATGCCACATCCACCCACTGAACTTGGGAGCAGATCTGTTTTCCAAACATGAAGTGACTCTCCATTTGAAATGAATCACAAGGGGCCCGGCTTTCTTGGGTTGGCAGGATAAAGAAGTCATTCTGTGGCATAGAATGAGATATGCCTTGAGTCTTGAATCTCCAGTTAAAACCAATGATGGTGGCCAGACCCAGTGGCTCATGACTGTCATCCCAGCACTTTGGGAGGCCAACGCTGGTGGAACACAAAGTCAGGATTGTGAGATCAGCCTGGTCAATACGGTGAAACCCTGTCTCTACTAAAAAAACAAAAATTAGCTGGATACGGTGGCACACACCTGTAACTTCTGCTACTTGGGAGGCTGAGGCAGGAGAATCACTGGAAGCAAGGAGATGGAGACTGCAGCCAGCTGATACTATGCCACCACCTTGGCAAGAGAACAAGACACAATTTACCTACAGGGATAAAAGAACAACAGGGTCCCCACAAGGATGGAGTTTCCCTAGGCAGTGAGGGAGACAAGGAGGGGCCTCCAGAAGAGAAGGAGAGAAAGCAGTTGCCTGAGGCTCTGTGAAGTTGGCCAGGCCTCCCTCACGGCCACCTTTCAATAACAGTGGCCACTTTCAATAACAGTGGCCTTTCAATAACAGTGGCCATTAGATGACGACCTATTTATTTGAAAAACAAAACAAAACACAAATTAATTTTGAAAAATTGCAATTTAGGCTGGGTTCAGTGACTCACACCTTTTATCCCACCACTTTGGGAGGCTGAGGCAGGCAGATCCCTGAAGGTCAGGAGTTCAAGACCAGCCTGGGTCACATGGTGAAACACAGTCTCTAATAAAAATCAAAATTTAGGTGAGTAGGTTGGCATATGCCTGTAATCCCGGCTACTCAGGAGGCTGAGGCAGGGGAATCGCTGGAACCAGGGAGGCGGTGATTGCAGCTAGCCAATAAAACACCACAGCCTGGGCTAGAGAACAAGACTATATTTAAAATAAATAAATAAATAAATAAGTGAATGAATGTATGTAAAAAAAAAAAAAAAAAATGCAAGGAAATGGTGGGACACAGGAAGGCTCCACTCATTCCAAAAGACCAGAGCAGAAAAACAGGACCATCAAGTTCATACACAGGTCATTTTGAATCTGTTGTCACCATGCTCAATTGGTGCCAAAGAAGGGTAGCTTTCTGTGGCACCCGTCTGTCATCGCCACTCTTGTCAAGTAAAATTGCAGGGTCATGACTACACAGAGATCCCTCAACCCACTGAATGCATCCAGATTTTTATGAGCCCAGTTGGGAGAATAAACAGGATATTTAGAAAAGTACTCATCGTGCATTCTTCAGTCTCCCATGTCTCTTGTGAAACCAATCACATTTATGGTCCATCTCTTTCTTTCCAGCCCTTGACCATCCATAGAGTATGTAAATAAAAGAAGAGTGAATGCATTTTATGGAACAAGGAGGAAAAACAACAAAGCGAAAGTCTCAGAGGCTTGTGATACACAGGGGGATACAGAATTAGGAGACCCTTCCAGAATCCAAACAAAGACAGACAGATGGAGGGATGGCAGGAAACGAATTGAGAAAAGAGAGACAGCAAAAAAGATGAAGAAAAATAAATGTAAAGAAAAACAGACAGATGTAAAGGGAAGAAAGATAAAGAAAATGGAAAGACAGAGAAACTGAAAAAGAGAATAAGAAATGATAGAAAGAAGGGAGGAAGAAAAAGAGAGAGAAGAAAGAAAAAGAAAAGAAAGAAAAGGAAAGAAAGAAAGAGGAAGAAAAAAGAAAAATGAAGGAAATAAGAAAGAGGGAAGTGCATCACGGCTTAACAACTATAATCCCAACTCTTTGGGAGATTGAGGTGGAAGAATTGTTTGAGCCCAGCAGTTTGAGACCAGCCCTGGCCATACAGTGAGACCATGTCTCTACTTTAAAAAAATAAAATAAAATGTTAGCAGAGTGTGATGGCAGGAGCGTGTAGTTTCATCTCCTTTGGAGCCTGAGGTGGGAGCATCACCTGGGCTCCGGAGGTGGAGGCTGTGTTGGGCCTTGGTCAGTCGAATGCACTGCAGCCTGTTGTCCAGGCTGGCCTCAAACTCCCGAACTCTAGCCAAGTGCCTGCCTCAGCCTCCGAAATTGCACTTGCCATATTCAATGGCCCTGGGGATATCAGTGACAGATTTTAGTAGACATGGATGTTATGCCATATTACCCAGGTTGGTCTTGAACTTGAACCCGGGAATTTGAGGCTACAGTGAGCCAAAGTCATGCCACTGAACTGCAGTCTGGGTGATAAAGCAAGACTCCATCTCTAAATAACTAAATAATAAAAACAATAACAATAATAACAAACAATAATACAAAGAAATAATAAGAACAGCAATAATAATAAACAAACTAGTGAGAGAGTGAAAAATATAAAAATGTAAAAGGTAATTTAGATCACAATTAATTGTAGTGATTTCAAGAAGTTATTTCTTTAACCTGTCTCTCTTACTTTCTGAAACAGGGTCTTTCTCTGTCACTCAGGCTGCAGGTCAATGGCGTGATCATGGCTCACTGCAGATTCGACGTCCCAGAATCAAGCTATTCCTGCAATCTCAGCCACTTGGAAGGCTGAGATGGAAAGATCACTTGAGGGAGACTAGGAACATTGAGGCTGTGATGAGCCGAGATTGCATTCTCACACTCCAACTTTTCAAAAAAAAAAAAAAAGAAGAAGAAGAAGTAAATGTAAAACCACAGCAACTTCAGTGTGTAGAAAAAGGAGTAAGAAAAGTAAAAGGAAAAAGAAAAACAAACTGAAGAACAACTGAAAATACTGTGGAAACAATTGAAGAGGAAGAAACGACGTAGTGAAAGAGCGACACCTAGTAGATGCAGGTGGTAGTGCTGCTGACCAGAGTTATCCGTTCTACCTTAGAAATCCCGAGTTGATGGTCAAGTCCAACGCTCCCCGCCGACATCTTATGGACCCAGGGCTCGCGGAGGGACCCAGTTGGAACCTTATCACAGCAAGCGGCCCACCTTTGATGCCATTTAACTCCGCCGACCTGCCCGCAGTTCCCCACTGTCCGCTGGTTGACCAGGAGAGTGGAGAGAGGAGGAAAGCACAAGAGTGACTGGTTCATATCCCATCCCCGCGCTCCTGGGGTAGACAGAGAGGCCGTGACCCCAACGGCCACCACTGGGCACGCGTGAACACTAGTGGGACAGGAACCGCAGGGGCACACCCTCCGACAATCACTCCTCAGTCATTCTCACCAGGCTCGATGAATCCAGTCTCAGGCCCTGGAGGAGTTCCCAGCGGGGTGTGGGAAGGAGGTGGAATCGGAGAGGTGGAAAGACGAGCAGGGGCGCCACCCCTACCTCAGCCATCCCTGGTGCGGCACCTTGGAAAGCCCGAGGGTGGGGACGGGCGCCTCCCGAATGTACTGCGGGAGCCGATGAGCTCTCGCGAGGGACACCCACTGCGTGCTCCAGGGCTCCGGGGTGGCTGGGCATGAGCGCGCCAGGGAACGAGGTTCTCGGGAACAGGAGAAAGGAAGGAAGGCATATGTCAAGGGCTGAATTACACAGGACACGCCACATCACCAGTTCCCCCGCGCACACGGGTGCACAGGACCTTGTGTGGAGGTCTGACTTTCAATAGATAGCATCCAGGGAGCTGCTCTGCTCCAAAGAAAACCCTGACCCAGAAGCAAGACGTCTACGAATAGTTTAGCATCAGGTTCCCCACAAACACGTTATGTGATGGGTCACGGGGTGACCGCTTTTCTGGCAGCAGCCTGTTTCCCAGGATGAGGGGCTCTCTGCACCGGATTCCGGTTCCTAGAGCACTGCAGGACTTGCCCAGCACGGGGCGGAGCGGCCCCCTGGAGGGGACTGCAGAAGACCGCCTACCCGAGGCCAACAAAGGTTCCGAGGTGCTGCCGTATCGGTCCTCCTGGGTGGGATTCTGACTTAGAGTCCTTCAGTACTAATCCCGCGTATGGTAGCTTTACCCGATTGGCTCCTCAGGCAAGGACATACACCAAATGTCCGAACCTGTGATTTCTCTCCTACTGAGCAGGATTACCATGGGAGCAACATATGGGCAACAACACATGGGGAACACAGACAGTAAAACTAACCTGTCTCCCATAGGTCTAACTATAATGCTTTCCAGGGCATGCGCACGTCTCTCCGATGAATCCATTCCAGTTCGTCTTGCCCTTCGCAAAGAAAAGAGAACTCTCCAGGGGCGGTGGCTCATGCCTGTAATCCCAGCAATTTGAGAGGTTGAGGAGGGCCGATCATCTGAGATCAGGAGTTCAAGATCAGCTTGGCCAACATAGTGAAACCCTGTCTCTATAAAAATACAAAAATTAGCCGGGCATGATGGCAGGTGCCTGTAATCCCAGTTACCCAGGAGGCTTAAGTGGGAAAATCGCTTGAACCCAGCAAGAGCACATGCCACCACGCTGGGCTAATTTTTGTATTTTTAGTAGAAACGGGGCTTCACCATGTTGGCCAGGCTGGTTTTGAACTCCTGACCTCAAGCGATCTGCCTGCCTTAGCGTCCCAAGTTTTGGGATTACAGGTGTGAGCCACCGCACCCAGCCTATGTGTATAGAGCTCCTCGAGAGAAAAGCCTCTATTATTTTCATTGTAACAGTAAAAAAAAGTAGTTCTTTTTTTTTCTTTTGAGTAAGAGTTTCACTCTTGTTGCCCAAAATGCGGTGCAACGGCCCGATCTCAGCTCACTGAAATTTCTGCCTCCTAGGTTGAAGCTATTCTCCTGCGTTGGCCTCTCAAGTAGCCACCAGGCATGTGCCACCATGCCTGGCTAATTTTGTATTTTTAGTAGAGACAGAGTTTCACCATGTTGGTCAGGCTATTCTCAAGCTCCTGACCTCAGGTGATCCATCTGCCTGGGTCTCCCAAAATGCTGGGATCAGAGGCTTGAGCCACTGTGTCTAGCTTTTTTTTCTTTTCTTTTCTTTTTTTTTGAAATAGTGTCTCCTTCTATTTCCTAGGCTGGAACACAGTGACATAATCCTAGCTCACTGCAGCATCAAACTCCTGGAGCTCAAGCAATCCTCCAGTCTCAGCCTCCCAAGAGCTAGGATTATAGGTGCACGCCACCATGCCCAGGTCGTTTTTTTTGTTTTGTTTTGGTTTTTTTTTCTTTTTCTACACAAAAATATCTTAACATCGGTTTTATTTTATTTTATTTTTTGGCAGAGATGGTGTCTCACTATGTTGCCCAGTGTGGTCTCAAAGTCCCCACCTCAAACCATCCTTCCAACTTAGCCTCCCTAAGTGCTAGGATTACAAGCATGAGCCACTGCACCCAGACCCAATAATTTTTATGTTCTTTTATTTTTTTGAGGCAGAGTCTTGCTCTGTCAACCAGGCTGGTGTGCAGTGGTGTACTCTCAGCTCACTGCAACCTCTGCCTCCCAGGTACAAACAGTCCTCCTGCCTCAGCCTCCTGAGTAACTAGAATTACACACACATACCACCACACTTGGCTATTTTTTGTATTTTTGGTAGGGACGGGGTTTCACCATGTTGGCCAGGTTTGTCTCAAACTCCTGACCTTAAGTGATTCACCTGTCATAGCCACTCAAAATGCTGGGATTATAGGTGTGAGCTACCACACGCGGCTCCCAAGAATTCTCTAAAGGCACCTAGTGTCACAAGAACAGACAGCTAAACTGTATCTGAAAAAGTGGCTCAAGTGGGGAAATTTTTGGTGGATTTGGGGAAACATAGGGCAAATTTTAAACATGAGGCCTTTTGTCAGATCACCTACATTCCTTGGATTCTATGTGGGTTTGTCACAGATGAGTGGTTTGACAAATTACATGGCTTCTACCACTTCATTTGATCAGTCTCCCATTGACTTTCAGCTAAGTCCTACAGAATTGCTTCTCAGATTGTATCTTTCCGCAAGACAAATCTATTTCATAGTCTCTAACTTCCCCATTTTGTGGCTGTTAATTTATACTTATGTGTTTTTCAAGTTCTTATTCTGGTTTTCTTTTTGTGAAAGTTTCAGCCTGTGCTATTTTGAGGGAAATACTGAGGCATATATAAACTTTAAAAGTGTTTTTCACCCTGGCTACAGACACACGGTGAACTACTTTTTCAGGTGTTAGGAAAACCCATCATCATGAGAATGTAGCAACTTTTATTTTGCAGTAACTGTTAAAATTGTAGCCATGGTGCTCAGTAAAAGGGATCTTCCCCATGTAGGTGTTCAGGGAAGAGTGAAGTCCTGTCCTCCATTTTGTTAGTAACCTGCTTATGGATGGGACATTATCACCCAGAAAGGAAAGAGATATCATGGTATGCAGTTACACGGAGCTGCAGCAAGAACAAGACAAAGAAATTCCCTCATGTCTTCAATGCAGAGCCGGCATTTAGACCTATACCCCAGGCAGGGCCCACAAATCTCTGGCAGCTGTGAGCACCTGTTTTGTTTCTGCCTTCTTCCTGTTGGCAATTTGGGGTTTTTTTGTTTTTGTTTTTGTTTTTTTGTTTGTTTGTTTTTTTTTTTTTGAGACGGAGTCTCACTCTGTTGTCCAGGCTGGAGTGCAGTGGCATGATCTGGGCTCACCTCAAGCTCCGCTTCCCAGGTTCACACCATTCTCCTCCCTCAGACTCCTGAGTAGCTGGGACTACAGGCGCTCACCACCACGCCCAGCTAATATTTTTTGTGTATTTTTAGTAGAGACGGGGTTTCACCATGTTAGCCAGGATGGTCTCGATCTTCTGACCTGGTGATCCACCCACCTCAGCCTCTAAAAGGGTTGGGATTTACAGGCGTGAGCCACCGCGCCAGGCCTTTTCTTTTCTTTTTTTTTTTTTTAAGACAGACTTTCACTTCGTCACCAGGCTGGAATGCAGTGGTGCGATCTCGGCTGACTGCAGCCTCTGCCTCCCGAGTCCAAGTGACCCTCTTGTTTCAGCCTCCCAATTAGCTGGAACTACAGGTGCACACCACATCGGTCAGCTGATTTTTTTTTTTTTTTTTTTTTTTTTGAGACGGATTCTTTCTCTGCCACCCAGGCCGGACTGCAGGGGCGCTATCTTGGCTCACTGAGAGCTCCATCTCCCGGATTCACGCCATTCTCCTGCCTCAGCCTCCCGAGTGTCTGGGACTATAGGAGCCCGCTACCGCACCCGGCTAATTTTTTTGTATTTTTAGTAGAGATGGGGTTTCACCATGTTAGCCAGGATGGTCTCGGTCTCCTGACCACGTGACCCGCCCGCCTTGGCCTCCCAAAGTGCTGGAATTACAGGCGTGAGCCACGGCGCCCAGTCGGACAGCTGATTTTTTGTATTTTTAGTAGAGATGGGGTTTCGCCATGATGCCCAGACTAATCTTGACCTCGTGATCTCAAGTGATCCGCCCATCTCAGCCTTTCAAAGTGCTGTGATTACAGGTGTCAGTCACCTTGCCTGGTCTGTTGACAATATGGGGGGCATGTAAAATATCTACAGCCCTTTTAGCCAGTAAAACACAGAAGACTATAGTATGTGGCTTCTCCATTCTCCCTCTTTCTCTGCTCTCCTAAATATTAAAGGGTCCTCCTCTTCCCAAGCCCAGCTGCAAAGCCTCAGGAAGGGTGGAGGTATGAGAAGCATCCAAAGGGATCCCATCAAGTAACTCCAAGACACTCTCATTCACCGCATTGGAAGTTCCTGTCATCCTGTATGCCCTGGACGCTTCCTAATGCAGGCAGATAATATCCTTGGTGTGCTGTTAGGATGGAGACCCCCTCATCTTTGCTCTTCTGCTTGAGAAAAAAAAGATGACTGCTTACGGTGGTTCACGCCTGTAACCTCAACACTTTGGGAGGCTGAGGCAGGTGGATCATTTAAGGTCAAGAGATCGAGACCAGCCTGGCCAACATGGTGAAACCCCATCTCTACTAAAAATACAAAGTTTAGCCAGGCTTGGTGGCAGATGCCTGTAATCCCAGCAACTCAAGAGGCTGAGGCAAAAGAATCGCTTGAACCCGGGAGGCAGAGGTTGCCGTGAGCCAAGATCACACCACTGCCCTCCAGCCTAGGCAACAGAGCAAGACTTTGCCTAAAAATATATAAAAATATAACATACAAATTTATTATATTTATATATACAAAATTTTTAAATAAATGAATAGAATTCATCACCTAACTTCTAAAGCTACTTCTCTGGATGAAATTCTGGGCACTTAGGAGCAAGCAGTGGTATATTGAGTGTATGGCTCTTGCTCACAGGTGCGTCTTTTCTGTCGCACGGCAGGCGGCACAAATAGAAGGCTTCCTCAAAGCTGAGAGCTCCTTTTACCCATGGATCAGGAGCAAAGTGTGTAGCTACGCTGTCAGGCTGTGTTTGAATGTCAGAAGTTAGTTTAGCTTTGCGTCTTCAGAACAATTGTTCTTAGCTACTCAAAAAATAAATAAATAAATAAATAAATAAATAAATAAAAATAAAAGAAAAGAAAAAAGAAAAAATAAAAGAAAATGAAAGAAAAGAAAACTAAAAATGTTCTTCATTGATCATTCAGGAGCATACTGTTTAATTTCCATGTATTTGTACAATTTCAAAAGTTCACCTTGTTGTTGACTCTAGTTTTATTCCATTGTGGTCAGGAAAGATACTCGATCTAATTTCAATAATTTTAAATTTGTTGAGACTTGTTTTGTGGCCTAACGTATGGTAGAATAGACCAGAATAGGGAGAATGTTTCTTGTGCTGATGAAAGAATGTGTTTTCTGCATCTGTTGGATGAAATGTTTTGTAATTATCTCTTTGTTAGTCTAAAATGCAGTTGCTTTTTTGTTTTTTTGAGACAGAGTCTCTGCTGCCCAGGCTGGAGACCAGTGGCATGATCTTGACTCACTGCGACCTCCAGCTCACTCCTATGTTAAAGCAATTCTCATGCCACAACCTCCCAAGTAGCTGGGATTACAGATGCCAGCCACC
The DNA here is from genome assembly GCF_028885655.2 of Pongo abelii. Classification (NCBI taxonomy): domain Eukaryota; kingdom Metazoa; phylum Chordata; class Mammalia; order Primates; family Hominidae; genus Pongo; species Pongo abelii. Next base: position 39,536,418 of record NC_072009.2, on the reverse strand, counting down.
ACACCCAGCTAATTTTTGTATTTTTATTAGAGACAGCATTCTACCATGTTGGCCAGTCTGGTCTCAAACTCCTGGCCTCAAGGGATCTGCCTGCCTCAGCCTCCCAGTGTGCTGGGGCTACAGGTGTGAGCCACTGTGTCCAGTCCAAAGTTCAGTATAAATCGTGTTTTGATGTTGATTTTCTATCTAGATGATCAGTTCAGCGTGAGAAAGGGGTGTTGAATTCCCCAGCTATTGTATTGGACTCTGTGTCTCCCTTTAGATCTAATAATATTTGGTTTATATTATACACTTGGGTGCTCCAGTGCTGAGTGCATAAATATTTAGAATTGTTATGTCCTCTTGCTGAATTGATCTCTTTTTCATTATATAATAACCTTTGTCTTTTTAAAATCATTTTTGACTTCAAGTCTGTTTCATCAGACACAGGTACAGCCACCCTACTTGCTTTTGGTTTGTGTTAGCATGGACTATCTTTTTCCACACTTTCAGTCTATGTGTGTCTTTACAGAAGAAGTGAGTTTCTTGTAGGCAACCTATAGTTGGGCCACGTTTTTCAATCCATTCAGCCAGTCTATATATTTTAAGGGAGGAAGTTTAATCAGTTTTCATTCAAGATTATTATGATAGGTGAGGACATCTCTCATTTGTTAATTATTTTCTGTATATATATACATATATCTATATATATATAGATATATATCCTTTGTTCCTTTCTTCCCCTCTTAATTGTTCATCCTTGTAATTTGGTGGTTTTCTGTAGTGATAAAGTTTGATTCTTTTCTCTTTCTCCTTTGTGTATGTGTACTACCAGTGAGTTTTATACTTTTTTTGTGTGTTTTCTTCATAGTAATTATCATTTCACTTGCAGATGTGGGAATCCCTTGAGAATTTCTTGTAAGGCTGGCCTAGTGGTGATGAATTCTGTCATTTTTTGCTTGTCTGAGACATTTCAGGCATTTAGCTTCAGGAGCTGATTCTAGTTCCCTGCCCTGTGGCGACAAGTAGAAACAGATCCCTGGTACCCTGCTTTGATAAAAAGCCAGCTAGATATGAGCAGATGAGAAAATTAAATCCTTCTATTTTACCAGGGATTAATTCATTCCCAGGATTGTAAATACTACATTTCACTTTTCATCTCAAAGAACCATGAGATTAGAAGTTGAGCTGGGCAGCCTGCTTAGCAAGACATTATGATGTACACAACAAAATGAACTGCTAAGGAAGTGTCTTTAAAGGCATTTGCAGCACATAGCTTTTTTTTTCTTTTAACTTTGCTGCTCTTTATTTGTAGTGGCAGGTAAGGAATTAAGAAAGCAAAAATAGGTGCTTTGACTAGTCTTTTGCCTTTAAAGTAGCATTCATAAAATCCCCCTTTTTTTTATTTGTATAAACTTTACTCAATTCACTCTGCCCCCCAGCACATGTGTGTTCACATGCTGTTCTTGTTGCTCTCGGTTTTTAAAAGCTTATTCCAAAATTACATGAAAGCAACCCCACTACGATGAAATCAGAATTCTGGTAGGAATGGCTTACCATGAGGCTGTTGAAAGAGGCCCAGCAAGACTTTAGTACTTTTCATTTCAACCTCTCTCAGTTAAACCTACATTTTGGTAGTTGATATTATTACCTCCCTTTAGCAGGCCTGTATCTCTGCCTTGGAGAAATAACAAAGTCCAAAGTAGTCTCCTCATTCAAAGATGTTTCAAATGAAGGCTTTTTTGATCTTTATGTATTAGCATTTGGGTTTTAATGCTTCTGGGGCTCTTGACAGGAAATTTATTTAAATTTATTATATAATTCTAAAATATTGGACATATTTGTCTCAACTATCTGTCAACATTCTTACTCCTTTCATTCCACGTCTCATTGCCCTCATTAGTTTTCAGGTCCTACTGATTTTTATCTCCTAAGTATTTCTCAAATCTGTCTTCTCTGTATGTGTTGTTGGTTATATAACTCCATATCCATTGTCACTGTGCTGCTTTGGACTATCTTTTCTTTTCTAGATCAGTGACCGACTTACATTATGAACTACATAAATTTGTATCAATGAATGAATGATTCATAATCTCAGCAACTGCATTCTAACTCTTACCTGAAACAAAATCTTAGATCTATCTTCCATGTAAAAGCATCTATCTAAAATGCAAATTTTAATTTGATAATCTCCAGCTTAATAAACCTCTTAGATGGCTCCCGAACATCCCCAAAACCATCTCTCATTTCACTGATCAAAAAAAAATAAAATAAAATTTTAAAGTTTTAAAACTAAAAAAAATTGAACACCTTATTGGTCAAAAAACAAAAACAAAAATGATCTCTGAGCATACCTCACTCACACCCCGCCCTGCTGTGCACCCCTCTTCCACTCGCAACCTACAGGGACCACCCAATAACCTCTTCTTTGCTACAGAACCCTTATGCTCCTTCTTCAATACTCATACTTTCTCCTTAGAAACTTTTCCCCCCACTTCCTGGAAACAGTAGGTCCTTTCTTGCTTATGGTTTTTGTAATGACATCAGCCATTTAGAACTCATGATGTGCCTAGGCCCCACTATCTACCTCTCCACATATCTTGCTCAGACAATCCATCAGGATTTAGTCACAGATCCAAAGTGAGGAGCTAGAAGGGAGCTTCAGGCTTGTTTTTTTGGGGGGTTTGAAGCTTGAAAACTGATCTATGTTGAATGCAAAACAAACCAAGTAATAGCAAACTTATACATCCTGGGAATAACTATTGCTTCTTATTTTTGCCCCCAGCCATTCTCTCCATAGTACTCTCTCCTTCTTTACATTTCTTTTTAACACAATATATTAACACACAACACTCTGTGAGAACTGGGATTCAGAAAATCAAGATACAGGTCTCCTCCAGCTATGCTAGGAGTCAGCTGTGAAAACTCTCTGGGTCTCACTGACTGAATTATAATATCTGATTTTAATGAGGATTATATTCATTGAACTCTGAGGTCCTGTCCATTTCTTTCACCCTGATTCAAAGACCGCAGAGAACCTCTAACCCTGGTGTTTTTTACCTAGGCTTCCTGTATGTCTGGGAAGATGATGAAAGAACTTCAAGGGGATCACGAGCTTTTTAAATTCTATCTAAAATCCAAGGCCGGTTGCGTGCCTCATGCCTATAATCCCAGCACTTTGGGAGGCAGAGATGGGCGGATTGCCTGAGCTCAGGAGTTCAAGACCAGACTGGGAAACATGGTGAAACCCCGTATCTATTAAAATACAAAATAATCAGCCTGGTGTAGTGGCACATGCCTGTAGTACCAGCTACTCAGGAGGTTGAGACACAAGAATTGCTTGAACCCTGGAGGTGGAGGAGGTTGCAGTGAGCTGAGATGATACCACTGCACTCCAATCTAGGAGACAAAGAGAAACTCTGTCCCAAAAAATAAATAAATAAATAAGTAAAATTAATTCTAAGTAAAATCCTATGTCAGCTGGCTACATCACCTTGGTCCACAGAGGGGGTTTTCTTATTTTTTTTTCTCTTCCAAGGTAATGACAGTCTATAGCTCACTGCTGCCTTGACCTCCTGGGCTCAAGCAGTCATCCCACCTCAGCCTCCTAAGTAGCTAGGATCACAGGCACACCCCACCATGCCCAGCAAAATTAAAAAAAAGAAAAAAATGAGGCTGGGAACAGTGGTTCATGCCGTGAATCCCAGAACATTGAGATGCTAAGACAGGAGGACTGATTGGGTCCAGTAGTTCAAGAAGCTGAGAAATAGAGACCCCATTTCTACTATGAAAAAAATAAAAAATAAAAACAGTTGTGCCCAGTGACATTCACCTGTAGTGCCACCACTTATGAGGCTGAGGTGGAGGATTGCTTGAACTCAGGAGCTCAAGGATGCATTGAGCTATGATTGTGCCTTTGGACTCAGCCTTGGTGACACAGAAAGACTCTGACAAAAAAAAAAAAAAAAGGCTACAGGTAAGAAAGTACTTGGATAACAGTAAAAGAGTTAAACTCATGACATTGGACCTTATGAAATATGTTTACCCCAGAGCTGTTTATTGTATGATAGGTCTCTCCTAGATAGTATTCAATTTTTAATAAAGAAACAGAGCAAGACTCTGTTTCAAAAATAAAATAAAATAAAATAAAATAACCGGCCATGGTGGCTTGCAACTGTAGTACCAGCTGCTCAGGAGGTTGAGGCAGGAGTATGTCTTGAGCCCAGAAAGTTACGGGCTGCAGTGAGCTATGATCATGCCACTGCACTCCAGCCTAGGTGACAGAGAAAGATGATATCTCTAAAAAAAAAATGATAACAAAAGTAACTAAAAAAGAACCCTGGGCCACACCTGAGAGATTCAAATTCATTTGCTTTATCACAGGGCCATGGAACCTGTCTCAGTATCCTAAAAGCGGCCTCAGTGAGTTAACAAAAATACTGGTATTGAAAGAGCTGTCAACATTCTGTAACAAAGAGAAGTCTTCTCTGTGAGGCTGGGAAGGGGGGCCAAATGACAGTTTTTGTGTTTTGTTTTGTTTTATTTTGTTTTTTTCCAGAAGAGTGGATTTAGGACAACTAAAACAGTTGTTGGCGAGCACAAGAATCTAAGGAAGGCTTGAGACCATGAAACTGTGGTGGCCTCAGCTGGTGCTTCTGTGCGCTTTCTCCTCTCTCAGCAGGATGGAGTCAGAAGCAGAGAAGGCATATGGTGGGATGACTCGAAGTTCGGGTTTTATCAGAGAGGAGGATTAGGAGGAGAGTGTGTAAGGCAGATTAAGGAGTGTTACTAAGGGGCTAAGGTCCTAGACCGTGGGCCAAGCAGGTAGGCAATGAGGGTCATGAGGGACTGGAAAGATGCATGACAAAGGGCCCTGAAAACAAGGTGAATACGGCAACACCAGGGCCCTGGAAGTTCCAAGAAGGGAGAAGGTCTAACAGGAATGCCCTTGCACTTGTGAAGGAAAGCAGCAAGGCTAGAAGGTTGCAGACAATGGATAATTCAAAGGTGAACTTTCTACTGGACAGCAAATCCCTGGATGAAATCCCGATGGAGACCTAAGATAAAAAAATACTCTGGCATGGTCATAACTATGAATCATATAATTGCCTTTTCAGCTGAAAACGACCTGCAGCTTCGTTTACCATTTTATGCTTCGGATGTCATGTAACATCTAGAAGCAATACCCTCTCCCACTGCAAGTCAAAGTAAAATCAGAAAATGTTCAATGGAAAGAAAAAAAAAAAAAAAACAAGAGAAGATAAAAGACAGTAATAGAATAAAACTGCAAACCCAAAGCACCAGGAAAGGAAAGGGAAAAACACCTTCAATATAGACAAGCTTTGATGATGTGTGATTGGTGAAAACATATAGAAATGTTTCCTTACCAAAAAATTACCAAAGTGCTTTACTTGCCAACCACTGGAAGGAAGTAGAAATTTCCACTCAGGGTGTTACTTTTAATTATCATTCCCTTTATGTTGTTTCCTAAAATAACAACAGGCATTCTAGAGATGATTTACCAAGATGGCTTAATGAGGTGTCAGATGAGTACCTGTACCCAGAAGCCCCTTTACCTCAGGCCTCCTTATGCAAATAAGACAGACTCTTCTGAGCCCCAGTAGATAAAAAAACAGGGATAATTGGAGCAGCTGGGCTGGAAGCACAGCTGGGCTGTCCCCATAAAGACAAGACTCTAGAACCACGCACTCTTCCTTGCCCCACTGTTTCTCCCCTCTATTGCTTTTCATAGCTGCAGCCCACCTGGATCTGGGTCTTTTTCAGATGATCTCCACATCAGTGTTTGTTAGCATTCAAGTGCACACAGATCACCTGTACAACTTGTGAAAAATACAGATTCAGACTTAGTGGCTGGGGTGGAGACTCTGGATCAATGTGTCTAACAAACCCCCTGGGTGATGCATGTGGTCATCAGATGTTCCTAGTTCCACACTAGGAGGAGCTATTTAGAGCCTGTAAAATAGCTACTCCTCTATACAGTGTTTGAGTCCTAGATTTCTGGATTCTGTCAGCACTCAGATGCTTCTGGGACACGAGGCTTCCTGTTCATCTTGGGTCAACATTTCAGAATGGACTTCCTATATTGAGCTGAGATCTGTCTGCCAAGGACCCATATTCACCTGGCCTAGTTCTGGACCTTGGATTTTATGTAGCAGGCTTAATGCCTTAGAAAGAGGCTGGAATGTCCCTCAATTATTTTCTTCAGGCAAAACATGCCAGGTCCTCAGGCTATTATTTTTTAATTTTTTTTAGAAACAGGGTCTCACTATGTTCCCAGGCTGGTCTCAAACTCCTGGTCTTAAGTGATCCTCCTGCCTCAAGCTCCCAGATTGCTGAGATTACAGGAATAAGCCACCATACCTGGTCTTCACTAATGTTCTTATGCTATGGTTTGGTCATTCTGGTCATTTCTTTCTTTTCTTATTTATTTATTTATTTATTTATTTATTTATTGAGATGCAGTTCCACTCTTGTTGCCCAGGCTGGAGTGCTATGGCGTGATCTGGGCTCACTGCAACCTCCGCCTCCCAGATTGAAGCAATTCCCCTGCCTCAGCCTCCTGAGTAGCTGGTATTACAAATGCCCAGCACCACCATTTTGTATTTTGGTAGAGACGGGGATTCACCACGTTGACCAGACTGGTCTCGAACTTCTGACTTCAGGTGATCCACCTCCCTCAGCCTCTCAAAATGCTGGCATTACAGGGGTGAGCCACCACACCCGGCCATAGTCATTTCCCTCTGATCCTGCTGTGTCTTTAGGCCTCTACTCTTGCGATATCCATGCTGCAAAAGTAGCTTGGTACTGTCACCACCTGATTACGGATAGTCTTTACGTGACTCAGGTTGTAATTAGTGTCAGCTGTTATCCTTAAAGTCATTTTTGCACATGTGGTGGATCAGCCACATTTCTTCCTAGTCAGTAATAATTATAATAATTATACTTAACTCTTATGAGAATTAGTACAGCAAGATGGTTAAGAACATAGGCTCTGGAATGAGACTGCCTAGTGGTAAGCACTATGATTGGCACCATGTGTTACACATCACCATCATCATCATAATCTTCCATCGCTATCACCACCATCATCATCACCATCACCATCATGTCCATCACCATCATCGCATCTCCGTCACCACCATCACCATCACTATCACTACCATTTTCACCATCACCATCATTATCATTGCTATCATCAATATCATCATCACCATCACTATCATTGCCATCATCATCACCATCACCATCATCATCACTATCACCACTATCACCACCATCCTCATCACCATCACCACTATCAAGATCATCACATTATCATCAACACCATCACCATCACCATCACTATCACTACTAGTATTACCATCACCATCATTACCATCACTATCATCATCATACCGCCATCACCATTACCACCATCATCACTAACATCATCACCATCACCAATCATCACCATCACTTCCACCACCATCATTGCCATAATGACCATCACCATCAACACTATCATCACCGTCACTGTCACCACATCATCATACCATCACCATCATCACTATCACCACCACCATCATCACCATCACCATAATCACCAGCACCATCACCCATCACCATCATCACCATCATCTTCACCACCATCATCATCATACCATCACCATTATCACCACCACCACTACCACCATCATCACGATCATCATCATCACCATAAGTAAGCACTTTGCCTACATTAACTGATTTAATTCTCGCAACAATATCATAATGTAGGGGCTATTATCCCACTTTTACAAGTTAGGAACTTGGACTTCACAAGATTATGTTTTGTGCCGAGGGTAACAGTGACAAAAATCTAAACCTGGGCAGGGTCCTTTGATTGGTTTTGTTAATGTTGTTGACCAAAGTGCAAGACTGTATCTGTTCCTGCTATTCATAAATTTCATCTTTTAATTAGCACTTTAGACTTATTTTACACTAGCTTTTGGATTCGTGGTTCTGTCATCTCAAGTGTATCTGCTTCTAGCTTCATGCTGTCTGTCATATTGTGAGAAAAATATGTATCTTCACCTAGATCATACACAAGGTCAGAGGCCATGTGGCAACTCCCTACAGATTCTGTTCACTGAGGCCCGACGGTGCACATCTCCTGAAGCTCCCTGAGCCTGTAGTCTTGTAACCTACTCAGAGAAGCCTAAGGAGTGGTCAGGAATGATTTGTATTTGAAAATTGTTTGTATTTGGTTCCTGGGAAACATGTTTCCTCCTTGCTTTCAGGTCTCCATTCCAGAATCTTTTCCAAGATGGACAGCTCCCTCCAAATTTATGGTTGCTGAAATCAATCCTGGGCAGGGCCAGATGAGAGGTACAAATAGAAAGCAGGGTCTGCAGAATATGCATCCCAGACGAGATAATGACCAGTTAATCCCTGTGAATAGTTAAATCTAGGAGACTATCCCTGCGTTTTGGGTCTTCCTGCCTCTGAATCCAGCAGTGCTAATGCAAGCCTGTATGGTCCCCCTAAACCATAGGTGGCTGAGTAGACGTGGTATTGCCAGCATTTCTATAAAGGAACAACTCAGGGCAGCAATCTCAGCAGAGGGGAGGCTGGGGCTGGCCTTGAATTGAAGTTGTATGTATCTTTGGGGCAATTTGCAAGGAGGGGGTGCCTTGATAGAGATTAAGTGAGCTAAATCCCCCACATAAACCCATTTTGTGCCACTGCTCCTGTGCCAACTGACCAGAAAGGCGGGACTGATTTCTCTCCTCTCTCCTTTCCTTGTTGTGTTCTCTGACCCTGGATGATTAATGTAACCTAGCTATATTCAATTACCCATCCTTTTCAGGATGTCAGGATATCTGCCATCTGTCCCTGGTGTTCTTCTTGGCTTCCTGTGAGCCGTGACAATGGAAGCCTAGCAAATTTGGAGGAGAGTAGTGGGCCCTGGGTCTGCCATTGGTCTGGGCTCCCTAATCACATGATTTTCACTGGAGCCTGCCCGATCTGGGAAGCTGCAAAACAAGCATGTAGGGAACATTCTTCCACCTCAATATATTCCCCTTATGAAATCATCAAGCAAACCTGAATGCTTTCTGTTGGTGTGGTCAGGGAGAAGTGCTGTCCGTCTCATACTAGAGTAGTCAGTGGACATTTGCTGACTGAGACTAACAGCAGATCTAGACGGATTTGGAGAAGGCTGTCTGTGTTCTCTTAGAACAGCATGTTTTTGGGACAGTTGTTCCCCCGCAAGCCATGAAAACTGAAGAGGCAGGTTGGGGAGCTGCAGCTGGAAATGGGAAGTGTCTCAAACATTAGTGAAGTTGTTGTGGGAAGTTACGGACCCCAAATAGAGGGACTAGCTGAAGCCATGGCAGAAGAACATAGATTGTGAAGATTTCACGGACATTTATTAGTTCCCCAAATTAATACTTTTGTAATTTATTATGCCTGCTTTGCTGCAACCTCTAAACATAAATTGTAAAGATTTCATGGACACTTATCACTTTCCCAATCAATACCCTTTTGATGTCCTATGCCCGTCTTTACTCTAATCTTTTAATCCCATCAGCTGAGGAGGATCTATATTGCCTCAGGACTCTATAATAATTGCATTAACTGCACAAATTGTACAGCATGTGTTTGAGCAATATGAAATTTGGGCACCTTGAAAAAAAGAAGAGGATAACAGCAATGTTTAGGAAAGAACAGAGATAACCTTAAACTCTGACTACTGGTAAGCCAGGCAGAACACAGCCATATTTCTCTTCTTTCAAAAGCACATAGGAGAAATATTACTGAATTCTTTTTCTCAGCAAGGAATATCCCTGAGAAAGAGAATGCAAACCTGGGGATGGGTCTCTGAACGGGCCTCTCTGGGCATGGCCATCTCTTATGGTCGAGACTGCAGGGTGAAATAGACCCCAGTCTCCCATAGTGCTCCCCGGCTTATTAGGAAAAGGAAATTCCTGCCTAATAAATTTTGGTCAGACCGATTGATCTCAAGACCCTGTCTACTGATAAGATGTTATCAATAACAATAGTTCCTGGAACTTCATTAGCAATTATAATGTTGCCCTAGTCCTGTGGATCTGTGATCTCGCCCTGCCTCTACTTGCCTTGCGATATTCTATTACCTTGTAAAGTACTTGATTTCGGTGACCTACAGCTATTCGCACACACCCTCCCATTTTGAAACTCCCTAATAAAAACTTGCCAGTTTTTGCAGCTTGTGGGGCATCATGGAACCTACTGACATGTGATGTCTCCCCAAGATGCCCAGATTTAAATTTCTCTCTTTTGTCCTCTGACTCTTTATTTCTCAAGCTGGCTGATGCTTCAGGAAAGTAGAAAAGAACCTACATCAATATTGGAGCAGATTCCCCAATATCTGGTGCCCATGTGGTCTTTCTTTTTTTCCTAAGTGTGTGAGGGAACCTGATTCCCTTTGGTAGGTGCAGTGAAACGTCAATCGGCTTGGCTGCAGATACGCGTGTTAGACTCCCTTATGAGTGGTGAGTAGTCTGTGTGAGGTCTGTTTTAAATATGGGTCATGAGGAGTCTAAACATCATGGTTATGTCTGGTACATTAAACTCCTATTAAAACAGGGTGGTGTCCGAGTAACCATGAAAAATATGGCCACTCTATTTGGACAATGGTGAAATACTGTCCTTGTTTTCCTGAAAAAGGAACTGTGTATATAAAATTGTGGAATTGTGTTGGTACAGCATTCTGGAAACTGATCTTGGCAGAGTATTACATTCCCGCACTCTGTGGGGTGGTTGGGCCTTGGTACATGCTGTCTTAGTGGTGTGCAGATCTTGTGACCCCCTGCCATTCCTGCAGCTTTTGGCGTTTTCCTCAGTTTCTCTGTCTTTTCCTCAGCCTTCCTCTCCCTCACAACCTTCATTATTTGACCAGACTCTCCCTTTGGCTACTCCTCCCCGAAAATTCAAAGTCTAAATTCGGTGACTTTGGCTTAACATTACTCCCTACTGATCTCACTTCCTTTCATGAATAGCCAGTACTTGAAACTCCCATGGTAGTGGCTCACAGGGCCCAGTACCATAGATAAGCTAACTCTCTTCTCTTCAAACCTTTTGACATCAGCTAATATCTCCAGGACCAAACTACAACTTACCTATCATTCTGCAGGCTCTCCCCCATCCACTACAGCCCCTCATCCTCCTGTCGTTTTGGTTCCTCAACCAGTCGTCTGGATTCAGCAGTGGCTGCTTTCTAAGGAAAAACTGGAGGCTTCAAATCAATTGATTTCTGAGCAGTTGCAACTTGGAAATGTGGAACCTTCCCTTTCCCCTTGGAATTCTGTGTTCCTAGTAAAAAAAGAAGTCAGGCAAATGGCGGATGGTAACAGATTTAAGGGCCATTAATGCTGTAATTAAACCTATGGGGGCTGTCCAACCTGACATACCTGCCCCTGCTTTAATACCTCTCATAGTTACTGATCTTAAAGATTGTTCTTTTCATATTGCTTTAAATAAATCAGAATGTGAAAAAATTTGCTTTTACTGTACCATCTATCAATAATCAGGAGCCCACAGCTCATTATCAATGGAAAGTACTTCCTCAGGGAATGCTAAATAGTCCTACAATCTGCCAGCTTTATGTTGGACAAGAGCTTTCACCAGTTTAAGCCCAATTTCCCGAGGCCTATATTCTTCATTATACTGATGATATTTTAATTACTGCCCCCACTGATAAAAAACTAATTGACTGTTACCAAATTTTAAGCCACTGTGTTACAGAGGCTGGATTACACTTCACTCAGGATAAAATTCAACAGACTACTCTTGTTCATTATTTAGGAATTGTGGTCGATAAACAATGTATTCAACCTCAAAAGTTCACATTAGGAGAAATTCTTTTAAAACTTTAAATGACTTCCAAAAACATTTGGGTAACATTAATTATTTAAGACCTACTTTAGGCATTCCAACCTATGCGCTAACTTGTTCACTATGCTGTGGGGAAATTCCTACCTCCATAGCGCCAGGACTTTGCCCCCTGAGGCTTTACTAGAACTGGACTTTGTAGAGGAAACAATCCAGAACACCCAGTTATCTAGAGTACAGCCATTTCAGCCTCTTCAGCTTCTGATTTTTGCTTCACCACACTCCCCTACTGGACTAATAGTTCAACATAATGATTTAGAGGAGTGGTGTTTTCTTCCTCATTCTCGGTCAAAAACACTGTCTGTTTATCTAGACCAAATAGACATATTAATTGGACAGGCTCAGTGCAGAATACTTCAAATTTCTGGATTTGATCCAAATATTATTGTAGTTCCTTTAAATTGGCTCAAATTTCAAGCCATCTTTCAACATTCTGACTGTGGCAAATTCACTTGGCTGATTTTATTGGCATTACTGACAATCATTATCCAAAAAACAAATTGTTTGATTTTATAAAAATGACGTCTTGGGCAGTTCCTCAATTAAAAAAAATCATCCCATTCCTGAGGCCATTACAGTGTTCACTGGTGGCTCCAGTAATGGCAATGCTGGCTATATGGGTCTTACAGACAAACTTATTTCTACCTCTTATACTTCTGCTCAAAAGGCAGAGATAATTGTGATTACTCCCTCAGAGGATTTTCCCATAGCTTTAAATATTGTCTCAGATTCTACTTATCTTGTACATGCCACTAAAAATATAGAAACTGCTACTATCAAACATATTGATAATTCTGAATTGGCTTCTTTATTTTCAAGGTTACAAAGGCAGTTCACCAATGTAGACACCCTTTCTATATTACATATATTAGGTCTCATATCACTTTACCAGAACCCATATCTGCCGGTAAATGTAAAGTCGACTGTTTGGTCTCTTTTACAACCCAAGAAGCTCAGGAGTTCCATAATCTCACTCATGTCAATCCCTCTGGATTAAAAGATAAATTTGCTTTTACCTGGAAACAGGCTAAGTTTATTGTTCACAGCTGCCCTCACTGCCAGTTCTTCATACCTGTCGTTAATCCTAGAGGCCTAACTCCTAATGCTTTATAGCAAATGGATGTGACTCATGTTGTTAGCTCCTTTGGCAGACTGTCATATGTGGATGTCTCTGTAGATATCTTCTCAGGTTTTATCTGGGCTACTTCCCAAACAGGGGAAGGCACGGCCCATGTTAAAAAGCATCTGTATTCTTGCTTTGCAGTTATGGGGCTTCCATATCAAATAAAGACAGACAATGTCCCTGGATATGATAGCAAGGCTTTTGATTCATTTATGCAACAGTGGGGAATTTCCCATATTACTGGAATGCCTTACAATCCTCAGGGAAAACTGTGGTGGAACATGCCAATTGCACTTTAAAAACCCAATTTTCCAAACAGTCTTAATAACCAAAAGATAATTTAACTACTCCACACTCCCAAATACATTTGGCATTGTTTATTTTAATTTTTTTCAATGTTCCTAAAGAAAATACTCTAACTGCAGCCGAACGCCATTATACAGGCAAAAAATTTTCCTTAAACAGAGGCAATCCAGTGTTATGGAAAAACTCCCAAACAAATACCTGGGAACCTGGCACACTTATAATGTGGGGAAGAGGATATGCTTTTGTTTCAGCAGGAGATCATCAATCCCCTGTCTGGGTACCCACCAAAAGATTCAAGCTTTGGATGAATACTGACAATGAAAATCACAACGAAAAGACATCTGTGTCAGAGACTGCCTTCAGATGTGGTGAGATCTGTGCTGACTCCTCAGAAACAGGCACACCATATCACAATGGGTGTAAATCAATCCTCTTTGATGGCAATGGAGACCCATCTAACTAATCACACTTCTGATTACCTTTCTTTTTCTCCTTACAAACCTAAAAATCTCACCATTTCTATTAGTCTGAAAATAACATCCCTCTGTTCTTCCCTTCCTCCTTCAGAACTAAATTTCACTTACACTAGGTTTTATTTAATGATTCTCCTCCTTATACTTTCTGTCTCACCAGTCTCCTCTCACACTGATTTACCTGCCCAATTCTTATTGGGCTTATGTGCCTTTTCCTCCACTTATTTGATCTCTCAGCTGGATAGATGTTCCTAGAGAAATCTACACTAATGGTAGTGTGTGGATGCCTGGAGCCACAGATGACCATTGCCCCGCTCAACTAGGAGAAGAAGCACTGCATGTAACGTAACCATGGGTTATAAATACCCACCACTGTGCCCCGGACATGCACCTGATTGCATCCATCTAGAAACTCGATTCTGAGCTGCTTACCTTCTGCAAAGATCAGCTAAAGATAAAATGGGACATTTGATCTCTGGCTTCTCCCTTTCTCCTTTAAAACAAATGAAAGGAGGAGTAATGGAAGATATCCCATACATTCAATATAAACCTGCAGGAAAACCATGCCCTAAAAATTTTGAGGGCCCATCTAAAACTTTAATTTGGAAAGATTGTGTTAACTCATATGCAGTAATATTTAAAAATGACTCATATGGTTTAGTAATAGACTGGGCACCAAAGGGCTATTTAAAAAACTATTGCTCCCCTGGCGAAAGGGAATGCCTGGAGGCTACTTATTTTATTTCTTAGCAGGAGAATGAGAATATCATTCTACTTTGCATAGGAGGATCAGCTCTCATTCTTTTCCTTAAAATGGGAAAATAAAAGCATTACCCTCCCCAGGCCTCATATGGTACTTCCCATTCTGAGCCCAGAACACCCAGAACTTTGGAAATTGGCTATTGCCATGTCTGGACTGTGAGTATGAGAAAGGAAAATTATTCTGACTGTTGTTCCCACTACCGTCCCACTCTCTCAGTATCAACGTACACCCAGACATTCTGCTTTACTTACCTCCAACTTGACTGTTCCCATACAGAGTTGTGTTAAGCCTTCTTACATGCTGTTAGTATGAAATATCAAACTTTGGACGAGTAATCAAACTGTCAAATGCATTAATTGTTATCTATACACTTGTATTAACTCCCATTTTGACTCCAGGAAAAGTGTAATGTTGGTTCAAGCTTGAGAAGGAATCTGGATTCTGGTAACTTTGCCTAGACCTTGGGAATCCTCCCCCTCAGTACATTTAATTAATGAAGTGCTACAGCGAACTCTAGAAAGATCTAAAGGATTTGTTTCCACTTTAATCACTGTTATCTTGGGCCTAATTACAGTCACTACAATGGCTACCACTGCGGAATGGCATTACACCCATCCATTCAAATGGCTCATTTTGTTAATGTTTGGCAAGCCAATTCCACCCAAATGTGGAATTCTCAACAATGCATTGATCAAAAATTGGCAAATCAAATTAATAATTTAAGACAGTCTGTTATTTGGCTTGGAGACTGGGTAGTGAGTCTCGAGCATCACATGAAAATGCAGTGCGATTGGAATACTTTGGATTTCTGCATCACCCTGTATTCCTATAATGAGACTGATCATTCATGGGAAATGGTCAAAGGACACCTTCTGGGTAGGGAAGATAATTTATCATTGGACATAACTTTCGTGTGTGTCCGTGTGAAGAGACCACCAAACAGGCTTTGTGTGAGCAATAAAGCTTTTAATCACCTGGGTGCAGGCAGGCTGAGTCCAAAAACAGAGTCAGCGAAGGGAGATGGGGTGGGGCCATTTTATAGGATTTTGGTAGGTAAAGGAAAAAGGGGGATTTTTCTCTGGCGGGCAGAAATGGGTGTCACAAGGTACTCAGTTGGGGAGCTTTTGAACCAGGATGAGCCAGAAGGAATTTCACAAGACAATGTCATCAGTTAAGTCAGGAACAGGCCATTTTCACTTCTTTTGTGGTGGAATGTCATCAGTTAAGGCAGAAACCGGCCATCTGGATGTGTACATGAAGGTCACAGGGGATATGATGGCTTAGCTTGGGCTCAGAGGTCTGACATTCCTGCCTTCTTATATTAATAAGAAAAATAAAACGAAATAGTGGTAAGGTGTTGGGACGGTGAAAATTTTTCGGTGGTGGTATGGAGAGATAATGGGCAATCTTTCTCAGGGCTGCTTTGAGCGGTATTAGGGGCAGTGTGGGAACCTAGAGTGGGAGAGATTAAGCTGAAGGAAGATTTTGTGGTAAAGGGTGCTATTGTGGGGTTGTCAGAAAAAAACATTTGTCATTTAGAATTATCGCTGATGGCCTGGATACAGTTTTGTATGAATTGAAAAACTAAATGGAATAAGAGAAGGAGAAAAATGTGTATTAAAGGACTAAGAATTCAGAGGACCTAGGACATCTAATTAGAGAGTGCCTAAGGAGGTACAGCCTAGCCTTGCCAGTAAAGATTATTTGTATACTTCAAGAGTTAAGAGTGGTGGTTTGGGGATAGCACCAGAAGATATCAGCTGTGATGGCTTGGAGAAACAGTGTAAACTGGCAGTGTAAACAAGAGCAGAGCATGTATGAGTAGTTGAGAACAGTGAATAGGAGTATGACTAGACAGAAGATTGCAGGGATGACAAGTTTTTGGGGGCACAGTCCAAGTTGGTCTGGTGTCTGGAATGAGACTGGGGCCTAATAAAAAGGAGCCCAAATGGGCTGTACCTTGTAGCATTCTGAGGACAGGCCTGAATTCTCAGAAGTGAAAGTGGTAAAAGTATTGTCCAGTCCTTTTTAAGTTGGTGGTTGAGCTTGGTGAGGTGTGTTTTTAAAAGACTTTTAGTCTGTTCTGCTTTTCCTGATGATGGAGGACCATAAGGGATATAAAGGTTTCACTGAATACTAACAGCCTGAAAAAGGGCTTGGCTGATTTGACTGATAAAGACTGGTCTGTTATCAGATTGTATAGAGGTGGGAAGGCTAAACTGAGGAATTATGTCTCACTGAAGGGAAGAAATGACTGCGGTGGCCTTCTCAGGCCCTGTAGGAAAGGCCTGTACCTATCCAGTGAAAGTGTCTACCTAGACTAAGAGGTATTTTAGTTACCTGATTGGGGTATGTTGAGTAAAGCTAATTTACCAGTTCTGGGTGGAGGCAAATACTCGAGCTTGATGTGTAGGGAAGGCAGCCAGCCTGAATAATCCCTGAGGAGTAGTAGAATAGCAGATGGAACACTGAGAAGTTATTTCCTTGAGAATAGATTTCCATGATGGAAAGAAAATGAGAGGTTCTAAGAGGTGGGCTAGTGGCTTGTACTATAGCATAGCCTGCCTTTGCTGGCGTGTGGCAATTAGGTCTGGTGGAACTGCCATCAATAAATCAAGCTTGATCAGTGTGAGGAACAGGAAAGAAGGAAATATGGGGAAATGGGGAGAATATCAAGTGGATCAGAGAGATACAGTCATGGGGGTCAGGTGTGGCAACAGGAATAATGTGGGAGGCCAGAATTGAAGTACAGGCCAGGAACAATGGTAATTGTGGGACTTAACAAAGAGTGAGTACAGCTGAAGGAGCCGGGGTGCAGAAAGTATATGCATCAGGTATGAGGAAGAAAATACATTTTGGAAGTTATGAGACATATAGAGAGTGAGCTGAGCATAGTTTGTGATTCTTAGGGCCTCTAGATATCGTTCTTGAGCGGTGCAAGGGTGACTAGGTTTTAATGGGATGGTAAGGGGTGCATGATGAGTCACTAAGGAGGGAGTAGAGGTGTCTTATACTTGTGGGTTAAGGTGGGGAGATACAAGAGGAGGATGTGAAGGAGGCTTTGAACTGGGGGAAAAGGCAGCAATGAGGTGTGGGTGTAGCCTAGGAATAGTCAGGGAAGCAGATAATTTAGTTAAAATGTCTCATTCTGATAAGGGAACTGGGCAGGTGGGGATAACTAAAAAAGGGTGCATAAAAGAGTATTATCTAAGTTGGCACCAGAGTTGGGGAGATTTAAGAGGTTTAGAAGCCTGGCTGTCAATACCCACAACAGTTATGGAGGCAAGGGAAACAGGCCTTTGAAAAGAAGGTAATGTCGAGTGGGTAGCCTCCATATTGATTAAGAAGGGGACAGACTTACTCTCCACTGTGAGAGTTACCTAGAGTGTCTATGATGGTCCTGTAGGCTTCCAAGGCCATCAGGCAGTGTCAATCTTCAGCTGCTAAGCTGAGAAGATCTGAGAAGGAGTCAGTCAGGTAGGCTTGGGCCAGAGCTCCAGGGGCTCTGGAAGTGGTTGCCAAGTGAGTTGAACAGTCTGATTTCCAGTGAGGTCCCGCACAGATAGGACATGGCTTAGGAGGAATCCTGGGCTGCAGGCATTCCTTGGCCTGGTGGTCAGATTTCTGGCACTTGTAGCAAGCTCCTGGGGGAAGAGGTTCTGAAGGAACATTTGGCCACTGTGGTTCAGGCATTTGGAAGTTCTTGTGTGCTGGAGGTGTGGCTAGGGTTTGTCTCACAGTGGAAGCAAAGAATTGCAACTTTTTTCTATTATTGTACACCTTGAAGACAAGGTTAGTTAAGTCCTGTTGTGGGGTTTGAGGGCCAGAATTTAATTTTTGGAGTTTTATTTGATGTTGGAAGAAGATTGGGTAATAAAATGTATATTGAGAAAAAGACAGCCTTTTGACCTTTTAGGGTCTAGGGCTGTAAAGCATCTCAGGGTTGCTGCCAAATAAGCCATGAACTGGGCTGGGTTTTTATATTTGAAAAAGAGCCTAAATGCTATCTGATTTGGGAGAGGTGGGATAAATAAAAAGGAGCATTAACCTTGACTATGACTTTAGCTCCAGCCATCTTTTTAAGAAGAAATTGTTGGACAGGTCGGGGAGGGCTACTCACAGAATGAAACTGTAAACCGGACCAGGTGTGAGGAGAGGAGGTGATAAAAAGTTTACAAGGTGGAGGAGCAGAGGTTGAGGACAAATTGGGACCTAGCTCGGCCTGGTGAGGAGCAGCCTGGGGAGGAGGGGAGATGTCAGATTGGTCTGTAGAAAAGAAGATTAGAAATACTCAGTGATGCTTAGGGTTGGGACTGAGGAGACAGGCGGGAGGGAAAGAAGGAAGATTTGGGATGAGTTGCACTGAGCACAGAGACTAATGAGGGACCGATGTGTAAAAGAATGCCTGGACATCAGGCACCTCAGACCATTTGCCCATTTTACAACAAGAATTATGTAGATCTTGCATCATGGAAAAATTGAAAGTGCCATTTTCTGCCTACTTGGAACCACTGTAGAGTTTGTGTTGGGGTCAAACGGCATTGCAGAGGAAAATAAGGTTCTTAGATTTTAGGTCAGGTGAGAGTTGAAGAGGTTTTAAGTTCTTAAGAACAAGGCTAAGGCAGAAGGAGGAATGGAGGGTGGAATGTTGCCCATAGTGAAGGAGACAAGCCCAGACAAAAGAGTAGAGACATGGAGGGAAGTGGTTAGGGGGTTCTTACCCCCCAGAAATGTGGGAAAGAGGTCAGGGCACAGACATTTGAGGTCAGGGTGAGGAAATAAGGGATTGGGGTGCAGAGATATAAGAGGTTGGGGCATGGAAATAAGGGATTGGGGCACAGAGATATAAGAGGTTGTGGCATGGAAATAATGGATTAGGGCACAGAGATATAAAGGGTTGTGGTATTTGCCACTCCCCCAGAAAAGCAGGACTTGCCACTAAGGGTGAAGGAGAAGGGGTTAGGGGTTTCTTGTCCCCAAGAATGGCGGAGAAGTGGTAGAGACATGGAGAGAAGGGTTTGGGGTACTTGCCCCACCCCAGAAAAGCAGGGCTTGCTGCTAAGAGTGAAGGACCAAGCAGGCGTTCTTGTGTGGTCTGACACCTCTGAAACCTGGGTGAATAATCAGAGAAGCATCCCTGCAATGATGAAACACCAAGGGAAGGCTGCCTTCCTTAGTCTGTGACCAGTGCCAGAGTTTTGGGTCCACAGATAAAACATGTCTCCTTTCTCTCTACCAGAAAATAAAAGGAATTGAAATTAAGAGAAGGGAGAAATTGAAGTATGGCACCAAGATTGAAAGGAGAAAGAAGTTGAGGGATAGTGAGGGAGGCTGGAGAAGAGAGTAAAATGAGTCCACTTACCAGAGTTGAAATTGGGGTGATGTTTCTTGGGCTGGACAGTCTGAGGACCTGAGGTCATAAGTGGATCTTTCTCATGGAGCAAAGAGCAGGAGGACAGAGGATTGATCTCCCAAGGGAGGTCCCCTGATCCGAGTAACGACACTAACTTTCATGTATGTCTGTGTGAAAAGACCACCAAACAGGATTTGTGTGAGCAATAAATTTTTTAATCACCTGGGTGCAGGCAGGCTGAGTCCAAAAAGAGTCAGCGAAGGGAGATGAGGTGGTGCCATTTTACAGGATTTTGTTAGGTAAAGGAAAAAGGGGGGTTGTTCTCTGGTGGGCAGAAGTGGGAGTCACAAGGTACACAGTGGGGGAACTTTTGAGCCAGGATGAGCCAGAAGGAATTTCACAAGACAATGTCATCAGTTAAGGCAAGAACAGGCCATTTTCACTTTTTTTTTGTGGTGGAATGTCATCAGTTAAGGCAGGAACCAGCCATCTGGATGTGTATATGCACGTCACAGGGGATATGATTGCTTACCTTGGGCTCAGAGGCCTGATAATAACTAAATTATAGAAACAAATTTTTGAAGCCTCTCAAGCTCAGTTATCCATTGTGCCTGGAGCTGAGGTGTTAGATCAGGTGGCAGAAAATATTTATGGATTAAACCCCATGATTTGGATTAAGTCTATTGGGGGCCCTACTGTAGTAAATTTTGGAATTGTGTTTCTTTGTTTAATCAGCTTGTTTTTAGTGTGCCAGACCAGTCAAAGAATCCTGTGTCAAAATCAAGAGAATGAACAAAGCTTCATCACCATGACACATTTATATAAAAAGAAAGGAAGAGATGTTGCTGGAAGTCAGGGACCCCAAATGTAGGGAATGGCTGAAGCCATGGCAGAAGAACATAGATTGTGAAGATTTCATGGACATTTATTAGTTGCCCAAATTAATACTTTTGTAATTTATTATGCCTGTCTTTACTGCAATCTCTAAAAATAAATTGTAAAGATTTCATGGACTCTTATCACGTCCCTAGTCAATACCGTTGTGATTTCCTTTGCCTGTCCTTACTTTAATCTCTTAATCCTGTCAGCTGAGGAGGATGTATATCACCTCAGGACCCTGTAATAATTGCATTAACAACACAAATTGTACAGCATGTGTGTTTGAGCAATATGAAATTTGGGCACCTTGAAAAAAAAGAAGAGGATAAGAGCAATGTTTGGTGAGCTGGGCAGAACAGAGCCATATTTATCTTCTTTCAAAGGCAAGTGGGAGAAATATCACTGAATTCTTTTCCTCAGCAAGGAATATCCCTGAGAAAGAGAATGGAAACCTGGGGATGGGTCTCTGAACTGGCCCCCCTGGGCATGGCCATCTCTTATGGTCGAGACTGCAGGGTGAAATGGACCCCAGTCTCCCACAGCACTCCCAGGCTTATTAGGAAGAGGAAATTCCCACCAAATAAATTTTGGTCAGACCGGTTATCAAAACCCTGTCTCCTGAAAAGATGTTATCAATGACAATGGTGCCTGAAATTTAATTAGGAATTATAATTTTGCCCCATCCTATGACCTGTGATCTCACCCTGCCTCGACTTGCCTTGTGATATTCTACTACCTTGTAAAGTACTTAGTGTCAGTGACCCACACCTACTTGCACACTCCCGCCCCTTTTGAAACTCCCTAATGAAAACTTGCTGGTTTTTGTGGCTTGTGGGACATCACGGAACCTACCAACATGGGATATCTCCCCCAGATGCCCAGCTTTAAAATTTATTTTGGACTCTGTCCCTTTATTTCTCAAGCTGGCTGACACTTAAGGAAAAGAGAAAAGAACCTATGTGAATGTCGGAGCATATTCCTTGATATGAAGTGATCTTGAATCTCTGATATACAGGGCTGATGTTGACACATTATTCTCAAGAAAACAGTGGTTTAGGGCACAGTCTCAAGCTCTCTCTAGGTTGAAATTTTGTCTGGCATGTTGGTTCACATTTGTAATCCCAGCATTTTGAGAGGCCAAGGAAGCAGGATTGCTTGAGCTCAGAATTTTGAGACCGGTCTGAGTAACATAGCAAGACACCATCTTTAAAAAAAACTTAAAAATTAATTGGGCATGACAGCACGTACCTGTAGTCCCAGTTACTGAGGAGGCTGAGGCAGAAGGACCACCTGATCCCAGGAGGTTGAGGTTGTGATGAGCTGTGATCATGCCACAGCACTCCACCCTGGATAACAGAACAAGACCCTGTCTCAAAAAAAAAAAAAAAAAAAAAATTACCAGCTCTATGATCTAGCACAACTTATTTGAGTGTTGCAGTGCTCATCCAAAGACAATAATTGGACTTACCTTATTGGTTATCACAACTAAATAAAAAATGATACATGAAAAGTGCTTAAAACAGTTCCTGCATTTAGTAAGAGCTTTGTGAATATTAACTACTATTAGTACCATCATCATCTTTATTGTCACTGCTTACGGGGCGTTTAATGTGCACCAGGCATGTTTAAGCACATATAGCACATGCATTATTAGCTCATTGAACTTCACTTTGTTTGTTTGTTTGTTTTTGCCAGGGGTTGTTGTTTTTTGAGATGAAGTCTCACTCTGTCACTCAGACAGGTG
Organism: Pongo abelii; assembly: GCF_028885655.2. NCBI lineage: Eukaryota > Metazoa > Chordata > Mammalia > Primates > Hominidae > Pongo > Pongo abelii. Next base: position 39,513,885 of record NC_072009.2, on the reverse strand, counting down.
TGCAGTGGTGTGATCTCAGCTCACTGCAACCCAGGTTACAGCAATTTTCCTGGTTCAGCCTTTCAAGTAGCTTGGACTACAGGTTTGTGCCACCACACCCGGCTAATATTTGTATTTTTAGTACACAGGGGTTCACCATGTTGAACAGGCTGGTCTTTAACTCATGACCTCAAGTGATCAGTCTACCTCGAACTCCCAAAGTGCTGGGATTACAGGCTTGAGCCATTGTGAACTACACTTTGAAGTAGGGGCTAACCCTTTGCTTCAGTTGAGGAAACTAAAAATGGGAGAGTTTAGTAACCTGCATAAAGATAAACCTTCAAGTAATTGGAGTCAAACGTGGAATCAAGCGTTTTTTGTTTATTTTTTTGTTTTGGAGTTAGGATCTTGCCATGTTTCCCAGGCTGGAGTGCAGTGGTGCAATCATAGCTCCCTTTAGCTACAACCTCCTGGGCTGAAGCGATCCTTCTATCTCAGCCTCCTGAGTAGCTGGGACCAGAAGCATGCCCCACCACACCTGGCTATTTTTTTTTTATTTTTTATAGATACAGGGTTTCACTATGTTGTCCTGGCTGATCTAGAACTCCTGGGTTCAAGTGATCTGCCACCCACCTTGGCCTCCCAAAGTGCTGGAATTACAGGCATGAGCCACCGTGTCTGGCCTGGAATCCAGTTTTCCTAACTCCTGAGTTATGTTGTTATTGCCATCTGCTACTGTCCATAGTAACAGCCATATTAATAACTACTTCCCACTTGCTGAGTAGGGTGCTAAGTACTTTACATGTCTTATTTAATTTAATGTTCACAATAATCCTATGAGGTAGATTCTGTTGTTAGTCCCATTTTACAGATGAGGTAACCAAGGTTGAGAGAAGCTAAGCAGCCTCCACAAATTTATACCGCAAAGAATGCCAGCATTTAAATCCAGGCCTGCCTGACTAAAATCTGTTCTACTGAATTTGGCTGGCAAACAGGTAAGCAGGATGCTCCTAGGAGTATGGTAACTGTAATTGGTGATCCACGACATCTGGGAGTCACTGAAACTCAGTTCTACAATTTGCCTAATCAGCCCTATATTCTGAGCTATCGTTAGGGACAATTTTCACTTTCTCTGACGCTTCATTTCCTTGCAGCTTCTGAAAGATGCTGATTTGCTCAGATTAAGACCAACTTTTGTGCGTTTCGCATCTCAGATGGTTGTGCACGTGCTCAAGTGTACGGAGGAATCCTAAACAGTCCAGAAGGAGGCCTTGGCGTTCTGTGCAAAGTTTTTGCCACTTTGCTGTGGGAGGATTCTGTCTTTCTTGACCGAACACTTGAGGTTATGTGATTGTAAGATTCCAAATGTGCATTTCAACATCAGATCGTGACGGGCAACTTGTTTTGTGATGAATAGCACTATAAGTAGAATATATTCTATAGAGAAAGGATTCTTAGCCAGGGATACACGGCGGGGCTTCAGAGGCTCTGGGAACATTCCCTGTGTATGTGTGCATTTTACTAGAGAGAGCTCCTAATTTTTATAATATTCTCAAAGGAATTCATGCTCAAAAATATCATTAAAAAGCCATTGTTCTCAGGCCAGGTGCAGTGGCTCATGCCTGTAATCCCAGCACTTTGGGAGGCCAAGAAGGGCCGTTCACCTGAGACCAGCCTGGCCAAAATAGTGAAACCCCGTCTCTACTAAAAATACAATTTTCTGGATGTGGTGGTGCCTGTCTCTAATCCCAGCTACTCGTGGGGCTGAGGCAGGAGAAAATCTGGAACTCGGGAGGTAGAGGTTGCAGTGAGCAGAGTTCAGGTCTCCCATCTGCTTTTGCAGAATCAGAAAATGTGATTGCTGCAAGGCTTGAGTGGATGGTGCAGGAGACTGAAGCAAGAGGGCCAAAGGCTGAAGGGACAATAGCTCACCCTGGAATGTTTTCAAATTTAGTGGAGATGACGCAGGAAACAAGTTGACTCTGAAAACGTCACAGAATTCAGTGTTATTGCTTCTTTGAAAGGTGGGTTGTTTGTGGTTTTTCCTCAACACTCATTCATATACTTCAAATAAGTGCCATTTAGTTTCATACAATTTATATATACCTGGTTTCACTGCATCTGGAGAGATTCAGGACAGTACTTGTTAATGAGAAGTCCCAGGGTGGAGCTACAATGCACTCTCCATTGTGAACTCTAATAACTTGAGACAGGTCTCAGTGAATTTGGAAAGTACATTTGGCCAAGTTTGAGGACACACACCCGTGACACAGATTCAGGAGGTTCTGAAGACGTGTGCCTAAGGTCATCAGAACAGTTTGATTTTATACATTCTAGAAACACAGGAGACATCAATCAATGTGTGCAAGATTAACATAGGTTCGGTATGCAAAGGCAGGAGAACTTGAAGCAAAAGTGGGAATTCTCAAAGCAAGGAGGGGACTTCCGGGTCATAGGTAGTTGAGAAACAAATGTTTTTAATGACAAAAATACTTAAGATTGACTGCAGAACTGGAGGCAAATTCGTCATATTTGTATTAGTTCTTCTTTTTCATGCTACAATTTTTGGAGGGATTTCAAAAGGCTCAGATGCACATTACACATGCGGAAGGTTTGTATCACAGCTGAGCAACCTCAAGATTAAGAAACCTCAATCTTGTAAAAGTAGGTTACATGCAAAGGTGTCCAACATTTGCCTCACAGAGAAAACCTGTCTTTTTTATATTGGTTGAGTAATTTATCTGCCATTCACCTGAAAAGAAAAAATTACTACCATTTTCCCAGGCTATTTCTGTACAAAAATCTTTGAAAAATACCCTGGAAAAGGAGAGATATGCAACCTAAAAAAATAACAAACAACAAACTCTTAAAGACTTTTGGAGAATTATATCTCAGCAGCATGCATCCTTTCCATTAAATATTACACTAACCAATATTCTGATGTAAAAGATCCATCGAAGATTTTTAACATGAAGACTAACTTTGGTTGTTTTGTGTTGTGAGATTGTCAAAGATTGTAAGAGAGGAGTAAATACAATTACCAAGGACTTTAGGGACATTAGAGAAATGGAAGTTGGAGAAATGGATTTTTTCTTTTTCCTTTTTTTTTTTTTTTTTGAGATGGAGTACTCTATCTCCCAGGCTGGAGTGCAATGGCACGATCTCAGCTCACTGCAACTTCCGCCTCCCAAGTTCAATTGATTCTCCTGCATCATAGCTGGGACTACAGGCTCCTGCCTCCCTGCCCAGCTAATTTTTGTTTTTTTAGTAAAGACAGAGTTTCATCATAATGGCAAGCCTGGTCTCAAACTCCTGATATCAGGTGATCCACCCGTGTTGGCCTCCAAAAATGCTGGTATTACTGGCATAAACCACTGTGCCAGGTACCAGAAATTAAAGTTCTATGTGTGAAATGATGTAATTCCGGCTAAGTGAATGACAGGTGAGAAGAAATGAAAATAAAACACAATTGAACATATTTAGAACACAGTGAAATTAGCTGGCTTATTGGAAATAGTTAAATGACTACCAGTGTAAATAGTATATTTATTCTGAATGAATTGCTAATCTAGATTTGTGAGATAAAATCATTATTTTTACAACACATAAACATAAACTGCATTTCCATATACCAACAATAAATTTGAGAGTAAATTAAGAAAACAACTGGTTGCAACAACATTGAAATAAATATAATGCTTAGCAATAAATTTAATAAGGAGGTACAAAACTTGTACAATGAAAACTACAAGATAAGAATATTTATAAAATAAACTTAAAAATATTTAAATAAGTGGCAAGGAATTCCATGTTCATGGACTGGAAGCCTTAACAAAGTTAAAATGACAATATTAGCCAAAGTAGTGTTACAAAGGTACTGTAATCCCAATTTTTAATTTTTTCCAACTTTTCTTCTGCAAAAACAGAATAGCTCATGCTAAAATTCATATGAAATTTGAAGGTACTCTGAATATCCAAAATAATCTTGAGGAAAAGAACAAAGCTAGGTGGCTAACATTTTAAACAAGAACATAAAAAACTGCTATAATTAAGTTTGATACTGCCATAAAAGCAACGATAGAGAGAAAATTAATAAAATAGGTAACTCCAAAAAAAAAAAACCTTGCATAAATTGTTGATTGTCTTTTGACAAGTGTGCCTAAACCATTATGTAAAGGAAATGATAGTTTGTTCAACAAGTGAGGCTGGCAAAACAAGTCCAAATTTAAACCAGTAAGTTTAAATCTTTATCATATTCCATGTAAAAAGTTAAAACAAAAATCGATTCAAGACACAAAAATGACTGTTAAAACTTTAGTGGTTTCTGATGGTTGTTTTTATTTATGTGGGTCAGTACTACCATGAACAACTTTATACACACTATGTATAAAACTTAGAAGAGATAAATGCATTCCTAGACACACACACACCCTCTCAAGACTAAGCTAGGAATACACTGATTTCCTAAACAGAAAAATAATGAGTTCTGAAATTGAATAAGTAATACATAGCTTGTAAATCAAAAAGAGCCCTGGACCTTATGAATTTACAGCCAAATTCTACCAAATGTACAAAGAACAGCTGGTACAATTCCTACAGAAACTATCCCCAAAAAATGAGGAGACTTCCCCCCCCCCAACTCATTCTATGAAGTGAGCATTATCTTGACATGAAAACCTGGCAGAGACACAAGAAGTGTAGAAAACTTTAGGCCAACTTTCTTGATGAATACCAACACAAAAGTTCTGAACAAAATGTTTGTAAACCAAATCCAGCAGCACATCAAAAAGATAGTCATCATGGTTAAGTAGGCTGCCTCCTTAAGATGCAAGATTGATTTGGCATATGTAAATCAGTCAATGTAATTCATCACATAGACAGAATTAAAAAGAAAACACGATTATCTCAATAGATGCAGAAAATAATAAGAGCCATCTATAACAACCCCACAGCCAATATTCTGCTGAACGGGCAAAAGCTGGGAGCATTACCTTTGAAAACCGGTACAAGGCAAGAATGCCCTCTCTCACCATTTCCATTCAACATAGTATTGGAAGTCCTGACCAGAGCAATCAGGCAACAGAGAAAAATAATAAATAAACAGCATCCAAATAGGAAAAGAGAAAGTCAAACTATCTCTGTTTGCAGATAACAAGATTCTATATCTAGAAAACCCTGTAGTTAGAACTCTAAAACTTCTTTAGTCAATGAACAACTTCAGCAAAGTTTCAAGATACAAAATCAATGTGCAAAAATCCCTAGCATTTCTCTCCACCAAAGATAGCAACACTGACAACCAAATCAGAAAGGCCATCTCATTCACAACTGCCACAAAAATAATAAAATATCATGTAATACAACTAACCAAGGAGGTGAAAGAGCTCTACAATGAGAATTGCAAAACACTGCTTAGAGAAATCAGAGAAGACACAAACAAATGGAAAGACATCCCATGCTCATGGATGGGAAGATCCAGTATGTTTAAAATGGCTATACTGGGCAAAGTAATTTACAGATTCAATGCTATTCCTTTCAAATTGCCAATGAAATTATTTACAGAGCTAGACAAAACTATTTAAAGTTCAAATAAAACCAGAAGGCCAGGAGTGGTGGCTCATGCCTGTAATCCCAACACTTTGGGAGGCCGTGGCAGGCACATGGTGAGGTCAGATCAAGACCATGCTGGCTAACACAGTGAAACCCTGTCTTTACTAAAAATACAAAAAATTACCAGATATAGTGGTGGGTGCCTGTAGTAACCCAGTGACTTGGGAGGCTGAGGCAGGAGAATGGCGTAAATCCAGGTGGTGGAGCTTGTAGTGAGCTGAGATCCTGCAACTCCACTCCAGCCTGGGTGACAGAGTAAGACTCTGTGGGGAAAAAAAAAAAAGGCACAAAGAGATGAGGCAATTTTAAGCAAAAAGAACAAAGCTAGAAGTATCATGTTTCCTGACTTCAAACTATTCTACAAGGATACAGTAACCAAAACAGCATGATACTGATACATATACAGGCACATAGAGAAATGGAACAGAATAGAGAACCCAGAAGTAAGGCTGCACATCTGTGACCATGTAATAATCAACAAATCTGACAAAAACAAGCAATAAGAAAAAGATTACTTATTCAATAAATTGTGCCTGGATAACTGGTTAGCCATATGTGGAAGATGAAGCCAGACCCCTACTATACACCTTATACAATAAATAAATAAATAAATAAATGAATACATAAATAGATAAATAAATTAAAGATTGAAGGCTTAAATATAAAACTGAAAAGTATAAAACCCTAGAGAACAATCCAGACAATACAATCCTGGACATAGGAACATGCAAAGATTTCATGACAAAAACACCAAAAGCAATGATAAGAAAAGGAAACATTGACAAGTAAGATGTAATTAAACTAAAGAGCTTTTGCATACCAGAAAATAAAACTATCAGCAGAGAAAATGGAGAACCTACTGAGTGGAAGAAAACATTTGCAAATTATGCATCTGAAAAAGATCTACTATCTCAGCATCTATAAGGAACTTAAATTTACAATAAAAGAAATCTCATTAAAATGTGGACAAAGCACATGAAAAGACACTTTTCAAAAGAAGACATGTATATCACCAAGAAGAGTATGAAAAAAACCTCAGCATCACTGATCATTAGAGAAATGAAAATTTAAACCACAACAAGACGGCCAGGTTTGGTGGCTCAAGTCTGTAATTCCAGGACTTTGGAAGACTGAGGCAGGCAGATCACGAGGTCAAGAGATCAAGACCATCTTGGCCAACATGGTGAGTCCCCATCTCTCCCAAAAGTACAAAAATCAGTTGGGTGTGGTGTGTGCGCCTGTTGTCCCAGTTGTTCAGAAGGCTGAGGCAAGAGAATCGTTTGAACTTAGCAAATGGAGGTTGCAGTGAGCTGAGATCATGCCAGTGCACTCCAGCCTGGTCACAGAGTGAGACTCCACATCAAAAAAGAAAAAAAAAAAAGAAAGAAACCACAATGAGATGTCATCTCACACTAGTCAGAATGGCTATAGTTAAAGAGTCAAACAATAAATGTGGGCAAGGTTGTAGAGAAAAGGGAACTTATGGTGCAAGTGTAAATTAGTTCAACCATTAAGGAAAGCAGTTTGGTAATTCCTCAAAGAGCTAACAGCAGAACCATCATTCAATAGTTCTGCTTGCAATCCCATTACTCTGTATATTCCCAGAGAAATAGAAATTATTCTAACTTAAAGACACATACATGGAAATGTTCATTGCAGCCCTATTGACAAGAGCAAACACATGGAATCAATCTAAATACTATCCGTAACAGATTAGATTAAGAAAATGTGCCACATACACATTACGGAATACTATGCAGCCATAAAATAAAGAGATTATGTCTTTTATGGCAACATAGATGTAACTGGAGGTTATTATCCTTAGCAAACTAACACAGGAACAGAAAACCAAATACCGCACGTTCACAGTTTTAGGTAGGAACTAAATAAGAACGTACAAACTCAAAGATGAAAACAACAGACATTGGGGTCCATTTGAAGTTAGAGGGTGGGAAGAGGGAGAGAAGCAGAAAAGATACCTATCAGGTACTGTTCTTAATACATGGGTGATGAAATCATATGTACATTGAACCTCTGTGACATATGTTTACTGCATAACAAACCTTCACATGTACCCCCAAACCTACTGTAAAAGTTTTAAAAAGTTAAACTTTAAAAACTCTTAGGAAAAAGAATATGCAAAAATCTTACAACATTAAATTTGCTGATTGTTTCTTGACTGTTACACCAAAAGCATAGGCCACAAAATGAAAAACATAAATTGGACTTAATTAAAATGTGAATCTTTTGTGTTTTTTTGATATGAAAACACTCTGTTGTTCATGTATTTTGATACCAAAAAAAAAAAACTCACTTCTACTAAAATTTGGTACAAAAAGCATGAACAACACAGTTAAAAGACAACCAGCAAATGGGAGAAAAGATTTGCGAATCATGTATCTGACTAGGTACATAAGGTGTAATATAATAAGCAGAAAATATAAAGAACTTCTAAGACTCAACAAAAAAAAAAACCAACAACAGTATTTATAAAAAGAAAGAGGACTTGAATCTATATTGTGTCAATAAGCCTACAGAAAAATGCTCAGCATCACCGGTCCTGAGGGACATGCACATCAGAACCACAATAAGGTACCACGTTACATCTATTAGGGTGGCTATATAAAAACCAAAACAACAAAAATGAAAAAGATGCTGGCTAGGATATGGGTGAAGTGGAACCCTGGTGCATGGCTAGTGAGAATGGTTTATCAACTGTGACCAATGGTTTATCAACTGTGATCAATAGTTTGGCAGTATATCAGAAAGTTCCATATAGAATTACTGTATGTTTCAGCAACAGGTGACCACTTCCATATGTTTCAACTACAGAAGTATCCAAAATAATTAAATGCAAGGACTTAATCTGCAACCTCTGCCTCTGGGGCTTAAGCGATTCTCATTCCTCAGTTTCCAGAATAGCTGGGACTACAAGGATGCACCACCATGCCCAGCTAATTTTTAAATTTTTAGTGGAGACAGGGTTTTTCCACGTTGCCCAGGCTGGCCTTGAACTCCTGAGCTTAAGTGATGTGCCCATCTCAGCCTCCCAAACTTTTGGGATTACAGGTGTGAGCCACCATGCCTGACCTCTGTTATTCAATTTAAGAACTGCATGCACAGATGTGTTTGGGTTTTTAAATTTTATTCACTCATGCACTGATACTTTCACACCTATTTTTATAGCGGTATCATTTACAGTACAAAATGTAAAAACAAATCCAGATATCTTCTAAGAGATAAACAGATAAAAAAAGTGGTATAGATACACAACGGAATATTATTTAGCCTAAACATGAATGCAATGCTGCTGGGCATGGTGGTTCATGCTTATAATCTCAGGACTTTGGGAGGCAAAGATGAGAGGATGTCTTGAGCCTGGGAATTTGAGACAAGCCTGAGCAATATAGCAAAATTCCATCTCTACAAATAGTACAAAAGTTTGCTGGCCTTGGTGGGGTGTGCCTAGAGTCCCAGCCACAGGGGAGGTCCATGTGAGTCAGAAGGATCGCTTGAGCCGGGGGGATTGAGGCAGCAGTGAGTCATGATTGCATTGCTGTGCACTCCAGTCTGGGTGAAAAAAGAGACACCATCTCAAAAAAAAAAAAAAAATGCAATGCTCATACATGCTACTATATGGATGAAACTTGAAGATATTATACTACATAAAACAAGCCAAATACAAAAGGATAACTATTTAATGTCAAATTTTGTGTGTAGGGGAATGTCATATGAGGCTGTCCCATTCTGAGGAGGAGCAGATTGTTGGGTTGTTAGAATACTGATAGCTCACGTTTACAAACCAGGTCATGGCTGGCAAAGGAGGAAGGCAAAGACAACTGTGATACTCATCCACCTGAATTGATTGTTCTGTGCCCTGGAGCTGTTATCTGGTGACTTCCAAGGCTGAAGGTCTGTGCAGACATAAGTCTATGCCTCATCTGGGGAGCAGAAGGTTGCATGGGGTATAAGGAGTATCACTGATGGCCAGAAATAGCTCTAAGTCTTCCAAATCTGGCTGCCAGTTACTGTCTTTGCAGAGCTCCACACAGGAGATTGACAAAAAAGTTTTAATCCGGTCACACTCTGTTTCCTCTGGTGCAGGGCAGAAGCTTGCTGTTGCCAACAAGGGCCAGCACTGAAATGAGGTGAGTGGAAGAACAGAGGGTTCTCTAAACCAGCCCAGAGATCGCTGAGAAAGACCACCTGTGCACATACCGCCATGACAACCCAAAAGGGCTCTGTCCCACATATTAACACAGACATAGTTATTGACATAGAGGTAGATATTTGTTCTATTCCTTCTATTTCCCTGAATAAGTCTAATACAAACTGTAACTAGCAAAAGACTGCATAAATTATCAAAATCATACTAACAAGAAAAGTCGAGAATCAGATGGCTTCACTGATGAATTGTTTAAAACATTAAAAGACGTAAACCAATTTTTCTCACTCTAACAACTGCAGTTAGTCAACGCAATATACCAACTCAGTAGAATGATTTTTAGGAAAAAGAAATTATCATCTCAATTGATGGAGAAAAAATTTGACATAATCCGAAAGGTTTCTATAAGAGCATCTAGTAAACTAGATATAGACTAAAACTTCCTTAACATTAAAAAGTACCAAAAAAACCCTCAAAACTACCATTACATGCAATGGTGAAAGACTAAAAGCTTTCTCCTTAAGATCAGGAACAAGACAAAGATAGCTGCGTTCATTACTTCTGATCAAAATTGCAATACAAATCAGGTGAGAATAATTGAGCAATACAAGAAAAGAAACATTTCAATTGGAAAATAAATAAGCTTATTTCTACACATAGATGTTATAATTTTACATATATAATTAAAATCCTAAGTAATAATAAAACTGTTAACACTAATAATCAAATTCTGCCAAGTTGTAGAAAAGAGATCAATATATACACATTAATGGAATATAATTAAGGGTCAGGAAATATATCCATACATGTATAGAGATGGGGTTTCACTGTGTTACCCAGCATGGGCTAGATCTCCTGACCTCGTGATCCGCCTGCCTCATTCCCCCAAAGTGCTGGGATTACAGGCGTGAACCACGGCTCCTGGCTGGACTCCCTTTAATTTTTAATAAGACAGAATGGAGATCCCTGGGGCCGCAGCTCCTCCCACGCACACTCGGAGTCGGTTTTTCGGCCTTTATGACCCACTGGGATCCCTGAACAATCTGGAGAGTATTCGGGGCTGTGGACGCATAGCAGAACTCCGCACAGGGAGAGGACAGGACTGCACGAGGTGGGATGCGGGGACCCCCGCTGCTGGCCCAGCCACCATCTTGCGGCCACAGGGGACTGACCGCCAAGCTGCACGGGAGACTCGTAGATGACTGTGGAGGAGCAGGTACTGCCGGTTTCACAGCCTGATCTCTTCTCTTGGGATGCCGAACCCCCGTACTCACCATTTCACAGCTTGCAGGATGTCCTCGTATCTTAGCTATGCATCACAGAGACTGTGAGCTATTAACAGAGACTGTGAGGAAGTCTCCTGGAGCTCCCAACGTGGAGAAGATTCCCAAGTTCCCGTACAAGAGAGAGAAAAAGTTCCTGCCAAACGCCGGAAGCCACGCCCTCCCTTCCTCTCCAACTGCGTGCCTGATTGGGCGGTTCCCACGCCACCTACACTGACTGGATAAAGTTCCAGGGCACACCCACTCCCGCCCCTACCCCCACGCTTGCCCCTACCCCCACTCCCCATCAGCCTTAGTGCTTTTTTTTTTTTTTTTTTAATTAAAATCTGGGATACATGTGCAAAACGTGCAGGTTTGTTCCATAAGTTTACATGTGCCATAGTAGTTTGCTGCACCTATCTCAAACTCTTGACCTCAGATGGCCCACCCACCTCCGCCTCAGAAAGTGCTGGGATTGCAGGCATGAGCCACTGTGCACCTCTACTGCACCTATCAATCCGCCATCTATGTTTTAAGCCCCACATGTTTTAGCTGTTTCTCCTAATGCTGTCCCTTTTCTTGACCATTCTCAGACAGGCCCCAGTGTGTGATGTTTCCCTCCTTGTGTCCATGTGTTTTCACTGTTCAACTTCTACTTATGAATGAGAACATGTGGTGTTGGATTTCCTGTTCCTGTGTTAGTTTGCTAAGGACGATGATTTCCAGTTTCATCTATGACCCAGCAAAGGACATGAACTCATCTTTTTATGGCTACAGAGTATTCTATAGTGTATATGTGCCTAATTTTCTTTCTCCAGTCTATCATTGATGGGCATTTGGGTTTGTTCCAAGTCTTTGCTATTGTAAACAATCCTGCAATAAACATATGTGTGCATGTGTCTTTATAGTAGAACGATTTATAATGCTTTGGGTCTATACCCAGTAATGGGATTGCTGGGTCAAATGATATTTCTTTTTCTAGATCTTTGTCTTCCACAATGGTTGAACTAATTTACACTCCCACCAACAGTGTAAAAGCATATCTATTTCTCCACAGCCTCACCAGCATCTGCTGGTTCCTGACTTTTAAATAATTGCCATTCTAACTGGCGTGAGATGGTATCTCATTGTGGTTTTGATTTGAATTTCTCTAATGACCAGTGATAATAAGGTTTATGTTTTTTGGTCACATAAATATCTTTTTTATTATTTATTTACTTATTTATTTATTTAGATGAAGTGTTGCTGTGTTACCCAGGCTGCAGTGCAGTGGTGAGATCTCAGCTCACCGCAATGTCCGCTTACCAGCTTCAAGCGGTTCTCCTGCCTCAGCCTCATGAGAAGCTGGGATTACAGGGGCCCACCCAAACACCCAGCTAATTTTTTGTATTTCTAGTACAGACGAGGTTTCCCTAAGTTTGCCAGGCTGGTCTCATGATCCTCCTGCCTCAGCCTCCCAGAGTGCTGGGATTACAGGCCCGAGACACCTCAGCCAGCCAAATGTCTTCTTTTGAGAAGAGTCTGTTAATATCCCTTGCCCACTTTCTCATGGTATTGTTTGTTTGTTTTTTTCTTGTGAATTTGTTTATGTTCCTTCTAGATTCTGGATATTCAACCTCTGTCAGATGGATAGACTGCAAAAATTTTCTCCCATTCTGTAGGCTGCCTGTTCACACTGATGACAGCTTCTTTAGCAGTGCAGAAGCTCTTTAGTTTAATTGGATCTAATTTGTCAATTTTTCTTTGTTACAATTGCTTTCAGTATTTTAGTCATGAAGTCTTTGTCCATGCCTATGTCCTGAATGGTATTGCCTAGGTTTTCTTCTAGGGTTTTTATGGGTTGGGTTTTTACATTTAAGACTTTAATCCAGCCAGGTGCAGTGGTTCACCCTTGTAATCTGAGCACTTTAGGAGGCTGAGGCAAGCGAATCACAAGGTCAGGAGTTCGAGACCAGCCTGGTCAACATGGTGCAACTCTGTTTCTACTAAAAATACAAAAATTTATCTAGATGTAGGGGTGGGTGCCTGTAATCTCAGCTACTAAGGAGGCTGAGGCAGGAGAATTGCTAGAAAGGTATTTCCCTTTCTATTTGAAAATGGAGGTTGCATTGAGCCGAGATCAATCCACTCTACTCCAGCCTGGACAAAAAAGTGAGACTCCATCTCAAAAAAAACCCACAAAACAAAAAAAATTTAATCCATCTTGAGTTAATCTTTGTACAAGATGTAAGAAAGGGGTCCAGTTTCGGTTTTCTGCATATTCCTAGCTGGTTTTTTCAGCGCCATTTGTTAAATAGGAATTTTTTTCCCACTTTGTTTGTTTTGGTCAGGTTTATTAAAGATCAGATGGTTGTAGATGCATGGTGTTATTTCTGAGGTGTCTGTTCTGTTCCATTGGTCTATATATCTGTTTTGTACTGGTACCATGTTGTTTTGGCTGTTATAGCTTTGTAATATAGTTTGAAGTTGGGTAGCATGATGACTCAAGCTTTGTTATTTTTGCTTAGGATTGTCTTGGGTGAACAGGCAAACAGGCTCAAATAGTTGGAGTCACATGCCCAGAGTATCACAGCTAATTAAGAAGTGAGCTGAGACTTGAAATGCATTTGTTCTTCCCCTTCCTTGATCTGTTGCATAACACATCTTAGCAGCTATTTAAAGGTAGGAAGTAGAACATTTGGACACTTTTTTCACAACTTTTTAAGCATTTTGATAAGGTAGTAAAGACCCTCGTCCCATCCCTGAGCCCCTCTCTTACCACACTGCACACCATTGCTGACCACATCGTGAGGTGGCCATTGGGAATCAGGTGGGAAGCAAGGGCTGGGAATAAATAAGCGAGAATTATATTGCCCAAATTTGCAAATCTAAGAAAGGCTCCTCAACCATTCTGTGTGAGGAGGTTATGCCACGGTAGTTGTGACCTGACTGTGCTGCATCTCAGTTTGACTTCTGTTTTTGAGAATCACTGTATTACTCTTACTAACGGGGGTAATTCTCTTTTTTTTTTCCTTTATTATTATTATACTTTAGACTCTATGGTACATGTGCGCAATGTGCAAGTAAGTTACATATGTATACATGTGCTATGCTGGTGCACTGCACCCACCAACTCGTCGAGGGGATAATTCTCTTTCTACTTGAAAATGACCAACTGTCCTCTGCAGGTTCTCTGATTTGACTTGCTAGTTTAGATTCTGAAGGTAGTGGTGAGAAAATATTTGGGCCACATTTAGAATAACTCAGTCTCAGCTGGAGAATATACATAAATTTCTTAATACTATCTAACTGTTTTCTCAATAATCATTATATTTAACTCTGATAGCTTGGAGGGCAGGGCTGCACACAGATGACACAATCTTCAAAGTTTAATTTTGTTGTAAGTATTTTTTTTGTTTCATTTTGCTTTGTTTTTGGATATAAGGTCTTGCTCTGGTGCCCAGGCTGGAGAGCAGTGGTGCGATCATAACTCATAATTTGGATGTAACGGTTCTTTAAAAAATATATTTTTGGCTGAGTTTGGTAGCTCACAGCTGCAATCTAAAAACTTTGGGAGTTGAATGTGGGATGATTGCTTGATCCCGGAAGTTCAAGACCATTCTGGGCAACATAAGTATGCTCAGTCTCTAGAAAAAGATTTACAAATTGTCTGGGTGTAGCGTTGCTTGCCTGCAGTCCTAGCTACTTGAGAGGCTGAGGTGGAAGCATCACTTGAGCTGAAGAGTTTGAGGCTACAGTGTCCCATGATTCAGCCACTGCACTGCAGCCTGGGTGACAGAGTGAGACCTGTATGTGTATGTATGTGTGTGTGTATATATATAAAAATATGTATGTTAAAAAATTCAAGCATGGGAGATAAGTGAAAGCCCACAGTGGGGGATGTGGAGAAGGGCTAGTATGGCTCTTGCAACTCAGTGAGACTTGGTTTTCCATCTTGAAGAAGTGCGCATCCACAATGACACCTGGACAGAGCATATTGATAAGTAACTCTATGCAAAACCCCAGACAGAAACAACTCCTTCAGGCTCACAGGGCATCAACCTCTCCCTTCATTTTGGGCTCTGACAGCAGGAAAGATAAGGAGCACAGACAGGGGTGACAGGGAGCAGCCTCGGGCCTTAGGGATCCCCAAACTTGCCAGAGCTGGTCTCTGTAGATGGGGCTGTGTGGCAAGGATCAGGTAGGGAGCTGGGCTCCACAGAGAGGTGACAACCACTCCTGTATCACTAAATTTCCACCAGGATCCATGATCCAGCCCTGCTTTCCCCTGGGCCCTTCACCCACCCACCCTCACTGTGTGTTAGGTGGCTCAGGTCAAAATGGGAGAATAATACATTCAGACTGTAGCTTCTGGGTATTCCCATCTGATATACAAGGAGTAAGGAGACAAGTCAGGGCCTGTGGTGGTGCCTCTTGATATGTCTGAGGGCAGGCAGGCCAGGGTTGGGCACGTAGATGTCTACATGTCCACCACTGCTGACTCCCTCCCTATCACTCAAAGTTACAACCAGACCAGGCCTATCATGATTAAAAAAACCACTGCAACTCTCATCCTGTCACAAAACTAATGTGCACCCAGTGCCACCCCTACACAGGTTTCTGGCTTCCTATTCCAGGACACAGAAAAGCCTCTTATCTTTTCTATTTAAAATCCAGATTTTAAGCGAGATTGAGCTTGGGGATAATGGCAGCAAAAGCAGCAGCCAGATGTATTCACTCTAGGTGTATACACTCATGGCTTGGGCATGTTCCACAGTTGTTGGAGGATGAGGCCTTGGAGGCACCTGTTTGCCAGCTGCTAATTGATATCCACACACTCCATTCATGTGTCTTCATTTAGACCTCTGCATCAAATATTCCTTGAGCCATTGCCAACACATCTTTTGGGAGATGTCGTTAATTGCAGAACCAGCCCCGACTTGTTCTAGAGGCAGTCGGGAGCTATCTGGTCCACTCCTAATCCCCCAGGACATAGGTGCTGTCCTCTTGCCAGTGCTCACATCCAGCAGTACCATCTCAGGATGTTTTTTTCAAACACAAGCAGTGTGAGGTAGCAGGCATGGCATGACAGGCTCAGGACCATGGGCAGCTGATTCCTGGAGAAACAGCACAGGGCAGATGCAACTGTGGGTGGTGCCATAACAAGTGAAGAGAGCCACAGCTCCTGCCCCCCACAGCCCCAGCCTAGATGACGTTCAAATCTTCCCAGATGGTATTGGGGTTCCTGATGCCCATCACTCACCCGCTAATTAGCACTGCCTTGTGTTGGTTACTCAGGAGAGGGGGTGGGGGGTGTAGATCCAGGGTGGGAACCGCCTCACAGCCAGAGTCCACCTGATGGCAGACAAGCAAGCAAGCCCAGGCAGTTCTGCTCTAGACACTTGGCCTCATCACCTCTGGCTGCACTTTCTGTGTATACTTTGCACAAAGGTAGCAAAAAGAGGTCAACAGTAGCTGTTGTGTCATGAAAGTCTATGCCACCTTAAGATCTTCTAAAATTTTGTTGTCTGAAGCCATCTTTCTTCTAATAAAATGTTTACAAATACACAAATACAAGCCTGAAACTAGTATAAATGAAATAT
Organism: Pongo abelii; assembly: GCF_028885655.2. NCBI lineage: Eukaryota > Metazoa > Chordata > Mammalia > Primates > Hominidae > Pongo > Pongo abelii. The sequence continues at coordinate 39,497,290 of NC_072009.2, read as the reverse complement.
TAGGATATTTTAAACCCATAAATAAATAGACAACATGAAAACAGTCACTGTTTGGTTGCAAAGCACACCCTCAGGAAGCAATGCTCAGATGAGCAGGCAGGCCCCAGATCCCCCACACCATGATGTTCTGTCCCACTTTGCAAAGCTTCTGCATTGGCCGGTACCCACTGCTTTCTGGTGAGATGTCCAAGGTGAAGTGAGTGCTGAAGGCTGTACAGCTGATGGAGCTGACTGCCTTGCACACATTGAAAATCACCCCCTGGCTCCAAGGGTCAGCTGTGGTGACACCTCTTGATGGGAGGTAGTGCCAAGCCACCATCAGTGTGCCTGGGCTGCCCTGATCTATACACCCCAGATCCTTGCTGGGATGTCTGTCTGCTTCTTTCAGGGCCTGGGTCATGAGCCACCTCTGGCAAGGACCAGCTTACTGGACAGGCTGGGCACTCTCCCCCAGCATCCTCAGAAGCCCTGCCTATGCTGTCACCTGTGCTGATGATCTCCAAGGTAAGATTAGGGGAAATTTTTCAAGGCAATTCTTTCCCCCTAATTTCTCTATCTTAATAACAGCACTGATAACTTTTAAGCCCTAGTAAGCTGAACCTGTAAGACAAATGAGCTCCTGCCTTAGAAGGGCCAAGGTTGGGCAGTGTGTGCCCAGGTGAGAGCCCATTGGTTGTTAGTGAAGGGGGAGAGCTGGATGGACCTGGCCGCTTAGCCTAGTGAAATGTAGGGCCTTCTTCTACCAGAGAATCAAAGTCTCCAAGGCCAGAAAAAGATGCTTGGGTGGTCTTCCAAGAAGCAGAAAGCTAGAAGGCCTTGCAGGGAACCCCAGACAGCCTTCGGGGTGACTGAGAGGGCTGGATTCATTCCTGCTTTCCTTGGTTTCATTCTGTCAGCCAGAAAACCTGCCTGCAGATGGTAGGTGGGACTGAGGCTGCCAGTCAGTCACTAGGGTCTGTAGGCACTTTGACTGTGGTTCTTTTTTGAAGCAGCCACTCAGGCTAGTTCTTGCAGAGCAGTTCCCTCATTGTCTGCAGCTCCTTGTTTCAGTCCTGGGACCATAGAGGGACAAGGGAGGGAGGCAAAGGCTCAGCCTGTGCCCCACAATGTGCTCTGAGAAGTCTCCCTTTTCTTTCTTTCTTTTTTTTTTCCAAATGGAGGAGAAGTCTCTTTTGTTACCTGCCTATGGACAACCTCAAACTTCCAAATGAACAGACCCAGCATGGAGCCTCCAGGAAAGTGCACAGAATTCTGTCTAGTACACAGGAGGAAGGGGGTACTAGACACTGAGGGCAGGATCAGTCTGCATGACCCTGTTCAAGAATGTTCTCCTCATAGTACAGCCTCAAGGTGTAGGCATTCTCTGTGTGCATGCGGTCTATGGCAGCCTCTGCCTGGGGAGCCATCCAGCTGCACACATGCAATGGAGCAGTGATCTGGGTGAGTGTGTGGTTCTGGAACTCGTGACAATCGGGGGAGAGGGAAATACACAGCCCACTGAGCCCAGAACACTGCCATAATCTACTTCTCTGAGACTTCCATCTGCTGTAGGATCTTCTTGCCCCGATAATCTGCACTGAGTTCAGATAGAAGCAAATGGCCACCACTCTCAGGGATGCCCCCTGTCATACTGACAGCTCCCTAGAGGGAACTCAAGCAGTGGGGGTAGATTGTTTGGGCAGAAACTCTGGAGTTTTGGCTGGCTGGTTCATCCCATAAGCCCCTGTAACTTGACACATGTCAGAGGGAGATGAAACAGTGACATTACATTTTATTTTATTTTATTTTATATTTTATTTTATATTTTACTCTATTTTATCTATTCTATTCTATTCTATTATTCTATTCTATTCTATTCTATTCTATTCTATTCTATTCTATTCTATTCTATTCTATTCTTTGAGAAGAATCCTCACTCTGTCACCCAGACTGGAGTGAATCAACATGATTTCAGCTCACTGCAACCTTCACCCCCCGGGTTCAAGAAATTCTTCTGCCTCAGCCTCCGAGCAGCTGGGACTACAAGCATGCATCACCACGCCCAGCTAATTTTTGCATTCTTAGTAGAGATGGAGTTTCATTGTATTGGCCAGGCTGATATTAAACTCCTGACCTTGTGATCTGCCCACCTTGGCCTTCCAAAGTTTTGGGATTACAGGCATGAGATACCATGCCCGGCAGCCTTACCTTTTCTTTCTTGGCATGACAAAGTGTTTTATGAAGTTCAGGCTGTGGTACTTGAGCAGCTCCAGTGGGGAATGGCTTAGGAAGCAAGGGCTAGTGGGCTTGGGGTTGAGCAATAGGCTGTAGGCCTACAAGGAGGAAGTGGGCACTGAGCAAGTGCCCTGGTTGTCTGTCCACAGACCCAGAAAAAATGACATCCCAGGAGTTTGTGGGGAGCTGGCAGAGACTTACTGGACGCAGTAAAAGCCCCATGTGGATGCAGTGATGGGGCCCTTCTTGTACTAGTCTGTAATTACAAAGAGGTACATGAAATCCCCTTGCATCTTGCAGTTTCCAGGAAGTGGGTTCCAGATGCTCATGCTAATCACTTTTAGGCACTGAAAGCACTTCAAGAATGGTCAAGTAGAAATAAGCCCTTCATCTCACCTAGGACCCTCTTCTTTGCTCCCTTTGGGAGTTCCACCTTCCAGTCTTGGCTCTGGAGACACCATGGTCCCTCCTGGGTCACTGGCAAGATGTACTCAGGAGGCACACAGTCAGTGAGGCTCATCTCCAAGCCATTCTTTCATTTCCTACTGTTTGAGGGACTCAAGGCTGGTGGTAGCACAGGGCCACCCAAGGCCAGCTGTCTCCACCTAAATTTGACCCTGGTTTGAGTGCCTCTAGGCCAGACCCCTCCAGGTGGGAAAACCTGGTCCTCAGCCTCTGGCCTCCATGCTCCCCTTCCCTCTTTTCAATCCTGGCCCCAATGTCTCCCCCACCTCTCAGGTCATTGGAGAAGATACTCGGGAAAAACAAGCAGTTTAGTCAGCCCTGCTGAAGTTGGCAGATGGGTCCAGGCTCTTAAGATGCTCTTGGGAGTGACTTATGTGGAAGCAGGCCTTGAATAGTGTGTGTAGCTCTTTCAGGGAGAGGGATGTAGGATGTTACCAGGGCCCTGTACCCTAAAACATCGCATCTAGCACAGATAGTTTGCAAGATGCTTTCTTGGGTGATTTTAATTTTCAACTTTAGGCTTCCATTTTCAAATTCCATAAGGAACACATTAGTTGGGGTTCTAATTTCAACACACACACACACACATACTCTCACACAAACACACTCTCCTGTCTGCTGGTGGGCAGAGATCCTTTCTTATGAAGAATCTTCTGCCAAATCCCTCTGAATCACATGTGGGTCTTGAGGAGCAGACAAGGCTAACTGCTTTTTGTCCACTAGTGTCTTGGGTAGGTGGAGTATTTAGAGCTGCCTTTTTGGGCAGCCCTAATGCAGGGGTGTGCTGAGGACTCCTCAGGGCCTCCAACTTCAGGACTATCTTCCAGTGTGTGTTTCACTGAATTTTAATGGTGGCTGTTTTGGGAAAGAAGAAAGGTTCTGTGAGCAACTACGGGCACCATTGAGCTACAAATCTTTTCCACAATTCCTCTTAGCAAGCAGGTAAACCCTGGGAACATGAGTGGCTTTTCCCCAGGGAATATGAGTACATGAGAGATTTTGCTTTACAACCAGGTGAATCTCACCACAGCAATTGGTGCTGTACTGGGCAGATTTCTTCACTCAAATACTGTGAATCTTTTTAAGTTTTTTTTTTTTTTTTCCCCACAAGACATCATTTATCTTTACAGAATTTGATTGGGCTGATATCAAGCCTGGCTTGGTACTGCCAGATTTTTTTTAGAATCACAACTCTGCTCTTTAACTTGTGGGCTATGAAGTTATAAGGTGTTGGTGTGACAGGCTGAGAAGGAGGTCTGTGCTCCAACCCTACATTCACATGCTTATCTGTGACACAAGACTTCCAAGGATTGGGGAAGTGCTGCCTGGCCCTTCCTTTGGGGTCCCTCCTCTGGGCAGTCTACCCAACTTCCAATCCAGCCTTCCCTCATACACAGCCCCAAGACCTCCTGCAACTCCTCACTGTTTTGCAGCCCTGGGAAGTGTTTTGGCATGTTACTGTTCAGGTGCAGTGAGAAGCAGGTGCAGTGACGCATTTCTTCATGGACCATAAGCACTGGCTAAATCTCCTGCAATGTCTCCCTAAGGCACACCTGCAGGAAGATGGCCCCAACAACTCTGATAAGAAACCGCATGGCTGGAAGCAAGGACTTGCGATTTACCCAGCCCAAAGCCCTGAGAATCTTTCCCAAAATTCTCAGTTTTCCACTTTTTGAATATTTAATTCCTTTTAGAATCTCAGGCCCCCTCTATACATGCCATGCCTACCTACACCTGTCTGTCTGTGCAGAACAGAGCCTGGCCACACTGACTATTCTTCCAGACCAAGAAAAATCCCTATGCAGAATAGAGGGTGATGGAAAAACTAAGGGAGACAAAATGGCAGCTTTATCTCATCCCTTGCCCAGTGCTAAGGTCCCCAGGGCAAACAGCTTTTGCCTTCAACTTCAAGCTAACAGCATACAAAATATATTGATTTTTACTTCCACCACTCTCTTACTAATGTTACAAATTATATCGCTATATATTGTGTGTATTTTCGCAGAGATTTAAGAATTTTATACACCATTATTATTACAACAGCAAATTTTATATCAGTGTATATATTTATATTTAACAGAGAGCTTTATATTTTCTTATGGCTTTATGATGCTGTCCAGCATCATTTAATGTTTCAACATAATTGACTATCCTAAGCATTTTTTTCTAGGGTTATTCTAGTAGTAAGCAACCTTAGATTTTTTATTTTAAACTTAAAAACGTTTTATTTTTTCTAATTTTTGAAGTACAGTGTTTTCCAGATCAATTATTCTTGGTTACTAGTATTTTTTGTTTCATCACAGAAACGTGTAAGGTTCTCAGCATCCCCTCTTTTTCTCCCAAATAACATTTATGTCATTTTCTTCCTATATTCTTTTTATAAGACTCTTTCTCTGAATATATTGGTTTACTTGATGATGTCCAGTAAGTCTCATATTTCACACTCATTTTTTTCCAAAAACTAGTTTCCAGGCCTAAATATTTGTGAATAATATATGTTTAATTTTCTGATTCTTTTTTTGCTTCATTTTTTGCTATTGTGTCTCTGTAGTGAATTTGTAAATGCCAGTTATTGGATCCTTCAATGCCACAATTTCTGTTGGGTTTTTAGAAAAAGGTTTCATCTCTTTGTTGACATCACATTTTGGTCATTTATTATTTTTAAATATTATTCAATTGTTTATTTTTATTTTATTTTTCTTCACTAAGAACTTTTAATTTTTTTTAATTCTTTATCAGATATGCAAAAATCTTCATTTCTTAAGAGTCAACTTTTGGATATTTATTCTGTTTCTTCCAGTGAAGTGTATTTCCCACCTTCTTCATATGAATTGTAATTTTTTTATAAGATCTGGAAAATTATACAATGTACATCAAATCTAGCATTTAAAGCCTGCCATGGCTGGGCACAGTAGCTCATCCTGTTATCCCAGGACTTTGGGGTCCAAGACGTGCAGATACTTGAGGCCAGAATTTTGAGACCAGCCTGGCTAACATAGCAAAACCCGTCTCTACCGAAAATACAAAAAAATTAGCTGGGCATTGTGGTGTGCACCTCTCATCCCAGCCATTAAGGAGACTGAGACAAGAGAATCGCTTGAACCCAGGAGACAGAGGTTGCAGTGAGCTGAGATTGCTCCACTGTACTCCAGCCTGGGCTACATAGCAAAACTCTTTCTCAAAAAAAAAAAAAACCTGCCTTAGTAAAGGGGGATATTGACAGCAATCAGCCAGGCTATAGATTCTGGGCACTTCACAGATGCATTCTCGGTATGTCTTCTATAAATCTGGGTGTAGTTCTCAGTTAAAGATAATTTGTTTCACTGTTTTTAGATTGATTACCTATTTTCTTCCCCAGTTGACTGTCTGTGGTATTGCAGCCTCTCTAGTGCTGCAGTTTTCTTTCTTCTCATCAGACACAACTGTTATCTGTATGACTCCATCATGTGCTTCAGCACTCCATGTCTATTCATTAGGCAATCTCTTGAAAGGAAAAACATTTCAACGCATACACTACAGCTTTAATTCTTTCCAGATGAAGATGCTGGGAGTTTGGCATTTTCTGGTGAGCCCAATTACTATTGTGGGGAAGAAAAAAAAACTCTGGTGGATAGTCTGTAGCAAAGAAAAAATTCCTGCATTGTGAAAAGAGAGGAGGCAACAGCCATATACAAAGCAAGGTGAAAAAAAATGAGCATGTAAACCATGGGAGAGGTCCAAAGGTCACAGAGAAAGCCAGAGTTTAAATATGGTTTGGTCATCTCTGTTCTAATGGAAATTGTTTTAGAAAAGCCTAATTTTATTTTTCTTGCTGTCACAGAGAAACATGTTCCTGTCCCATGCTTACTATGCTTTTCAATCTTCTATGGCTTCCTTTCTCCCTCCCAGAATCTTCCAGTGCATTCACACTGAAAACCAAAGTCCTCCCAGAATCTGTAAGAACCTACATGATCTGACTAATTTTCATTAGTTTTGGGAATCTGGGGAAATCTGCGCACATTTCTGGAGACCTCTATGTTATGTAATTTTTAAATAAATATGTGGTTTCTCAAATCAAAGATGTGTGAAGGGTGTTGTGGAGGTATTGAGAGGCATTGGGATTTCGTTTGGAAATTCCAAGAACAATAGTGCAAAGGACATGTGAACAAGGCACTCAGAGCCATCGCGGCAAGCCATCATTGCTTCTCAGCATCCTGCTCACCAGTACCCCACGGGTTGGAAGAACCATACTAGGCAAAGAACTTGCATCAATATCAGGACTGAAATACATTGATGTGGGTGATTTATCTTGATAGGAGCAATTGTATGATGGCTATGATGAAGAGTATGATTGTCACATTTTAGATGAAAACAGAGTAGTTGATGAGTTAGATAACCAAATGAGAGAAGGTGGAGTTATTGTTGATTACCACTGTTTTGATTTCTTCCCTAAATGCTGGTTTCATGTAGTTTTTGTGCTGAGGACAGATACCAATGTATTGTATGAAAGACTTGAAACAAGGGGTTATAATGAGAAGACTCTAACAGACAATATTCAGTGTGAGATTATTCAAGTCCTTTATGAAGAAGCCACAACATCCCACAAGGAAGAAATCGTGCATCAGTTGCCCAGCAATATACCAGAAGAGCCAGAAAATAATGTAGATCAGATTGGCTGGGTGCAGTAGCTAAAGCCTGTAATCCTGGCACTTTGGGAGCCCAAGGTGGGTGGATCACCAGGTCAAGAGATCAAGACTATCCTGGCTGACACGGTGTAACTCCATCTCTAGTAGAAATACAAAAAAAAAAAAAAAAAAAAAAAAATTAGCCGGGGCACGGTGGTGGGTGCCTGTAGTCCTAGCTTCTCAGGAGGCTGAAGCAGGAGAATGGCATGAACCAGGGATGCGTAGCTTGCAGTGAGCTGAGATCGCGCCATTGCAATCCAGCCTGGGCAACTGAGTGAGACTCCATCTCAAAAGAAATAAAAATAAATAAATAAATAAATAATTAAGAAAATAATCTAGATCAGATCTAGAAATGGATTAACAGTGGTCAAATATCATAACTCTTGACTTATAAGGCCAGCTACTTTATAATGATTCTTGTTGATATTACTCTGCCGACATCATAGAAATTGTTCAAGTATCAGTAACACTTTATTCAAATCATGTGCAGGACTAGCAGGTGGATAATATAGAGGTTTATGCCTGTGTTTCTTTTTCTCCATGAGAAACCCAAACACCTGAAATACAATGAATATAATATTATTAAGGATTGAGACAAAAACTGTACTTTTAAAACATATCACTAAGGAATAAATAAATCTGACAAAATGGGTGGATATGTTAAGTTTATTACAGAAAAAAATGCAGATGATCTCTTAAAATAAAACCAAAGACTAAAGAGAAAGCATCAGAGTATTCCTTTTTTCTTTCCATAAATTAAAAAAATAATGGAAGTGTAGTACTCTATACAAAATTTAAAAGGTACAAAAGAGCACGTTGAAAAGTTAGGTCTCCCTTCCAGACCACAATATCCACAGGCACTCCAGGATCCTTCGCTTTAGGAAATAATGTTACTGGTTTCCCATATGTCTTTTGAGAGGTTTTATGCCAGGACAGTGTATATATATATATGTGTATAATTTTTTTAAGAATATAGTAGTACATGGCACACACTATTCTGTACCTCTCATTTTTTAATTAATATATTTGTAGATTATATCATATCAGTACAGAACTCACTGTTCTCTTTTATTTTTAGCTGAGATATACATATCATACAATAAAATTTACAATTTTGAAGTGATTCAGAACTGGATATGGTGGCTTATGCCCATAATCCCAGCAGCTGGGGAGACTGAGGTGGAGAATTGCTTGAGGCAGGAGTTCAAGAACAGCCTAGGCAACATAGTGAGACTTTAGACTCTAAAAACAAACAAATGAAATATACAATCCATTGATTTTTAGCTTACTAGCAAGGTTATGACTGTCACCACAGTGGGGGAGGCAGTGATGATAAAGGAAAATCCTATATGCTTTAGCAGTCACTCTCAATTCTTTCCTACTCATCCCTTTGCAGTTACTAGTCTGCTTTCTGTCTCTATGGATTTGCATATTCTGGATATTTCATATAAATGGGATTATACAATAAAAAATGAAATTTCAGGAACACTAGAGAGAGATGACACGTTTCTGCTTTATAATTTCACATCCTATGAAGGTTTAAAACATAATTCTACAAAAAAGTTGATGGAAAATCTTTATGTGCAAAAGTATCTTGTTAAATATAAGAAAATTATTTTATGGAGAATTCTATTTTCTTATCAGGACCTAATCTTAAAAATTTAAACTCTACATGCCAATAGTATCTACTGTAATGTAATATGGTTTATTGTATGTATTCATTTTATGGATTTCTTACAAAAACTTTTCCCATTGGGGAAATTAGAACATTGCTCTACATACATTGAATTTCCAATTATTACCTTATTTCTCACTTATTATTTTGTGATTCTGTCTTCTTTAACATTAAGATTATCATCACTGTGTTGTCACTTTCTGAATTGTCATATGTCTGTAATTTGTCTGTAATCTTAAGTTTCAGTTCTACAATAGCATGCTCAAGGCCTGGCATGGTGGCTCATGCATTTAATCCCAGCATTTTGGGAGGCAGAGGTGGGCAAATCATGAGGCCAAAAGTTTGAGACCAGCCTGGCCAACATAGTGAAACCCCAACTCTACTAAAAGTACAAAAATTAGCCAGGTGTGGTGGCATGCACCTTTAATCATAGTTACTTGGGAGGCTGAGGAAAGAGAATCACTTGAAACTGGGAGGTGGAGTTTGCAATGAGCCAAGATCCTTCCATTGCACACCAGCCTGGGCAGCAGTGAGACTCTGCCTCAAAAAATGAATACATAAATAAAACAATGAATCATTCTCAAATATATATATTGTATATAATTATGTAACTTATTAAAATATTTGTCTTGTAAGTTTCATTGACATTAGGCACAATGTTATTACTAGCATTTTCTTCCAGTTTCCTCAACTTTTACCTGAATAAGAGCAAAACTTATTCCCAATTTTATTTTATATATCAATTCTTTATACTGTATTTAAAATATATATAATTATTATATCTAGAAATGTAAGACTTTTCTTCTAAAGGCTAGATTACAGCCTTATTATTTTGTGAGAAAAGCAGCAAAGGGCCGGGCATGGTGGCTTATACCTGTAATCCCAGCACTTTGGGAGGCCAAGCCAAGTGGATCACGTGAGGTCAGAAGTTTGAGACAAGCAGCCTGATCAACATGGAGAAACCCCATCTGTACTAGAAATACAAAATTAGCTGAGTGTGGTGGCACATGTCTGTAATTCCAGCTGCTCAGGAGGCTGAGGCAGGAGAGTAGCTTGAACCTGGGAGGTGGAGGTTGTGGCGAGATGAGATCATTGCCCTCCAGCCTGGGAAACTAGAGTAAAACTCTATCTCAAAAAAAAAAAAAAGCTCTTGAGTTTAATTAGATCCCATTTGTCAATTTTGGCTTTTCTTGCCATTGCTTTTGGTGTTTTAGACATGAAGTCCTTGCCCATGCCTATTTCCTGAATGGTAATGCCTAGGTTTTCTTCTAGGGTTTTTATGGTTTTAGGTCTAACATTTAAGTCTTTAATCCATCTTGAATTGATTTTTGTATAAGGTGTAAGGAAGGGATCCAGTTTCAGCTTTCTACATATGGCTAACCAGTTTTCCCAGCACCATTTATTAAATAGGGAATCCTTTCCCCATTTCTTGTTTTTGTCAGGTTTGTCAAAGATCAGATAGTTGTAGATATGTGGCATTATTTCTGACGGCTCTGTTCTGTTCCATTGATCTATATCTCTGTTTTGGTACCAGTACCATGCTGTTTTGGTTACTGTAGCCTTGTAGTATAGTTTGAAGTCAGGTAGTGTGATGCCTCCAGCTTTGTTCTTTTGGCTTAGGATTGACATGGCGATGCAGGCTCTTTTTTGGTTCCATATGAACTTTAAAGTAGTTTTTTCCAATTCTGTGAAGAAAGTCATTGGTAGCTTGATGGGGATGGCATTGAATCTGAAAATTACCTTGGGAAGGATGGCCATTTTCATGATATTGATTCTTCCTACCCATGAGCATGGAATGTTCTTCCATTTGTTTGTATCCTCTTTTATTTCCTTGAGCAGTGGTTTGTAGTTCTCCTTGAAGAGGTCTTTCACATCCCTTGTAAGTTGGATTCCTAGGTATTTTATTCTCTTTGAAGCAATTGTGAATGGGAGTTCACTCATGATTTGGCTCTCTGTTTGTCTGTTATTGATGTATAAGAATGCTTGTGATTTTTGCACACTGATTTTGTATCCTGAGACTTTGCTGAAGTTGCTTATCAGCTTAAGGAGATTTTGGGCTGAGACAATGGGGTTTTCTAGATATACTATCATGTCATCTGCAAACAGGGACAATTTGACTTCCTCTTTTCCTAATTGAATACCCTTGATTTCCTTCTCCTGCCTAATTGCCCTGGCCAGAACTTCCAACACTATGTTGAATAGAAGTGGTGAGAGAGGGCATCCCTGTCTTGTGCCAGTTTTCAAAGGGAATGCTTCCAGTTTTTGCCCATTCAGTATGATATTGGCTGTGGGTTTGTCATAAATAGCTCTTATTATTTTGAGATACGTCCCATCAATTCCTAATTTCTTGAGAGTTTTTAGCATGAAGGGTTGTTGAATTTTGTCAAAGGCCTTTTCTGCATCTATTGAGATAATCATGTGGTTTTTGTCTTTGGTTCTGTTTATATGCTGGATTACATTTATTGATTTGCGTATATTGAACCAGCCTTGCATCCCAGGGATGAAGCCCCCTTGATCATGGTGGATAAGCTTTTTGATGTGCTGCTGGATTCTGTTTGCCAGTATTTTATTGAGGATTTTTGCATCAATGTTCATCAAGGATATTGGTCTAAAATTCTCTTTTTTTGTTGTGTCTCTGCCAGGCTTTGGTATCAGGATGATGCTGGCCTCAGAAACTACCATCAGAGTGAACAGGCAACCTACAAAATGGGAGAAAATTTTCGCAACCTACTCATCTGACAAAGGGCTAATATCCAGAATCTACAATGAACTCCAACAAATTTACAAGAAAAAAACAAACAACCCCATCAAAAAGTGGGCAAAGGACATGAACAGACACTTCTCAAAAGAAGACATTTATGCAGCCAAAAAACACATGAAAAAATGCTCACCATCACTGGCCATCAGAGAAATGCAAATCAAATCCACAATGAGATACCATCTCACACCAGTTAGAATGGCAATCATTAAAAAGTCAGGAAACAACAGGTGCTGGAGAGGATGTGGAGAAATAGGAACACTTTTCCACTGTTGGTGGGACTGTAAACTAGTTCAACCCATGTGGAAGTCAGTGTGGCGATTCCTCAGGGATCTAGAACTAGAAATTCCATTCGACCCAGCCATCCCATTACTGGGTATATACCCAAAGGACTATAAATCATGCTGCTATAAAGACACATGCACACGTATGTTTATTGCAGCATTATTCACAATAGCAAAGACTTGGAACCAACCCAAATGTCCAACAATGATAGACTGGATTAAGAAAGTGTGGCACATATACACCATGGAATACTATGCAGCCATAAAAAATGATGAGTTCACGTCCTTTGTAGGGACATGGATGAAATTGGAAATCATCATTCTCAGTAAACTATCGCAAGAAGAAAAAACCAAACACTGCATATTCTCACTCATAGGTGGGAATTGAACAATGAGAACACATGGACACAGGAAGGGGAACATCACACTCTGGGGACTGTTGTGGGGTGGGGGGAGGGGGGAGGGATAGCATTGGGAGATATACCTAATGCTAGATGACGAGTTGGTGGGTGCAGCGCACCAGCATGGCACATGTATACATCTGTAACTTACCTGCACATTGCACACATTTACCATAAAACCTAAAGTATAATAATAATAATAATAATAATAATAATAAAATAAAATAAAAAAAAGGGAAAACAAAGCAGCAACAAATCAATGTATCAGTAGCATTATTTAAAAGTTTCTTTAGTATTACTTAAATGCTTTTTTTAAAACTTTCTCATCAAAGCTCCTTATAAATAATTATGATGGGTTTTCTTTGAAATGTTGTTGCCTTGACTGTATGAAACAATTCAAAATTAATGCTTTTAATGGATGCACAGTTAGAGTTGAAAATTGTAGTTATCTAGAATTTTTTCTTTGTTTATTGAGGATTTTATGGGTTAAAGTTGCTCTTCATTAATTTTGTATTTTATATTTCTGTATTTTTCAGAGTAGGCTGCCTCACATCAGTTGTGTTTCTAGTTTCTACCTATTTATTATGTTTTTGAATTGCAGTATTCAAATCAGAATTTTGGGGGTTAATGTTAATTTCAACTTTGTTTGCAATTTTGTATCTGTTTCTTTTTTTAGGGCAGGCCACCGTACGTCAGTTTACTGTTTTTAGTTTTAATTTATATTCTATAATTTTGTATGACAATTGTCAACTCTGTACATCTTAATACAGTGTGAGGTAAAAGTCAACTATGAATCAGGTCTACTTCCTTTGTCAATATAATTATCTAAGTGTTTGTGTGTTTAAACATTACCACTATTTTGTTTATGATTTGTATATTTTTCTTCTTGGCTGGTGGCCAACAATTGATTCTGTCTAGGTGATATTCATGGAAATTGTCTTAATTTCAACATCTTTATCTTATAATATCTTTGTGTGAAAGAAACTGTTTTGTGGTTTGATGGTAAATTTTTAGAAAGTTTGTAGCTCTATCTCTGTTAGCTGTCTTATTTATTTTTAAGACAGAGTCTTGCTCTGTCACCCAAAGTGCAGTGGCACAATCTCAGCTCAATGCAACCTCCACCTCCCCAGTTAAAGCAATTCTCTTGCTTCAGCCTCCAGAATAGCTGGGATTAAAGGCATGCACCATGCCTGGCTAAGTTTTGTATTTTTAGTAGAAATGGGGCCAGGCTGATCTTGAATTTTTAATCTCAAGTGTTGTGAATACCTTGGCCTCCCAGAGTGTTGGGATTACAGACCTGAGCCACCTGCCCTTAGGTGTTGTTGTTAATTTTAATTGTAGTAAAAATACATAACATAAAGTTGAGAATCTTAAATATATTTCTTATACAGTTTAGCCATGTTGAGTATATTTACATTGCTATGAAACATATCTGTAGAACTTTTTTCTGTTGCAAAACTAAAGCTCAATATAAATAAATAATACCCATTTTTATTTTAGCACCTGGCTCCTGATGAAAACCATTTCAATACTTTAGATATTACATGTAAGTGGAATCATAGAGTATCTGTTTTATTGTGGCTAAGTTTACTTAGCATCATGTGCTCAAGTTTTATCTTTATTTTGGATGTTTCAAGATTTTCTCCTCTTAAAGGCTGAGTAGTTTTCCATTACTTTTATATCACAAATTGTATTTATTCATTTATTTGGTGAGGAAAGTTTTTTTTGCTTTCAAATATTTGCCTTTGTGAATAATGTTTCAATATGTATAGGTGTTCCAGTAACTATTTGCTCATATGTGCAAGGTTTTCATCTGTGCTACATTGTGTTTTATTGGAAAACTTCTGTCTTTATGCTACAACAAAACTATTTTTATTACTGTAGCTTTGTAATGTGCTTTAAAATAAGAAAAGGTGACACCAATAACATTATTTCTTTTTTAAAACATTTTTGGGCTCTTTTTTATCCCTTGAGATTCCATATAATTTGTTGGTTATTTTTTCTATTTCTTAAAAAAAAAAAAGTTAATTTAAAAGGGATTGCATTGAATCTGCAGTTCACTAGGAAGTATGAATATTTTCACAAGATGAAGCCTTACAAACTTTGAACACAATCATGCTCAAAAGTGAGTTGTTTAATTTCCATTTGTGCTGATATTTTTGTTTTCTTCTGTTGTTGATTTCTAGTTTTATTCCATTTTGATCAGAAATAATAGTCTTTAAGATTTCTATTCTTAAAAAATTGTGAAGTCTTGTTTTGTGGCCTCATAGGTGGTGTACCTAGGAGAATGTTTTATGAACTATTGAGAAAATTGTGTTCTGTTGTTGTGTATTCTGTATATTCTCATTAGGTCTAATTTTTTTCTAATGTTTTCATAATTTCTGTTTCCTTATTAATATTTAGGCTAGCTTTACTATTTATTATTTAAAATTTGAATTAAAGTATTCTACTATTATTATTTTTCTGTCTATTGTAATAATTATTTCAATGTTTGCTTTGTGCATTTGGAAACACTGGTGTGAAATATTTATGTATATATATATACAGACACATATATATAATAAAATTTCATAAGTTCTAAGTGAATGAGCCCTCTTATTATTATTTAATGGCCTTCCTTGTCTTCTGTGACAGTTTAGACTAAAAGTTTATTTTTATTTTTGAGAAACAGTCTCACTCTATTGCCCAGGCTGGAGTGTAGTGGCACAATCTCAGCTCACTGCAAGCTCCGTCTGCTGGGTTCACGCCATTCTCCTGCCTTTCCTCTTGGGTAGCTGAGACTACAGGTGCCCACAACCACTCCTAGCTATCTTTTTGTATTTTTAGTAGAGGTGAGATTTCACCGTGTTAGCCAGGATAGTTTCCATCTCCTGATCTCGTCATCCGCCAACCTTGGCCTTTCAAAATGTTGGGATTACAGGCATGAGCCACCATGCCCAGCTGACTTAAAGTTTGTTTCATGAACTATGACTAAAATGTGTTCTGCCTAACATAGATGTGACCAGCACTGCTCTCATTTGATTTCCATTTACATCAAAAGTCGATTTTGATCTTACTACTTTCAGCCTAGTTTTGATATTAAAACTAAAGTGAGTCAATTACGGAGAGGATAAAGTTGTTGCTGTTGTTGTTGTTGTTGTTTATTAATCCCTCTCTTCAATTTACATGTTTTGATTGAGAAGTTAAGTTCATAAATATAAAGTTATGTTTTTGAAATTGAAGAACTTATTGTCATTATTTAATCTGATATTTATAGCTATGTGGTCCACTTTACCCACTCCTTTTAATCTTACCTTTTGTGTTGATTTTTGTAGTGACATGCTTTAATGTATTTGTGTGCTGTGTGTATCTCTGTAAATATTTTTCTTGCGGTTACCATGGGGATTTCATAAAACTTTTTTTTTTTTTTTTGGAGATGGAGTCTGACACTGTTGCTCAGGTTGGACTGCAATGGTGCGATGTCAGCTCACAGCAACCTCTGCTTCCTGAGTTCAAATGATTCTCCTGCCTCAGCCTCCCCAGGGCCTGGGATTACAGGGCACCACCGCCATGCTTGGATAATTTTTTGTATTTTTAGTAGAGACGGGGGGTTTCACAATGTTGAGCAGGCTGGTGTCTATCTCCTGACTTCATGATTTGCCCATCTCGCCCTCCTAATGTGCTGTGATTACAGGCATGAGCCACCATGCCTGGCCAGTAACACTAATTTTAATTGCATACAAACATTCTTTCTCTTTCCATCCACCTCAACTTAATATTATTGATGTCACTAATATCTTTTTAAATTATATATCATTAACAAATATTTTTACTTATTTTTAGGCTTTTTTAAATTATATTTCATAATTACATATGTTTTATGAACCATCATTTGAATGCATGAGAATCTTATTTTTGTGCCTGCATATTTCTTTTCCAGAGAGTTATGTACTTTCATCTAATTTTGTGATGCTATTTATCATCACTTCATTTTTGTCATGAGAAAATCTCTCTTTAGCATTTCTGGTAGTGCAGTCCTAGTGGTGATATGCTATTGCAGTATGTGGTCATCACAAAAAGACTTTACTTTTTCTTCATTTTGATAAATAGTATATCTGGATATAGTATTATTGCTTAAAATTATTTGTTCTTTTAGCACATTGACAATATTACCCATGTCCCTTCTGGCTGGCAAGATTCCTGCAGCTAGATTCACCGATTATCTCATAGAAGCACCCATATAAAAGACACATAGCTTTTCTTTTTTGGCTTTCAAGATGATCTACTAGTCTGTGACTTTCAAAACTTTGCTTATGATTTTTCTCATTAGGAATCTTTTTGTGTTTATTCTAATTAAAATTTGTTGAACTTTTTAATTTTTGTGTTTTTTACTTAAGCTTGATAATTTCCCAGGCATTTTTTTCTTTTTATATTCTTCAACTCCATAATTTGCTCTTTAATATTTTTATGTTATTGTTTATGTTCTTATTTTCCTGATTTTATCTCATTGTCTGTGCTCACATTTTGCTCACTGAGCACCATTTAGATAATTATTTTAAAATTTTGTATGTAATTTATACCTCTCTATTTCTTTAGGGTAGATTTCTGGGTATTTATTTTTTTAATATTATTTTCTTATATTACCCTAATACTTTGTATATGTTGTAATTTTTGGCTGATTATATTATATTACATTATATATGTCCATTAAACTTGGCCATTTAATATAATCACTGGTCACAGTTTTTACAGAGAGGCTTTGTTCTGAGAGAATCTGACACAACTGGTTGGCCTAGAAATTCTGAAGTTCTCACAAACCTTTTCTCAAGATTCATTTTCTTTTATTACAGTTGGTCTCAGCCAAACCAATCTGTCATTCAAAGTACACCACCATGTCTTTGAGCATTCTGAAGCCAGGAGTTGGGAGTCCACTCCTACATGCACCATGCTATATTGAGAAGGAGAAAGAACTGTCGTGTGTAAATGTACAAAACATTCCTTTCTTTTGGCGGGGGGGATGTGGTTTCACTCTTGTTGCCCAGGCTGGAGTTCAATGGCACGATCTCAGCTCACTGCAACCTCTGCCTCCCAGGTTCAAGTGATTCTCTTGCCTCAGCCTCCTTAGTAGCTTGGATTACAGGCATACGTCTCCATGTCCAACTAATTTTGCATTTTTAGTAGAAATGGGGTATGTCCATGTTGTTCAGACTGCATTTGAACTCCTGACCTCAAGTGCTCTGCCTG
Source organism: Pongo abelii (assembly GCF_028885655.2). Lineage (NCBI taxonomy): Eukaryota > Metazoa > Chordata > Mammalia > Primates > Hominidae > Pongo > Pongo abelii. The sequence continues at coordinate 39,479,606 of NC_072009.2, read as the reverse complement.
ACTTGGCCCCACACAATGCTGAGATGACAGGCATGAGCCACCGCACCTGGCCACAAACATTCCTTCTTGTGAATGTGGAGGACATGCATGTCCCTGACAAATAAATTTTAGACTTTTTAAAAATTTTGATATGGGCTTGAGGGTAATCTAACCACTACTAGCTACAAGAAATCCTCATGTAATTTTGTCAACTGTTAAGCAACAGCATCCATCAGCATTAATAGCCTATATGAAGTGCATTTTTACACTGAGTTCTCCAAAAAGCCCTCAGTGTAGAGATTAGAAAACACATGCTATGCAATTTCAAATGGCTGCTGAACAGCACGTGGGTCAGACCTAAGAACCTTCCAGAGAGGGCTGCATGAAATTTCCTCTCAATTACCTGAAACACAGAAGCTTCTGCCATTGAGTGCAAGAAACTGGAGAAGCCATATTTCCTCTCCATTTTGGAGACAGTGAACAGGGCAAGACAGTTTAGAAAGAATTAAATCAACAACTTTTTCTTCCTTTTTTTTTTTTTTTTTGAGACAGAGTCTCGCACTGTCACCCAGGTTGGAGTGCAGTGGCAGGATCTCTGTTCACTGCAAGCTCAGCCTCCTGGGTTCATGCCATTTTTCTGCCTCAGCTTCCTGTGTAGCTGGGACTACTGGAGCCTGCCACTACTCCCGGGTAATTTTTTGTATCTTTATTAGAGACGAGGTTTCACCGTGTTAACAAGGATGATCTCGATCTCCTGACCTCGTGATTTGCCCACATCGGCCTCCCAAAGTGCTGGGATTACAGGCATGAGCCACCATGCCTGGCCCTCCCTTCATTAATATTAAAAAAAAATCTTAAGAAAGAGACACAACATTTTCAGACCTGGTAAGAAGATAACTGCTGGGAGACTGCAAGATTGATGACAGAGTCAAATACAGAAAATCCATATCTACATTTAAAATAACAACTAATAAGTGACTTAAACATATCAGTTGGAAAAATGGAAATAAAAGAAACAATGTGTTTTTATTGGCACCACAGACATGAGATTGTCAGAAAATTAAAAGAATGTTATTATCCAGGAGAGGCTGGGTTCAGAGAAGCAGCTTTATTCAGGGACTGTCAATGACAATGTACTTGCCACAGACTTTGTGGAAATCTATATGGCTGAAGCTTTTAAAATTTTACACATGTATTTCCTTTTACCTAGTAATCAGTTTCCTGGCAATCTACCATTAATACATATCGTGTTCTTAATTGTGTCCCTTCTCCCAAATTTATATGTTGATATTCTAATATCTATATGTTGACATTCTAAGGCATATATAATGTAGTTAGCCTCAAATTGTGAGTGAATGTGTGTTTGGACATATAATTTTTAAAGAGGTGACTATGATTAAGTAAGTTCAGTAAAGTGGACCGTAATCTAACATGACTGGAGTCCTTTTAAAAAGAGTAAAGACACAGAGGCTCAAGAGAAGACCCTTTGAAAACATAAACAGAAGGTGGTCAATTAATCTCAAGTAGAAAGAGGCATTAGAGAAACCACTTCAGCCAATAGCTTGTTGTTCAATTTCTAGCCTCCAGAATTATGAGAAACTCAGTTTCCATTGAGAAACTCAGTTTCCAGTACATGGTACTGGATTATGGAAGCCCAAGCAAACTGCTACAGCCAATCGTGACACACAGAGAAGTTTTCTTCATTACAGCTAAAATGAAAATAGAATGTTATCATGGAAGGCTCTACCAACATTGAAAGGCTAAGCCACTCTGGGGAATGACCTTCTGTTATAGAACATTACAAAGACATGTGAAAGCACAGCTTCTACACTAAAGGCCTACAGGGATGAGCTATCTGAGGTGACACATTGCAGGCAAATGCAGGGAACAAAGTAACCTCTTTTTCATGTAACCTCTTCCCTATTTTTGTGTAAAAACCTCCCTAGGAATAGTGGTGGCTTTTAAGTCTCAGAGAAAGTCTGGCAATACAGTGAAGCTGCCTGCTACAGATGATAACTGGGGTAAATAATTAAAACAATACAAACTGTAGCAACAAGAATAAATATAGCCTAGTGTAAAGTAAAAACAACACAAAGGCCTCCTCTGGTATTTCTACAAGTATATGAACAGGGAATTTACATCTAACAAAGTTGCCATTGGGACTAATGAAGGCCACATTTTTGGCAGCAGAACTTTGGGTCATTCTGAGAAAAAAGCTCTAAGACAGAGCCCAGAGACAGTCCATATTTATGTCTGGGTTTTGGACCCATCCTGGCCTTGTCAGGCCCCTGTCTGTAGACATTCCCATGTGCCTGTTCTCACCATAGCTCTCTGTGAGACATTCTTGGTGGTAAGGTGAAATTGCCCCTTGTCCAAGGTGATGGGGACTTGAACTCATCACACAGCTTCTCATTGATTTTGACACATTTCATTAAAGAGAATGCCCAGCAGCCAAGCCAAGCCAAAAAAAAAAAAGAAAAAAAGTTAATGGTCTCCCTTGTTTTTACCACAAGGTGACATCCCCATTGTAAATTTTGCTCCCAGCTGCGTGTGGTGGCTCACGCCTGTAGTTCCAGCAGTTTGGGAGGCTGAGGTGGGTGGATCACGAGGTCAGTGGACTGAGACCATCCTGGCTAACACGGTGAAACCGTGTCTCTATTAAAAATACAAAAAAAAAATAGCTGAATGTGGTGGCAGGAGCCTGTAGTCCCAGCTACTTGGGAGACTGAGGCAGGAAAATGGCATGAACCCAGGAAGCAGAGCTTACAGTGAGTGGATATTGAGCCACTGCACTCCAGCCTGGTGACAAAGTAAGATTTTGTCTCAAAAAAAAATTCTGTTCCCCAGATCAGGCACATAGGAACATCATAGTCCCTCAGCACACGAAGAAACCAGAGGACACCTAAAGCCTTGGGATTCACATCTGAGTAGCCACACTGGGTCCCCAACACTCAAATTTTTATTCAACCAGCCATGACCTGGGTGTGGACATGACAGACTCACCAGAGTTCCAACACCTGACAACCTGCACCTGTCAGGAAAAGCCCCCTCCCTTCCTATTCCCCATGCAACACATGGTTATGGGGGGGCAGATGGGGTTTCCCAGATTAGATGACAAGAGAGGCCTGGCATGGACATATCTGCTCTGGGCTACACTGCATTACCTGTGGGTGCCTCTTGCCAAGTGGACACAGATATCAAGTATGTGGGCTCAGCCAATACCTGTATTATTTTAAAAGTCTCTCACTTTGGACCCTTCTAAGGCAACAGCTTACGAATGTCACCATGAAATAAGAACATAGTGTTCTCTTAAGCATATCCCATGAAATGAGCTATGTACAGGGCTGTCTCTAGAATGTGGGTGTCTAGTTTTCAAAGTTTCACAAGAGGAGTGTGTTAGTTCTTCAAGGTTCCATCATCCCCGAGCCCTTTTCTTCTATAAATGTATGCAAAGTCTCTGCACAGCTGCTGATTACTCACCTTCCTATCCCATGTCAACTCTTCATCTGTATGCAATTATGCAAACACACAGCCCCTTACCCCCTGAACATATCTAAATACAGCCAGGGCCCCAGGTTTGAGAGAACAGAGCTGGATTAGAAAATTCATTTTCTTCTCATTTCTGTGACCATAAAAGAATCACTCTGTTTCAAGTCTCTCCAGCCTTGAAATATATGCACATTGGGGATTATGCTAGCATCTACTTCCAAGCAATTTCTTTGAGAATATATGAGACAGAGTGGATAAAATTCATTTAGGTGCAGTGGCTCATGCCTGTAATCCCAGCACATCAGGAGGACAAGACAGGTGCATGGAATTAAGGCCAAGAGTTTGAGACCAGCCTTGGCCAACATGGCAAAAACTCAGGAGGCTGGGGTTGGTGAGTCGCTTGAACCAGGGAGGCCGAGGTTGCAGTAAGCTGAAATTATGCCACGGCTCTCCAGCCTAGGTTTAGAGTGAGAACTTGTCTCAAAATAACAATAATAATAAAAATGATAAAAAGATTAGCTAGGTGTGGTGGTTCATTCCAGTACTCCCAGCTACTCAGGAGTCTGAGAAAAGGAGAAGCTCACTTGAGGCCTGAAAGTTTAAGACTGCAGTCAGTCATGACCCACTCTAACTTGGGCAATCCTGTGAGAAATACAGAAAAGAAAGAAGGAAAGTAAGAAAGGAAGAAAGGAAGGAAGAAGGAAAGAAAGAAAGAGAGAAAGAAACAAATGCGGGCAGATCACGAGGTCAGGAGATCAGGATCATCCTGACCAACATGGTGAAACTCTGTCTCTACTAAAAATACAAAATTAGCTGGGAATGTTGGCGTGTGCCTGTAAATTCAGCTACTCGGGGGGCTGAGGTAGGAAAATCACTTGAACCGGGGATACGAAGATTGCAGTGAGCTGACATCACACCACAGCACTCCAGCCTGGTGACAGAGCTAAAAAAATAAAAAATAAAAATAAAAATAAAAATGAAAAATAATAAAAAGAAAACTGCAATTCAAACTTGGCCACCATCCCATGTGCATCCAATAGTGGATCTACCCATTTGTCAACTCTGAGATCTACAATTTCCATCTTTTTTTTTTTTTTTTTTTTTTTTGAGATGGAGTCTCCCACTGTCACCCAGGCTTGAATGCATTAGTGTGAGCTCCTCCGCCTCCCAGGTTCAAGTGATTCTTGTGCCTCAGTTTTCTGAGTGTCTGGGATCACAGGTGTGTGCCACCATGCCTGGTTGATATTTGCATTTTTAGTAGAGATGAATGGGGATTAGCCATGTTGGCCAGGCTGATCCACCCATCCTTTTTTTTTTTTTTTTTTTTTTTTTTTTTGAGATGGATTCTTGCTCTGTCACCTGGAGCAAAATTGTAGTGTCCTGATCTTGGCACACTGAAACCCCCACCTCCTGGGTTCAAGTGATTCTCCTGCCTCAGCCTCCCCAGTAGCAGGGATTACAGGTTCCCAACACTGCACCCTGCTGATATTGTATTTTTAGTAAAGACATGGCTTCACCACCTTGGCCAGGCTTGTCTTGAACTCCTGGCCTCATGATCCACCCACTTCAGCCTCCCAAAGTTCTGGGATTACAGACGTGAGCCACCCCCACCCCCAGCCACACTCATCTTTAAGATGACAACACTGTACAGTAGTTTAAGAAAACAGGATGCATTTACCGAATTCTACACACGTTCCTTCCTTGTTGGGTTTGTGTAATTTTGGTCACCAGACAAGGAGATACACTTTCCCCCACATTTTTCTTTTTTTTCTTTTTTTCTTTATTTTAATCTTCCCACCTTGCCCCCCCTAAATGCTGGGATTGCTGGGATGAGCCACCATGCCTAATTGTCCTAAAGAGATATCCATTGAAAGTAAGAAATAGAGAGGTCCTTTCAGTGATTTGATTGATTGATTGATTCAGAGACAGCGTCTCACTCTGTCATCCTGGCTGGAGTGCAGTGGTACCAGCATGGCTCATGCACTGCAGCCTGGACACATGTTAGCTCAAGCAATCCCTCCTCCTCAGCCTGCAGAGTAAAGTAACTGGGACCACAGGCACACGCCACTGTGCCCAGATTATTTTTAAATTTTTTCTACAGAGTCTCATCACATCATTGCAATCCTCCTGTACCAGCGTTTCAGAGTGCTGGAATGATGGGTGTGAGCCAATTTGCCTGGCCTCCCGGTAATCACAACCATGACTAGTGTACTGATTTTTCTTTTTTCTTTCTTTCTTTCTTTCTTTCTTTTCTTTCTTTCTTTCTTTCGAGTCTTGCTCTGTGCGGGGTGAGGAGCATCACCTTGGAAGCCACAGTACTGTTTTCCAAAGTCCCATTCACATGCACAAAGCTTTATTCCCTTCCTGAATTCCTAGCTGGTGACTTCCATTGCTTCAAGCTTCTCTCCATTCAGAAGCTTTTGCAGGAGCCACCCCACCCAAAGACTGGGCGGTGGGATGGGGATAGAAATTCAGTCTCCCACCTTTTCTAGCTTGGCCACAACATCCCCTACACCCCACCACTTGCTCACCCTTTGAGATCACCCACCTCCACCACCTTGGAGGCTGACCTCTTACTTTACTTTATGTCTTTCTTTGTTTCTTGGGCTTGAGTAAGGGATCCAGGGGTGAGAGTGTGTGTGGGGAGGGATGTGTGTGCTGAGGATGTAGGGGAGTGTCCTAAGGATTGATTTACTCTCATGCCTCTTTTATCACCATCACTGTATATGAAACCAGCAATAAACTAAATACTGCATGTTCTCATCTGTAAGTGGGAATTACATAATGAGAACATGTGGGCAGAAAGAGGGTGACAACAGACATGGGGCCTTACTTGAGGGAGGAGGAGTGGTAGGAGAGACAGTTTCAAATTAAAACATGAAAACCGTCTGGTATTGCACTGAGTACCCAGGTGATGAAATAATCTGCACTCTGAACCCCCCAGTCAGAAGTTACTTATATAACAATTTTGCACATGTATGCTTGAACAAGAAATAAATTTCGAGAAATGGAGAGAAACAAAACCAAACACCACCTCATTGACCTGAGACAGGGGTTATCCGGCCTTATAGGGGACATTCAGTGGCAATGTAAGAAAGCCACAGTTAGCCCCATGCAACATATTCTGCCACTTAAGGGATCAGAAACTGTAAATAACCGTAGGTTCTAAAGGGGAAAAGGGAAGGAAGACAGGCGGGCATTTCAGTAGTCTTTTCCTTTTTTTTTTTTTTTTTTTTGAGACTGAGTCTCTTTCTCTGCTGGGCAGTCTGGGGTGCAGTGGCACTATCTCGGCTTACTGAAACCTCTGCCTCCCAGGTTCCAGTGATTCTCATGCGTCAGTCTTCAGTAGCTGGGATTACAGATGCACACAGACAAAACCAGCTAATTTGGGTAATTTTAGTAGAGACGGGGTTTTGCCATGGTGGCCAGGCTTGTCTCGAACTCCTGACTTCAAGTCTCCTGGCCCTCCCAAAATGCTGGAATGCCAGGTGTGAGCCGCCGAGATTTCAGCCTTTAAAAGCACATGTTTGCCACCTTTCACTGTGGCCCTTATGTTGTGAATGGTGTGTCATTTCTGCTATAGGTTGACTCCCTTAGTTCCCTCTCCTCGCTAGTTACTCAGTTAAGTAAGCTAGTTATGTTTTGTTTTGTTTTGTTTTCTATCTTCTTGGCTTTTAGACGGTGTGGTTACCACAGCTGTTGTTGGTGGCTAGCAGACTGTGTGTCACCCCAAGTTAGAATCCCACTGGGAAGGGAGAAACGGATCAGGGTATCTAGAGACTTTTGCCTTGGGAGACTGTCATTTTTCACTGCTCACAAAAAAGATCACGTGGGGGCAGGGAGAGTGCTTTCTCTTCCTCCCCCTGAATGTTTATCTGAAACCTCAACTGGTCACAGGCAGATGAATAAAAGGATAGGCAGACATGTTTCTGGGACCTGTCTTCACGGGGGTCTACAGAACGAAGGCCCCAAGAGGATGGGGAAATTGTCCATGTCTATGCTTGAGTTTCACAGGGTGTGTTTTGTTTGACTGTAGGTCTTGAGTATCCCCATTCTGGGGAGGGCCCCGCACCTTCCACCAAAGGAAGGAGTGCCATGCTTAGAGAGGATGAAAGAAATCTAGACAGACAGGCCATGCTGGGCTTCCCCACTCGGTGCATGATTTCGGGAGGTCGAGGCCAGGACTGCACTTGGATGGAAGGGGCATTTTCAGACTTTTCCCCCTGTCTCTTGTGGAGTCTGCTTCTGGTATTTCCCTGACAAACTCCTCAGTTTAAAAATAAACGGTTAAACAAAATCTTACTTAGTGAAGGCAATGAGGAAGAAAGCTCATTATTGTGGCATAAAATTCTGTGCACTTGGTGGGGCACGGTGGCTAATGCCTGCAATCCCAGCACTTTGGGAGGCTGAGGTGGGCGGATCACCTGAGGTCGGGAGTTCGAAACCAGCCAGACACATATGGAGAAATCTTGCGTGTACTGAAAATACAAAATTAACCGTGGGTGGTGGCGTTATGCCTATAATCCTTTGTACTCAGGAGTCTGAGGCAGGAAAATCGGTTGAACCTGGGAAGCAGAGGTTGCAGTGAGCCCAGGTTGTGCCACTGAACTCTAGCCTGGGCAACAAGAGTGAAACTTTTGAGTGATTTCTAGTAAATGGCACTGTATGGCTGCCAGGCTAATACGGCGGTGATGTTCTCGTGGAGAGACACTGCTGGGAGTGATGTGTAGTGTGCGGACTCTGATCTTATTGGTCGGATGTGGATGCTCCGGGATTCACCGAACTAGATTTTTGACTGATTCACGACAGAGTGGCCTTTGGGGAACACGATTGAGAAATGGGTACTTCAGGAGTGAAAACTGGCCCCAGGACAGGAGGGAATGTGGTATAAGCTGTCCTCTCTGGGAAATCCATGCTGTGTCTGGGAGCGTGGATTTCATGGACTTTGTTCCACTGTGACAGGTATAGACACTCTGAGGTCCTGGGTCTGGAGTATAACCTGAAACGCTATGGAATGGCCTTAGATAGGCCCCACATCCAGCCCTAGCCTCCATCCTCACACCCGTGACCCCGTGGTCCACTTTTCTCTCTGGGGGAATGGAAGTTCCAGAAGATTCCATGGGCAGAAACGTAGGCTGTGTCCTCGGTGGGGCTGTGGTCGCCTTGTCATGGGCATTGCCTGGGAGTACTCCCTGGGACCGGAAACAACCTGATGTGAGAGGGATCTGGAAGAGGCCAGTGACTGGTGTGTGCCTCTTCCGCCCCTCCTCCCCAACCTCCACCCTGACCCAGAAGGATGCATCATTCCTTTCCTTTCCGTGCTGTCTCACACTTGCAAGCATCGGTTGTCTTCAGGCATCACCTAGTGGCCTCTGTTATTGAAAGTCGAGGTAGCACGGTGGGAGGTCTGGCCGACTTCACAGAGCCTGGAGCAACTGGCTTCCCTCCCTCCCTTCTGAAGGCTCCTCACTCTCTCCCTCGTTCTAGGGAACTTCTGCCCTGGCGGGGCCCCTGTTGTTCTTTTATCAGCGCATTATTTTTTCTTCATGTGTTGGTTTCTTTAATGCTAATAGGCTCTTCCACTTTGGCTTTATGTGGGGTGACTTTAATTTTTAAGTCACCACCCTGACCCCCAAGCCATTTTACCTTAATTTAGCATTAGGTGGGTTTCCCCCAACCCCCTCAACTCCCACACCGTGCTTGGAAACGATCTAGAGTCACCCGGGTGTGCCTCCGTCTTCTCTCCCTTTCCCCGACCCCTCGCCAGTGATCTCATTCTCACGAGGCTGACATTTACATTGGTGGTCAGGCTTCACTCATTGGCCACAGTTTTTGAAGATGGGGACGGCACAGTCCCACTTCCCTAGAGGCAGCTTGGATCAATGGCATAAAGCTTGACCCAGGTGGACAAATGGACCGGCAGGTGGGGCAGACTGCAGTTATGAGTTTTTTCCCCCTTTGCTCCTCAGGCCTCTCTCCCTAGGAAAGCTACATCCGGGCTGGGTCTCAATCACCTTTTATCTGGATGTTTTATTTTTTATTTTCTCCTCTCTCAGGCCAGCATATTTTCAAAATGGGAAGGGCCTCATAGCTCTACCCTAGGCCTATTAGTATTTGCCCAAAATAGAAATGCTTTCTACAAAGCATTTTGCTGGTTTAAGATTTCACGAGACAATGCTTTGGCCCGTGTTTGTTTGCTTGTTTTGTTTTGTTTGCGTTTTTTCCTTTTCATGTTTATTTACAGCTGAAGTAGAATTCACCAATTTTTAGGAAGATGTATATTTTCCCCAGGACATTTTAACTGCTGTTTTCTTCTGTTGTTAACTAGCACTTTTGCAAATCTCTCAACGTATGGTGAGAACGAGTTGATGTAAACTATAATTCATAACATCTTACTTTCTAAAAATCTGTAAGTGAGTGTTGCTGCTGCCGCTGTTGCTTTTGATATTCTTGTTTTCAAAGCATACTCCGGCCACCGTTTATGGCATCAGAGCATTAGAAAATACATGTAGTTAATTCTTGAGTACCCCCTTCCTCTTCCTCTCTCTCTCTCCCTCTCTCTCTCCCTCTCTGTCTCTATCTCTCTCTGTCTCTCTCACTCTGACTCTTTCCTTGTCTATCTCTCTCTCCATCTCTCTCTGTGTCTCTCTCTTTCTGTCTCTGTTTCTCTCAGTCTGTCTTTCTGTCCTCTGTCATTCTTTCTTTATCCATGTCTCTCTGTCTCTCTCAGTGTGTCTCTCTTTGTCATTCTCTCTCTCTGTCCATCTGTCTCCCTCTTTCTCTATTTCTCTCTCTTTTTCTCTTTCTTTTTTGTGCCTCTGTTTCCCTCTGCCTCTCTCTCTCTTTTTGTATCATTCTTTCTCTGTCCTATTCTTCGCTCCCTGTCTTTTTTCTAGTATAGGCTCAGGTAGATCTAATCTAATCTATTACCAAGGCTGAATTCTTAACTTTAGAAATCCCAGATTTGATTTCGATATAGAAAACTGTACAGAATTGGAGAGTTCATTTCTGGGCTTGGATATCTCATAGATATTACATACTAGTGAAAATCCAACCCTAAAATCTGGGTTTGTTTTCACTTGCCTCAGCTGTGACCCAAACATACTGTCTCAATAAATCGTACTTCTTTTCACATAGGAAGCTAGGAGGGTTTTCTCAATCTGTATCCCCCATGTCCTAAACAGCTCGTGACCAAGCTCTGTCCATTGTGTCTAAAATATATATCTCCAAACAATTCTCTCAATTTCCAGAACTCCCATGTCCCCTTGTGGAACCACTGACTCTTTGGAAAACCTCCCAGAAGTTGTTTCAGCTTCTCGGATAGGAGGTCTAAGCCTGCTGAGAACTTTCCTTCCCAGGATTCTGTGTGAACAAAAGTGCCTCTGCTGGGAACTGTGATCCTGGAGACCATGATTGCTAGCACTGAATGACTCTCTGGAAGAATGCATGGGACTCCACAAAGCTGACCACCCACAAAGAGGTCAAATGCCTACCTCTACATTGGCCTGCGGCCTCCACCATGCATCCCTCTCACTGTCACCATCAGCATCCTTGTGAGCCTGCCCACGGCACCCACTCCAGGGAAACTCCTAGGAGGGCAGCCTTCCTCTGCTTAGTCCAATGTGACGGCAACCTCCACCTACATCGTCTCCACTACACTGTGAAGATGTGGAGAGCAGGGCAGAGAGGAGAGCAGAGCAGAAGGCAAGACATCCTGACATTTGATGAGTTCCCTAGACTCTGACAAAACCAACCATGTCCCATGTCTCTGGCACATGCCAGACACCACCACTCTCTCCCCTCTTCTGTCCACAGCACCCCCCACTAGCACACACGGTGGAGGTTACAAAACCACGTGGTGTGAGTACAGCTTGACATTCTTCTCATGCGAGTGTCTGGATCATTGTTCATCTGCCACTGCATGCTAGGAAACAGATTCTCCCATTTCCATTCAATGGAGTGAGAGCCCGCCCGTTTCACGAGGAGTTCTGTAGACAACCCAATTATCCCGCATGGGTGGCTACAGACTAGTAGTGAATATCGCTTCTTGAGTTCAGGGGATTCCTTGGGCTGTCAGGTTTGTGGGACTACCTCTCAAACCCTCCCTTGAGGCCACAAAATAGTTTCCAACCTATCCCCTGACATTTCCCCGGTGCTTAATGTATCCTGTCAATAGACCCTAGCGTGACACTTTGAGTTAAACACATTCATTGGCTTTGTTTGTTTGTTTCTGAGATGGAGTCTCACTCCGTCCCCCAGGCTGGAGTTACAGTGGCTTTGCCTTTTGGGTTCCAGTGATTCTCCTGCCTAAGCCTCCTGAGAAGCTAGGATTACAGGCACGCACCACCACACCCAGCTAAATTTTTGTAATTTTAATAGAAATGGGGTTTCATCATGTTGGCCAGGCTGGTCTCACAATCCTGAACTCGTGATCTGCCTGCCATAGCTTCCCAAAGTGCTGGAATGACAGGCATGAACCACTGCGCCTGGCCATCTTCATTGGTTTTAAATGGAGATTCAAGATACGAGCCACACCTCATTCTATGCCACAGAATGATTTCTTTATCCTACTGACTCAGGGAAGGCTAGCCGCGTGTCATCCATTTCCAACCAAGAGTCACCTCATGTTTGGAAAATTGATCCGCTTTCAAGTTCAGTGGAGGGATGTGGCATGTAGGATGAGGGATTGTTCCTTCTGACTTCGTCTGCACAGTGGGGCCTAGGGATAGAACTCAATGAGGACCGATGGCTCCATCTACCCTGAATTCCATAGAACACTCCCCCTGCAGAACACGGGCCTTGGCAGATCCTGGACCTTCCTGGCCCTTAAGACAGTGTCAGAAACCCCATCCTTTGCTCCAAACGACTGTGGCTTGTGCCTCTACAGAAACATTTGAAATCTATCCTCTACACGTGGCCACCTAAATCCACAGAAGTACAGGATGTTTGGCCACCATTCACCTCCCCGCTTTAGAGAAAGAATGCTGAAAGTCTCGTGTGATTCTCCCTTGATTTGAGTTCTTCATAGGTCAAAGTGTAATGAGACCAGATGTATTAAGTCAGGCCAGGTGCAGTGGCTAACACCTGCAACCTTAACACTTTGGGAGGCTGAGGAGGTAGGAACGCTTTAGCACAGGAACTCAAGTCAAGTCTTGGAAAACACAGCCAAAACACGAAGTGTATTCCTATGTTGTCCCAGCTACTCGGGAGGGCAAAGTGGAAGACTCACCTAATCTGGGGTGGTTGATACTGCGGTCAGCCATAATGGTGCCACTGCACTGCAGCCTGTGTGACAGACAGAGTAAGATTCTGTCACAAACAGATGGACAGTCAAACAGAGAACAGCTATATTATGTTCTTCTCAGGGTAGGAAGAAAAATAAGAGAATACAGCATTTATGATTTTTTATCTTAAATTTTATTCGATTTATTTATTAATTTTGAGTCAAGTTTATGAAAACAGCTAATTTTTGTATTTTTGTAGAGAGGAGGTTTCACCATATTGCTAAGGCTGTTCTGGATTGCCTGGGATCAAGGGATCCACCTGCCCTCAGGCCCTCAAAGTGCAGGGATGACAGGCATGAACCAGTTCCCCTCACGGCACTGTTATTTTTTTTTTGTTTGTTTTGTTTTGTTTTGTTTCCCTTTCTCATTCACTTGTCTTTATGAGAGTTTCACTGCAGAGTGTTTGGCTGGCTTGTCAAATTCAATCTAAATAGAAGTAGAATGTAAGCATACGGTCTTATGGACTCTGAGGTGACAATTCCCCTGGTCTGTCTATCACAGGACCGTACACATAATGAGTTAAAAATGTAACATTTACAATAAGTAATTTTGTTTTACAGAAATACTTGGTTGCACCCAAAACACAGAAATGATTCTTTTAAAAATTGTCTTAGTCCTGGTGGGTGTGCCACTGATTCTTTTTGTTTGGACCTTGACTGAGAATTTCCAGTCGGTCTCTCATTTCTGATTGGAAATTCCAGGTGATCTAATGGTTGGGGACTTAAGCTATGTCTTCCAGGGGCCCTGGTTGAATAGTTGTGGGGACCACCTAGGAGACTACAGCTATTGGGCATCACCTAGCAGACACTGTTACTCTGAAAACTGAGGCCTCAAGGAGGAGGGCAGCTGAGGCTGCCTGCACACAGCCTGAGACAACTGTGTCTTCTTCATTGCCCCTGCCCCAACTTTCAAGTTCCTCACTCCCTTGTTGCCTAGCAATTGGCCACACCATTGATTGGGTCTGATTGTTCTTTGACCATATATAAAAAGCATGTGCCAGACATTGTGGTCCATGCCTGTGATCCCAGCACTTTGGGAGGCTGATATGGGTGGAACACGAGGTCAGGTCCTTCAAGATCAGCCTGTCCAGCATAGTGAAACCTGTTTCTCTTGAAAATACAATTAGTAACGCAGGCATGGGGGTAAATACCTGTAACCCCACCTACTTAGAAAGCTGAGATAGGAGAATTGTTTGAATCCGGGCAGCAGAGGTTGCAGTGAGCCGAGATCACACCACTGCAATTCAGCCCATGTGATACAGTGAGACTCCATTTCAGGAAAAAAAAAAAAAAAGTCACAACTAGCCAGGAAGGGAACAAAACTGGATGGAGAACGAGTCTGATGAATTGACACAAATAGGCTTCAGAAAATGGGTAATAAGAAACTCCTCTGAGCTAAAAAAAAGTTTGTTCTAACCCAATGTAAGGAATCTAAGAACTTTGAAAAAAGGTTAGACAAATTGATAACTAGAATAACCAGGTTAGAGAAGAACATAAATGACCTGATGGAGCTGAAAAATAAAGCATGACAATTTTGTGAACATACAGAAGTATCAATAGCTGAATAAATCAAGTGGAAAAAAATCAGAGATTAAAAATCAACCTAATGAAATAAAGTGAGAAGACAAGATTATAGAAAGAAGACTAAAAAGGAAAAGACAAAGCCTCCATGAAATATGGGACTATATGAAACCACCAAATCAACATTTGATTGGTAATCTAAAAGTGACAAGGACAATGGAACCAAGCTGGAAAACACTGTTCAGGATATTATCCAGGAGAGCTTCCCCAACCTAGCAAGACAGGCCAACCTTAAAATTCAGGAAATACAGAGAACACCACAGAGATAGTCCTCGAGAAGAGGAATCCAGAGAAATATATATAATTGTCAGAGTCACCAACGTTAAAATGGAGAAAAAAATGTTAAAGACAACCAGAGAGAAAAGTCGGGTCACCCACAAAGGGAAGCCCGTCTGACTAATATCATGGAATATTCAGTTTTTCACTACAGGCAGCAATGGACTCAGAAATTTCCCCTCATAGATTCTACAAAAAGAGTGTTTCCAACCTGCTGAATCAAAAGAAAGGTTTAACTCTGTAATATAAATCCATGCATCACAAAGCAGTTTCACAGATACTTTGTTTATATTTGTTATCATGGGAAATTCTGTTTTTCCCTATAGGCTTTGAAGGGCTGTGAAATGTCCCGTTGTAGATACTACAAGGAGAATTTTTCAAACCTACTGAATCAAAGGAAAGGTTTACCTCTGTGAGATGAATCCACACATTGTTAAGTGGCTTCATAGATGGCTTGTTTCTTGTTTTTATTGCAGGATACTCAGTTTTTCCCTGTAGGCTCTAATGGGCCCCAAAATGTCCCTTTGTGGGTTCTACAAAGAAATAGTGTTTCCAATCTACTGAATCAAAATAAAGGCTTACCTCTGTGAGATAAATGGACACAGCACAAAGCAATTTCACAGATACCTTGTTTCTAGCTACTGTCATGGAATATTCGATTTTTCATTATAAGCCTCAAAGGGTTCCAAATTGTCCCCTTCATAGATTTTTAAAAAAGTGTGTTTCCAACCTGCTGAATCAAAAGAAAGGCTTACCTCTGTCAGATGAATGGACACACCACAAAGCAATTTTACAGATACCTTGTTTCTAGTTACTGTCATGGAATATTCAAATTTTCATTATAGGCCTTAGTGAGTTCCAAAATGTCCCCTTCATAGATTCTAAAAAAAGTGTGTTTCCAACCTGCTGAATCAAAAGAAAAGTTCAACTCTGAAATAAATCCACAAATCCCAAATTGACTTCACAGATAGCTTGTTTCTGTTTTTTATCTTCAGTTATTCAGTTTTTTACAACAGGCCTTAATGGGCTCTGAAATGTCCATTTATATATTCTACAAAAAGAGTGTTTCCAGTGTGCTAAATCTAAAGAAAGTTTATCTCTGTGAGATGAATCCACATATCACAATGAGGCTTCACAGGTAGTTTGTTTCTTGTTTTTATCGTGGGATACTCATTTCTTTCAATAGACTTCATGGGCTCTAAAATGTCCCTTCTTAGGCTCTACTAAAAGAAGTTTCCAACTGCTGAATCAAAAGAAAGGTCCATCTCTGTGAGATAAATCCACACGTCACACAAAGGTTTCACAGATAGCTTGTTTCTAGATTTTTTTTTTTTTTTCTGAGACAGAGTTTTGCTCTTATTGACTAGGTTAAAGTGTAATGGTGTGATCTCTGCTCACTGAAACCTCCACCTCCTGGGTTTAAGCAATTCTCCTGCCTCAGCCTACCAAATAGCTGGGATTATAAATATGCATCATAATGCCCAGAGCAATTTGTATTTTTAGTAGAGACAAGGTTTCTTCATGTGGTCAGAATGGTCTCAAACTCCTGACCTCAGGTGGGTTACCCTCATAAAGTGCTGGGATTACATGTTTTACCCACAGTGCCTGCCCTAGCTTCTAGTTTTTACGGTGAGATATGCAGTTTTTCAAAATAGGCCTCAATGGGTTTTGATATATCCCTTCAGAGATTCTACTTAAAGTGCGTTTCTAACCTGCTGAATCAAAAGACAAGTTTAACTCATATTTGGATATCAATCCAAATATGACATAGATGTTTCACAGATAGCTTGTTCTAGTTTTCATAGCAGGATATTCAGTTTTTCACTATAGGTCTCAATCGTCTCTGAAATGTCCCTTTGCAGATTCTACAAAAAGAGTGTTTTGAACTGGCTGAGTCACAAGAAAGTCTTAACTCTGTGAGATGCCATACATCATAAAGTGGTTTCACAGATATCTGGTTACTAGTCTCTATTGCGGGATATTCAATTTTTCACTGTAAGTTTCAATGGGCTCCAAATTGTCTCTTAGTAGATTTTTTTCTTTTTTTTTTTTGAGATGGAGTCTCACTCTGTCACCCAGGTTGGAGTGCAGTGGCATGATCTCAGCTCACTGAACACTCCAACTCCCAGGTTCACACCATTCTCCTGCTTCAGCCTCCCAAGTAGCTGGGACTACAAATGCCTACCACCATACTTGGCTATTTTTTTTTTTTAATTACAGATGGGGTTTCACCATGTTAGCCAGGATGGTCTTGAGCTCCTGACCTTGTGATCCACTCTCCTTAGCATCCCAAAGTCCTAGAATTACAGACAAGAGCCACCATGCCTGGCCACCCCTTAATAGATTCTAAAAAAAGATGGTTTCCAACCTGCTGAATCAAAGAAAGGCTTACTTTTGTTAGACCAACTCACACATTGCTAAGTGGTTTCCCAGATAAGTTGTTTCGAGTTTTTATCACATGATATTCTGTTTTTCACTATAGTCCTTGATGGGCTCAGAAATGTCCTTTGTACATTCCACAAGAGGAGTGTTTGCAGAATCAAAATAAATTTTTAAGTCCATAGGATCAGTCTGCACATAGCAAAGCAGTTTCAGAGATATCTTGTTTCTAGTTTTTATCATGAGATATTCAGTTTTTCACTATATGCCTCAATGGACTCCAAAATATCCCATTGTAGATTCTAGAAAGAGAGTGTTTCCAACATGTTGAATAAAAAGTAAGTTTTAACTCTGTGCAATAATAGCATACATCATAAAACAATTCAACAGAAAGTTTGTTTCTTGTTTTTGTCACAGAATATTTGGTTTTTCACTATAGATCTCACTGGAAATTAAAATGCCTCTCTTCAAATTCTATACAATGAGGGTTTCCAACCAGCTGAATCAAAAGAAAGGCTTAACTCTGTGAGCTGAATCCACACACCACAAAGTGATTTCACAGATAGCTTCTTTCTAATTTTTATCGTGGGATATTCGGTTTTTCACTGTAGGCATTATGGGCCCCAATATTTTCTTTCACAGATTCCACAAAAAGATTGTTTCCACCCAGCTGAATCAGAAGAAAGTTCAACTTTTTGAGCTAAATCCGCACACACAAAGAAGTTTCACAAATGGCTTCTTTGTAGTTTTATCTCAAGATATTCAGTATTTCACTATAGGCCTCATAAAACTCTGAAATATCTGTTCGTAAATTCTATACATACAGTGGTTTCAACCTGCTGAAACAAAAGAAATGTTTATCTCGGTGAAATGAATCTGCACAACAAAGTGGTTTTACAGTTAGATTCTTTCTAGTTTTTTTGAAGGATATTCCATTTTTCTCTATAGGACTGAATGGGATGTAAAATATCCCTTTGTAGATTCCTCAAAAAGAGGGTTTCCAATATGCTGAATCAAAGGAAAGTTTTAGCTCTTTAAGATGAATTCACACATCACAAAGTGGAGAGCTTCTTTCTAGTTTTTATCATGGGATATTCAATATTTCAATATAGACATCAGTGGGCTCTGAAATGTTCCTTAGAAGATTCTAGAAAAAGAGTGTTTTCAACCTGCTGAATAAAAAAAAATAGTTTAACTTTTTGAAGCCATGCCTTCCAAAGTGGTTTAACAGATAGCAACTTTCTAGTTTTCATTGTGGCATATTCAGTTCTTTAATATAGGCCTCAGTGGGCTGCAAAATGGCTCTCATAGACTCTACAAAAAGAATGTTACAGAGCTGCTGAACCAAAAGCAGATTTCACTCTTGGAGATGAATGCACACATTGCAAAGCAGTTTCACAGATAGCTTCTTTATAGTTTGTATTGTGGAATATTTTGTTTTTCATTATAGACCTTACTGTACCTTGAAACACCTCTTGGCAGATTCTACAAAAAGAGTGTTTACAAATTGCTGATTCAAAAGAAAGGTTTAACTCTCTGAGCTGAAATGACACATTACAAAGAAGTTTCACAGATAGTTTTTTTTTCTAGCTTTTATCACATGATATTCAGTTTTTCACTATAAGTCTCAAGGCCTTCCAAAATGTTCCTTTGTAGATTCTACAAAGCAAGTGTTCCAAAACTGCTGAATCAAAAGTAAGGTTTAATTTTGTGAGCAGAATACACACGTCATAAAACATTATCATAGATAGCTTCTTTCTGGGTTTTATGGTGGGATATTCGATTTTTTACTGTAGGCCTCAGCGAGATGTGAAATGTCCCTGCACATATTCTACAAAAAAAGTGTTACTAACGTGCTGAATCAAAAGATAAGTTTAACTTTGTCAGCTGAATCCACACCTCGCAAAGCACATTCACAATGGTATCTTTCCTGTTATTATGGCTGGACATTTGGGATTTTACTGTAAGTCTCAGTGGGTTGAGAAAAGTCCCTTTGCAGATTCTACAAAAATAGTGTTTCCAACCTGCTGAATCAAAAGAAAGGTTTAATTATGGGAGCTGAATCCACAAATCACAAAACAATTTCACAGATACTTCTTCCTAGTTTTTGTGACTGAATATTGAGTTTGGCACTGTAAGCCTCAGTGGGCTTCAAATTTTCCCTTCACAGATTCTACAAACCAAATGTTTCAAACATGGTTAATAAAAAGTAAGTTTTAACTCTGAGCTGAATCAACAAATAGGAAAGAAGTTTGACAGAGAGCTTATTTCTTGTTTTTATTGCTGGCTATTTGTTTTCTCATTGTAAGCCTCACTGTACTCAAAATGTCCCTTCACAGGTTCTACAAAAAGAGTATTTGCAAACTGCTGATTCAAAAGTAAAGTTTAACTCTGTGAGGTGTTTGCACGTATGGCAAAGCATTTTCACAGATAGCTTCTTTCCAGTTTTTATCTAGTAAAATTCCATGTTTCACTATAGGCCTTACTGTAGTAGGAAATGTCCCTTTGCAGATTCTACATAAAGAGCGTTTCCAAACTTCTGAATGAAAAGAAACATTTAAATCTGTGAGGTGAATCCACACATCACAAAGCAGTTTCACATATAGTTTCTTTCTAGTTTTTAATCAAGAAATATTCGGGTTTTCACTATAGGTCAAAATGACCTCTGAGATGTAGCTTCACGGATTCTACAAAAGAGTGTTTTCAAACTCACGAATCAAAAGAAAGGTTTAACCCTGTGAACTGAATGCCCACATCACAAAGCAGTTTCACAGAGTTTCTTGCTAGTTTTTATCAAGGGATATTATGTTTTTCACTATGGGTCTTAATGACCTTCGAAATGCCACTTTGCCAATTCTACCAAAACAGTATTTCCAATCTACTTAATCAAAAGAAAGGTTTCATCCTGCAAGATGAAACCACAGAACCCAAAGCAGTTCTACAGATATCTTTTTTCCAGTGTTTACTGTGGGATATTTGGATTTTCACTGTAGGCCTCACTGCATTCCAAAATGTCCCTTTGTAGATTCTTTGGACTGTTTCCAAAGAGCTGAATCAAAAGTAAGGTTAGCACTGTGAGTTGAATACACACAGAGAAAAGAAACTTCACAGATAGCTTCTTTCTAGTTTTTATTACAGGATATTTAGTTTTTCACTATAGGCCTCAGTGAGCTTTGTAATGTCCCTTTACAGATTCTACAAAAAGAGTTTCCAACCTGTGGAATCAAAAGAAAGCTGACTCAAGAGAAAGCTGAATGGACTCATCACAAAGAAGTTTCACAGATAGATTTTTGTAGTTTTTATCATGGGATATGCATTTTTTTCACCGTAGGACTCACTGCATTGCAAAATCTCCCTTTGCTGATTGCACAAAAGAGTGTTTCCAAACTGCTTAATAAAAGAAAAGTTTAATTCTGTGAGCTGAATGTACACATCGTAAAGCAGTTTCCCAGATAGATTTTTCTAGTTTTTATCACAGGATATTAAGTTATTCAATAAAGGCCTCAGGGGTTTCTGAAATGTTTCTTCACAGATTCTACATAAACAATGTTTCAAAACTAATGTATCAAATAAAAAACTTTAACTGTGTGAGGTGAAACCACAAATCACAAAGCAGTTTCACAGATAGCTTCTTTCTAAATTGTATTGTGAGATATTTGACATTTTACTATAGGTCTCACTGAAGTGAGAAATGTCTGTTGGTTGATTCCATAAAAAACTGTTTCTAACCTGCTGAATCAAAAATAGGTTTAACTTTGTCAGCTGAATTCACACCTCAAAAAGTGGATTCACGGACGCATTTTTCCCATTTTTATGGCTTGATATTCTGTGCTTCACTATAGGCCTCAGTGGGCTGAGAAAATTTCCTTAGCAGATTCTACAAAAATAGTGTTTCCAACATGCCTAATCAAAACAAAGGTTTCATTCTGTGAGCTGCATCCACACATCACAAAGCAGTTTCCTATATAGCTTCTTTCTAGTCTTCATCAAAGCATATTCAGTTTTTCACTATAGGCCTCAATGCCCCTTGAAATGTTCCAATGTACAATCTACAAAAAGAAAGTTTCCAAACTGCTGAATCAAAAGTAAGGCTAAATCTGTAAGCTGAATGCTCACATCACAAAACAGTTTCACAAACAGCTTCTGTCTAGTTTTTATTTCAAGATATTCAGTTTTTCACTACAGGCTTCAGTGGGCTCAGAAATGTCCCTTCACAGATTCTACAAAAAGAGTGTTTTCAGATGGCTGAATCCAAAGTAAGGTTTAACTCTGTAAAGTGCATGCACACGTCACAAAACAGGTTCACAAATATTGCCTTTCTTGTTTTTATTTCGGGATATTTTGTTTTTCATTTAAGCCCTCAGTGGGCTTTAAATTCTCCCTTTGGAGATTCTGCAAAAAGAGTGTTTTTAAACTGCTGAATAAAAAGAAAGGATTAATTCTGTAAGCTGAATGCACACATCACAAAGCAGTTTCAAAAATACCTTCTTTCTAGTTTTATCGTGGGATATTTCCAAACTAAAGAATCAAAAGAAAGGTTTCATTCTGTGAGCTGAATCCATGCATCACAAAGCAGTTTCATGGATAGCTTCTTTCTAGTTTTTGTTGTGGGATATTCGATTTCTTACTATAAGCCTCAAAGCCCTCCAAAATTTCCATTTGCATATTCAACAAAAAGAGCCATTCCAATCTGCTGTAAGGCTTAAATCTGTGAGCTGAATGTACACATCACAAAGCAGTTCCACAGATATCTTTCTAGTTTTATCATGGAATATTCTGTTTTTCACTATGGGTCTCAGTGGACTGAAATGTCCCCTTGCTGATTCCACAAAAAGGGTGTTTCCAAACTGCTTAATCTAAAGAAAGGTTCAACCCTGAAAGCTGAATCCACACATGAGAAAGCTGTTTCACAGATACACTCTCATTTTTATTTTAGGATACGTATTTTTTCACTATAGGCCTCAGTGGGCACCAAAATGTTTCTTTGCAGATACTATAAGAGGAATATTTTCAAACTGTTGAATCAAATGTTACATTGAATAATGTGAACTGACTGTATATGTCACAAAGCAGTTTCACAGATAGCTTCTTTCTAGATTTTATTTCAGGATATTCAGTTTTTCACTGTAGGCCTCAGTGGGGTCTGCAATGCCACTTTGCAGATTCTACAAAAAGAGTGTTTCCAAACTGCTGAATCAAAAGTAAGGTTGAAATCTTTGACATTAATGTACACATCACAAAGCAGTCTCACAAACAGCTTCTTGCTAGTTTTTATTTTGTGATCTGTTTTTCACTGTAGGCCTTACTGTACCCCAAAGTGTCCCTTTGTAGATTCTAGAAAAAGTGTTTCCAAGCTGCTGAATCAAAAGAAAGTTTTCACTCTATGAACTGAATGCACACATCACAAAGCAGTTTGGCAGGTAGATTCTTTCTAGGATATTTTATTTCATGATATTCAGTTTTCCACTTTCATTCTTAGTGGGCTCAGAAATATCCCTTTGCAGATTCTACAAAAAGAGTGTTTCAAAACTAATGAATCAAAAGTAAGGTTTAACTCTGTGAACTGCAAGCACATGTCACAAAATAGGTTCACAGATGTCTTCTTTCTTTTTATTTCAGGATATTTGGCTTTTCACTATAGGGCTCTGTGGTCTCTAAATTGTCTCCTCAAAGACTCTATAAAGAAACGTTTAAAAACATCTGATTCAAAACTAAGATTCAACTTTGTGAACTGAACGCATACATTGAAAGCAGTTTCACAAATATCTTCTTTCTAGGTTTTATCTAGAGATATTCACCTTTTCACTATATGCCTCAAAGAGCTCCAAAACACCCTTTGCAGATTCTACAAAAAAAATGTGTTTTCAAACTGCTGAATCAAACAAAAGATTTCACTCTATGAGCTGAATGCATGCATCACAAAGCAGATTCAAAGATAGCTTCTTCTAGGTTTTTATCATGGTATATTCAGTTTTTTATTATAGGCTTCAATGCCTTCTAAAATGTCCCTTTGAAAATACTACAAAAAGGGTGTTTCCAACTTGCTGAATCAAAGGACAAGTTTCCCTCTGTGAGCTGAATTCACACATCACAAAGTAGTTTCACAGGTAGCTTTTTTGTAATTTTTGTCGTGGGATATTCAGTTTTTCACTATATGCCTCAGTACATTCCCAAATGTCCTTTCGCAGATTCTACATAGTGAGGGTTTCCAAACTGCTGAATTAAAAGAAAGGTTTAAGTCTATGAGCTGAATCCACACATCACAAAACAGTTTCACAGATAGCGTATTTCTAGTTTTTATCAGAAGATTTTTGGTTTTTCACTATAGGTCTCAATACCCTCATAAATGTACCTTCTCAGATTCTAGGAAAGTGTTTCCAAACTGCTGAATTAAAAAAAAAGAAAGGTTTCCGTCTAAGAGTTTAATGCACACATCACAAAGCAGTTTCATTGACAGCTTCTTTCTATTTTTTATCATGAGATATACTGTTTTTCAGTACAGGCCTTCTGGGCCTTGAAATATCCTTTCGCAGATCTTACAAAAAATGTGTTTTCAAATTGTTGAATCAAATGTGATGCTGTACACCACGAATTGAAAACACACAACATAAAGCAGTTTCACAGATAGTTTCTTTCAAGTTTTTATTTTTGGATATTCAGTTTTTCACTGTTTGCCTCAGTGGGCTCCTAAATGTCACTTCGCAGATTCTACCAAAAAAGTGTTTCTAAACTGCTGAATCAGAAGTAAGGTTTCACTCTCTGAGCTGAATGTATACATCACAAAGCAGTTTCACAAATAGCTTCTTACTAGTTATTTTGGGATATTCTGTATTCTGTTTTTCACTGTAGGCCTTACTATGCTCCAAAACGTCACTTTATAGATACAGTAAAAAGAGTGTTTCCAATCTGCTGAATCAAAATAAAGGTTTCACTCTGTGAGCTGAATAAACTCATCACAAAGCAGTTTCACAGATAGATTATTTCTAGATTTTTTTTTTCTGAGATGAAGTCTCACTCTGTCACCCAGGCTGGGGTGTAGAGGCTTGTTCTTGGCACACTGCAACCTCTGCCACCCTGGTTCAAGTGATTCTCTGGCCTCAACCTACCAAGTAGCTGAGATTTAGGCACCTGTCACTGTACCTGTATAATTTTTGTTTTTATATTAGCGATGGGGTTTCACCATCTTTGCCAGGCTAGTCTTGAACTCCTGACCTCATGATCCACCCACAGAGGCATCCCAGAAGGCTAGGACTACAGGCATAAGCCACCATGCCTGGCCAATTTTTTTCTAGTTTTAATAGTGGCATATTCATTTTTTCAGTATAGACCTCAATGCCCTTTGAAATATCCCTTCGCAGATTCTAGAAAAAGAGTGTTCCCAAACTGTTAAATCAAAAGTTAAGTTTAAATCTGTGAGCTGGATGCACACATCACAAAGCAGTTTCACAAACAGCTTCTTACTAGTTTTTATTTTGAGATATTCTGTTTTTCACTGTAGGCCTTACTGTGCCCCAAAATATCACTTTGTAGATTCTACAAAAAGAATGTGTCCAATGTGCTGAATCAAAACAAAGGCTTAAATCTGTGAGCTGAATGCACACATCACAAAGCAGTTTCACAGATAGCTTCTTATTAGTTTTTATCCCAGGCTTTTCAGTTTCTCAGTGAAGACCTCAATATACTCCAAAATGTCTCTTGGTAGAGTCTAAGAAAACAGTTTTTCCAAACTGCTGAATGAAAACAATGGTTTAGCTCTGTGAGCTGAATACACACATCATAAATCAGATTCAGAGATAAATTCTTTATAGTTTCTATTGTGGAATAATCATTTTTTCATTATAGGTTTTACTGCACTCTGAAATGTCTCCCACAGATTCTACAAAAACAGTGTTTCCAAACTGTTGAATGAAAACAAAGGTTTAAATCTGTAAACTGAATCCATACCTGACAAAGGAAGTTTACAGAGTTTCTTTCAATTTTCTATCATGGAATATTCAATGTTTCACTATAGGCTTCAATGCCCTCCCAAATGTCCCTTTGCTGAATCTACAAAAGGAGTGTTCTCAAGCTGCTGAATCAACAGTAAGGTTTAACTCTGTGAGCTGAATGCACACATCAGAAAGAAGTTCTATGATAACTTCTTTCTACTTTTTGTTTAGTGATATTTGTTTTTTCACTATAGGCCTTAATTCACTTTGAAATGTACCTTTTTTTTAATTATTAGTATACTTTCAGTTTTAGGGTACATGTGCACAATGTGCAGGTTAGTTACATATGTATACATGTGCCATGCTGGTGTGGTGCACCCATTAACTCATCATTTAGCATTAGGTATATCTCCTAATGCTATCCCTCCCCCCTCCCTCCACCCCATGACAAGCCCTGGTGTGTGATGCTCCCCTTCCTGTGTCCAAGTGTTCTCATTGTTCAATTCCCACCTATCAGTGAGAACATGCAGTGTTTGGTTCTTTGTCCTTGTGATAGTTTAATGAGAATGATGATTTCCAGTTTCATCCATGTCCCTACAAAGGACATGAACTCATCATTTTTTATAGTTGCACAGTATTCTGTGGTGTATATGTGCCACAGTTTCTTAATCCAGTCTATCATTGTTGGACTTTTGGGTTGGTTCCAAGTCTTCGCTATTGTAAATAGTGCCGCAATAAACATACGTGTGCATGTGTCTTTATAGCAGCATGATTTATAGTCCTTTGGGTATATACCCAGTATTGGGATGGCTGGGTCAAATGGCATTTCTAGTTATAGATCCCTGAGGAATTGCCACAATGACTTCCACATGGTTGAACTAGTTTACAGTCCCACCAACAGTGTAAAAATGTTCCTATTTCTCCACATCCTCTCCAGCATCTGTTGTTTCCTGACTTTTTAATGATTGCCATTCTAACTGTTGTGAGATGGTATCTCATTGTGGTTTTGATTTGCATTTCTCTGATGGCCAGTGATGATGAGCATTTTTTCATGTGTCTTTTGGCTGAAATGTACCATTGCAGATTCTACAGAAAGACTGTTTCCAAACAGCTGACTCAAAAGAAAAGTTTAACTCTGAGTTGAATGCGTACATCACAAAGCAGCTTTACAGATAACTTCTTTCTAGTTTTTATCTAGGGATATTTGGTTTTTCAGTATAGGCCTTGCTGTTCTCTGAAATATCCCTCACAGATTCTATAAAAACAGTGTTTCCACCTGCTGAATCAAAAGATAGATTTAACTCTGTGCGTTGAATGCACACATCACAAAACAATTACACAGATTTCTTCTTTCTAGTTTTTATCACAGCATATTCGGCTTTTCACTATAGGCCTTGCCATACACTGAAATATCCTTTCACTGATTCTACAAAAAGAGTGTTTCAAAACTGCTGAATCAAAAAAACAGTTTAATTCTATGAGCTGAATCCACATTTCATAATTCAGTTTCACAGACAGCTACTTTGTAGATTTTATCACAAGATATTCAATTTTTTCCTATTGGTGTGGTGGGCTCTGAAATGTCTCTTCTAGATTCTACAAAAAGAGTGGTTCTGTACTGTGGAATAAAAAGAAAAGTTTAACTCTGTGTGCTGAATTCAGACACCTCAAGCAGTTTCACAGATAGTTTTTTTTTTTTTTTTTTTTTTTTTTTAGTTTTTATCAGCAATATTCAGTTTTTCACAAAATGCCTTCATGTTGTCTGATACGTCTCTTCTCAGATTCTCCAAAGGAGGGTTTCAAGCCTGCTGAATCAAAAAAATTTAACTCTGTTAGCTGAATCCACACATCACAAAGCAGTTTCACACATACCTTCTTTCTAGAGTTTATTGTGAGATACTAGGTTTTTCACTACAGGCCAAGTTGTATCTGAAATATCTCTTTGCAGAGTTTACAAAAAGATTGTTCCCAAACTGCTGAATCAAAAGAAAAGTTTAATTCTGTGAGTTGAATGAAGATATCACAAAGCAGTTTCACAGATAACATCTTTTTAGTTTCTGTCATGGGATAGTCTTTCACTGTATGTTTTACTGTACCCTGAAATATCTTTTAGCAGATTTCACAAAAGCGTGCTTCCATATCTGAATCAAAGGAAAGATTTACCTCTGTGAGCTGAATTGAGACATTCAAAAGAAGTTTCACAGATAGCTTCTTTAAGACTTTATTGTGAGATATTCTGTTTTATTATGATTTTATGATTTTATGGTGAGATGCTGTTGGCCTGGTTGTCTCTGAAATGTTCCTTTGCAGATTTTTCAAAAAGTATGTTTCCAAACTGCTAAATCAACACAAAGGTTTAACTCTCTCAGCTGAATGCACACATCACAAAGCAGTTGTGCAGATAGCTTCATTTTGTTTTTATCACAAGATCTTCTGTTTTTTACTGTTGGCCTTCTTGTGCTCTGAAGTGTCCCTTTGCATATTCTAGGAAAGAAGTTTCCATCATTCCAAATCAAATGAAAGACTTAAATCTGTGAGCTGAATACACACATCACAAAGCATTTTCACAGACAGCTTTTTACTAGTTTTTATTGTTGATTACTAGGTTTTTTACTGTAGGTCTCAATGTCCACCAAAATGCCCCTTTGCACGTTCTAAAAAAAACAGTGTTTCCAAACTGCTGAATGAAAAGAAAGGTTTACTTCTTTGAGCTGAATCCAGACATCCAAAGCATTTTCAGAGGTAACTTCTTTTAGTTTTTATCATGCGATAGTCAATTTTTTACTACAGGCCTCAATAAATTCCAAATTATGCAAAATCAACATGAAAAGAAAGATTTCACTGTGTGAGCTGAAAGTACACACCAGAAAGCAATTTCACTGATAACTTTTTCTAGTATTTGCCTAGAGATACTTCATTTTTCATTGTAGGCTTATTGTATTCCCAAATGTCCCTTCTCTGATTCTACTAAAAGAGTATTTAAAACTGCTAAATCAATTGTGTGGTTTAACTTTGTGAGCTGAATCCACATTTCACAAAACAGGTTAACAGATAGATTATTTCTGGATTTTTATCATGGGATATTGTACATTTCACTATAGGCCTACTGGGCTCCAAAATGTCCCTTTGCAGATTCTACAAAAAGAGTGTTTCCAAACACTGAATTAGAAGAAAATTTTAACACTGTGAGCTGAAGGGAGACTTCAGAAAGCAGTTTCACAGAAAGCTTCTTTCCTTTTTAACATAGGATATTCAGGTTTTTTCTTACTGCACTGTGAAACGTCCCTTAGCAGATGCTACAAAAAGAGTGTTTCCAAACTGCTGAATCAAAGGTAAATTTAACTTTGTGAACTGAATGCACACATCACAAAGCATTTTTGCAGATAGCCTCTTTTCACTTTCTATCCTGAGACTTTTTGTTTTTCACAATAGGTTTTCCTTTTCTCTGAAATGTCCGTTCATATATTCTACAAGAAGAGTGTTACAAACCTACTGAATCAAAATAGAGGCTAAAGTCTGTGAGCAGAATCCACACATCACAAAGCAGTTTCACAGACAGCTTCTTACTGATTTTTATCATGGGCTATTCAATTTTTAACAATAGGCCTCAATGTCCTCAGAAGTGTCCATTCGCAGATTCTACAAAAAGAGTTTTTCCAAACTGTTTTTGAATGAAACTTCTTAATGGAAAGAGAGGTTTAAATTTGTGAACTGAGTGCACACATCACAAAGGAGACTCAAAACTATTTTCCTTCTAATTTTTATTATTGGATTATTGGTTTCTCACCATAGAACTTACTACACTCAGAAATGTCTCCACATATCCTACAAAAATAGTGTTTTCAAACTGCTGAATTTAAGAACAGTTTAATTCTGTGAACTGAATGCACATTCACAAAACAGTTTCAAAGACAACTTTTTTCTAGTTTTTATCATGTGATATTCACTTTATCATTATGGGGCTCACTGCACTCCAAAATGTCTCCTTGCAGATTCTAATGGAAGAGTGTTTTCTAACTGATGAATCAAAATAAGGTTTAAATCTGTGAGTGGAATGTATACATCAGGAAGTAGTTTCACAGATAACTTCTTTCTAGTTTTTATATAGGAATATTCTATTTCTCATTGTAGACCTGGCACGCTGAAGTGTACCTTCACAGATTCTACAAAAACAGTGTTTCCAAGCTGCAGAATCAAAAAAAACAGTTTAACTGTTTGGACTGAATCCTCAAATAGCAAAATAGTTTCTCACATAGCTTCTTTCTGGATTTCATTGTGAGATGTTCACTTTTTCACTGTAGGCCTAGTGGTCTCGAAATGTGCCTTCACAGATTCTACACAAAAAGTGTTTGCAAACTGCTGAATCAAAAGAATGGTTTAACCTTGTGAGCTGAATGGAAACTTGACAAGCATTTTTGCAGATAACTTCTTTCTAGTTTTTATCATGGGATATTCAGTTTTTGACTATAGGCCTTACTGTGCTCTGAAATGTCCCCTCACAGATTCTGCAAAAAGTCTGTTTCCAAACTACTGAATTAAAAAATGGTTTGAATTTGTGAGCTGAATCCACACATCACAGAGTAGTTTTACAGATTGCTTCTTTTTAGTTTTTATTATTGGATATTCGGTTTTTCACTATAGGCCTTACTGTGTTCTGAAATGTCCCTTTGCAGATTCTACAAAATCTACTGTTTCCAAACTGCTGAATCAAAACAAAGTTTTAACTCTGTGAGCTGTATCCACATGTCACAAGGCAGTTTCACAGATACCTTCCTTCTAGATTTTATTGTGGGATATTCTGTTTTTCTCTATAAGCAAAATGAGATTCAAAATGTTCTTTTGCAGATTCTCCAACAAAAGTGTTTCCAAACTGCTGAATGAAAATAAAGGTTTAAATGTGTGAGCTGAATCCACACATCACAAAGCAGCTTCACAGATAGATTCTTCTAGTTTTTTAGTGGGATATTCAGTTTTCAATGTAGGACTCGCTGCACTCTGAAATGTCCCTTTGCAGGTTTTACTTAAAGAGTGTTTCCAACCTGCTGAACCAAAGGAAAGTTTTAACTCTGGGAGCTGAATCCACACAGCATGAAGCCAATTCACAGATAGCTTTCTTCTGTTTTTTTCACAGGGCATCCGATTTTCCACTATAGGCCTCAATGTCCCTTCACGGATTCCACAAAAGGAGTGTTTCCAAACTGTTGATTCAAAAGTATGGTTTAACCATTTGAGCTGAATAGACACATGACAGAGCAGTTTCACACATAACTTCTTTCTAGTTTTTATCGTGGGATATTCAGTTTTTTTACTATTGGCCTTACTCCACTCCAAAATATACCTTCACAAAATTTATAAAAAAAGTGTTTCCAAACTGCTGAATCAAAGGAGAGGTTTAACTCTGTGAGCTGAATCCACACAAAACAAAGCGGTTTCAGAGACAGCTTCTTTCTAGTTTTTAATGTGGGATGTTAGCTTTTTCACTATAGATCTTAGTGCATTCCAAATTGTTCATTAGCAAATTCTACAAAAAAAGTGTTTCCAAACTGCTGAATCCAAAGAAAGTTTTAACTCTGTGAGCTGAATTCATATATCACAGAGCAGTTTCACAGATAGCTTCTTTCTAAATTTTATCATGTTCTATTCAGTTTCTGCTATATGCCTGGTAGACTCTGAAATGTCCCTTCATAGATTCTACAAAAAAGATTTTCCAAACTACTGAATGAAAAGAAAGGTTAAACCTCTGAGCTGAATGCAGACCTAACAAAACAGTTTCACACATAGTTTCTTTTTAGTTATTCTCATGGAATATTCATTTTTCAGTATAGGCCTTACTGTGCTCTGAAGTCTTTCTTAGCAGATTGTACAAAAAGAATGTCTCCAACACGCTGGAAGGAAAGAGGGGTTTAATTCTGTGAGCTGAATCCACACATCATCAAGCAGTTTCTCAAATAACTTCTTTCTAATGTTTATATAGGGATATCTGATTTTCTACTATAGACCTTACTGCCCTCTGAATTGTCCCTTCACAGATTCTACAAAACAGTGATTCCAAACTACTGAATGAAAAGGATGGTTTAACTTTGTGAGCTGAATCCACACATCACAAAGTAGTTCCTCATGTAGCTTCTTTGAAGATTTTATCGTGGGATATTCTATTTTTCTCTAGATGTCTTACTGTGCTCCAAAATGTTCCTTAGCAGATTGTACAAAAAGAGTGTTTCCAACCTGCTGCATCAAAAGAAAGGTTTAACTCTGTGAGCTGAATCAACACATCACAAAGTAGTTTCACAGTTTCTTTTTAGTTTTCATCATGGGGTATTTGATTTTTTACTGTACACCTTACTGTGTTCTGAAATGTCCCTTCTCATATTCCACAAAGAGTGTTCACACCTGCTGAATAAAAATAAAATTTTAACTTTGTGTGCTGAAACCGTGCATTGCAAAGCAATTTCACAGATAGATTATTTTGAAATTTTATCATGAGATATTCTGTTTTTCTCTATAGGCATAATGGGCTCCAAAATGTCCTTTTGCAGATTCTACAAAAAGAGTGTCTCCAACCTGCTGAATCAAAACAATGGTTTAACTCTGTGAATTGTATCCACATATGACAAAGCAGTTCCACAGATAGCTTCCTTATATTTTTTATCACAGGATATTTAGTATTTCACTATAGGTCTCAAGGTCTTTCAAAGTGTCCCTTTACAGATACTGCATTAAGAATGTTTCCAAACTGCTGAATCAAAAGAAAAGTTTAACTCTGTGAGCTGAATGAAGACAAAGCAGTTTCACAGAAAATGTGTCTCTTTGTTTCCAGGCATATTTTGTTTTTCACCATAGGCCTTACTGCACTCCAAAATGACCCTTCGTATATTCTAAATGACCCTTGGTAGATTCTAAAATAGGAGTGTTTCTGATCTGTGGAAACAAAATAAAGGTTTACACTGTGCACTGAAATCATACATCACAAAGCAGTATCACAGACAGCTTCTTACAAGTTTTTATTGTGGGATATTTGGTTTTTCAACATAGGTCTTAATGCCGTCCAAAATGTCCCTTCACAGATTCTACAAAAGGAGCATTTCAAAACTGCTGAATTAAAAGAATGGTAGATCCCTGTGAGCTGAATCCACACATCACAAAGCAGTTTCACAGATCCCTTCTTTCTCGTTTTTATCTGAGAATATACTGTTTAGTACAATTAGCCTCAATGGGCTTCCAAATGTCACTTTGTAGATTCTCCAAAAAGAGTGTTTCCACCATTCTAAATGAACAGAAAGGCTTAAATCTAAGAGGTGAATCTTCACATTACAAAGCAGTTTCACCAATAGCTTCTTTCTAATTTTTATTTGGGAATGTTCAGTTTTTCCTCATAGGCCACAATGGGCTCACAAATGTCCCATCGCAGAGTCTCCAAAATAAGTGTTTCCAACCTGCTGAATCAATAGAAAAGTTTAACTCTGTGACGTGAATCCTCACATCACAAAGCAATTTCATCACAATAGCTTCTTTCTAGTTTTTATAAGGGGATATTCTGTTTTCTTTGTAGGCCCTAATGGGCACCCAAATATCAGATTTTCCAAAAAGAGTGTTTCCATCCTACTCAATCATAAGAAAGTTTTAACTCTGTGAGATGAATCCACACATCACAATGCAGTTTCAAGATAGCTTATTTCTAATTTTTGTCTGGAGATGTTCTGTTTTTCCCCTTAGGCCTCAGTGGCTCCCAAATGTCCCTTTGCAAATTTTCCAGAAAGAGTGTTTCCAACCTGCTGAATGAGAAAAAAAGGTTTAACTCTGCAAGATGAATCCACACATCACATAGCAGTTTCAAGGATAGCTTCCCTCTAGTTTTTGTCTCGGGATATTGAGTTTCTACCCATGGGACATGGTGGGCTTCCAAATGCTGCTTTGCAGTTTCTTCAAAAACAGTGTTTCCAACATGCTGACACAAAAGAAAAGTTTACCTCTGTGAGATAAATTCACATATCACAAAGCAGTTTCATATAGAGATTCTTTCCCGTTTTTATCTCAGGATATTTGACTTTTCCCCATAGGCCTGAACAGGATCTCAAATGTCCCTTAGCATATTCCTCAAAATGCGTGTTTCCAAACTGCTGAATCAAAAGAAAATTTTAACCCTGTGAGATTAATTCAAACATCATACAGCAATTTCACAGAGAGCTTCTTTCTAGGTTTTCTGGAGATATTTTTATTTTCCCCTTAGGCCTCAATGGACTGACAAATGTCCATTTGCAGATTCTCCACGAAGAGCATTTCCAACCTGCTGAATCCACATAAAGTTTTAACTTTGTGG
The DNA here is from genome assembly GCF_028885655.2 of Pongo abelii. Classification (NCBI taxonomy): domain Eukaryota; kingdom Metazoa; phylum Chordata; class Mammalia; order Primates; family Hominidae; genus Pongo; species Pongo abelii. The sequence goes on along the minus strand of NC_072009.2, from coordinate 39,446,374 downwards.
GTTGAATACACACATCACAAAGTAGTTACACAGGTAGCTTCTTTCTTGTTTTTATCTAGGGATATTCATTTTTTCCCAAAAGGCCTCAACGGGCTTACAAAAATCCCTTTGCAGATTTTCCAAGGAGATTGTTTCCAACTTGCTGAACCATGAGCATGAAATGTTCTTCCATTTGTTTGTGTCCTCTTTCATTTCGTTGAGCAGTGCTTTGTTGTTCTCCATGAGGAGGCCCTTCACATCAGTTATAAGTTGGATTCCTATGTATTTTGTCTTCTTTGAAGCAATTGTGAATGGGAGTTCACTCATGATTTGCCTGCTTGTCTGTTACAGGTGTATAGGAATGCTTGTGATTTTTGCCCATTGATTTTGTATCCTGAGATTTGCTGAAGTTTCTTATGAGCTTAAGTAGATTTTGGGATGAAACAATGGAGTTTTCTAAGTATACTATCATGTAATCTGCAAAGAGGGACAATTTGACTTCCTCTTTTCCTAATTGAATACCCTTTATTTGTTTCTTCTGCCTGATTGCCCTGGACAGAACTTCCAACACTATGCTGCATAGGAGTGGAGAGAGAGAGCATCCCTGTCTTGTGCCAGTTTTCAAAGTGAATGCTCCAGTTTTTGCCCATTCAATATGATATTAACTGTGGGTTTGTCATAAATGGCTCTTATTATTTTGAGATACGTCCCATCAATACCTAGTTTATTGAGAGTTTTTAGCATGAAATGCTGTGAAATTTGTCAAAGATCTGCTCTGCATATATTGAGACAATCATGTGGTTTTTGTCTTGGTTCTGATTATATGATGGATTACGTTTATTGTTTTGCATATGTTGAACCAGCCTTGCATCCCAAGGATGAAGTCAACTGGATTATAAAGGATAAGCTTTTTGATGTGCTGCTGGATTCAGGTTGCCAGTATTTTATTGAGGATTATTGCTTCAATGTTCATCAGGGATATTGGTCTAAAATTCTCTTTTTTTGTTGTGTCTCTGCCAGGTTTTGGTATCATGATGATACTGGCCTCATAAAATGAGTTACGGAGGATTCCCTCCTTTTATATTGATTGGAATAGTTTGAGAAGGAATGGTGTCAGCTCCTCTTTGTAACTCTGGTAGAATTCAGCTGTGAATCCGCCTGGTCCTGGACTTTTTTTGATTGGTAGGCTACTAATTATTGCCTCCATTTTAGAGCCTGTTATTGATCTATTCAGGGATTTAACATCTCCCTGGCTTAGCCTTGGGAAGGTCTATTGCATCTGTTTGCTTCTTCCCTCTTTTCTTCTTTATTAGCCTTGTTAGCGATCTATTAATTTTGTTGATCTTTCCAAAATACCAGCTACTGGATTCATTTATTTTTGGACAGGTTTTTTTCTTTATGTCTCTATCTCCTTCAGTTCTGCTCTGTTCTCCGTTATTTCTCATCTTCTGCTAGCTCTTGAATGTGTTTGTTCTTGATTCTCTAGTTCTTTTAATTGTGATGTTAGGCTGTCAATTTTAGATCTTTCCTGCTTTGTTTTGTGGGCATTTGGGTCTATAAATTTCCCTCTACACACTGCTTTAAATGTGTTCTAGAGATTCTGGTATGTTTTGTCTTTGTTCTCATTGGTTTCAAAGAACATCTTTCTCTCTGTCTTCGTCTCATTACTTACCCAGTAGTCACTCAGGAGTAGGTTTTTCATTTTCCATGTAGTTTTGTGGTTTTGAGTGAGTTTCTTAATCCTGAGTTCTAATTTGATTGCATTGTTGTCTGAGAGATAGTTTGTTATAATTTCTGTTCTTTTACATTTGCTGAGGAATGCTTTACTTCCAAGTATGTGGTCAATTTTGGAAAAAGTGTGATGTGGTGCTGAAAAGAATGTATATTCTGTTGATTTGGGGTGGAGAGTTCTGTAGATGTCGATTAGGTCCACTTGGTCCACAGCTGAGTTCAAGTACTGGTTATCCTTGTTAACGTTCAGTCTTGTTGATCTGTGTAATGGTGACAGTGTGGTCTTAAAGTCTCCCATTATTATTGTGTTGGATTTTAAGTCTCTGCTTAGTTCTCTAAGAACTTGCCTTACAAGTATCAGTGCTTCTGTATTGTGTGCATATATATTTAGGATAGTTAGCTCTTCTTGTTGAATTGATCATTTTACCATTATGGAATGGCCTTCTTTGTCTCATTTAATCTTTGTTAGATTAAGGTCTGTTTTATCAGAGACTAGGATTGCAAACCCTGCTTTTTTTGTTGTTGTTTGTTTTTCATTTGCTTGGTAGGTCTTCCTCCATCCCTTTATTTTGAGCCAATGTGTGTCTTTGCACGTGAGATGGGTCTCCTCAATACAGAACCCTCATGGGCCTTGACACTTTATCAAATTTGCCAGTCTATCTTTTAATTGGGACATTTAGTCCATTTATATTGAAGGTAATACTGTTAAGTGTGAATTTGATGCCATCATTAAAATGTTAGCTGGCTATTTTTCACGTTAGTTGATGCAGTCTTTTCATAGCATTGATGGTCTTCACAGTTTGGCATGTTTTTGCAGTGGCTCTTACTGATTGTTCCTTTCCATGTTTAGTGCTTTCTTCAGGAGCTCTTTTAAGGCAAGCGTGGTGGTAACACAATCTCTCAGCATTTGCTTGTCTGTAAAGGATTGTATTTCTCCTTCACTTGTGAAGCTTAGTTTGACTGGATATGAAATTCTGGGTTGAAAATTCTTTTCTTTAAGAATGCTGACTGGCAGCCAAGATGGCCAAATAGGAACAGCTCCAATCTACAGCTCCCAGTGTGAGCGATGCAGAAGACAAGTGATTTCTGCATTTCCATCTGAGGTACTGGGTTCATCTCACTAGGGAGTGCCAGACAGTGGGCACAGGACAGTGGGTGCAGTGCACCATGAGTGAATCGAAGCACGGCAAGGCATTGCCTAACTCAGGAAATGCAAAGGGTCAGGGAGTTCCCTTTCCTAATCAAAGAAACTGGTGACAGACGGCACCAGGAAAATTGGATCACTTCAACCTTAATACAGCACTACTCCGATGGGCTTAAAAAACAGTGCATCAGGAGATTCTATCCCACACCTGGCTCAGAGAGTCCTACACCCACAGAGGCTTGCTGATTGCTAGCAGAGCAGTCTGATATCCAACTGCAAGGCAGCAGCGATGCTGGGGGACTGGTGCCTGCCATTTCCTAGGCTTGCTTAGATAAACAAAGTGGCTGGGAAGCTCCAACTGGGTGGAGCCTACTACAGTTCAAGGAGGCCTGTCTGTCTCTGAAGGCTTCATCTCTGGGGGCAGGGCACAGACAAACAAAAAGACAGCAGTAACATCTGCAGACTTAAATGTCCCTGTCTGACAGCTTTGAAGAGAGCAGTGGTTCTCCCAGAAAGCAGCTGGAGATCTGAGAATGGGCAGACTGCCTCCTCAAGTTGGTCCCTGACCCCTGAACCCAGAGCAGCCTAACTGGGAGGCACTCCCCAGTAGGGGAAGAATGACACCTCACACGGCCGGGTACTCCTCCGAGACAAAACTTCCAGAAGAATGATCAGACAGCAGCATTCATAACTCCAACAGACCTGCAGCTGAGCGTTCTGTCTGCTGGAAGGAAAACTAACAAACAGAAAGGACATCCACATCAAAAACCCATCTGTACATAACCATCATCAAAGACCAAATCTAGATAAAACTACAAAGATGGGGAAAAAACACAGCAGAAAAACTGGAAACTCTAAAAAGCAGAGTGCCTCTCCACTTTGAAAGGAATGCAGTTCCTCACCCGCAATGGAACAAAGCTGATGGAGAATGACTTTGACGAGTTGAAAGAGGAAGGCTTCAGATGATCAAACTAATCTGAGCTACAGGAGGAAATTCAAACCAAAGGCAAAGAAGCTAAAAACTTTGAAAAAAATTTAGACAAATGTATAACTGGAATAACCAATACAGAGAAGTGCTTAAAGGAGCTGATGGAGCTGAAAGCCAAGGCTCGAGAACTATGTGAAGAATGCAGAAGCCTCAGGAGCTGATGCTACCAACTGGAAGAAAGGGTATCAGTGATGGAAGATGAAATGAATGAAACAAAGTGAGAAGGGAAGTTTAGAGCAAAAAGGATGAAAAGAAACAAACAAAGCCTCCAAGAAATATGGGACTACGTGAAAAGACCAAATCTATGTCTGATTGGTGTACATGAATGTGATAGGGAGAATGGAACCAAGTTGGAAAACACTCTGCAGGATATTATCCAGGAGAACTTCCCCAATCTAGCAAGGCAGGCCAACATTCAGATTCAGAAAATACAGAGAATGCCACAAAGATACTCCTCGAGAAGAGCAACTCCAAGACACATAATTGTCAGATTCACCAAAGTTGAAATGAAGGAAAAAATGTTAAGGGCAGCCACAGAGAAATGTCAGGTTACCCACAAAGGGAAGCCCATCAGACAAACAGTGGATCTCTTGGCAGAAACTCTACAAGCCAGAAGAGAGTGGGGGCCAATATTCAACAATCTTAAAGTAAAGAATTTTCAATGCAGAATTTCATATCCAGTCAAATTAAGCTTCATAAGTGAAGGAGAAATGAAATGCTTTACAGAAAAACAAATGCTGAGAGATTTTGTCAGCATTTTAGGGTAGGCCTGCCCTAAAAGAGCTCCTGAAGGAAGGATTAAACATGGAAAGGAACAGCCGGTACCAGCCACTGCAAACCATGCCAAATTGTAAAGACCATCAAGGCTAGGAAGAAACCGCATCAACAAATGAGCAAAATGACCAGCTAACATCACAATGACAGGATCAAATTCAAACATAACAGTATTTACTTTAAATGTAAATGGACTAAATGCTCCAATTAAAAGACACAGACTGGCAAATTGGATAAAGAGTCAAGAACCATCAGTGTGCTGTATTCAGGAAACCCATCTCATGTGCAAAGAAACACATAGGTTCAAAATAAAAGGATGGAGAAAGATCTACCAAGCAAATGGAAAACAAAAAAAAAAAAGCAAGGGTTGCAATCCTAGTTTCCGATAAAACAGAATTTTAACGAACAAAGATCAAAAAAGACAAAGAAGGCCATTACATAATGGTAAAATTATCAATTCAACAAGAAGAGCACACTATCCTAAATATATATGCACTGAATACAGGAGCATCCAGATTCACAAAGCAAGTCCTGAGTGACCTACAAAGAGACTTAGATGCCCACACAATAATAAAGGGAGACTTTAACACCCCACCGTCAACATTAGACAGATCAACGAGTCAGAAATTTAACAAGGATACCCTGGAAATAAACTCAGCTCTGCACCAAGCTGACCTAAAGGACGTCTACAGAACTGTCGACCACAAATCAATATAATATACATTTTTATCAGCACCACACCACACATATTCTGAAATTGACCACATAGTTGGAAATAAAGCTCTCCTCAGCAAATGTAAAAGAACAGAAATGATAACAAACTGTCTCTCAGACCACAGTGAAATCAAACTAGAACTCAGTATTAAGAAACTCACTCAAAACTGCTCCAGTACATGGAAACTGAACAACATGCTCCTGAATGACTATTGGTTACATAAGGAAATGAAGGTAGAAATAAAGATGTTCTTTGAAACCAATGAGAAAAAAGACACAACATACCAAAATCTCTGGGAGTCATTCAAAGCTGTGTGTAGAGGGAAATTTATAGCACTAAATGCCCACAAGAGAAAGCAGGAAAGATCCAAAATTGACCCCATAACATCACAATTAAAAGAACTAGAAAAGCAAGAGCAAACATATTCAAAAGGTAGAAGAAGGCAAGAAATAACTAAAATCAGAACATAACTGATGGAAATAGAGAAACAAAAAACCCTTCAAAAAATCAATGAATCCAGGAGCTGGTTTTTTGAAAATATAGACCACTAACAAAATTGATAGACTGCTAGCAAGACTAATAAAGAAGAAAAGAGAGAAGAATCAAATAGATACAATAAAAAATGATAAAGGGGACATTACCGCTGATCCCAGAGAAATACAAACTACTATCAGAGAATACTACAAACACCTCTACACAAATAAACTAGAAAATCTAGAAGAAATGAATAAATTCCTCAACACATACACCCTCCCAAGACTAAACCAGGAAGAAGTTGAATCTCTGAATACACCAATAACAGGCTCTGAAATTGTGGCAATAATCAATAGCTTACCAACCAAAAAGAGCCAGGACCAGACGGATTCACAGATGAATTCTACCAGAGGTACAACGAGGAACTGATAACATTCCTTCTGAAAACATTCCAATCAATAGAAAAAGAGGGAATCCTCCCTAACTCATTTTATGAGGCCAGCATCATCCTGATATCAAAGAAGGGCAGAGACACAACCAGAAAAGAGAATTTTAGCACAAAATCCTTGATGAACATTGATGCAAAAATCCTCAATACAATACTGGCAAACCGAATCCAGTAGCACATCAGAAAGCTTATCCTCCATGATCAAGTGGGCTTCATCCCTGGGATGCAAGGCTGGTTCAATATATGCAAAGCAATAAATATAATCCAGCATATAAACAGAACCAAAGACAAAAACCACATGATTATCTCAATAGATGCAGAAAAGGCCTTTGACAAAATTCAACAACCCTTCATGCTAAAAGCTCTCAATAAATTAGGTATTGATAGGACATATCTCAAAATAATAAGAGCTATCTATGACAAACCCACAGCCAATATCATACTGTATGGGCAAAAACTGGAAGCATTCCCTTTGAAAACTGGCACAGGATAGGGATGCTCCCTCTCACCACTCCAATACAAAATAGCATTCGAAGTTCTGGCCAGGGCAATTAGGCAGGAGAAGGAAATGAAGAGTATTCAATTAGAAAAAGAGGAAGTCAAATTGTCCCTGTTTGCAGATGACATGATAGTATATCTAGAAAACCCCATTGTCTCAGCCCAAAATCTCCGTAATCTGATAAGCAACTTCAGCAAAGTCTCAGGATACAAAATCAACGTACAAAAATCACAAGCATTCTTATACACAAAAAACAGAGAAACACACAGCCAAATCATGAGTGAACTCCCATTCATAATTGCTTCAAAGAGAATAAAATATCTAGGAATCCAACTTACAAGAGACGTGAAGGATCTCTTCAAGGAGAACTACAAACCACTGCTCAATGAAATAAAAGAGCATAAAAAGAAATGGAAGAACATTCCATGCTCATGGGTAGGAAGAATCAATATTGTGAAAATTGTCATACAGTCCAGGGTAATTTATGGATTCAATGCCATCCACATCAAGCTACCAATGACTTTCTTCAGAGAATTGGAAAAAAATTGTTTAAATTCATATGGAACCAAAAAAGAGCCCGCCTCACCAAGTTAATCCTAAGCCAAAACAACAAAATTGGAGGATTCATGCTACCTGACTTCAAACTATACTACAAGGCTACAGTAACCAAAACAGCATGGTATTGGTACCAAAACAGATATAGATCAATGGAACAGAGCAGAGCCCTCAGAAATAATGCTGCATATCTACAACTATCTGATCTTTGACAAACCTGAGAAAAACAAGCAATGGGGAAAGGATTCCCTATTTGATAAATAGTGCTGGGAAAACTGGCTAGCCCTATGTAGAAAGCTGAAACGGGATCCCTTCCTTACCCCTTGTACAAAAATTAATTCAAGATGGATTAAAGACTTAAACGTCAGACAAAAAACCATAAAAACCCCCCAAAGAAATCCTAGGCATTACCAGTCAGAGCATAGGCATGAGCAAGGTCTTCATGTCTAAAACACCAAAAGCAATGGAAACAAAAGCCATAATTGACAAATGGGATCTAACTAAACTAAGGAGCTTCTGCACAGCAAAAGCAAATAACATCAAATTGAACAGGCAACCCACAAAATGGGAGAAAATTTTTGTAACCTACTCATCTGACAAAGGGCTAATATCCAGAATCTACAATGAACTCAAACAAATACACAAGAAAAAAACAAATAACCACATCAAAAAGTGGACGAAGGACATGAACAGACACTTCTCAAAAGAAGACATTTATGCCACCAAAAAACACATGAAAAAATGCCCATCATCACTGCCCATCAAATAAATGCAAATCAAAACCACAATGAGATACCATCTCACAACAGTTAGAATGACAATCATTAAAAAGTCAGGAAACAACAGGTGCTGGAAAGGATGAGGAGAAATAGGAAGACTTTTACCCTGTTGGAGGGACTGTAAACTACTTCAACCATTGTGGAAGTCAGTGTGGTGATTCCTCAGGAATCTAAAACTAGAAATACCATTTGACCTAGCCGTCCCATTACTGATTATATACCAAAAGGATTATAAATCAAGCTACTATAAAGACACATGCACACATATGTTTATTGTGGCACTATTCACACTAGCAAAGACTTAGAACCAACCCAAATCCCCAATAACATTAGACTGGATTAAGAAAATGTGGCATATATACACCATGGAATACTATGCAGCCATAAAAAATGATGATTTCCTGTCCTTTGTAGGGACATGGATGAAATTGGAAATCATCATTCTCAGTAAACTATCGCAAGGACAAAAGACCAAACACTGCATATTCTCACTCATAGGTGGAAATTGAACAACGAGAACACATGGACACAGGAAGGGGAATATCACACACCGGGGACTATTGTGGGGTGGGGGTAGGGGGGGGAGGGATAGCATTAGGAGATGTACCTAATGCTAAATGATGAGTTAATGGGTACAACACACCAGCATGGCACATGTATACATATGTAACTAACCTGCATGTTGTGCACACGTACCCTAAAACTTAAAGTATAATAATAACAAAATAAAAAAAGAAAGAAAATTTAGGGGTTTTGTTTATGTGTTTGTTTGTTTGTTTTTTAACATTCTGAAGCCATCCCTTTTCAACATACTATGTAAACTAAATGATGGGAAAACACTACATGTTCATCTCAACTGTTACAGAAAATACTTAAAGTTAGTCAACATATTTAATAATAACAACATCCAATAAACCGTGCTTCAAATTTCTTTCACATGATAAAATGTCTTTATGCAAAACCTGTAACAATCAGCATCTGAATTGTTGGGAACAAAATCTTTAAGGTGAGGAGCACAGCACTGATGCTCACTTTCATCATTTTATTTGATACAGTACTAGAAGTTCCATCCAAAATAATTGGAAAAGAAAAATATATATGAAGGTATTCATATGTGGAAAAATAAAAGTAAAACTATCTACTCATGGATCTCATGATCTCATATACAGAAAATCATAAGAAAACAAGAAGTAATAAAATCTAGTAAACAAATTAAGCAAACATACAGTATAAAATATCAATACACTAAAATCTATTTCTGTACACTAGAAATAAACCATATGAAACTGAAAGTAACACAATAATTTTATTTGTAAAAGCAACAAGCTTTGTGTCATCCAGCTTCCGTGGAATGCACAAGATCATGCAGCTAATTGTGAAGGACGGCCTTGGAATGGAGTCTCTGCTGCTATATTGGCACCTGTACTGCACTGTCTGGGGGACTAACTCAAATTCTGGGGGAGTCAAAGCAGAATTACTTAAATACATAATGGATGAAGAGTAGAAAATCTACAGTGGTTTTGAAAGCCCTAATGCCACTGTGTCAAATGGATATCTTCAGAGTCATAAATTTATGGTAAAAGAGAACATGAGTGAACATCAGCAACAATGAAAGTCATGTTGAGCGGCTCAGGTCATTTTGCTGAGAAGAAAAGCACTGAGGTTAATGTGGAGCTATCCCTTCACAAGTGCTGCCAAAAGCATGGACATATTTTACCTAATTGTTTCACTACACCTGCAGCTGCACAGAAATTTCTAAATTCCCATTTCACCTGAAACTGCCATAGAACAGTTGACGGTTTAAACTTTCAAGATTGTATATAAATACAATTGATTGATAGGATAACATAAATTATAATAAACTTAATTTTTTTCAATGTTTAAGATCTGTAGTTCAGTTAGCCTTTTTTATAGATAGCACATTTCCTGTATGCAAAGTAACTATAAAATTAATTGCAAAGAAGATTCTCTTCTGTGTTTTGCATAACGGAGTTGAAATGCTTTTGCATTGTGAAAAAACTAAGGACATTTTCACAAACAGAGAAATAAACAAACATGCCAATTCATAGGTGATTTTGCCTTATCCCTTGAATGTGGCTTTAAAATGACTTATGTTGACACAGAAAATGATGAAAATTAGGCATAAATAAAAAATTGCATTATATACATGTTCATAACTTAGCCTAAAGATTGATTTTTATCTAACACTAACATAAACATTTTATTAATGCCTATAATCTCAGCATTTTTTGAGGCCAAGGCCTGCAGATCACTTGAGTCCACACATTTGAGACATGTCCAGGCAACATGGCAAACCTTTGTCTCTACGAAAAAATACAGAAAGTTAGCCAGAGATGATAGCTGAGTCTAAGGCGGAGGATCAGTTGATCTTGGTAGTTAGGAGCTGCAGTGAGCCATGATGGAAATTCTGTACTCCAGGCTGAGAAAAAGAATGAGACCATGTCTCAAAAAAAAAAAGAAAATGAATAAGTTGAAAATTTTATGTCCTGTGATAAACTCAGTATTGTTTAATATTGTCTTTTTATTTTGTTTACTGCTACAATTTAAGAACTTTACTTAAAAACAATTTTGGGATTGTCTTTTCATTTTGTTTACTGCTACAATTTAAGAAATTTACTTAAAAACAATTTTGGGAGGTTACTAGGTACAATATTTGAGGAAGCAACAGAAGTATACCCAGATGGTCAACGAGTCAAGTATATGACTTACAAGGAAAGCATCCCTGACAACTTTAAAAACAGAAAATGAAAAATCTGGCAAGGTGTGGTGGCTTAGGTTTTTTAGTGTTTGATTTTTTTTTTTTGATTTAAAAAATCCCTTTTTTCTGTTAGTCTAATTATAATGTATAAGAATTTAATAGGTTACACTTTTGTAAATAGAAGTGAAACACTTGTAAAAAAAATTAACTCTCACTTCCCCCCACCCACCACAGTCATCTGAATGGACCCCTCCTTTTGACCAAGGGCATTCTAAAAGTGGTTCAATTCCCGACAAGAAAGCACGTGATTCATTCCATGCTCCTCCCTTTTGAACTTTAGAAAAAGTTGACCATCATTAACAGCAACACATACCTTAAGTCTCATAAGGAATATTTACCTTTATTCTCTCAAGCCTACTACATGGAGTCTTCATCATCATGATAGAACTTTGGAACTTTGGTCTCTACAGCACTTACTATTCATTGTAACCCAATCATTCCCATCTGTTGATTTTAGTATTTTAGGTAATAACTTAACTCTTTCAGACAACTGCCAATGAAAACATATTTAAATCTACCTGTAACTTGAAAGTGCAGCCCCACACCATCACTATTTCGAAGTGTCCCATCCTTTCTCAACCAAACCAATGTACTTCTTACATATGTTTGATTGATGTCTCCTGTCTCCCTAAAATGCATAAATATAGGCTGTGTACACACCACCTGGGGCACATGTTCTCAGGATTTCCTGAGTAGGGTTGTGTCATGGACCATTTGTCACTCATATTTGGCTCAGAATTCTTCAATTAATTTATGGTATAATATCAAAATTTGATATTGTTAGTACATCTCACCTAATGTAGGATATCAATCTTCATAAAGTGGACATTTTCATCACCATTAGAAATCCACTCTCAGCTAAACTATGACTGTCTCAGGAAAAGAAAAAATGTAAACAATTAGTCAATGCAGAGAGGCCTGTCATGTGGATTCCTGTCATCAATGAAGCTTGATCAGTGTGAGGAACAGGAAAGAATGAAATATGGGGAAATGGGGTGAATATCAAGTGGATCAGAGAGATACAGTCATGGGGGTTAGGTGTGGTAACAGGAATAATGTGGGAGGCCAGAATTGAAGTCCAGGCCAGGAACAATGGTAATTGTGGGACTTAACAAAGAGTGAGTACAGCTGGAGGAGCCGGGAAGCAGAAAGTATATGCATCAAGCATGAGGAAGAAAATATATTTTGGAAGTTACGAGACATATAGACAGTGAGCTGAGCATAGTTTGTGATTCTTAGGGCCTCTAAATATTGTCATTGAGTGGTGCAAGAGTGACTAGGTTTTAATGGGATGGTAAGGGGTGCATGATGAGTCACTAAGGAGGGAGTAGAGGTGTCTTATACTTGTGGGTTAAGGTGGGGAGATATAAGAGGAGGATGTGAAGGAGGCTTTGATCTCAGGGAAAAGGCAGCAATGAGCTGTGGGTGTAGCCTAGGTATAGTCAGGGAAGCAGATAAATTAGTTAAAATATCTCAGCCTGAAAAGAGAACTGGGCAGGTGGGGATAACTAAAAAAGAGTGCATAAAAGAGTATTATCTAAGTTGGCACCAGAGTTGGGGAGTTTTAAGAGGTTTAGAAGCCTGGCTGTCAATACCCACAACAGTTATGGAGGCAAGGGAAACAGGCCCTTGAAAAGAAGATAATGTGGAGTGGGCAGCCTCCATATTGATTAAGAAGGGGACAGATTTACTCTCCACTGTGAGAGTTACCTAGAGTGTCTATGATGGTCCTGTAGGCTTCCAAGGCCATCAGGCAGTGTCAGTCTTCAGCTGCTAAGCTGAGAAGATCTGAGAAGGAGTCAGTCAGAGAGCCTTGGGCCAGAGTTCCAGGGGCTCTGGGAGTGGTTGCCAAGTGAGTTGAACACTCTGATTTCCAGTGGGGTTCCGCACAGATAGGACATGGCTTAGGAGGAATCCTGGGCTGCAGGCATTCCTTGGCCTGGTGGTCAGATTTCTGGTACTTGTAGCAAGCTCCTGGGGGAAGAGGTTGAGAAGGAACATCTGGCCACTGTGGTTCAGGCATTTGGAAGTTCTTGTGTGCTGGAGGTGTGGCTAGGGTTTGTCTCAAAGTGGAAGCAAGGAATTGCAACTTTTTTCTATCATTGTACACCTTGAAGGCAAGGTTAATTAAGTCCTGTTGTGGGGTTTGAGGGCCAGAATTTAATTTTTGGAGTTTTATTTGATGTTGGAAGCAGATTGGGTAATAAAATGTATATTGAGAAAAAGACAGCCTTTTGACCTTTTAGGGTCTAGGGCTGTAAAGCATCTCAGGGTTGCTGCCAAATAAGCCATGAACTGGGCTGCGTTTTTATATTGGAAAAAGAGCCTAAATGCTATCTGATTTGAGAGATGTTGGATAAAGAAAAAGGAGCATTAACCTTGACTATGCCTTTAGCTCTAGCCATCTTTTTAAGAAGAAATTATTGGACAGGTGGGAGAGGGCTACTCACAGAATGAAACTGTAAACCGGACCAGGTGTGAGGAGAGGAGGTGATAAAAAGATTACAAAGTGGAGGAGCAGAGGTTGGGGACAAATTGGGAACTAACTCAGCCTAGTGTGGAGCAGCTTGGGGAAGAGGAGAGATGTCAGATTGGTCTGTAGAAAAGAAGATTAGAAAGACTCAGTGATGCTTGAGGTTGAGACTGAGGAGACAGTTGGGAGGGAAAGAAGGAAGATTTGGGATGAGTTGCACTGAGCACAGAGACTAGTGAGGGACCGATGTGTAAAAGAATGCCTGGACATCAGGCACCTCAGACCATTTGCCCATTTTACAACAAGTATTATGTAGATCTTGCAGCATGGAAAAATTGAAAGTGCCGTTTTCTGCCTACTTGGAACCACTGTAGAGTTTGTATTGGGGTCAAACAGCATTGCAGAGGAAAATAAGTTTCTTAGATTTTAGGTCAGGTGAAAGTTGAAGAGGTTTTAAGTTCTTAAGAACACAGGCTAAGGCAGAAGAAGGAGGAATGGAGGCTGGCATGTTGCCCATAGTGAAGGAGGCAAGCCCAGAAAAAAGAATAGAGACATGGAGGGAAGTGGTTAGGGGGTTCTTACCCTCCAGAAATGTGGGAAAGAGGTCATGGCACAGAGATAGGAGGTCAGGGTGAGGAAATAAGGGATTGGGGTGCAGAGATATAAGAGGGTGGGGCATGGAAATAAGGGATCAGGGCACAGAGATATAAGAGGTTGTGGCACGGAAATAATGGATTGAGGCACAGAGATATAAAGGGTTGTGGTATTTGCCACTCCCCCAGAAAAGCAGGACTTGCCACTAAGGGTGAAGGAGAAGGGGTTAGGGGTTTCTTGCCCCCCAGAAAGGTGGAGAAGGGGTAGAGACATGGAGAGAAAGGTTTGGGGTACTTGCCCCACCCCAGAAAAGTGGGGCTTGCTGCTAAGAGTGAAGGACCAAGGCAGGCGTTCTTACGTGGTCTGACACCTCTGAAACATGGGTGAATAATCAGAGAGGCATCCCTGCAAGGATGAAACACCAAGGGAAGGCTGCCTTCCTTAGTCTGTAACTAGTGCCAGAGTTTTGGGTCCACAGATAAAACATGTCTCCTTTCTCTCTACCAGAAAATGAAAGGAACTGAAATTAAGAGAAGTGAGAAATTGAAGTATGGCACCAAGATTGAAAGGAGAAAGAAGTTGAGGGACAGTGAGGGAGGCTGGAGAAGAGAGTAAAATGAGTCCACTTACCAGTGTTGAAATTGAGGAGATGTTTCTTGGGCTGGTCAGTCTGAGGACCTGAGGTCATAAGTGGATGTTTCTCATGGAGCAAAGAGCAGGAGGACATAGGATTGATCTCCCAAGGGAGGTCCCCTGATCCTAGTAATGACACTAACTTTCATGCATGTCTGTGTGAAAAGACCACCAAACAGGCTTTGTGTGAGTAATAAAATTTTTAATCACCTGGGTGCAGGCAGGCTGAGTCCCAAAACAGTCAGCGAAGGGAGATGAGGTGGTGCCATTTTACAGGATTTTGTTAGGTAAAGGAAAAAGGGGGGTTGTTCTCTGGTGGGCAGAAGTGGGAGTCACAAGGTACACAGTGGGGGAGCTTTTGAGCCAGGATGAGCCAGAAGGAATTTCACAAGACAATGTCATCAGTTAAGGCAAGAACAGGCCATTTTCACTTTTTTTTTGTGGTGGAATGTCATCAGTTAAGGCAGGAACCAGCCATCTGGATGTGTATATGCACATCACAGGGGATATGATTGCTTAGCTTGGGCTCAGAGACCTGATAATAACTAAATTATAGAAACAAATTTTTGAAGCCTCTCAAACTCACTTATCCATTGTGCCTGGAGCTGAGGTGTTAGATCAGGTGGCATAAAATATTTATGGATTAAACCCCATGATTTGGATTAAGTCTATTGGGGGCTCTACTGTAGTAAATTTTGGAATTGTGCTTCTTTGTTTAATCGGCTTGTTTTTAGTGTGCCAGACCAGTCAAAGAATCCTGTGCCAAAATCAAGGAATGAACAAAGCTTCATCACCATGACACATTTATATAAAAAGAAAGGGAGAAATTTTGCCAGAAGTCAGGGACCCCAAATGTAGGGAATGGCTGAAGCCATGGCAGAAGAACATAGATTGTGAAGATTTCATGGACATTTATTAGTTCCCCAAATTAATACTTTTGTAATTTATTATGCCTGTCTTTACTGCAATCTCTAAACATAAATTGTAAAGATTTCATGGACACTTATCACTTCCCCAGTCAATACCATTGCGAATTCCTATGCCTGTCTTTACTTTAATCTCTTAATCCTGTCAGCTGAGGAGGATGTATATCACCTCAGGACCCTGTAATAATTGCATTAACTACACAAATTGTACAGCATGTGTGTTTGAGCAACATGAAATTTCGGCACCTTGAAAAATAGAAGAGGATAAGAGCAATGTTTGGTGAGCTGGGAAGAACAGAGCCATATTTATCTTCTTACAAAGGCAAATGAGAGAAATATCACTGAATTCTTTTTCTCAGCAAGGAATATCCCTGAGAAAGAGAATGGAAACCTGGGGATGGGTCTCTGAACTAGCCCCCCTGGGCATGGCCATCTCTTATGGTCGAGACTGCAGGGTGAAATGGACCCCAGTCTCCCACAGCACTCCCAAGCTTTTTAGGAAGAGGAAATTAACACCAAATAAATTTTGATCAGACTGGTTATCAAAACCCTGTCTCCTGAAAAGATGTTATCAATGACAATCGTGCCTGAAACTTAATTAGCAATTATAATTTGGCCCCAACCTATGGACCTGTGATCTCACCCTGCCTCGACTTGCCTTGTGATATTCTATTACTATGTAAAGTACTTAGTGTCATTGACCCACACCTATTCGCACACTCCCTCCCCTTTTGAAACTCCCTAATGAAACTTGCTGGTTTTTGTGGCTTGTGGGACATCACGGAACCTACCAACATGGGATATCTCCCCCGGATGCCCAGCTTTAAAATTTACTTTGTACTCTGTCCCTTTATTTCTCAAGCTGGCTGACACTTAAGGAAAATAGAAAAGAACCTATGTGAATGTCAGGGCATATTCCTTGATATGAAGTGATCTTGAATCTCTGATATAGAGGGCTGATGTTGACACATTATTCTCAAGGAAACAGTGGTTTAGGGCACAATCTCAAGCTCTCTCTAGGTTGAGATTTTGTCTGGCATGTTGGTTCACATTTGTAATCCCAGCATTTTGGGAGGCCAAGGAAGCAGGATTGCTTGAACTCAGAATTTTGAGACCAGTCTGAGCAACATAGCAAGACACCATCTTTAAAAAAAAACTTAAAAATTAGTTGGGCATGACAGCAGGTACCTGTAGTCCCAGTTACTGAGGAGGCTGAAGCAGAAGGACCACCTGATCCCAGGTTGAGGTTGTGATGAGCTGTGATCATGCCACAGCACTCCATCCTGGATAACAGAGCAAGACCCTGTCTCAAAAAAAAAAAAAAAAAAAAAAAAAAATTACCAGCTCTATGATCTAGCACAATTTATTTGAGTGCTGCAGCCCTCATCCAAAGACAGTAATTGGACTTACCTTATTGGTTATGACAACTAAATAAAAATTGATACATGAAAAGTGCTTAAAACAGTTCCTGGCATTTAGTAAGAGCTTTGTGAATTTTAACTACTATTAGTACCATCATCATCTTTATTGTCACTGTTTATGGGGTGTTTAACATGTACCAGGCATGTTTAAGCACATATAGCACATGCATTATTAGCTCATTGAACTTCAATTTGTTTGTTTGTTTGTTTTTGCCGGGGGTGGTTGTTTTTTGAGATGAAGTCTCACTCTGTCACTCAGACAGGTGTGCAGTGGTGTGACCTCAGCTCACTGCAACCCAGGTTATGGCAATTTTCCTGGTTCAGCTTTTCAAGTAGCTTGGACTACAGGTGTGTGCCACCACACCTGGCTAATATTTGTATTTTTAGTAGACAGGGGTTCACCATGTTGAACAGGCTGGTCTTTAACTCCTGACCTCAAGTGATCAGCCTACCTCGAACTCCCAAAGTGCTGGGATTAAAGGCTTGAGCCATTGTGAACTGGAGTTTGAAGTAGGGGTTAACCCTTTGCTTCAGTTGAGGAAACTAAAAATGGGAGAGTTTAGTAACCTATACAAAGATAAACCTGCAAGTAATTGGAGTCAAAACGTGGAATCAAGCGTTTTTGTTTATTTTTTTGTTTTGGAGACAGGATCTTGCCATGTTTCCCAGGCTGGAGTGCAGTGGTGCAATCGTAGCTCCCTTTAGCTTCAACCTCCTGGGCTCAAACGATCCTCCTATCTCAGCCTCCTGAGTAGCTGGGACCAGAAGCATGCACCACCACACCTGGCTATTTTTTTCGATTTTTTTATAGATACATGGTTTCACTAGGTTGTCCTGGCTGATCTCAAACTCCTGGGTTCAAGTGATCTGCCACCCACCTTGGCCTCCCAAAGTGCTGGGATTACAGGCATGAGCCACCATGTCTGGCCTGGAATCCAGTTTTCCTAACTCCTGAGTTATGTTGTTATTGCCCTCTGCTACTGTCCATAGTAACAGCCATATTAATAACTACTTCCCACTTGCTGAGTAGGGTGCTGAGTACCTTACATGTCTTATTTAATTTAATGTTCACAATAATCCTATGAGGTAGATTCTGTTGTTAGTCCCATTTTACAGATGAGGTAACCAAGGTTGAGAGAAGCTAAGCAGCCTCCACAAATTTATACTGCAAAGAATGCCAGCATTTAAATCCAGGCCTGCCTGATGCTAAAATCTGTTCTACTGAGTTTGGCTGGCAAACAGGTAAGCAGGATGCTCCTAGGAGGATGGTAACAGTAATTGGTGATCCATGACATCTGGGAGTCACTGAAACTCGGTTCTACAATTTGCCTAATCAGCCCTATTTTCTGAGCTATTGTTAGGGACAATTTTCACTTTCTCTGATGCTTCATTTCCTTGCAGCTTCTGAAAGATGCTGATTTGCTCAGATTAAGACCAACTTTTGTGAGTTTCGCATCTCAGATTGTTGTGTATGTGCTCAAGTGTATGGAGGAATCCTAAACAGTCCAGAAGGAGGCCTTGGCATTCTGTGCAAAGTTTTTGCCACATTGCTGTGGGAGGATTCTGTCTTTCTTGACCGAACACTTGAGGTTATGTGATTGCAAGATTCCAAATGTGCATTTCAACATCAGGTCATGACGGGCAACTTGTTTTGTGATGAATAGCACTATAAGTAGAATATATTCTCTAGACAAAGTATTCTTAGCCAGGGATGCATGGTGGGGCTTCAGAGGCTCTGGGAACATTCCGTGTGTATGTGTGCATTTTACTAGAGAGAGCTCCTAATTTTTATAATATTCTCAAAGGACTTCATGCTCAAAAAAGTCACTAAAAGCCATAGTTCTCAGGCCATGTGCAGGGGCTCATGCCTGTAATCTCAGCACTTTGGGAGTTCAAGAAGGGCCGTTCACCTGAGACCAGACTGGCCAAAATAGTGAAACCCCATCTCTACTAAAAAAACAATTTCCTGGATGTGGTGGCCTCTGTCTCTAATCCCAGCTACTCGTGGGGCTAAGGCAGGAGAAAAGCTGGAACTCGGGAGGTAGAGGTTTCAGTGAGCAGAGTTCAGGTCTCCCATCTGCATTTGCAGAAGCAGAAAATATGATTGCTGCAAGTCTTGAGGGGAGGGTGCTGGGGACAGAAAGGAGAGGGCCAAAGGCTGAAGGGAAAATAGCTTACCCTGGAATGTTTTCAAATTTGGTGGAGATGACTCAGGAAACAAGCTGACTCTGAGAAAATCACAGAATTCAGCGTTATTTCTTCTTTGAAAGGTGGGTTGTTTGTGGTTTTTCCTCAACACTCATTCATATACTTCAAAGAAGTGCCATTTAGTTTCATACAATTAACATATACCTGGTTTCATTGCATCTGGAGAGATTCAGGACAGTACTTGTTAATGAGCAGTCCCAGGGTGGAGCTGCAATGCACTCTCCATTGTGAACCCTAATAACTTGAGACAGGTCTCAGTGAATTTAGAAAGTATATTTTGCCAAGTTTGAGGACACACACCCGTGACACAGATTCAGGAGGTTCTGAAGACGTGTGCCTAAGGTCATCAGAACAGTTTGGTTTTATACATTCTAGGAACACAGGAGACATCAATCAATGTGTGCAAGATTAACATAGGTTCGGTCTGCAAAGGCGGGAGAACTTGAAGGAAAAGCGGGAATTCTCAAAGCAAAGGGGGGACTTCCGGGTCATACGTAGTTGAGAAACAAATGTTTTTAATGACAAAAATACTTAAGATTGACTGCAGAACTGGAAGCAAAATCGTCATATTTGTATTAGTTCTTCTTTTTCATACTACAATTTTTGGAGGGATTTCAAAAGGCTCAGATGCAGATTACACATGTGGAAGATTTGTATCACAGCTGAGCAAACTCAAGATTAAGAAACCCCAATCTTGTAAAAGTAGGTTACATGCAAACCTGTCCAACATTTGCCTCACAGAGAAAGCCTGTCTTTTTTATATTGGTTGAGTAATTTATCTGCCATTCATCTGAAAAGAAAAAATTACTACCCTTTTCCCGGGCTATTCCTGTACAAAAATCTTTGAAAAATACCCTGGAAAAGGAGAGATATGCGACATAAAAATATAATAAACAACAAACTCTAAAAGACTTTTGGAGAATTATATCTCAGCAGCATGCATCCTTTCCATTAAATATTACACTAAGCAATATTCTGATGTAAAAGATCCATTGAAGATTTTTGATATGAAGACTAGCTTTTGTTGTTTTGTGTTGTGAGATTGTCAAAGATTGTAAGAGACAGGAATAAATACAATTACCAAGGACTTTAGGGACATTAGAGAAATGGAAGTTGGAGAAATGGAATTTTTCTTTTTCCTTTTTTTTTTTTTTTTGAGATGGAGTACTCCATCTCCCAGGCTGGAGTGCAATGGTGTGATCTCAGCTCACTGAAACTTCTGCCTCCCAGGTTAAATTGATTCTCCTGCATCATAGCTGGGACTACAGGCTCCTGCCACCCTGCCCAGCTAATTTTTGTTTTTTTAGTAAAGACAGAGTTTCACCATAATTGCAAGCCTGGTCTCAAGCTCCTGATATCAGGTGATCCACCCATGTTGGCCTCTAAAAATGCTGATATTACTGGCATAAACCTCTGCACCAGGTACCAGAAATTAAAGTTCTATGTGTGAAATGATGTAATTCTGGCTGAGTGAATGACAGGTGAGAGGAAATGAAAATAAAACACAATTGAACATATTTAGAACAGAGTGAAATTAGCTGCCTTATTGGAAATAGCTAAATGACTACCAGTGTAAATAGTATATTTATTCTGAATGAATTGCTAATCTAGATTTGTGAGATAAAATCATTATTTTTACAATACAGAAACATAAACTGCATTTCCATATACCAACAATAAATTTGAGAGTAAATTAAGAAAACAATTGTTTCCAACAACATTGAAATAAATATAATGCTTAACAACAAATTTAATGAGGAGGTACAAAACTTGTACAATGAAAACTACAAGATAAGAATATTTATAAAATAAACTAACAAATATTTAAATAAGAGGCAAGGAATTCCATGTTCATGGACTGGAAGCCTTAATAAAGTTAAAATGACAATATTAGCAAAAGCAGTGTTACAAAGGTACTGTAATCCCAATTTTTAATTTTTTCCAACTTTTCTTCTGCAAAAACAGGATAGCCCGTTCTAAAATTCATATGAAATTTGAAGGTACTCTGAATATCCAAAATAATCTTGAATAAAAGAACAAACCCAGGTGGCTCACATTTTAAACCTGAACATAAAAAGCTGCTATAATTAAGTTTGATACTGGCATAAAAGCAATGATAGAGAGAAAATTAATAAAATAGGTAACTCCAAAAAAAAAATACCTTGCATAAATTGTTGATTGTCTTTTGAGAAGCGTGCCTAAACCATTATGAAAAGGAAATGATAGTTTGTTCAACAAGTGAGGCTGGGAAAACAAGTCCAAATTTAAACCAGTAAGTTTAAAACTTTATCACATTCCATGTAAAAAGTTAAAACAAAAATCGATTCAAGACATAAAAATGACTGTTAAAACTTTAGTGGTTTCTGATGGTTGTTTTTATTTATGTGGGTCAGTACTACCATGAACAACTTTATACACACTATGCATAAAACTTAGAAGAGATAAATGCATTCCTAGACACACACACACCCTCTCAAGACTAAGCTAGGAATACACTGATTTCCAAAACAGACCGATAACGAGTTCTGAAATTGAATAAGTAATACATAGCTTGTAAATCAAAAAGAGCCCTGGACCTTATGAATTTACAGCCAAATTCTACCAAATGTACAAAGAACAACTGGTACAATTCCCATAGAAACTATCCCCAAAATATGAGGAGACTTCCCCCTCAACTCATTCTATGAAGTGAGTATTATCTTGACATGAAAACCTGGCAGAGACACAAGAAGTGTAGAAAACTTTAGGCCAACTTTCTTGATGAATACCAACACAAAAGTTCTGAACAAAATGTTTGTAAACCAAATCCAGCAGCACATCAAAAAGATAGTCATCATGGTCAAGTAGGCTGCCTCCTTAAGATGCAAGATTGATTTGGCATATGCAAATCAGTCAAAGTAATTCATCACATAGACAGAATTAAAAAGAAAACACGATTATCTCAATAGATGCAGAAAATAATAAGAGCCATCTATAACAACCCCACAGCCAATATTCTGCTGAACGGGCAAAAGCTGGGAGCATTAGCTTTGAAAACCAGTACAAGGCAAGAATGCCCTCTCTCACCATTTCTATTCAACATAGTATTGGAAGTCCTGACCAGAGCAATCAGGCAACAGAAAAAAATAATAAATAAACAGCATCCAAACAGGAAAAGAGAAAGTCAAACTATCTCTGTTTGCAGACAACAAGATTCTATATCTAGAAAACCCTGTAGTTAGAACTCTAAAACTTCTTTAGTCAATGAACAACTTCAGCAAAGTTTCAAGATACAAAATCAATGCGCAAAAATCACTAGCATTTCTCTCCATCAAAGATAGCAACACTGACAACCAAATCAGAAAGGCCATCTCATTCACAATTGCCACAAAAATAATAAAATATCAAGTAATACAACTAACCAGGGAGGTGAAAGAGCTCTACAATGAGAATTGCAAAACACTGCTTAGAGAAATCAGAGAAGACACAAACAAATGGAAAGACATCCCATGCTCATGGATGGGAAGATCCAGTATGTTTAAAATGGCTATACTGGACAAAGTAATTTACAGATTCAATGCTATTCCTTTCAAATTGCCAAAGAAATTATTTACAGAGCTAGACAAAACTATTTTAAAGTTCATATAAAACCAGAAAGCCAGGAGTGGTGTCTCATGCCTGTAATCCCAACATTTTGGGAGGCTGAGACAGGCAGATGGTGATGTCAGATCAAGACCATTCTGGCTAACACAGTGAAACCCTGTCTTTACTAAAAATAAAAAAAATTACCAGGTATAGAGGTGGGTACCTGTAGTAACCCAGTGACTCAAGAGGCTGAGGTAGGAGAATGGTGTGAATCCAGAAGGTGGAGCTTGTAGTGAGCTGAGATCCTGCAACTCCACTCCAGCCTGGGTGACAGAGTAAGACTCTGTGGGAAAAAAAAAAAAAAAAAAAAAAAAAGCACAAATAGATGAGGCAATTTCAAGCAAAAAGAGCAAAGCTGGAGGTATCATGTTTCCTGACTTCAAACTATTCTACAAGTCTACAGTAACCAAAACAGCATGATGCTGATACATATACAGGCACATAGAGAAATGGAACAGAATAGAGAATCCAGAAATAAGGCTGCACATCTGTGACCATGTGATAATCAACAAAGCTGACAAAAACAAGCAATAAGAAAAAGATTTCTTATTCAATAAATTGTGCCTGGATAACTGGTTAGCCATATGTGGAAGATGAAGCCAGACCCCTACTTTACACCATATACAATAAATAAATAAATAAATGAATAAATAAATAAATAGATAAATAAATTCAAGATTGAGGACTTAAATATAAAACTGAAAAGTATAAAACCCTAGAGGACAATTCAGACAATTCAATCCTGGACATAGGAACGTGCAAAGATTTCATGACAAAAACACCAAAAGCAATAGTAAGAAAAGCAAACATTGACAAGTAAGATATGATTAAACTAAAGAGTTTTGCATAGCAGAAAATAAAACTATCGGCAGAGAAAATGGAGAACCTACTGAGTGGAAGAAAACATTTGCAAATTATGCATCTGAAAAAGATCCGCTATCTCAGCATCTATAAGGGACTTAAATTTACAATAAAAGAAATCTCATTAAAATGTGGACAAAGCACATGAAAAGACACTTTTCAAAAGAAGACATGCATGTCACCAAGTAGAGTATGAAAAAAACCTCAGCATCACTGATCATTAGAGAAATGAAAATTTAAACCTCAACGAGATGGCCAGGTTCGGTGGCTCAAGCCTGTAATTCCAGCACTTTGGAAGACTGAGGCTGGCAGATCACGAGGTCAAGAGATCAAGACCATCTTGGCCAACATGGTGAGTCCTAGTCTCTCCCAAAAATACAAAAATCAGTTGGGTGTGGTGTGTGCGCCTGTTGTCCCAGTTGTTCAGAAGGCTGAGGCAAGAGAATCGTTTGAACTTAGCAAATGGAGGTTGCAGTGAGCTGAGATCATGCCAGTGCACTCCAGCCTGGTCACAGAGTGAGACTCCATGTCAAAATAGAAAAAAAAAAAAAGAAAGAAACCACAATGAGATGTCATCTCACACCAGTCAGAATGGCTATAGTTAAAGAGTCAAACAATAAATGTGGGCAAGGTTGTAGAGAAAAGGGAACTTATGGTGCAAATGTAAATTAGTTCAACCATTATGGAAAGCAGTTTGGCAATTCCTCAAAGAGCTAACAGCAGAACCATCATTCAATAGTTCTGCTTTCAATCCCATTACTCTGTATATTCCCAGATAAATAGAAATTATTCTAACTTAAAGACACATACATGCAAATGTTCATTGCAGCCCTATTGACAACAGCAAACACATGGAATCAATCTAAATACTATCTGTAACAGATTAGATTAAGAAAATGTGCCACATTCACATTACAGAATACTATGCAGCCATAAAATAAAGAGATCATGTCTTTTATGGCAACATAGATGTAACTGGAGGTTATTATCCTTAGCAAACTAACACAGGAACAGAAAACCAAATACCGCACGTTCACAGTTTTATGTAGGAACTAAATAAGAATGTACGAACTCAAAAAGGAAAACAACAGACATTGGGGTCCATTTGAAGTTAGAGGGTGGGAAGAGGGAGAGAAGCAGAAAAGATACCTATCATGTACTGTTCTTAATACATGGGTGATGAAATCATATGTACAGTGAACCTCTCTGACATATGTTTACTGCGTAACAAACTTTCACATGTACCCCCAAACCTACTGTAAAAGTTTTAAAAAGTTAAACTTTAAAAACTCTTAGGAAAAAGAATATGCAAAAATCTTACAACATTAAATTTGCTGATTGTTTCTTGACTGTTACACCAAAAGCATAGGCCACAAAATGAAAAACATAAATTGGACTTGATGAAAATGTGAATCTTTTGTGTTTTTTTGATATGAAAACACTCTGTTGTTCATGTTTTTTGATACCAAAAAAAAAAAACACAAAACTCACTTATACTGAAATTTGGTACAAAAAGCATGAACAACACAGTTAAAAGACAACCAGCAAATGGGAGAAAAGATTTGCAAATCATGTATCTGACTAGGTACATAAGGTGTAATATAATAAGCAGAATATATAAAGAACTTCTAAGACTCAACAACAAAACAAAACAACAACAGTATTTATAAAAAGGAAGAGGACTTGAATCTATACTGGGTCAATAAGCCTACAGAAAAATGCTCAGCATCACCAGTCATGAGGGACATGCACATCAGAACCACAATGAGCTACCACGTTACATCTATTAAGGTGGCTATATAAAAACCAAAACAGCAAAAATGAAAAAGATACTGGATAGGATATGGGTGAAGTGGAACCCTGGTGCATGGCTGGTGAGAATGGTTTATCGACTGTGACCAATGGTTTATCAACAGTGATCAATAGTTTGGCAGTATATCAGAAAGTTCCTATAGAATTACTGTATGTTTCAGCAACAGATGACCACTTCCATATGTTTCAACTACAGGTGTATCCAAAATAATTAAATGCAGGGACTTAATCTGCAACCTCTGTCTCTGGGGCTTAAGCGATTCTCATTCCTCAGTTTCCAGAATAGCTGGGACTACAAGGATGCACCACTATGCCCAGCTAATTTTTAAATTTTTAGTGGAGACAGGGTTTTGCCACGTTGCCCAGGCTGGTCTTGAACCCCTGAGCTTAAGTGATGTGCCCATCTCAGCCTCCCAAACTTTTGGAATTACAGTGTGAGCCACCATGCCTGATCTCTGTTATTCAATTTAAGAACTGCATGCACAGATGTGTTTGGGTTTTTAAATTTTATTCACTTATGCACTGATACTTTCACACCTATTTTTATAACATAGCAAAATTCCATCTCTACAAATAGTACAAAAATTTGCTGGCCTTGGTGGTGTGTGCCTACAGTCCCAGCCACAGGGGAGGTCCATGTGAGTCAGAAGGATCGCTTGAGGCTGGGGAGATTGAGGCAGCAGTGAGTCATGATTGCATTGCTGTGCACTCGAGTCTCGGTGAAAAAAGAGATCCCATCTCAAAAAAAAAAAAAAAAATTGCAATGCTGATACATGCTACTATATGGATGAAACTTGAAGACATTATACTACGTAAAACAAGCCAAATACAAAAGGATAACTATTTAATGTTAAATTTTGTGTGTAGGGGAATGTCATATGAGGCTGTCCCATTCTGAGGAGGAGCAGATTGTTGGGTTGTTAGAATACTGATAGCTCATGTTTACAAACCAGGTCATGGCTGGCAAAGGAGGAAGGCAAAGGCAGCTGTGGTACTCATCCACATGAATTGATTGTTCTGTGCCCTGGAGCTGTTATCTGGTGACTTCCAAGGCTGAAGGTCTGTGCAGACATAAGTCTATGCCTCATCTGGGGAGCAGAAGGTTGCATGGGGTATAAGGAGTATCACTGATGGCCAGAAATAGCTCTGAGTCTTCCAAATCTGGCTGCCAGTTACTGTCTTTGCAGAGCTCCACAGAGGAGATTGACAAAATGGCTTTAATCCGGTCACACTCTGTTTCCTCTGGTGCAGGGCAGAAGCTTGCTGTTGCCAACAAGGGCCAGCACTGAAATGAGGTGAGTGGAAGAACAGAGGGTTCTCTAAACCAGCCCAGAGATTGCTGAGAAAGGCATCCTGTGCAGAAGATACCGCCATGACAACCCAAACGGGCTCTGTCCCATATATTAACACAGACATAGATATTCACATAGAGGTAGATATTTGTTCTATTCCTTCTATTTCCCTGAATAAGTCTAATACAAACTGTAACTAGCAAAAGACTGCATAAATTATCAAAATCATACTAACAAGAAAAGTCGAGAATCAGATGGCTTCACTGATGATTTGTTTTAAACATTAAAAGACGTAAACCAATTTTTCTCACTCTAACAATTGCAGTTAGTCAATGCAATATACCAACTCAGTAGAATGATTTTTAGGGAAAAAAAAATTATCATCTCAATTGATGGAGAAAAAATTTGACATAATGCAAAAGGTTTTTATAAGAGCATCTAGTAAACTAGATATAGACTAAAACTTCCTTAACATAAAAAAGTACCTAAAAAACCTCAAAACTACCATTACATGCAATGGTGAAAGACTAAAAGCTTTCTCCTTAAGATCAGGAACAAACAAGGATAGCTGCGTTCATTACTTCTGATCAAAATTGCAATACAAATCAGGTGAGAATAATTGAGCAATACAAGATAAGAAACATTCCAATTGGAAAATAGATAAGCTTATTTCTACACATAGATGTTATAACTTTACATATATAATTAAAATCCTAAGTAATAATAAAACTGTTAACACTAATAATCAAATTCTGCCAAGTTGTAGAAAAGAGATCAATAGATACACATTAATGGAATATAATTAAGTGTCAGGGAATATATCCATACATGTATAGAGATGGGGTTTCACCGTGTTACACAGGAGATGACTGTGGAGGAGCAGGTCCTGCCAGTTTCACAGCCTGATCTCTTCTCTTGGGATGCCGAACCCCCGTACTCACCATTTCACAGCTTGCAGGATGTCCTCGTGTCTTAGCTATGCGTCTCAGAGACTGTGAGCTATTAACAGAGACTGTGAGGAAGTCTCCTGGAGCTCCCAACGTGGAGAAGGCGGAAGAGGAGAGATGGTTCCCAAGTTCCCGTGCAAGGGAGAGAAAAAGTTCCTGCCAAACGCCGGAAGCCACGCCCTCCCTTCCTCTCCAACTGCGTGCCTGATTGGGCGGTTCCCACGCCACCTACACTGACTGGATAAAGTTCCAGGGCACACCCACTCCCGCCCCTACCCCCACGCTTGCCCCTACCACCCTCCCCATCAGCCTTAGTGCTTTTTTTTTTTTTTAATTAAAATCTGGGATACATGTGCAAAACGTGCAGGTTTTTTCCATAAGTTTACATGTGCCATAGTAGTTTGCTGCACCTATCTCAAACTCTTGACTTCAGGTGGTCCACCCACCTCTGCCTCAGAAAGTGCTGGGAATGCAGGCATGAGCCACCGTGCCCCTCTACTGCACCTATCAATCCGCCATCTATGTTTTAAGCCCCACATGTTTTAGCTGTTTCTCCTAATGCTGTCCCTTTTCTTGACCATTCTCAGACAGGCCCCAGTGTGTGATGTTTCCCTCCTTGTGTCCATGTGTTTTCACTGTTCAACTTCTACTTATGAATGAGAACATGTGGTGTTGGATTTCCTATTCCTGTGTTAGTTTGCTAAGGACGATGATTTCCAGTTTCATCTATGACCCAGCAAAGGACATGAACTCATCTTTTTATGGCTACAGAATATTCTATAGTGTATATGTGCCTAATTTTCTTTCTCCAGTCTATCATTGACGGGCATTTAGGTTGGTTCCAATTCTTTGCTATTGTAAACAATCCTGCAATAAACATACGAGTGCATGTGTCTTTATAGTAGAACGATTTATAATGCTTTGGGTATATACCCAGTAATGGGATTGCTGGGTCAAATGATATTTCTCTTTCTTTGAGAAATTGTCACACTGTCTTCCACAATGGTTGAACTAATTTACACTCCCACCAACAGTGTAAAAGCATATCTATTTCTCCACAGCCTCACCAGCATCTGCTGGTTCCTGACTTAAATAATTGCCATTCTAACTGGTGGGAGATTGTATCTCATTGTGGTTTTGATTTGAATTTCTCTAATGACCAGTGAAAATAAGGTTTAGGCTTTTTGGTCACATAAATATCTTTTTTATTATTTATTTATTTATTTATTTATTTATTTATTTATTTATTTAGACGAAGTGTTGCTCTGTTACCCAGGCTGCAGTGCAGTGGTGGGATCTCAGCTCACTGCAATGTCTGCTTCCCAGCTTCAAGTGGTTCTCCTGCCTCAGGCTCCTGAGAAGCTGGGATTACAGGGGCCCACCCAAACGCCCAGCTAATTTTGTATTTCTAGTACAGTCGAGGTTTCCCAAAGTTTGCCAGGCTGGTCTAATGATCCCCCTGCCTCAGTCTCCCAGAGTGCTGGGATTACAGGCCCGAGACACCTTACCCAGCCAAATGTCTTCTTTTGAGAAGAGTCTGTTAATATCCCTTGCCCACTTTCTCATGGTGTTGTTTGTTTGTTTTTTTCTTGTGAATTTGTTTATGTTCCTTCTAGATTCTGGATATTCAACCTTTGTCAGATAGATAGACTGCAAAAATTTTCTCCCATTCTGTAGGCTGCCTGTTCACACTGATGACAGCTTCTTTTGCAGTACAGAAGCTCTTTAGTTTAATTGGATCTAATTTGTCAATTTTTCTTTGTTACAATTGCTTTCAGTGTTTTAGTCATGAAGTCTTTGTCT
The DNA here is from genome assembly GCF_028885655.2 of Pongo abelii. NCBI lineage: Eukaryota > Metazoa > Chordata > Mammalia > Primates > Hominidae > Pongo > Pongo abelii. The sequence continues at coordinate 39,416,915 of NC_072009.2, read as the reverse complement.
GTGCCTGTGTACTGAATGGTATTGCCTAGGTTTTCTTCTAGAGTTTTTATGGTTTGGGTTTTTACATTTAAGACTTTAATACAGCCAGGTGCAGTGGTTCTCCCTTGTAATCTGAGCACTTTAGGAGTCTGAGGCAAGCAAATCACAAGGTCAGGAGTTCGAAACCAGCCTGGTCAACATGGTGCAACTGTGTTTCTACTAAAAATACCAAAAATTATCTAGATGTAGGGGTGGGCACCTGTAATCTCAGCTACTTAGGAGATTGAGGCAGGAGAATTGCTAGAAAGGTATTTCCTTTTCTATTTGAAAATGGAGGTTGCATTGAGCCGAGATCAATCCACTCTACTCCAGCCTGGACAAAAAAGTGAGACTCCATCCCAAAAAAACCCACAAAACAAAAAACTTTAATCCATCTTGAGTTAATGTTTGTATAAGATGTAAGAAAGGGGTCCAGTTTCTGTTTTCTGCATATGCCTAGCCCGTTTTTTCAGCACCATTTGTTAAACAGGAATTTTTATCCCCCTTTTTTTGTTTTGGTCAGGATTATTAAAGATCAGATGGTTGTAGATGCATGGTGTTATTTCTGAGGTGTCTGTTCTGTTCCATTGGTCTATATATCTGTTTTGTACTAGTACCATATTGTATTGGCTCTTATAGCTTTGTAATATAGTTTGAAGTTGGATAGCATGATGACACAAGCTTTGTTATTTTTGCTTAGGATTGTCTTGGGTGAACAGGCAAACAGGCTCAAATAGTTGGAGTCACATGCCCAGAGTATCACAGCTAATTAAGAAGTGAGCTGAGACTTGAAATGCACTTGTTCTTTCCCCTCCAGAATCTGTTGCATAACGCATCTTAACAGCTATTTAAAGGTAGGAAGTAGAACATTTGGACACCTTTTTCACAACTTTTTAAGCATTTTGATAATGCAGTAAAGACCCCCGTCCCATCCCTGAGCCCCTCTCTTACCACACTGCACTCCACTGCTGACCACATCGTGAGGTGGCCATTGGGAATCAGGTGGGAAGCAAGGGCCGGGAATGAATAAGCGAGAATTATATTGCCCAAATTTGCTAATCTGAGAAAGGCTCCTCAACCATTCTGTGTGAGGAGGTTATGCCACGGTAGTTGTGCCCTGACTGTGCTGCATCTCAGTTTGACTTCTGTTTTTGAGAATCACTGTATTACTCTTATTAATGGGGGTAATTCTCTTTCTACTTGAAAACGACCAACTGTCCTCTGCAGGTGCCCAGATTTGACTTGCTAGTTTAGATTCTGAAGGTAGTGGTGAGAAAATATTTGGGCCACATTTAGAATACCTCAGTCTCAGCTGGAGAATATACAGAAATTTCTTAATACTATCTAACTGTTTTCTCAATAATCATTATATTTAACTCTGATAGCTTGAAGGGCAGGGCTGGACACAGATGACATAATCTTCAAAGTTTAGTTTGGTTGTAAGTATTTTTTTTTTGTTTCATTTTGCTTTGTTTTTGGATATAAGGTCTTGCTCTGCTGCCCAGGCTTGAGAGCAGTGGTGCAATCATAACTTATAATTTGGTTGTAATTTTTCTTTAAAAAATATATTTTTGACTGAGTTTGGTAGCTCACAGCTGCAATCTAAAAAATTTGGGAGTTGAATGTGGGATGATTGCTTGATCCTGGAAGTTCAAGTCCAGTCTGGGCAACATAAGTAGGCTCAGTCTCAAGAAAAAGATTTACAAATTGTCTGGGTGTAGCATTGCTTGCCTGCAGTCCTAGCTACTTGAGAGGCTGAGGTGGAAGCATCACTTGAGCTGAAGAGTTTGAGGCTGCAGTGTCCCATGATTCAGCCACTGCACTGCAGCCTGGGTGACAGAGTGAGACCTGTATGTGTATGTATGTGTGTGTATACATATATAAAAATATGTATGTTAAAAAATTCAAGCATGGGAGATAAGTGAAAGCCCACAGTGGGGGATGTGGAGAAGGGCTAGTATGGCTCTTGCAACTCAGTGAGACTTGGTTTTCCATCTTGAAGAAGTGCCCATCCACAATGACACCATAGCCTAGCACAAGTCAGTTCTCACACTCCACCTGCTGGGATACCACTATGTACCCTTTTTTAAAAAAGAAAATCTTTCACCTAAGAGAAAGAGAGTAGAAGAGGAGGGTTTCACATTCATAGCCTTCTTTTTTTTTTAATGAAACAACAGCCACTTGTCATTGGAGTTGTCGAAAGGTGACCGACAGTAATACACTTAAGGAATCAACCAAAGAAAATAGGCCTCTCAGGTGAGGAGAAGGCACAATGGTAACTAAACCCAATCCATTCTCAGCTTTGCATGGTGAAGACCTCTCAAGAACAGGTGTTAGCTGTGTGAACTGTGTTCACTGGACAAGGCCAGGGGAAAGGAATTTCTAAGACATAGAGCACTCTCTAAACACTTCAAAAGACGTTCACTTATACACGTGGCTGATGACATGCTTGCTCTGAGGAGGGACTGCTGAGCAACAGCCACCAGCTGTAAAAGCTGTAAACTCTTCCTCTCATAGGGTCATGCCACCCCCACAGACACCCCCTCCCCTCCGAGAACCATAGGCTCCAGTCATCAGATGCACCTGAGGGACTGCCTTCCTCCCAACTCATTAGCTCTCCAAGAGTGTCCAGATCACCCTAAAACCTACCCTAGTATGGCCAGTTGTAGATTCTCCTCCATTCTCCCAGCAGTGTGACTCCTGAAGAGTGCTGCCCAATCCTCTTACCTCAACTCATGTGTCAAGGGCCAGTGCCTCGGCAGTTAGATGTCCAGTGACCTAACAGGCTCAGCATGCGCAGGGCCTAGCCCCACAGCCTGGCACCTCTCCCCCACCTAGCCTTCATGCTGGCCTTTTCTCTTCTGTCACCAATGTCAGGTGAGGTTCACCAGAGCCACACTCATGAGCCTGGAAAGCGACAGTTGGGTAAACTCCAACTAAGTGCCTGTTACTCCACCCTCTTATCTCCCACATAAATGACATTATAAGCATAATTTTACATTTGATTAAATTTATACATATTCTTCTTTTCATAACATTTCTGACAACAGCCCTCACAACCAAATGAGTCTGGGTTACAGAACACATGGGTGAGGCTGCTGCAGCAGGTTTCACTTCCCTTATTCCAATGTGAAATGAAAATGTGATGGTTTAAAGACAAGAAAAATTTATTTATCAAGTGTGGGGTTGCTGCACTTGCTAGTTCATGCTCACTTCCTTTGAAATAAGGTATCTGGACAGACCATATTCATAGGTAACTCTATGCAAAACCCCAGACAGAAGCTCCAGTCAGACACAACTCCTTCAGGCTCACAGGGCATCAACCTCTCCCTTCATTTTGGGCTCTGACAGCAGGAAAGGTAAGGAGCACAGACAGGGGTGACAGGGAGCAGCCTCGGGCCTTAGGGATCCCCAAACTTACCAGAGCTGGTCTCTGTAGATGGGGCTGTGTGGCAAGGATCAGGTAGGGAGCTGGGCTCCACAGAGAGGTGACAACCACTCCTGTATCTCTAAATTTCCACCAGGATCCATGATCCAGCCCTGCTTTCCCCTGGGCCCTTCACCCACCCACCCTCACTGTGTGTTAGGTGGCTCAGGTCAAAATGGGAGAATAATACATTCAGACTGTAGCTTCTGGGTATTCCCATCTGATATACAAGGAGTAAGGAGACAAGTCAGGGCCTGTAGTGGTGCCTCTAGATATGTCTGAGGGCAGGCAGGCCAGGGTTGGGCACGTAGATATCTACATGACCACCACTGCTGACTTCCTCCCCATCACTCAGAGTTACAACCAGACCAGGCCTATCATGATTAAAAAAAACACTGCAACCCTCATCCTGTCACAAAACTAATGTGCACCCAGTGCCACCCCTACACAGATCTCTGGCTTCCTATTCCAGGACACAAAAAAACCTCTTATCTTTTCCATTTAAAATCCAGATTTTAAGCGAGATTGAGCTTGGGGATAGTGGCAGCAAAAGCAACAGTCAGATATATTCACTCTAGGTGTATACACTCATGGCTTGGGCATGTTCCACAGTTGTTGGAGGATGAGACCTTGGAGGCACCTATTTCCCAGCTGCTAACTGATATCCACACACTCCATTCATGTGTCTTCATTTAGGCCTCTGCATCAAATATTCCTTGAGCCATTGCCAACACATCTTTTGGGAGATGTCATTAATTGCAGAACCAGCCCCCACTTGTTCTAGAGGCAGACGGGAGCTATCTGGTCAGCTCCTAATCCCCCAAGACAAAGGTGCTGTCCTCTTGCCAGTGCTCACATCCAGCAGTACCATCTCAGGATGTTTTTTCCAAACACAGGCAGTGTGAGGTAGCAGGCATGGCATGACAGGCTCAGGACCATGGGCAGTTGATTCCTGGAGAAACAGCACAGGGCAGATGCATCTGTGGGTGGTGCCATAACAAGCGAAGAGAGCCACAGCTCCTGCCCCCCACAGCCCCAGCCTAGATGATGTTCAAATCTTCCCAGATGGTATTGGGCTGCCTGATGCCCATCACTCACCTGCTAATTAGCACTGCCTTGTGTTGGTTACTCAGGAGATGGGGTGGGGTGTGTAGATCCAGGGTGGGCACCGCCTCACAGCCAGAGTCCACATGATGGCAGACAAGCAAGCAAGCCCAGGCAGTTCTGCTCTAGACACTTGGCCTCATCTCCTCTGGCTGCACTTTCTGTGTATACTTTGTACAAAGGTAGCAAAAAGAGGTCAACAGTAGCTATTGTGACATGAAAGTCTATGCCACCTTAAGATCTTCTAAAATATTGTTGTCTGAAGTGACCTTTCTTCTAATAAAATTTTTACAAATACACAAATACAAGCCTGAAACTACTATAAATGAAATATTAGGATATTTTAAGCCCATAAATAAATGGACAACATGAAAACAGTCACTGTTTGGTTGCAAAGCACACCTTCAGGAAGAATGCTCAGATGAGCAGGCAGGCCCCACATCCCCCACCCCATGATGCTCTGTCCCACTTTGCAAAGCTTCTCCATTGGCCAGTCCCCACTGCTTTCTGGTGAGATGTCCAAGGTGAAGTGAGTGCTGAAGGCTGTATAGCTGATGGAGGTGACTGCCTTGCACACATTGAAAATCACCCCCTGGCTCCAAGAGTCAGCTGTGGTGACACCCCTTAATGGGAGGTAGTGCCAAGCCACCATCAGTGTGCCTGGGCTGCCCTGATCTATACACCCCAGCTCTTTACTTGGATGTCTGTCTGCTTCTCTCAGGGGTTGGGTCATGAGTCACCTCTGGCAAGGACCAGCTTACTGGACAGGCTGGGCACTCTCCACCAGCATCCTCGGCAGCCCTGCCTATGCTGTCACCGGTGCTGATGATCTCCAAGATAAGATTAGGGGAAATTTTTCAAGGCAACTCTTTCCCCCTAATTTCTCAATCTTAATAACAGCACTGATAACTTTTAAGCCCTAGTAAGCTGAACCTGTAAGACAAATGAGCTCCTGCCTTAGAAGGGCCAAGGTTGGGCAGTGTGTGCCCAGGTGAGAGCCCATTGGTTGTTACTGAAGGGGGAGAGCTGGATGGATCTGGCCGCTTAGCCTAGTGAAAAGTAGGGCCTTCTCCTTCCAGAGAATCAAAGTCTCCAAGGCCAGAAAGAGATGCTTGGGTGGTCTTCCAAGAAGCAGAAAGCTAGAAGGCCTTGCAGGGAACCCCAGACAGCCTTTGGGGTGACTGAGAGTGCTGGACTTATTCCTGCTTTCCTTGGTTACATTCTGCCAGCAAGAAAACCTGCCTGCAGATGGTAGGTGGGACTGAGGCTGCCAGTCAGTCACTAGGGTATGTAGGCACTTTGACTGTGGTTCTTTTTTGAAGCAGCCACTCAGGCCAGTTCTTGCAGAGCAGTTCCCTCATTGTCTGCAGCTCCTTCTTTCAGTCCTGGGACCATAGAGGGACCAGGGAGGGAGGCAAAGGCTCAGCCTGTGCCCCACAATGTGCTCTGAGAAGTCTCCCTTTTCGTTCTTTCTTCTTTTTTTTTTTTCCAAATGGAGGAGAAGTCTCTTTTGTTACCTCCCTATGGACAACCTCAAATTTCCAAATGAAAAGACCCAGCATGGAGCCTCCAGGAAAGTGCACAGAATTCTGTGTAGTACGCAGGAGGAAGGGGGTTCCCAGTGAGGGCAGGATCAGTCTGCATGACCCTGTTCAGGAATGTTCTCCTCATAGTACGGCCTCAAGGTGTAGGCATTCTCTGTGTGCACACAGTCCATGGCAGCCTCTGCCTGGGGAGCCATCCAGCTGCACACGTGCAATGGAGCAGTGATCTGGGTGAGTGTGTGGTTCTGGACCTCGTGACAATAAGGGGAGAGGGAGATACAGAGCCCACTGAACCCAGAACACTGCCATAGGCTACTTCTCTGAGACTTCCATCTGCTCTAGGATCTTCTTGCCCTGATAATCTGCCCTGAGGTCAGATAGAAGCAAATGGCCACCACTCCCGTGGATGCCCCCTGTCATACTGACAGCTCCCTAGAGGGAACTCAAGCAGTGGGGGCAGATTGTTTGGGTGGAAACTCTGGAGTTTTGGCTGGCTGGTTCATCCAATAAGCCCCTGGAACATGACACAGGTCAGGGGGAGATGAAACAGTGACATTACATTTTATTTTATTTTATATTTTATTCTATTTTATTTCATCTATTCTATTCTATTCCTTTCTATTCTATTCTATTCTATTCTATTCTATTCTATTCTATTCTATTCTATTCTATTCTATTCTATTCTATTTTTTGAGAAGAAATCTCACTCTGTCACCCAAACTGGAGTGAATCATCATGATTTCAGCTCACTGCAACCTTCACCCACCGGATTCAAGGAATTCTTCTGCCTCAGCCTCCGAGCAGCTGGGACTACAGGCATGCATCACCACGCCCAGCTAATTTTTGCATTCTTAGTAGAGGTGGAGTTTCACAGTATTGGCCAGGCTGATATTAAGCTCCTGACCTTGTGATCTGCCCACATTGGCCTTCCAAAATTTTGGGATTACAGGCATGAGCCACCATGCCCGGCAGCCTTACCTTTACTTTCTTGACATGACAAAGTGTTTTGTGAAGTTCAGGCTGTGGTACTTGAGCAGCTCCAGTGGTGAATGGCTTAGGAAGCAAGGGCTAGTGGGCTTGGGGTTGAGCAATAGGCTGTAGGCCTACAAGGAGGAAGTGGGCACTGAGCAAGTGCCCTGTTTGTCTGTCCACAGACCCAGAAAAAATGACATCCCAGGAGTTTGTGGGGAGCTGGCAGAGACTTACTGGATCCAGTAAATGCCCCATGCGGATGCAGTGATGGGGCACTTCTTGTCCTAATCTGTAATTACAAAGAGGTACATGAAATCCCTTTGCATCTTGCAGTTTCCAGGAAGTGGGTTCCAGATGCTCATGCTAATCACTTTTAGGCACTGAAAGCGCTTCAAGAATGGTCAAGCAGAAATAAGGTCTTCATTTCACCTAGGACCCTCTTCTTTGCTCCCTTTGGGAGTTCCACCTTCCAGTCTTGGCTCTGGAGACACCATGGTCCCTCCTGGGTCCCTGGCAAGATGTACACAGGTGGCACACTGTCAGTGAGGCTCATATGCAAGCCATTCTTTCACTTCCTACTGTTTGAGGGACTCAAGGCTGGTAGTCAGCACAGGACCACCCAAGACCAGATCTCTCCACCTAAATTTGACCCTGGTTTGAGTGCCTCTAGGCCAGACCCCTCCATGTGGGAAAACTTGGTCCTCAGCCTCTGGCCTCCATGCTCCCCATCCCTTTTTTCAATCCTGGCCCCAATGTCTCCCCCACCTCTCAGGTCATTGGAGAAGATACTCGGGAAAAACAAGCAGCTTTAGTCAGCCCTGCTAAAGTTGGCAGATGGGCCCAGGCTCTCAAGCTGCTCTTGGGAGCGGCTCAAGTGGAAGCAGGCCTTGAATAGTGTGTGTAGTTCTTTCAAGGAGAGGGAAGTAGGATGTTACCAGGGCCCTGTACCTTAAAACATCGCATCTAGCACAGAAAATAGTTTGCAAGATGCTCTCGTGGGTGATTTCAATTTTCAACTTTAGGCTTCCATTTTCAAATTCCATAATGAACACATTAGGTGGGGTTCTAATTTCAACACACACACACTCACACAGACACACACTCCTGTCTGCTAGTGGGCAGAGATCCTTTCTTACAAAGAATCTTCTGACAAATGCCTCTGAATCACATGTGGGTCTTGAAGAGCTGACAAGGCTAACTGCTTTTTATCCACTAGTGTCTTGGGTAGATGGAGCATTTAGAGCTGCCTTTTTGGGCAGCCCTAATGCAGGGTTGTGCTGAGGACTCCCCAGGGCCTCCAAATTCAGGACTATCTTCCAGTGTGTGTTTCACTGAATTTTAATGGTGGCTGTTTTGGGAAAGAGGAAAGGTTCTGTGATCAACTATGGGCACCATTGAGCTACAAATCTTTTCCACACTTCCTCTTAGCAAGCAGGTAGACCCTGGGAACATGAGTGGCTTTTCCCCAGGGAACATGAGTACATGAGAGATTTTGCTTTACAACCAGGTGAATCTCACCACAGCAGTTGGTGCTGTACTGGGCAGATTTCCCCACTCAAATACTGTGAATCTTTTTAAGTTTTTTGTATTTCTTTTTTCCGCAAGACATCATTTATCTTTATAGAATTTTATTGGGCTGATATGAAGGCTGGCTTGATACTGCCTGATTTTTTTAGAATCACAACTCTGCTCTTTAACTTGTGGGCTATGAAGTTATAAGGTGTTGGTGTGACAGGCTGAGAAGCAGGCGTGTGCTCCAATCCTACATTCATATGCTTATCTGTGACACAAGACCTCCAAGGATTGGGGAAGTCCTGCCTGGCCATTCTTTTGGGGTCCCTCCTCTAGGCAGTCTACCCAACTTCCAATCCAGCCTTCCCTCATACACAACCCTGAGACCTTCTGCATCTCCTCACTGTTTTGCAGCCCTGGGAAGTGGTTTGGCGTGTTTCTGTCCAGGTGCAGTGAGAAGCAAGTGCAGTGACACATTTTTTCATGGACCATCATCACCGGCTAAATCTCCTGCAATGTCTCCCTAAGGGACACCTGCAGGAAGATGGTCCCAACAACTCTGATAAGAAACCGCATGGCTGGAAGCAAGGACTTACCATTTCCCCAGCCCAAAGCCCGGAGAATCTTTCCCAAAATTCTCAGGTTTCCACTTTTTGAATATTTAATTCTTTTTAGAATCCCAGGCCCCCTCTATAGATGCCATGCCTACCTACACCTGTCTGTGTGTGCAGAATAGAGCCTGTCCCCACTGACTATTCCTCCAGACCAAGAAAAATCCCTATGCAGAGTAGGGGGAGATGGAAAAACTAAGGGAGACAAAATGGCAGGTTTATCTCATCCCTCACCCAGTGCTAAGGTCCCCAGGGCAAACAGCTTTTGCCTTCAAATTCAAGTTAACAGCTTACAAAATATATTCATTTTTACTTTCCCCACTCTCTTACTAATGTTACAAATTTTGTCGCTATATATTGTGTGTATTTTCACAGAGATTGAAGAATTTAATACACCATTATTATTACAATAGCAAATTTTGTATCAGTGTATATACTTATATTTAATAGAGAGCTTTATATTTTCATATGGTTTTATGATGCTGTCCAGCATCATTTTATGTTTCAACATAATTGACAATCATATGCATTTTTTCTAGGGTTATTTTAGTAGTAAGCAACATTAGATTTTTTATTTTAAACTTAAAAACGTTTTATTTTTTCTAATTTTTGAAGTACTGTGTTTTCCAGATCAATTATTCTTGGTTACTATTATTTTTGTTTCATCACAGAAACGTGTAAGGTTCTCAGAATCTCCTCTTTTTCTTCCAAATAATATTTATGTCATTTTCTTCCTATATTCTTTTTATAAGACTCTTTCTCTGAATATATTGGTCTACTTGATGTTGTCCAGTAAGTCTCATATTTCACACTCATTTTTTTCCATTTTTTTCAAAAACTAGTTTCCAGGCCTAAATATTTGTGAATAATATATGTTTAATTTTCTGAATCTATTTTTGATCCATTTTTTGCTGTTGTGTCTCTGTAGCGAATTTGTAAATGACAGTTATTGGATCCTTCAATGCCACAATTTCTGTTGGGTTTTTAGAAAAAGGTTTCATATCTTTGTTGATATCACATTTTGGTCATTTATTATTTTTAAATGTTATTCAATTGTTTATTTTTGTTTTATTTTTGTTCACTGAGTAATTTTAATTGTTTTCAATTCTTTATCACATATGCAAAAATCTTCATTACTTAAGAGTCAACTTCTGGATATTTATTTTGTTTCTTCCAGTGAAGTGTATTTCCCAAATTCTTCGTATGACTTGTAATTTTTTCATAAGATCTGGAAAATTATACAATGTCCATCAAATCTAGCATTTAAAGCCTGCCATGGCTGGGCACAGTAGCTCAGGCCTGTTATCCCAGCACTTTGGGGGACCAAGACATGCAGATACTCGAGGCCAGGATTTTGAGACCAGCCTGGCTAACATAGCAAAACCCGTCTCTACCGAAAATACAAAAAAATTAGCTGAGTATTGTGGTGTGCACCTCTCATCCCAGCCATTAAGAAGACTGAGACAAGAGAATCGCTTGAACCCAGGAGACGGAGGTTGCACTGAGCTGAGATTGCTCCACTGCACTCCAGCCTGGGCTACACAGCAAAATTCTTTCTCAAAAATAAATAAATAAATAAATAAATAAACTGCCTTAGTAAAGGGGGATATTAACAGCAGTCATCCAGGCTATAGATTCTGGGGGCTTCAAAGATGCATTCTCAGGTATTTCTTCTCTGAATCTGGGTGTATTTCTCAGTTAAATATAATTTGTTTCATTGTTTTTAGATTGATTACCTATTTTCTTCCCCAGTTGACTGTCTGTGGTATTGCAGCTTCTCTAGTGCTGCAATTTTCATTCTTCTCATCAGACACAACTGTTATCTGTATGACTCCATCACGTCCTTCAGCACTCCATGTCTATTCATTAGGCAATCTCTTGAAAGGAAAAACATTTCAACACATACACTACAGCTTTAATTCTTTCCTGAGGAAGACGCTGGGAGTTGGGCATATTCTGGTGAGCCCAATTACTATTGTGGGGAAGAAAAAAAAAAAACACTCTGGTGGATAGTCTGTAGCAAAGAAAAGATTCCTGCAGTGTGAAAAGAGAGGAGGCAACAGCCATATACAAAGCAAGGTAAAAATAAATGAGCAGGTAACCCATAGGAGAGGTCCAAAGGTCACAGAGAAAGCAAGAGTTTAAATATGGTTTGGTCATCTCTGTTCTAATGGAAATTGTTTTAGAAAAGCCTAATTTTATTTTTCTTGCTGTCACAGAGAAACATGTTCCTGTCCCATGCTTACTATGCTCTTCAATATTCTACGGCTTCCTTTCTCCCTCCCAGAATCTTCCAGTGCATTCACACTGAAAACCAAAGTCCTCCCAGAATCTGTAAGAATCTACATGATCTGACTAGATTTCATTAGTTTTGGGAACTGGGGAAATCTGCACACATTTCTGGAGACCTCTATGTTATGCAATTTTTAAATAAATATGTGGTTTCTCAAGTCAAAAGTGTGTGAAGGGAGTTGTGGAGGTATTGAGAGGCATTGGGATTTGTTTTAGAAATTCCAAGAACAGTAGTGCAAAGGACATGTGAACAAGGCACTCGGCGCCATCACAGCAAGCCATCATTGCCTCTCAGCATCCTGCTCACCAGTACCCCAGGGGTTGGAAGAACCTTACTAGGCACAGAACTTGCATCAATATCAGGACTGAAATACATTGATGTGGGTGATTTATCTTGAGAAGAGCAATTGTATGATGGCTATGATGAAGAGTATGATTGTCCCATTTTAGATGAAGACAGATTAGTTGATGAGTTAGATAACCAAATGAGAGAAGGTGGAGTTATTGTTTATTACCAAGGTTTTGATTTCTTCCTTAAATGCTGGTTTCATGTAGTTTTTGTGCTGAGGACAGATACCAATGTATTGTATGAAAGACTTGAAACAAGGGGTTATAATGAGAAGACTCTAACAAACAATATTCAGTGTGAGATTATTCAGGTTCTTTATGAAGAAGCCACAACATCCCACAAGGAAGAAATCATGCATCAGTTGCCCTGCAATATACCAGAAGATCCAGAAAATAATGTAGATCAGATTGGCTGGGTGCAGTAGCTAACGCCTGTAATCCTGGCACTTTGGGAGGCCAAGGTGTGTGGATCACGAGGTCAAGAGATCAAGACTATCCTGGCTAACATGGTGTAACTCCATCTCTAGTGAAAATACAAAAAAAAAAAAAAAAAAATTAGCCGGGGCATGGTGGTGGGTGCCTGTAGACCTGGCTTCTCAGGAGGCTGAAGCAGGAGAATGGCATGAACCTGGGATGTGTAGCTTGAAGTGAGCTGAGATCGCACAATTGCAATCCAGCCTGGGCAACTGAGTGAGACTCCATCTCAAAACAAATAAAAATAAATAAATAAATAAATAAATAAATAAATAAATAAGAAAATAATCTAGATCAGATCTAGAAATGGATTAACAGTGGATCAAATATCATAACTCTTGACTTATAAAGCCAGCTACTTTATAATGATTCTTGTTGATATTACTCTGCCGACATCATACAAATTGTTCAAGTATCAGTAACACTTTATTCAAATCATGTGCAGGACTAGCAGGTGGATAGTATAGAGGTTTATGCCTGTGTTTCTTTTCCTCCATGAGAAACCCAAACACCTGAAATATAATGAATGTAGTATTATTAAGGATTGAGACAAAAACTGTACTTTTACAACAAATCGCTAAGGAATAAATAAATCTGACAAAATGGGTGGATATGTTTTAAGTTTATTACAGAAAAAAATGCAGATGATCTCTTAAAATAAAACTAAAGACTAAAGAGAAAGCATCAGAGTATTCCTTTTTTCTTTCTATAAATTAGAAAATTAGGGAAGTGTCGTACTCTATACAAAATTTAAAAGGTACAAAAGAGCATATTGAAAAGTCAGGTCTCCCTTCCAGACCACAATATCCACAGGCACTCCAGGATCCTTCGCTTTAGGAAATAATGTTATTGGTTTCCCGTATGTCTTTTGAGAGGTTTTATGCCTGGATAGTGTATATATATATGTGTGTATAATTTTTTTAAGAATATAGTAGTACATTGCACACACTATTCTGTATCTCTCTTTTTTTACTTAATATATTTGGAGATTATATCATATCAGTACAGAACTCCCTGTTTTCCTTTTTTTTTAGCTGAGATATACATATCATACAATAAAATTTACAATTTTGACGTGTATATTCAGAACTGGATATGGTGGTTTATGCCTGTAATCCCAGTAGCTGGGGAGGCTGAGCTGGAGAATTGCTTGAGGCAGGAATTCAAGAACAGCCTAGGCAACATAGTGAGACTTTAGACTCTACAAACAAACATAAATGAAATATATAATCCATTGGTTTTTAGCTTACTAATAAGGTTATGACTGTCACCACTGTGGGGAGGCAGTGATGATAAAGGAAAATCCTATACGCTTTAGCAGTCACACTCTATTCTTTCCTCCTCATCCCTTTGCAATTACTAGTCTGCTTTCTGTCTCTATGGATTTGCATATTCTGGATATTTCATATAAATGGGATTATACGATGAAAAAAGAAATTCCAGGAACACCAGAGAGAGACGACACATGTTTTCTGCTTTATAATTTCACATCCTATGAAGGTTTAAAACATAATTCTACCAAAAAATTGACGGAAAACCTTTATGTACAAAAGTATCTTGTTAAATAGAAGAAAATTATTTTATGGAGAATTCTTTTTTCTTATCAGGACCTAATCTGAAAAATTTAAACTGTACATGCCAATAATATCTACTGTAATGTAAGATGGTTTATTGTATATATTCATTTTATGGATTCCTTACAAAAACTTTTCCCATTGGGGAAATTAGAACATTGCTCTACATACATTGAATTTCCAATTATTACCTTATTTCTCACTTATTATTTTGTGATTCTGTCTTCTTTAACATGAAGATTATTATCACTGTGTTTTCACTTTCTGAATTGTCATATGTCTGTAATTTGTCTGTAATCTTAGTTTCAGTTCTACAATAGCATGCTCAAGGCCTGGCATGGTGGCTCATGCCTATAATCCCAGCATTTTGGGAGGCAGAGGTGGGCAAATCATGAGGCCAAGAGTTTCAGACCAGCCTGGCCAACATAGTGAAACCCCAACTCTACTAAAAATACAAAAATCAGCCAGGTGTGGTGGCATGCACCTGTAATCATAGTTACTTGGGAGGTTGAGGAAAGAGAATCACTTGAAACTGGTAAGTGGAGTTTGCAATGAGCCAAGATCCTTCCATTGCACACCAGCCTGGGCAGCAGTGAGACTCTGCCTCAAAATATAAATACATAAATAAAACAATAAAACATTCTCAAATATATATTGTATATAATTATGTAACTTATTAAAATATTTGTCTTGTATGTTTCATCGACTTTAGGCACAGTGTTATTACTAGCATTTTCTTCCAGTTTCCTCAACTTTCAGCTGAATAAGAGCACAACTTATTCCCAATTTTATTTTATATATCATTTCTTTGTAAAGTATTTAAAATATATATAATTATTATATTTAGAAATGTAAGACTATTCTTCTAAAGGCTAGATTACAGCCTTATCATTTTGTAAGAAAAGCAGCAATGGGCTGGGCATGGTGGCTTATACCTGTAATCCCAGCACTTTGGGAGGCCCAGCCAGGTGGATCACCTGAGGTTAGAAGTTTGAGACAAGCAGCCTGACCAACATGGAGAAACCCCATCTCTACTAAAAATAGAAAATTAGCTGAGTGTGGTGGCATATGTCTGTAATTCCAGCTGCTCAGGAGGCTGAGGCAGGACAGTAGCTTGAACCTGGGAGGTGGAGGTTGTGGTGAGCCGAGATCATTGCCCTCCAGCCTGGGAAACTAGAGTAGAACTCTATCTCAAAAAAAAAATGGGAAAACAAAGCAGCAACATATCAATATATCAGTAGCATAATTTTGAAGTTTCTTTAGTATTACTTAAATGCTTATTTTCTAAAACGTTCTCATCAAAGCTCTTTATGAATAATTATAATGTGTTTTCTTTGAAATTTTGTTGCCCTAACTGTATGAAACAATTCAAAATTAATGCTTTTCATGGATGCACAGTCAGAGTTGAAAATTGTAGTTATCTAGAATTTTTTCTCTGTTTATTGAGGATTTTATGGGTAAAAGTTGGTCTTCATTATGTTTTGTATTTTATATTTCTGTATTTTTCAGAGTAGGCTGCCTCACATCAGTTGTGTTTCTATTTTCTACCTATTTATTATGGTTTTGAATTGCAGTATTCAAATCAGAATTTTGGGGGTTAATGTTAATTTCAACTTTGTTTGCAATTTTGTATCTGTTTCATTTTTTTAGGGCAGGCCAGATTATATCAGTTTACTGTTTTTAGTTTTAATTTATATGCTATAATTTTGTATGACAATTGTCAACTCAGTACATCTTAATACAGTGTGAGGCAAAAGTCAATCATGAATCAGCTCTACTTCCGTTGTCAATATAATCATCTAATTGTTTGCTAGTATAAACATTACCACTATTTTGTTTATGATTTGTATATTTTTCTTCTTGGCTGGTGGCCAACAATTGATTCTGTCTAGGTGATATTCATGGAAATTGTCTTAATTTCAACATCTTTATCTTATAATATCTTAGTGTGAAAGAAACTGTTTTGTGGTTTGAAGGTAAATTTTTAGAAAATTTGTAACTCTATCTCTGTTAGTTGTCATATTTATTTTTAAGACAGAGTCTTGCTCTGTCACCCAAAGTGCATTGGCACAATCTCAGCTCACTGCAACCTCCACCTCCCCGGTTAAAGCAATTCTCTTGCTTCAGCCTCCTGAATAGCTGGGATTAAAGGCATGCACCATGCCTAGCTAAATTTTGTATTTTTAGTAGAAATGGGGCCAGCTTGATCTTGAATTTTTAATCTCAAGTGATGTGAACACCTTGACCTCCCAGAGTGTTGGGATTACGGGTCTGAGCCACCTGCCCTCAGGTGTCATTGTTAATTTTAATTGTAGTAAAAATACATAACATAAAATTGAGAATCTTAAATATTTTTCTTATACAATTTAGCCATGTTAAGTGTATTTACATTGTTATGCAACATATCTGTAAAACTTTTTTCTGTTGCAAAACTAAAACTCAATATAAATTAATAATACCCATTTTTTTTTTTTACCACCTGGCTCCTGATGAAAACCATTCCATTTTCTGTTCCTAAGAGTTTCAATACTTTAGATATTACATGTAAGTGGAATCATAGAGTATCTGTTTTATTGTGGCTAAATTTACTTAGCATCATGTGCTCAAGGTTTATCTTTATTGTGGATGTTACAAGATTTTCTGCTTTTAAATGCTGAGTAGTTTTCCATTACTTTTATATCACAAATTGTATTTATCCATTTATTTGGTGAGGAACGTTTTTTTTGCTTTCAAATATTTGCCTTTGTGAATAATGTTTCAATATGTATAGATTTTCCAGTAACTATATGCTCATATGTGCAAGGTTTTCATCTGTGCTACATTGTGTTTTATTGGAAATCTTTTCTATTTTTATGCCAGAACAAAACTATTTTTATTACTGTAGCTTTGTAATGTGCTTTGAAATAAGAAAAGGTGACATCAATAACATTATTTTTTTTTAAAACATTTTTTGGGCTCTTTTTTATCCCTTGAGATTCCATATAATTTGTTGGTTACTTTTTATATTTCTTAAAAAAAAAAAAGTTAATTTAACAGGGATTGCATTGAATCTTCAGTTCACTAGGAAGTATGAACATTTTCACACGATGAAGCCTTACAAACTTTGAACACAATCATGCTCAAAAGTGAGTTGTTTAATTTCCATTTGTGCTGATATTTTTGTTTTCTTCTGTTGTTGATTTCTAGTTTTATTCAATTTTGATCAGAAATAATAGTCTTTAAGATTTCTATTCTTAAAAAATTGGGAAGTCTTGTTTTGTGGCCTCATAGGTGGTGTATCTAGGAGAATGTTTTATGAACTATTGAGAAAATTGTGTTCTGTTGTTGTGTATTCTGTATATTCTCGTTAGGTCTAATTTTTTTTCTGGTGTTTTCATAATTTCTGTTTCCTTATTAATATTTAGGCTAGCTTTACTATTTATTATTAAAAATTTGAATTAAAGTATTGTACTATTATTATTTTTCTGTCTATTGTAATAATTATTTCAATATTTGCTTTGTGCATTTGGAAACACTGGTGTGAAATATTTATGTATATATATATACACACACATATATAATAAAATTTCATAAGTTCTAAGTGAATGAGCCCTCTTATTATTATTTAATTGCCTTCCTTTTCTCCTGTGACAGTTTAGACTAAAAGTTTATTTTTATTCTTGAGAAACAGTCTCACTCTGTGGCCTAGGCTGGAGTGCAGTGGCACAATCTCAGCTCACTGCAAGCTCCGTCTGCTGGATTCATGCCATTCTCCTGCCTTTCCTCTCGAGTAGCTGGGACTACAGACACCCACCACCACTCCTAGCTATCTTTTTGTATTTTTAGTAGAGATGAGGTTTCACCGTGTTAGCCAGAATAGTTTCCATCTCCTGATCTCGTCATTCGCCAACCTTGGCCTTTCAAAGTGTTGAGATTACAGGCGTGAGCCACCATGCCCAGCTGACTTAAAGTTTGTTTCATGAACTATGACTAAAATGTGTTTTCCCTAACATGGATCTGACCAGCACTGCTCTAATTTGATTTCCATTTACATCAAAAGTCGATTTTGATCTTACTACTTTCAGCCTAGTTTTGACATTAAAGCTAAAGTGAGTCAATTACGGAGAGGATAAAGTTGTTGCTGTTGTTGTTGTTGTTTATTAATCCCTCTCTTCAATTTACATGTTTTGATTGAAAATTTAAGTTCATAATATAAAGTTACGTTTTTGAAATTGAAGAACATATTGTCATTGTTTTCTCTGATTTTTATAGCTATGTGGTCCACTTTACCCACTCCTTTTAATCTTCCCATTTGTGTTGATTTTTGTAGTGACATGCTTTAATGTATTTGTGTGCTGTATGTATCTCTGTAAATATTTTTCTTGCGGTTACCATGGGGATTTCATAAAACTTTTTTTTTTTTTTTTTTTTTGGAGATGTAGTCTGACACTGTTGCTCAGGTTGGAGTGCAATGGTGCGATGTCAGCTCACAGCAACCTCTGCTTCCTGAGTTCAAATGACTCTCCTGCCTCAGCCTCCCCAGGGCCTGGGATTACAGGGCAACACCACCATGCTTGGATAATTTTTTGTATTTTCAGTAGAGATGGGGGGTTTCACCATGTTGACCAGGCTGGTGTCAATCTCCTGACTTCATCATTTGCCCATCTCGCCCTCCTAAAGTGCTGTGATTACAGGCATGAGCCACCATGCCCAGCCTGTAACACTAATTTTAATTGCATACAAACATTCTTTCTCTTTCCATCCACCTCAACTTAATATTATTGATGTCACTAATATCTTTTTAAATTATATATCATTAACAAATATTTTTACTTATTTTTAGGCTTTTTAAAATTATATTTCATAATTACATATGTTTTCTGAACCATCATTTGAATTCATCAGAATCTTATTTTTGTGCCTGCATATTTCTTTTCCAGAGAGTTATGTACTTTCATCTAATTTTGTGATGCTATTTATCATCACTTCATTTTTGTCATGAGAAAATCTCTCTTTAGCATTTCTTGTAGTGCAGTCCTAGTGGTGATATGCTATTGCAGTATGTTGTCATCATGAAAAGACTTTACTTTTTCTTCATTTTGATAAATAGTATATCTGGATATAGTATTATTGCTTAAAATTATTTGTTCTTTCAGCACATTGACAATATTACCCATGTCCCTTCTGGCTGGCAAGATTCCTGCAGCTAGATTCACTGATTATCTCATAGAAGCACCCGTATAAAAGACACATAGCTTTTCTTTTTTGACTTTCAAGATTATCTACTAGTCTGTGACTTTCAAAACTTTGCTTATAATTTTTCTCATTAGGAATCTTTTTGTGTTTATCCTAGTTAAAATTTGTTGAACTTTTTAATTTTTATATTTTATACTTAGGCTTGATAATTTCTCAGGCATTTTTTCTTTTTATATTCTTCAACTCCATAATTTGCTCTTTAATATTTTTATGTTATTGTTTATGTTCTTATTTTCCTGATTTTATTTCATTGTCTGTGCTCACATTTTGCTCACTGAACACCATTTAGATAATTATTTTTAAATTTTGTATGTAATTTATACCTCTCTATTTCTTTAGGGTAGATTTCTGGGTATTTATCTTTTTTTAATATTATTTTGTTATATTACCCTAATACTTTGTATATGTTGTAATTTTTGGCTGATTATATTATATTACATTATATATGTCCATTAAACTTGGCCATTTAAAATAATCACTGGTCACAGTTTTTACATAGAGGCTTTGTTCTGAGAGAATCTGACAGAATTGGTTGGCCTAGAAATTCTGAAGTTCTCTCAAACTTTTTCCCAAGATTCATTTTCTTTTATTACAGTTGGTCTCAGCCAAACCAATCTGTCACTCAAAGTACACCACCATGTCTTTGAGCATTCTGAAGCCAGGAGTTGGGAGTCCATTCCTACATGCACCATGCTGTATTGAGAAGGAGAAAGAACTGTCGTGTGTAAATGCACGAAACATTCTTTTCTTTTGGCGGGGGGGATGTGGTTTCACTCTCGTTGCCCAGGCTGGAGTTCAATGGCACGATCTCAGCTCACTGCAACCTCTGCCTCCCAGGTTCAAGTGATTCTCCTGCCTCAGCCTCCCGAGTAGCTTGGATTACAGGCATACGCCTCCATGCCCAACTAATTTCACATTTTTAGTAGAAAATGGGTATCTGCATGTTGTTCAGACTGCACTTGAACTCCTGACCTCAAGTGCTCTGCCTGACTTGGCCCCACACAATGCTGAGATGACACGCATGAGCCACCGCACTTGGTCACAAACATTCCTTCTTGTGAATGTGAAGGCCATGCATGTCCCTGACAAAAAAAGTTTTAGACTTTTTAAAAAATTTGATATGGGTTTGGGGGTAATCTAAACACTACTAGCTACAAGAAATCCTCATGTAACTTTGTCAATTGTGATGCAACAGCATCCATCAGCATTAATAGCCTGTATGAAGTGCATTTTTACACTGAGTTCTCCAAAAAGTCCTCAGTGTAGAGATGAGAAAACACAGGCTATGCAATTTCAAATGGCTGCTGTATCAGCACATGGGTCAGACCTAAGAACCTTCCAGAGAGGGCTGCATGAAATTTCCTCTAAATTATCTGAAACACAGAAGCTTCTGACATTGAGTGCAAGAAACTGAAGAAGCCATATTTCCTCTCCATTTTGGAGACAGTGAACAGGGCAAGACAACTTAGAAAGAATTAAATCAATATTTTTTTCTTCCTTTTTTTTTTTTTTTTTTGAGACAGAGTCTCGCACTGTCACCCAGGTTGGAGTGCAGTGGCAGGATCTCAGCTCACTGCAAGCTCAGCCTCCTGGTTTCATGCCATTTTTCTGAATCAGCTTCCTGAGTAGCTGGGACTACTGGAGGCTGCCACCACTCCCGGGTAATTTTTTTGCATTTTTATTAGAGACGAGGCTTCACTGTGTTAACAAGGATGATCTCGATCTTCTGACCTTGTGACTTGCTCACATCGGCCTCCCAAAGTGCTGGGATTACAGGCATGAGCCACCATGCCTGGCTCTCCTTTCGTTAATATTAAAAAAAAATCTTAAGAAAGAGACACAACATTTTCAGGCCTGGTAAGAAGACAACTGCTGGGAGACTGCAGGATTGATGACAGAATCAAAGATCTGAGGCGATAAATTGAGGAACAGAAAATCCATATCTATATTTAAAATAACAACTAATAAGTGACTGAAACATATCAGTTGGAAAAATGGAAATAAAGGAAACAATGTGTTTTTTATTGGCACCACAGATATGAGATTGTCAGAAAATTAAAAGAATGTTAATATCCAGGAGAGGCTGGGTTCAGAGAAGCAGCTTTACTCAGGGACTGTTGATGACAATGTACTTGCCACAGACCTTGTGGAAATTCATCTGGCTGAAGCTTTAAAAATTTTACACATGTCTATCCTTTTACCCAGTAATCAGTTCCCTGGCAATCTACCATTAATACATATCATGTTCTTAATTGTGTCCCTTCTCCCAAATTTATATGTTGATATTCTAATATTTATATGTTGACATCCTAAGGCTAATGTAGTTAGCCTCAAATTGTGAGTGAGTGTGTGTTTGGACATATAATTTTTAAAGAGGTGACTATGATTAAGTAAGTTCAGTAAAGTGGACCATAATCTAACATGACTGGAGTCCTTTTAAAAAGAGTAAAGACAGAGAGGCTCAAGAGAAGACCCTTTGAAAACATAAACAGAAGGTGGTCAATTAATCTCAAGTAGAAAGAGGCATTAGAGAAACCACTTCAGCCAATAGCTTGTCGTCCAATTTCTAGCCTCCAGAATTATGAGAAACTCAGTTTCCATTGAGAAACTAATTTTCCAGTACATGGTACTGGATTATGGAAGCCCAAGCAAACTGCTACAGCCAATCATGACACACAGATAAGTTTTCTTCATTACAGCTAAAATGAAAACAGAATGTTATCATGGAAGGCTCTACCAACATTGAAAGCCTAAGCCACTCTGGGAAATGACCTTCTTTTATAGAACAATACAAAGACATGTGAAAGCACAGTTTCTACACTGAAGGCCTACAGAGATGAGCTATCTGAGGTGACACATTGCAGGCAAATGCAGGGAACAAAGTAACCCCTTTTTCACGTAAGCTCTTCCCTATTTTTGTGTAAAAGCCTCCCTAGGAATAGTGGTGGCTTTTAAGTCTCAGAGAAAGTCTGGCAATAGAGTGAAACTGCCTGCTACAGATGATAACTGGGGTAAATAATTAAAACAATACAAACTGTAGCAACATGAATAAATATAGCCTAGTGTAAAGTAAAAACAACACAAAGGTCTCCTCTGGTATTTCTATAAGTATGTGAAAAGGGAATTTACACCCAACAAAGTTGCCATTGGGACTAATGAAGGCCAGATACTTTTGGTGGCAGAACTTTGGGTCACTCTGAGATAAAAGCTCTAAGACAGAGCCCAGAGAGAGTCCGTATTTGGGTCTGGGTTTTGGACCCATCCTGGCCTTGTCAGGCCCCTGTCTGTAGACACTCCCATGTGCTTGTACTCACCGTAGCTCTCTGTGAGACATTCTTGTTGGTAAGGTGAAACTGCCCCTTGTCCAAGGAGAAGGGGACTTGAACTCATCAAACAGCTGCTCATTGGTTTTGACACAGCTCAGTAAAGAGAATGCTCAGCAGCCAAGCCAAGCCAAAAACAAAAAACAAAAAAATGTTAGTGGTCTCCCTTGTTTTTCCACAAGGTGACATCCCCATTGTAAATTTTGCTCCCAGCTGGGTGTGGTGGCTCACGCCTGTAGTTCCAGCAGTTTGGGAGTATGAGGCTGGTGGATCACGAGGTCAGTGGACTGAGACCATCCTGGCTAACACGGTGAAACCGTGTCTCTATTAAAAATACAAAAAAAAAAAAATAGCTGAATGTGGTGGCAGAAGCCTGTAGTCCCAGCTACTTGGGAGGCTGAGGCAGGAGAATGGCATGAACCCAGGAAGCAGAGCTTGCAGTGAGTGGATATTGAGCCACTGCACTACAGCCTGGTGACAAAGCGAGATTCTGTCTCAAAAAAAAAATTCTGTTACCCAGATGAGGCACATAGGAACATCTTCATAGTCCCTCAGCCCATGAAGAAACCAGAGTACAGCTTAAGGCCTTGGGATTCACATCTGAGTAGCCACACTGGGTCCCCAACACTCAAATTTTCATTCAACCAGCCATGACCTGGGTGTGGACATGACAGACTCACCAGAGTTCCAACACCTGACAACCTGCACCTGTCAGGAAAAGCCCCCTCCCTTCCTATTCCCCATGCAACACATGGTTATGGGGGGGCAGATGGGGTTTCCCAGATTAGATGACAAGAGAGGCCTGGCATGGACATATCTGCTCTGGGCTACACTGCATTACCTGTGGGTGCCTCTTGCCAAGTGGACACAGATATCAAGGATGTGGGCTCAGCCAATACCTGTATTATTTTAAAAGTCTCTCACTTTGGACCCTTCTAAGGCAACAGCTTATGAATGTCACCATGAAATAAGAACATAGTGTTCTCTTAAGCATATCCCATGAAATGAGCTATGTACAGGGCTGTCTCTAGAATGTGGGTGTCTAGTTTTCAAAGTTTCACAAGAGGAGTGTGTTAGTTCTTCAAGGTTCCATCATCCCCTGAGCCCTTTTCTTCTATAAATGTATGCAAAGTCTCTGCACAGCTGCTGATTACTCACCTTCCTATCCCATGTCAACTCTTCATCTGTATGCAATTATGCAAACACACAGCCCCTTACCCCCTGAAAATATCTAAATACAGCCAGGGCCCCAGGTTTGAGAGAACAGAGCTGGATTAGAAAATTCATTTTCTGCTCATTTCTGTGACCATAGAAGAATCACTCTGCTTCAGGTCTCTCCAGCCCTGACATATATGCACATTGGGGATTATGCTAGCATCTACTTCCAAGCAATTTCTTTGAGAATATATGAGACAGAGTGGATAAAATTCAGTTAAGTGCAGTGGCTCATGCCTGTAATCCCAGCACATTAGGAGGCCAAGACAGGTGGATGGACTAAAGGCCAAGAGTTTGAGACCAGCCTTGGCCAACATGGCAAAAACTCAGGAGGCTGGGGTTGGTGAGTCGCTTGAACCAGGGAGGCAGAGGTTGCAGTAAGCTGAAATTATGCCACGGCTCTCCAGCCTAGGTGATAGAGTGGGACCTTGTCTCAAAATAACAATAATAATAGAAATGATAAAAAGATTAGCTAGGTGTGGTGGTTCATTCCAGTACTCCCAGCTACTCAGGAGTCTGAGAAAAGGAGAAGTTCACTTGAGGCCTGAAAGTTTGAGGCTGCAGTCAGTCATGACCCACTCTAACCTGGGCAATCCTGTGAGAAAGACAGAAAAGAAAGAAGGAAAGAAGGAAAGGAAGAAAGGAAGAAAGGAAGGAAGAAAGAAAGGAAGAAGGAAGGAAAGAAAGAAAGAAAGAGAGAAAGAAACAAATGCGGGCAGATCATGAGGTCAGGAGATCAGGATCATCCTGAGCAACATGGTGAAACTCTGTCTCTACTAAAAATATAAAATTAGCCGGGAATGTTGGCGTGTGCCTCTAAATTCAGCTACTCTGGGGGCTGAGGTAGGAAAATCACTTGAACCAGGGATACGAAGGTTGCAGTGAGCTGATATCACACCACAGCACTCCAGCCTGGTGACAGAGCTAAAAAAAATAAAATAAAAATAAAAATGAAAATAAAAAATAATAAAAAGAGAACTGCAATTCAAGCTTGGCTACCATTCCATGTGCATCTCATAGTGGATCTACGCATTTGTCAACCCTGGGATCTATAATTTCCATCTTTTTTTTTTTTGAGATGGAGTCTCCCACTGTCACCCAGGCTTGAATGCATTAGTGTAAGCTCCTCTGCCTCCCAGTTTCAAGCGATTTTCCTGCTTCAACCACCCGAGCAGGTGGGACTACAGGAGTGTACCACCAATCCTAGGTAATTTTGTATTTTTGGTAGAGATGGGGTTTCACCATATTGGTCAGGCTAGTCTCGAACTCCTGATCGTATGATCCCTCTGCCTCAGCCTCCAAAAATGCTGGGATTACAGGCATCAGCCACCCTGCACCCTGTATGTCCTCATTTTTGTTTTTTTTGTTTGTTTTTTTGTTTTTTGTTTTTTTTTGAGACAGGATATCACTCTGTCATCCAGGAAAGAGTGCTGTGGCTCGAATTAGGCTCACTGCTGCTTCCACCTACCAGGCTCAAGTGATTCTTGTGCCTCAGCTTTCCTGAGTGTCTGGGATCACAGGTGTGTGCCACCATGCCTGGCTGATATTTGCATTTTTAGTAGAGATTAATGGGATTTAGCCATGTTGGCCAGGCTGGTCCACCCATCTTTTTTTTTTTTTTTTTTTTTGAGATGGATTCTTACTCTGTCACACTGCAACCTCCACCTCCCAGGTTCATGTGATTCTCCTGCCTGAGCCTCCCCAGTAGCAGGGATTACAGGCTCCCAACACTGCACCCTGCTGATATTGTATTTTTAGTAAAGACATGGTTTCACCAGCTTGGCCAGGCTGATCTTGAACTCCTGGCCTCCTGATCCACCCACTTCAGCCTCTCAAAGTTCTGGGAATACAGACGTGAGCCACCCCCACCCCCAGCCACACTCATCTTTAAGATGACAACACTCTACCATAGTTTAAGAAAACAGGATGAATTTACCGAATTCTACTCACGTTCCTTCCTTGTTGGGTTTGTGTAATTTTGGTCACCAGACAAGGAGATACACTTTCCCCCACATTTTTCTTTTTTTTCTTTTTTTCTTTATTTTAATCCTCCCACCTTGGCTTCCCTAAGTGCTGGGATAACTGGGGTGAGCCACCATGCCTATCTGTCCTAAAGAGATATCCTTTGAAAGTAAGAAATAGAGAGGTCCTTTCAGTGATTTGATTGATTGATTGATTCAGAGACAGCGTCTCACTCTGTCACCCTGGCTGGAGTGCAGTGGTACCATCATAGCTCATGCACTGCAGCCTGGACACACGTTAGCTCAAGCAATCCCTCCTCCTCAGCCTGCAGAGTAGAGTAACTGGGACCACGGGCACACGCCACTGTGCCCAGATTATTTTTAATTTTTTTCTACAGAGTCTCATCACATCATTGCAATCCTCCTGTACCAGCGTTTCAGAGTGCTGGAATGACGGGTGTGAGCCAATTTGCCTGGCCTCCCAGTAATCACAACCATGACGAGTGTACTGAATTTTCTTTTCCTTTTCTTTTCTTTCTTTCTTTCTTTTCTTTCTTTCTTTCTTTCTTTCTTTCTTTCTTTCTTTCTTTCTTTCTTTCTTTCTTTTTCTTTCTTTCTCTTTCTTTCTTTCTTTTTCTTTCTTTCTTTCTTTCGACAGAGTCTTGCTCTGTGCGAGGCAAGGAGCATCACTTTGGAAGCCACAGTACCATGTTCCAAAGTCCCATTCACGTGCACAAAGCTTTATTCCCTTCCTGAATTCCTAGCTGGCGACTTCCATTGCTTCATGCTTCTCTCCATTCAGAAGCTTTTTCAGGAGCCACCCCACCCAAAGACTGCGGGGTGGGATGGGGCTAGAAAGTCAGTCTCCCACATTTTCTAGCTTGGCCACAACACCCCCTGTCCCCCACCACTTGCTCACCCTTTGAGATCATCCAGCTCCACCATCTTGGAGGCTGACCTCTTACTTTATTTTATGTCTTTCTTCCTTTCTTGGGCTTCAGTAAGGGATGCAGGGGTGAGAGTGTGTGTGGGGAGGGATGTGTGTGCTGAGGATGTAGGGGAGTGTCCGCAGGATTGGTTTACTCTCATGTCTCTTTTATCACCATCAGTGTATATGAAACCAACAATAAACTAAATACTGCATGTTCTCATCTGTAAGTGGGAATTACATAATGAGAACACGTGGGCAGAAAGAGGGCGACAACAGACATGGGGCCTTACTTGAGGGAGGAGGAGTGGTAGGAGAGATAGGTTCAAATTAAAACACGAAAACTGTCTGGTATTGCACTGAGTACCCAGGTGATGAAATAATCTGCACTCTGAACCCCCCAGTCAGAAGTTACTTATATAACAATCTTGCACATGTATGCTTGAACAAGAAATAAATGTCGAGAAATAGAGAGAAACAAAACCAAACACCACCTCCTTGACCTGAGGCAGGGGGTATCCGGCCTTATAGGGGACACTCAGTGGCAATGAAAGAAAGCCACAGTTAGCCCCATGGAACATATTCTGCCACTTAAGGAATCAGAAACTGCAAATAACCATAGATTCTAAAGGAGAAAAGGGAAGGAAGAGGGGTGGGTATTTCAGTCTTTTTCTTTTCTTTTTTTTTTTTTTTTTTTGAGACTGAGTCTCTTGCTGTGCTGTGCAGTCTGGGGTGCAGTGGCACTATCTTGGCTTACTGAAACCTCTGCCTCCCAGGTTCCAGTTTTTCTCATGCTTCAGCCTTCAGTAGCTGGGATTACAGATGCACAGAGACACAACCGGCTAATTTGTGTATTTTTAGTAGAGACGGGGTTTTGACATGGTGGCCAGGCTTGTCTCGAACTCCTGACTTCAAATCTCCTGGCCCACCCAAAATGTTGGCATGACAGGCGTGAGCCACTGAGATTTCAGCCTTTAAAAGCACATGTTTTGCCACCTTTCACTGTGGCCCTTATGTTGCGAATGGTGTGTCATTTCTGCTATAGATTGACTCCCTTAGTTCCCTCTCCTCGTTAGTTACTCAGTTCAGTAAGTTAGTTATGTTTTGTTTTGCTTTGTTTTGTTTTCTATCTTCTTGGCTTTTAGACGGTGTGGTTACCACAGCTGTTGTTGGTGGCTAGCAGACTGTGTGTCACCCCAAGTTAGAATCCCACTGGGAAGGGAGAAACGGATCGGGGTATCTAGAGATTTTTGCCTTGGGAGACTGTCATTTTTCACTGCTCACAAAAAAGTTCACGTGGGGGCAGGGAGAGTGCTTTGCCTTCCTCCCCCTGAATGTTCATCTGAAACCTCAAATGGTCAGAGGCAGATGAATAAAAGAATAGGCAGACATGTTTCTGGGACCTGTCTTCACGGGAGTCTACAGAACGAAGGCCCCAAGAGGATGGAGAAATTGTCCATGTCTATGCTTGAGTTCCACAGGGTGTGTTTTGTTTGACTGTAGGTCCTGCGTATCCCCATTCTGGGGAGGGCCCCCCAACTTCTACCAAAGTCAGGAGTGCCATGCTTAGAGAGGATGAGACAAATCTAGACAGGCCGTGCTGGGCTTCCTCACTCGGTGTATGATTTCGGGAGGTCGAGGCCAGGACTGCACTTGGATGGAAGGGGCATTTTCAGACTTTTCCCCCTGTCTCTTGTGGAGTCTGCTTCTGGTATTTCCCTGACAAACTCCTCAGTTTAAAAATAAACGGTTAAACAAAATCTTACTTAGTGAAGGCAATGAGGAAGAAAGCTCATTATTGTTGCATAAAATTCTGTGCACTTGGTGGGGCACGGTGGCTGATGCCTGCAATCCCAGCACTTTGGGAGGCTGAGGTGGGCGGATCACCTGAGGTCGAGAGTTCAAAACCAGCCAGACACATATGGAGAAATCTTGCGTGTACTGAAAATACAAAATTAACCGCGGGTGGTGGCGTTATGCCTATAATCCCTTGTACTCAGGAGTCTGAGGCAGGAAAATCGGTTGAACCTGGGAAGCAGAGGTTGCAGTGAGCACAGGTTGTGCCACTGAACTCTAACCTGGGCAACAAGAGTGAAACTCTTGTGTGATTTCTAGTAAATGGCACTGTATCGCTGCCAGGCTAATATGGCGGTGATGTTCTCGTGGAGAGACATTGCGGGGAGTGATGTGTAGTGTGCGGACTCCAATCTTATTGGTCGGATGTGGATGCTCCGGGATTCACCGAACTAGATTTTTGACTGATTCACGACAGAGTGGCCTTTCGGGAACACGATTGAGAAATGGGTACTTCAGGAATGAAAACTGGCCCCAGGACAGGAGGGAATGTGGTATAAGCTGTCCTTTCCGGGAAATCCATGCTGTGTCTGGGAGCGTGGATTTCACGGACTTTGTTCCACTGTGACAGGTATAGACACTTTGAGGTCCTGAGTCTGGAGTATAACCTGAAACGCTATGGACTGGACTTCTGCCTTAGATAGATCCCACCTCCAGCCCTAGCCTCCATCAGCACACCCGTGCGGTGCTCCACTTTTCTCTCTGGGGGAATGGAAGTTCCAGAAGATTCCATGGGCAGAAACGTAGGCTGTGTCCTCGGTGGGGCTGTGGTCGCCTAGTCATGGGCATTGCCTGAGAGTACTCCCTGGGACCAGAAACGACCTGATGTGAGATGGATCTGGAAGAGGCCAGTGACTGGAGTGTACCTCTTCCGCCCCTCCTCCCCAACCTCCACCCTGACCCAGAAGGATGCATCATTCCTTTCTTTTCCATGCTGTCTCACACTTGCAAGCATCGGTTGTCTTCGGGCATCACCTAGCGGCCTCTGTTATTGAAAGTCGAGGTGGCACGGAGAGAGATCTGGCCGACTTCACAGAGCCTGGGGCTACTGGCTTCCCTCCCTCCCTTCTGCAGGCTCCTCACTCTCTCCCTCGTTCCTAGGGAACTTCCGCCCTGGCGGAGCCCCTGTGGTTCTTTTATCAGCGCATTATTTTTTCTTCATGTGTTGGTTTCTTTAATGCTAATAGGCTCTTCCACTTTGGCTTTATGTGGGGTGACTTTAATTTTTAAGTCACACCCCTGACCCCCAAGCCATTTTACCTTAGTTTAGCATTAGGTGGGTTTCCCCCAACCCCCGCAACTCCCACACCGTGCTTGGAAACATTCTAGAGTCACCCGGGTGTGCCTCCGTCTTCTCTCCCCTTCCCCCACCCCTCACCGGTGATCTCATTCTCACGAGGCTGACATTTACATTGGTGGTCAGGCTTCACTCATTGGCCACAGTTTTTGAAGATGGGGGTGGAACAGTCCCACTTCCCTAGAGGCAGTTTGGATCGATGACATAAAGCTTGACCCGCATGGACAAGTGGACCGCCAGGTGGGAAAGACTGCAGTTATGAGTTTTTTCCCCTTTTGCTCCTCAGGCCTCTCTCCCTAGGAAAGCTACATCAGGGCTGGGTCTCAATCACATTTTATCAGGATGTTTTATTTTTTATTTTCTCCTGTCTCAGGCCAGCATATTTTCAAAATGGGAAGGGCCTCACCGCTCTTCCCTGGGCCTATTAGTATTTGCCCAAAATAGAAACGCTTTCTACAAAGCCTTTTGCTGGTTTTAGATTTCCAGAGACAATGCTTTGGCCCGTGTTTGTTTGCTTGTTTTGTTTTGTTTGCGTTTTTTGCTTTTCATATTTATTTACAGCTGAAGTAGAATTCACCAATTTTTAGGAAGATGTATATTTTCCCCAAGACATATTAACTGCTGTTTTCTTCCGTTGTTAACTAGCACTTTTGCAAATCTCTCAATGTATGGTGAGAACGAGTTGATGTAAACTATAATTCATAACATCTTACTTTCTAAAAATCTGTAAGTGAGTGTTGCTGCTGCCGCTGTTGCTTTTGATGTTCTTGTTTTCAAAGCATACTCCAGCCACCGTTTATAGCATCAGAGCATTATAAAATACATGTAATTATTTCTTGAGTACCCGCTTCCTCTTCTTCTCTCTCTCTCCCTCTCTCTCTCCCTCTCTGTCACTCTCACTCTGTCTCTTTCCTTGTTTGTCTCTCTCTCCATCTCTCTCTCTGCATCTCTCTCTTCCTGTCTCTGTTTTTCTCAGTCTGTCTTTCTGTCCCCTGTCATTCTTTCTTCATCCATGTTTCTCTCTGTCTCTCTTTCTCTGTGTCTCTCTTTGTCATTCTCTTTCTCTGTCTGTCCATCTGTCTCCCTCTTTCTCTACATCTCTCTCTTTTTCTCTTTCTTTTTTGTGTCTCTGTCTCTCTCTGCCTCTCTCTCTCTCTTTGTGTCTTTCTTTCTCTGTCCTATTCTTCCCTTCCTGTCTTTTTTCTAGTATAGGCTCAGGTAGATCTAATCTAATCTATTACCAAGGCTGAATTCTTAACTTTAGAAATCCCAGATTTGATTTCGATACAGAAAACTGTACAGAACTGGAGAGTTCATTTCTGGGCTTGGATATCTCATAGATATTACATACTAGTAAAAATCCAACCCTAAAATCTGGGTTTGCTTTTCGCTTGCCTCGGCTGTGACCCAGACATACTGTCACAATAAATCGTATTTCTTTTCACATAGGAAGCTAGGAGGGTTTTCTCAATCTGTATCCCTCATATCCTAAACAGCTCGTGACCAAGCTCTGTCCATTGTGTCTAAAATATATATCTCCAAACACTTCTCTCAATTTCCAGAACTCCCATGGCCCCTTGTGGAACCACTGA
Organism: Pongo abelii; assembly: GCF_028885655.2. Taxonomy (NCBI): domain Eukaryota; kingdom Metazoa; phylum Chordata; class Mammalia; order Primates; family Hominidae; genus Pongo; species Pongo abelii. The sequence continues at coordinate 39,385,634 of NC_072009.2, read as the reverse complement.
CTCTTTGGAAAACCACCCAGAAGTTGCTTTATTCTTGGATAGGCGGTCTAAGCCTGCTGAGAACTTTCCTTCCCAGGATTCTGTGTGAACAAAAGTGCCTCTGCTGGGAGCTGTGATCCTGGGGACCATGCTTGCTAGCGCTGAATGACTCTCTGGAAGAATGCATGGGATTCCACAAAGCTGACCACCCACAAAGAGGTCAAATGCCTACGTCTACATTGACCTGTGGCCTCCACCATACATCCGTCTCACTGTCACCATCAGCATCTTTGTGAGCCTGCCCAAGGCACCAACTGCAGGGAAACCCCTAGGAGGGTGGCCTTCCTTTGCTTAAGTCCAATGTGATAGCAAACTCCACCTACATCGTCTCCACTACACTGTGAAGATGTGGAGAGCAGGACAGAGAGGAGAGCAGAAGGCAAGACATCCTGACAGTTGATTTCCCTAGACTCTGACAAAACCAACCATGTCCCATGTCTCTGGCACATGCCGGACACCACCACTCTCTCCCCTCCTCTGTCCACAGCGCCCCCCACCAGCACACACGTTGGAGGTTACAAAACCACGCGGTGTGAGTACAGCTTGACATTCTTCTCATGCGAGTGTCTGCATCATTGTTCATCTGCCGCTGCATGCTAGGAAACAGATTCTCCCATTTCCATTCAATGGAGCGAGAGCCCGTTTCACGAGGAGTTCTGTAGACAACCCAATTATCCCGCATGGGTGGCTACAGACTAGAAGTGAATATCGCTTCTTGAGTGCAGGGGATTCCTTGGGCTGTCAGGTTTGTGGGACTACCTCTCAAACCCTCCCTTGAGGCCACAAAATAGTTTCCAACCCATGCCCTGACATTTCCCCGGTGCTTAATGTATCCTGTCAATAGACCCGAGCATGACACTTTGAGTTAAACACATTCATTGGCTTTGTTTGTTTGTTTCTGAGATGGAGTCTCACTCTGTCCCCCAGGCTGGAGTTACAGTGGCTTTGCCTTTTGGGTTCCAGTGATTCTACTGCTTAAGTCTCCTGAGAAGCTAGGATTACAGGCACGCACCACCACATCCAGCTAAATTTTTGTAATTTTAATAGAAATGGGATTTCACCATGTTGGCCAGGCTGGTCTCATAATCCTGAACTCGTGATCTGCCTGCCTTAGCTTCTCAAAGTGCTGGAATGACCGGCATGAACCACCGCACCTGGTCATCTTCATTGGTTTTAAATGGAGATTCAAGGTTCGAGCCACACCTCATTCTATGCCACAGAATGATTTCTTTATCCTACTGACTCAAGGAAGGCTAGCCGCTTGTCATCCATTTCCAACCAAGAGTCACCTCATGTTTGGAAAATTGATCCGCTTTCAAGTTCAGTGGAGGGATGTGGCATGTAGGATGAGGGATTGTTCCTTCTGACTTGGTCTACACAGTGGGGCCTAGGGATAGAACTCAATGAGGACCGATGGCTCCTTCTACCCTGAATTCCATAGAACCCTCCTCCTGTGGAACACGGGCCTTGGCAGATCCTAGACCTTCCTGGCCCTTAAGACACTGCCAGAAACCCCATCCTTTGCTCCAAACGACTGTGGCTTGTGCCTCTACAGAAACATTTGAAATCTATCCTCTACACGTGGCCACCTAAAACCACAGAAGTACAGGACATTTGGCCATCATCCACCTCCCCGCTTTAGGGAAAGAATGCTGAAAGTCTCGTGTGATTCTCCCTTGATTTGAGTTCTTCATGGGTCAAGATGTAATGAGACCAGATGTATTAAGTCAGGCCGGGTGCAGTGGCTAACACCTGCAACCTTAACACTTTGGGAGGCTGAGGAGGTAGGAACGCTTTAGCACAGGAGCTCAAATCAAGTCTTGGAAAACACAGCCAAAACACGAAGTGCATTCCTGTGTTGTCCCAGCTACTCGGGAGGCCAAAGTGGAAGACTGACCTAACCTGGGGACGTTGATACTGCAGTCAGCCATAATGGTGCCATTGCACTGCAGCCTGGGTGACAGACAGAGGAAGACTCTGTCACAAACAGATGGACAGTCACACAGAGAACAGCTATATTATGTTCTTCTCAGGGTAGGAAGAAAATTAAGAGAATACAGCATTTATGATTTTTTATCTTAAATTTTAATCTATTTATTTATTAATTCTGAGTGAAGTTTATGAAGCCAGCTAATTTTTGTATTTTTGTAGAGAGGAGGTTTCTCCATATTGCTAAGGCTGTTCTGGATTGCCTGGGATCAAGGGATCCACCTGCCCTCAGGCTCTCAAAGTGCAGGGATGACAGGCATGAATCAGTTGCCTGACAGCACTGTTTTTTTGTTGTTGTTTTGTTTTGTTTTATTTTTTTCCCTTTTTCAATCACTTGTCTTTATGAGAGTTTCACTGCAGAGAGTTTGGCCGGCTTGTTTGAATTCAATCTAAATAGAAATTGAAGATGTCAGCATATGGTCTTATGGACTCTGAGGTGACAAGTCTCCTGGTCTGTCTATCATAGAACCATACACATAATGAGTTAAAAACGTAACATTTACAATAAGTAATTTTGTTTTACAGAAATACATGGTTGCACCCAAAACACAGAAATGATTCTTTTAAGAATTGTCTTAGTCCTGTTGGGTGTGCCACTGATTCTTTTTGTTTGGACCTTAAATGAGAATTTCCAGTCGGTCTCTCATTTCTGATTGGAAATTCCAGGTGATCTGATGGTTGGGGACTTAAGCTATGTTCTTCCAGGGACCCTGGTTGATTAGTTGTGGGGACCACCTAGGAGAGTACAGCTATCAGGCGTCACCTAGCAGACACTGTTACTCTGAAAACTGAGGCCGCAAGGAGGAGGGCAGTTCAGGCTGCCTGCACACAGCCTGGGACAACTGTGTCTTCTTCATTGCCCTTGCCCCAACTTTCAAGTTCCTCACTCCCTTGTTGCCTAGCAATTTGCCACACCAATAACTGGGTCTGATTGTTCTTTGACCATATATAAAAAGCATGGGCCAGATATTGTGGTGCATGCCTGTGATCCCAGCACTTTGGGAGGCTGATGTGCATGGAACACGAGGTCAGGTCCTTCAAGATCAGCCTGGCCAGCACGGTGAAACCCTGTTTCTCATAAAAATAAAATAAGTAATGCGGGCATGGTGGTGAACACCTGTACCCCAGCTACATGGAAAGCTGAAATAGGAGAATTGCTTGAACCCAGGCAGCAGAGGTTGCTGTGAGCCGAGATCACACCACTGCACTTCAGCCCGTGTGATACAATGAGACTCCATTTCAGGAAAAAAAAAAATCCCAACTCGCCAGGAAGGGAACAAAACTGGACAGAGAATGAGTCTGATGAATTGACAGAAATAGGCTTCAGAAAATGGGTAATAAGAAACTCCTCTGAGCTAAAGAAATTTTTGTTCTACCCAATGTAAGGAATCTAAGAACTTTGAAAAAAGGTTAGACACATTGATAACTAGAATAACTAGTTTAGAGAACATAAATGACCTGATGGAGCCGAAAAACAAAGAATGATAATTTCATGAAGCATACAGAAGTATCAATAGCAGAATAAATCAAGTGGAAAAAATCAGAGATTAAAAATCAACCTAATGAAATAAAGTGAGAAGACAAGATTATATAAAGAAGACTAAAAAGGAAGGGACAAAGCCTTCAGGAAATATGGGATTATGTGGAAACACCAAATCTACATTTGATTGGTAATCTAAAAGTGAAAAGGACAATGGAACCAAGCTGGAAAACACAGTTCAGGATATTATCCAGGAGAGCTTCCCCAACCTAGCAAGACAGGCCAACCTTAAAATTCAGGAAAAACAGAGAACACCACAGAGATAGTCCTTGAGAAGAGGAATCCAGAGAATTATATATAATTGTCAGAGTCACCAACGTTAAAATGAAGAAAAAAATGTTAAAGACAACCAGAGAGAAAAGTCGGGTCACCCATAAAGGGAAGCCCGTCTGACTAATATCATGGAATATTCAGTTTTTCACTACAGGCAGCAACGGACTCTCAAATGTCCCCTCATAGATTCTACAAAAAGAGTGTTCTCAACCTGCTGAAACAAAAGAAAGGTTTAACTCTGTGATATAAATCCATGTATCACAAAGCAGTTTCACAGATACTTTGCTTATATTTTTTATCATGGGAAATTCTGTTTTTCACCATAGGCCTTGATGGGCTCTGAAATGTCCCATTGTAGATACTACAAGAAGAATTTTTCTAACCTACTAAATCAAAGGAAAGTTTTACCTCTGTGAGATGAATCCACACATTGTTAAGTGGCTTCACAGATAGCTTGTTTCTTGTTTTTATTGCGGGATACTCAGTTTTTCCCTGTAGGCTCTACTGAGCCCCAAAATGTCCGTTTGTGGATTCTACAAAGAAATAGTGTTTCCAATCTGCTGAATCAAAATAAAGGCTTACCTCTGTGAGATGAATGGACACAGCACAAAGCAATTTCACAGATACCTTGTTTCTAGCTACTGTCATGGAATATTCGATTTTTCATTATAAGCCTCAAAGGGTTCCAAATTGTCCCCTTCATAGATTCTAAAAAAAAGTGTGTTTCCAACCTGCTGAATCAAAAGAAAGACTTACCTCTGTCAGATGAATGGACACACCACAAAGCAATTTCACAGATACCTTGTTTCTAGTTACTGTCATGGAATAGTTGATTTTTCATTATAGCCCTCAGTGAGTTCCAAAATATCCCCTTCATAGATTCTAAAAAAAGTGTGTTTCCAACTTGCTGAATCAAAAGAAAAGTTCAACTCTGAAATAAATCCACAAATGCCAAATTGGCTTCACAGATAGCTTGTTTCTGTTTTTTATCTCCAGTTACTCAGTTTTCCACAACAGGCTTTAATGGGCTCTGAAATGTCCATTTATATATTCTACAAAAAGAGTGTTTCCAGTGCGCTAAATCTAAAGAAAGTTTTATCTCTGTGAGATGAATCCACATATCACAATGAGGCTTCACAGGTAGTTTGTTTCTTGTTTTTATCGTGGGATATTCATTTTTTTAATAGACTTCATGGGTTCTAAAATGTCCCTTCTTAGGCTCTACTAAAATAAGTTTCCAACCTGCTGAATCAAAAGAAAGGTTCATCTCTGTGAGATAAATCCACACGTCACACAAAGGTTTCACAGATAGCTTTTTTCTAGATTATTATTATTTTTTTTTTCTGAGACAGAGTTTTGCTCTTATTGACTAGGTTAAAGTGTAACGTTGTGATCTCTGCTCACTGAAACCTCCACCTCCTGGGTTTAAGCAATTCTCCTGCCTCAGCCTACAGAATAGCTGGGATTATAAATGTGCATCATAATCCCCAGAGCAATTACTATTGTTAGTAGAGACAAGGTTTCTTCATGTGGGTCAGAATGGTCTCAAACTCCCGACCTCAGGTGAGTTACCCTCATAAAGTGCTGGGATTACATGTTTTAGCCACAGTGCCTGCCCTTGCTTCTAGTTTTTATTGTGAGTTATGCAGTTTTTCAAAATAGGCCTCAATGGGTTTTGATATGTCGCTTCAGAGATTCTACTTAAAGAGTATTTCTAACCTGCTGAATCAAAAGAGAAGTTTAACTCATATTTGGATATCAATCCAAACATGACATAGATGTTTCACAGATAGTTTGTTCTAGTTTTCATAGTAGGATACTCAGTTTTTCACTATAGGTCTCAATTGGCTTTGAAATGTCCCTTTGCAGATTCTACAAAAAGAGTGTTTTGAACTGGCTGAATCAAAAGAAAGTCTTAACTCTGTGAGATGCCATACATCATAAAGTGGTTTCACAGATATCTGGTTACTAGTCTCTATTGTGGGATATTCAGTTTTTCACTGTAGGGTTCAATGGGCTCCAAAATGTCTCTTAGAAGATTCATTTTTTTCTTTTTCTTTTTTTTTTGAGATGGAGTCTCACTCTGTCACTCAGGTTGGAGTGCAGTGGCATCATCTCAGCTCACTGCACACTCCACCTCCCAGGTTCACACCATTCTCCTGCTTCAGCCTCCCAAGTAGCTAGGACTACAAATGCCTACCACCATACTTGGCTATTTTTTTTTTTTTAATTACAGATGGGGTTTCACCATGTTAGCCAGGATGGTCTTGAGCTCCTGACCTTGTGATCCACTCTCCTTAGCATCCCAAAGTCCTAGAATTACAGACAAGAGCCACCATGTCTGGCAACCCCTTAATAGATTCTAAAAAAAGATGGTTTCCAACCTGCTGAATCAAAGAAAGGCTTACCATTGTTAGACCAACTCACACAGTGCCAAGTGGTTTCCTAGATAAGTTTTTTCTACTTTTTATCACATGATATTCTGTTTTTCACTATAGTCCTTGATGGGCTCAGAAATGTCTCTGTACATTCAGCAACAGGAGTGTTTGCAGAATCAAAATAAATTTTTAACTCCGTAGGATCAGTCCACACATATCAAAGCAGTTTCAGAGATATCTTGTTTCTAGTTTTTATCATGAGATATTCAGTTTCTCACTATATGCCTCAATGGACTCCAAAATATCCCATTGTTGATTCTAGAAAGAGAATGTTTCCAACATGTTGAATAAAAAGTAAGTTTTAACTCTGTGCAATAGTAGCATACATCATAAAACAATTCAACAGAAAGTTTGTTTCTTGTTTTTGTCACAGAATATTTGGTTTTTCACTATAGACCTCACTGGGAATTGAAATGCCTCCTTTCAAATTCTACACAATGAAGGTTTCCAACCAGCTGAATCAAAAGAAAGGCTTAACTCTGTGAGCTGAATCCACACACCACAAAGTGATTTCACAGATAGCTTCTTTCTAGTTTTTATTGTGAGATATTCAGTTTTTCACTGTAGGCAATATGGGCTCCAATATTTTCTTTCACAGATTCCACAAAAAGATTGTTTCCCCCCAGCTGAATCAGAAGAAAGTTCAACTTTTTGAGATAAATCCACACACACAAAGAAGTTTCACAAATGGCTTCTTTGTAGTTTTTATCACAAGATATTCAATATTTCACTATAGGCCTCATAAAACTCTGAAATATCTGTTCATAAATTCTATACATACAGTGCTTTCAACCTGCTGAAACAAAAGAAATGTGTATCTCTGTGAAATGAATCTGCACATCACAAAGCGGTTTTACAGTTGGATTCTTTCTAGTTTTTTTGAAGGCTATTCCATTTTTCTCTATAGGACCCAATGGGATCGAAAATGTCCCTTTGTAGATTCTTCAAAAAGAGGGTTTCCAATATGCTGAATCAAAGGAAAGTTTTAGCTATTTAAGATGAATTCACACATCACAAAGTGGAGAGCTTCTTTCTAGTTTTTATCATGGGATATTCAATATTTCAATATAGGCATCAGTGGGCTCTGAAATGTTCCTTAGCAGATTCTAGAAAAAGAGTTTTTTCAACCTGCTGAATCAAAAAAAAAAAGTTTAACTTTTTAAAGCCATGCTTTCCAAAGTGGTTTATCGGATGACAACTTTCTAGTTTTCATTGTGGCATATTCAGTTCTTTAATATAGGCCTCAGTGGCCTGCAAAATGGCTCTCATAGACTCTACAAAAAGAGTGTTACAGAGCTGCTGAAACAAAAGCAGGATTTCACTCTTGGAGATGAATGCACACATTGCAAAGCAGTTTCACAGATAGCTTCTTTATAGTTTCTATTGTGGAATATTTTGTTTTCCATTATAGACCTTACTGTACCTTGAAATATCTCTTGGCAGATTCTACGAAAAGAGTGTTTACAAATTGCTGATTCAAAAGAAAGGTTTAACTCCCTGAGCTGAAATGACACATTACGAAGATGTTTCACAGATAGTTTTTTTTTTTTCTAGTTTTTATCACATGATATTTGGTTTTTCACTATAAGTCTCAAGACCCTCCAAAATGTTCCTTTGCAGATTCTACAAAACAAGCGTACCAAAACTGTCGAATCAAAAATAAGGTTTAATTCTGTGAGCAGAATACACACGTCATAAAACATTATCATAGATAGGTTCTTTCTAGGTTTTATGGTGGGATATTCGATTTTTTACTGTAGGCCGCAGCGAGGTGTGAAATGTCCCTTCACAGATTCTACAAAAAAAGTGTTTCTAAGGTGCTGAATCAAAAGATAAGTTTAATTTTGTCAGCTGAATCCACGCCTCACAAAGCAGATTCACGATGGTATCTTTCCCGTTATTATGGCTGGACATTCCGGATTTTACTATAAGTCTCAGTGTGTTGAGAAATGTCCCTTTGCAGTTTCTACAAAACTAGTGTTTCCAAACTGCTGAATCAAAGGAAAGGTTTAATTTTGGGAGCTGAATCCACATATCACACAACAATTTCACAGATACCTCTTCCTAGTTTTTTTAAATATATTTTTAATTATTATTATCATTATTATTATTATACTTTAGGTTTTATGGTACATGTGCACAAGGTGCAGGTAAGTTACATATGTATACATGTGCCACGCTGGTGTGCTGCACCCACTAACTCGTCATCTAGCATTAGATATATCTCCCAATGCTATCCCTCCTCCCTCCCCCCACCCCACAACAGTCCCCAAAGTGTGATGTTCCCCTTCCTGTGTCCATGTGTTCTCATTGTTCAATTCCCAACTATGAGTGAGAATATGCGGTGTTTGGTTTTTTGTTCTTGCGATAGTTTACAGAGAATGATGATTTCCAATTTCATCCATGTCCCTATAAATGACATGAACTCATCACTTTTTATGGCTGCATAGTATTCCATGGTGTATATGTGCCACATTTTCTTAATCCAGTCTATCATTGTTGGACATTTGGGTTGGTTCCAAGTCTTTGCTATTGTGAATAATGCCGCAATAAACATACATGTGCATGTGTCTTTATAGCAGCATGATTTATAGTCCTTTGGGTATACACCCAGTAATGGGATGGCTGGGTCAAATGGAATTTCTAGTTCTAGATCCCTGAGGAATCGCCACACTGACTTCCACAAGGGTTGAACTAGTTTACATTCCCACCAACAGTGTAAAAGTGTTCCTATTTCTCCACATCCTCTCCAGCACCTGTTGTTTCCTGACTTTTTCATGATTGCCATTCTAACTGGTGTGAGATGGCATCTCATTGAGGATTTGATTCGCATTTCTCTGATGGCCAGTGATGGTGAGCATTTTTTCATGCATTTTTTGGTTGCATAAATGTCTTCTTTTGAGAAGTGTCTGTTCATGTCCTTCGCCCACTTATGATAGGGTTGTTTTTTTTTTCCTTGTAAATTTGTTTGTGTTCATTGTAGATTCTGGATATTAACCCTTTGTCAGATGAGTAGGTTGTGAAAATTTTCTCCCATTTTGTAGGTTGCCTGTTCACTCTGATGGTAGTTTCCTTTGCTCTGCAGAAGCTCTTTAGTTTAATGAGATCCCATTTGTCAATTTTGGCTTTTGTTGCCATTGCTTTTGGTGCTTTAGACATGAAGTCCTTGCCCATGCCTATGTCCTTAATGGTAATGCCTAGGTTTTCTTCTAGGGTTTTGATGGTTTTAGGTCTAATGTTTAAGTCTTTAATCCATCTTGAATTGATTTTTGTATAAGGTATAAGGAAGGGATCCAGTTTCAGCTTTCTACATATGGCTAGCCAGTTTTCCCAGCACCATTTATTAAATAGGGAATCCTTTCCCTATTGTTTGTTTTTCTCAGGTTTGTCAAAGATCAGATAGTTGTAGATATGTGGCATTATTTCTGACGGCTCTGTTCTTTTCCACTGATCTATGTCTCTGTTTTGGTACCAGTACCGTGCTGTTTTGGTTACTGTAGCCTTGTAGTATAGTTTGAAGTCAGGTAGTGTGATGCCTCCAGCTTTGTTCTTTTGGCTTAGGATTGACTTGGCGATGCAGGCTCTTTTTTGGTTCCATATGAACTTTAAAGTAGTTTTTTCCAATTCTGTGAAGAAAGTCATTGGTAGCTTGATGGGGATGGCAATGAGTCTGTAAATTACCTTGGGAAGGATGGCCATTTTCATGATATTGATTCTTCCTACCCATGAGCATGGAACGTTCTTCCATTTGTTTGTATCTTCGTTTATTTCCTTGAGCAGTGGTTTGTAGTTCTCCTTGAAGAGGTCCTTCACATCCCTTGTAAGTTGGATTCCTAGGTATTTTATTCTCATTGAAGCAATTGTGAATGGGAGTTCACTCATGATTTGGATCTCTGTTTGTCTGTTATTGGTGTATAAGAATGCTTGTGATTTTTGTACATTGATTCTGTATCCTGAGAATTTGCTGAAGTTGCTTATCAGCTTAAGGGGATTTTGGGCTGAGACAATGGGGTTTTCTAGATATACTATCATGTCATCTGCAAACAGAGACATTTGACTTCCTCTTTTCCTAATTGTATACCCTTTATTTCCTTCTCCTGTCTAATTTCCCTGGTCAGAACTTCCAACACTATGTTAAATAGAAGTGGTGAGAGAGGGCATCCCTGTCTTGTGCCAGTTTTCAAAGGGAATGTTTCCAGTTTTTGCCCGTTCAGTATGATATTGGCTGTGGGTTTGTCATAGATAGCTCTTATGATTTTGAGATACATCCCATGAATACCTAATTTATTGAGAGTTTTTAACATGAAGCGTTGTTGAATTTTCTCAAATGCCTTTGCTTCATCTATTGAGATAATCATGTGGTTTTTGTCTTCGGTTCTGTTTATATGCTGGATTACATTTATTGATTTGCGTATATTGAACCAGCTTTGCATCCCAGGGATGAAGCCCACTTGATCATGGTGGATAAGCTTTTTGATGTGCTGCTGGATTCTGTTTGCCAGTATTTTATTGAGGATTTTTGCATCAATGTTCATCAAGGATATTGGTCTAAAATTCTGTTTTTTTGTTGTGTCTCTGCCAGGCTTTGGTATCAGGATGATGCAGGCCTCATAAAATGAGTTAGGGAGGATTCCCTCTTTTTCTATTGATTGGAATAGTTTCAGTAGTAATAGTACCAGCTCCTCCTTGTACCTCTGGTAGAATTCGGCTGTGAACCCATCTGGTCCTGGACTTTTTTTGGTTGGTAAGCTATTGATTATTGACAAAATTTCAGCTCCTGTTATTGGTCTATTCAGAGATTCAACTTCTTCCTGGTTTAGTCTTCAGAGGGTGTATGTGTTGAGGAATTTATCCATTTCTTGTAGATTTTCTAGTTTATTTGCATAGAGGTGTTTGCAATAATCTCTGATGGTAGTTTGTATTTCTGTGGGATTGGTGGTGATATCCCCTTATCATTTTTTATTGCATCTATTTGATTCTTATTTTTTTCTTTATTAATCTTGCTAGCAGTCTATCAATTTTGTTGATCCTTTCAGAAAACCAGCTCCTGGATTCATTTATTTTTTGAAGGGTTTTTTGTGTCTCTATTTCCTTGAGTTCTGCTCTGATTTTAGTTATTTTTTGCCTTCTGTTAGCTGTTGAATGTGTTTGCTCTTGCTTTTCTAGTTCTTTTAATTGTGATGTTAGGGTGTCAATTTTGGATCTTTCCTGCTTTCTCTTGTGGTCATTTAGTGCTATAAATTTCCCTCTACACACTGCTTTGAATGCATCCCAGAGATTCTGGTATGTTGTGTCTTGGTTCTCCTTGGTTTCAAAGAACATCTTTATTTCTGCCTTCATTTCCTTATGTACCCGGTAGTCATTCAGGAGCCGGTTGTTCAGTTTCCACGTAGTTGAGCGGTTTTGAGTGAAATTCTTAATCCTGAGTTCTAGCTTGATTGCACTGTGATCTGAGAGATAGTTTGTTATAATTTCTGTTCTTTTACATTCATTGAGGAGATCTTTACTTCCAACTATGTGGTCGATTTTGGAATAGGTGTGGTGTGGTGCTGAAAAATATGTACATTCTGTTGATTTGGGGTGGAGAGTTCTGTAGATGTCTATTAGGGTCCACTTTGTTCAGAGCTGAGTTCAATTCCTGGGTATCCTTGCTGATTTTCTGTCTCCTTGATCTGTCTAATGTTGACAGTGGGGTGTTAAAGTCTCCCATTATTAATGTGTGGGAGTCTAAGTCTCTTTTTAGTTCACTCAGGACTTGCTTTATGAATCTGGGTTCTCCAGCATTGGGTGCATATATATTTAGGATAGTTAGCTCTTCTTGTTGAACTGATCTCTTTACCATTACGTAATGGTCTTGTCTCTTTTGATCTTTGTTGGTTTAAAGTCTGTTTTATCAGGGACTAGGATTGCAACCCCTGCCTTTTTTTGTTTTCCATTTGCTTGGTAGATCTTCCTCCATCCTTTTATTTTGAGCCTATGTGTGTCTCTGCTCGTGAGATGGGTTTCCTGAATACAACACACTGAAGGGTCTTGAGTCTTTATCCAATTTGCCAATCTTTGTCTTTTAATTGGAGCATTTAGTCCATTTACATGTAAAGTTAATATTTTTATGTGTGAATATGATCCTGTCATTATGATGTTAGCTGGTTATTTTGCTCGTTAGTTGATGCAGTCTCTTCCTAGTCTCGATGGTCTTTACATTTTGGCATGATTTTGCAGTGGCTGCTACAGGTTGTGCCTTTCCATGTTTAGTGCTTCCTTCAGGAGCTCTTTTAGGCAGGCCTGGTGTTGACAAAATCTCTCAGCATTTGCTTGTCTGTAAAGTATTTTATTTCTCCTTCACTTATGAAGCTTAGTTTGGCTGGATATGAAATTCTGAGTTAAAAATTCTTTTCTTTAAGAATGTTGAATATTGGTCCCCACTCTCTTCTGGCTTGTAGGGTTTCTGCCGAGAGATCCGCTGTTAGTCTGATGGGCTTCCCTTTGATGGTAGCCCGACCTTTCTCTGTGGCTGCCGTTAATATTTTTTCCTTCATTTCAACTTTAGTGAATCTGACAATTATGTGTCTTGGAGTTGCCCTTCTCGAGGAGTATCTTTGTGGCGTTTTCTGTATTTCCTGAATCTGAATGTTGGCTTGCCTTGCTAGATTGGGGAAGTTCTCCTGGATAATATCCTACAGAGTGTTTTCCAACTTGATTCCACTCTCCCCGTCACTTTCAGGTACACCAATCAGATGCAGATTTGCTCTTTTCACACAGTCCCACTTTTCTTGGAGGCTTTGTTCATTTCTTTTTTTTTCTTTTTTCTCTAAACTTCCCTTGTCAGTTCATTTCATTCATTTCATCTTCCAGGGCTGATACCCTTTCTTCCATTTGTTCTCATCAGCTCCTGAGGCTTCTGCATTCTTCACATAGTTCTTGAGCCTTGGTTTTCAGCTCCATCAGCTCCTTTAAGCACTTCTCTGTATTGGTTATTCTAATTATACATTCTTCTAAATTTTTTTCAAAGTTTTCAACTTCTTTGCCTTTGTTTTGTATATCCTCCTGTAGCTCGGAGTAATTTGATCATCTGAAGCCTTCTTCTCTCGGCTTGTCAAAGTCATTCTCCGCCCAGCTCTGTTCCGTTGCTGGTGAGGAACTGCTTTCCTTTCGAGGAGGTGAGGTACTCCGCTTTTTAGAGTTTCCAGTTTTTCTGCTCTGTTTTTTCCCCATCTTTGTGGTTTTATCTACTTTTGGTCTTTGATGATGGTGATGTACAGATGGGTTTTTGGTGTGGATGTCCTTTCTATTAGTTTTCCTTCTAACAGACAGGACCCTCAGCTGCAGTTCTGTTGTGGTACCTGGCCAGCCGTGTGTGGTGTCAGTCTGCCCCTGCTGGGGGGTGCCTCCCAGTTACTTTTTATCATGGGATGTGCATTTTTTTTCACCATAGGCCTCACTGCATTGCAATATCACCCTTTGCTGATTGTACAAAATAGTGTTTCCAAATTGCTTAATCAAAAGAAAAGTTTAATTCTGTGAGCTGAATGTACACATCGTAAAGCAGTTTCCCGTATAGCTTTTTCTAGTTTTTATCACAGGATATTAAGTTATTCAATAAAGGCCTCAGGCGTTTCTGAAATGTTTCTTCACAGATTCTACATAAACAATGTTTCAAAACTAATGAATGAAATAAAAAAACTTTAACTGTGTGAGGTGAAACCACAAATCAAAAAGCAGTTTCACAGATAGCTTCTTTCTAAATTGTATTGTGAGATATTTGAGATTTTACTATAGGTCTCACTGGACTGAGAAATGTCCGTTTGTTGATTCCACAAAAAACTGTTTCTAACCTGATGAATCAAAAATAGGTTTAACTTTGTCAGCTGAATTCACACCTCAAAAAGTGGATTCACAGACAGCATCTTTCCCAGTTTTATGGCTTGATATTCTGTGTTTCACTATAGGCCTCAGTGGGCTGAGAAAATTTCCTTAGCAGATTCTACAAAAATAGTGTTTCCAACATGCCTAATCAAAGAAAGGTTTCACTCTGTGAGCTGAATCCACACATCACAAAGCAGTTTCCTAGATAGCTTCTTTCTAGTCTTTATCAAAGCATATTCAGTTTTTCACTATAGGACTCAATGCCCTTTGAAATGTTCCAGCGTAGAATCTACAAAAAGAATGTTTCCAAACTGCTGAATTAAAATTAAGGCTTAAATCTGTAAGCTGAATGCACACACCACAAAACAGTTTCACAAACACCTTCTTTCTAGTTTTTATTTCAAGATATTCAGTTTTTCACTACAGGCTTCAGTGGGCTCAGAAACATCCCTTCACAGATTCTACAAAAAGAGTGTTTCCAGATGGCTGAATCCAAAGTAAGGTTTAACTCGGTAAAGTGCATGCACACGTCACAAAACAGGTTCACAAATAGCTCCTTTCTTGTTTTTATTTCAGGATATTTTGTTTTTCATTTAAGCCCTCTGTGGGCTTTAAATTCTCCCTTTGGAGATTCTGCAAAAAGAGTGTTTTTAAGCTGCTGAATCAAAAGAAAGGATTAACTCTATAAGCCAAATGCAGACATCACAAAGCAGTTTCAAAAATACCTTCTTTCTAGTTTTTATCGTGCGATATTTCCAAAGTAAAGAATCAAAAGAAAGGTTTCATTCTGTGAGCTGAATCCATGCATCACAAAGCAGTTTCATGGATAGCTTCTTTCTAGTTTTTGTTGTGGGATATTCGGTTGCTTACTGTAAGCCTGAAAGCCCTCCAAAATTTCCATTTGCATATTCTACAAAAAGAGCCGTTCCAATCTGCCGTATCAAAAGTAAGGCTTAAATCTGTGAGCTAAATGTACACATCACAAAGCAGTTTCACAGATATCTTTCTAGTTTTATCATGGGATATTCTGTTTTTCACTATAGGTCTCAGTGGACTGAAATGTCCCCTGGCTGATTCCACAAAAAGGGTGTTTCCAAACTGCTTAATCAAAAGAAATATTCAACCCTGAAAGCTGAATCCGCACATGAGAAAGCAGTCTCACAGACAGACCCTCATTTTTATTTTAGGATACCTATTTTTTCACTATAGGCCTCAGTGGGCACCAAAATGTTTCTTTGCAGATACTGTAAGAGGAATATTTTCAAACTGTTGAATCAAATGTTACATTGAATAATGAGAACTGACTGTATATGTCACAAAGCAGTTTCACAGATAGCTTCTTTCTAGATTTTATTTCAGGATATTCAGTTTTTCATTGTAGGCCTCAGTAGGGTCTGCAATGTCACTTTGCAGATTCTACAAAAGGAGTGTTTCCAAACTACTGAATCAAAAGTAAGGTTGAAATCTGACATTAATGTACACATCACAAAGCAGTCTCATAAATAGCTTCCTGCTAGTTTTTATTTTGTGATCTGTTTTTCACTGTAGGCCTTACTTTACCCCAAAATGTCCCTTTGTAGATTCTAGAAAAAGTGTTTCCAAGCTGCTGAATCAAAAGAAAGTTTTCACTCTGTGAACTGAATGCACACATCACAAAGCAGTTTGGCAGGTAGATTCTTTCTAGGATATTTTATTTCATGATATTCAGTTTTCCACTTTCGTTCTCAGTGGGCTCAGAAATATCCCTTTGCAGATTCTACCAAAAGAGTGTTTCAAAATTACTGAATCAAAAGTAAGGTTTAACTCTGTGAACTGAATGCACATGTCACAAAACAGGTTCACAGATATCTTCTTTCTTGTTATTATTTCAGGATATTTTGTTTTTCACTATAGGGCTCTGGTCTCTAAATTGTCTCTTCAAAGACTCTATAAAGAAACGTTTAAAAAATCTGATTCAAAACTAAGATTCAACTTTGTGAACTGAACACATATATTGAAAGCAGTTTCACAAATATCTTCTTTCTAGATTTTATCTAGAGATATTCACGTTTTCACTATATGCCTCAAAGAGCTCCAAAACACTCTTTGCAGATTTTACAAAAAATGTGTTTTCAAACTGCTGAATCAAACAAAAGGTTTCACTCTATGAGCTGAATGCATGCATCACAAAGCAGATTCAAAGATAGTTTCTTCTAGGTTTTTATCATGGTATATTCAGTTTTTCAGGCTTCAATGCCCTCCAAAATGTCCCTTTGCAAATACTACAAAAAGAGTGTTTCCAACTTGCTGAATCAAAGGACAAGTTTCCCTCTGTGAGTTGAATTCACACATCACAAAGTAGTTTCACAGATAGATTTTTTGTAATTTTTGTCTTGGGATATTCAGTTTTTCACTATATGCCTCAATGCATTCCCAAATGTCCTTTTGCAGATTCTACACAATGAGGGTTTCCAAACTGCTGAATTAAAAGAAAGGTTTAACTCTATGAGCTGAATCCACACATCACAAAACAGTTTCACAGATGGCATATTTCTAGTTTTTATCAGAAGATTTTTGGTTTTTCACTATAGGTCTCAAAACCCTCATAAATATACCTTCTCAGATTCTACAAAAAGAGTGTTTCCAAACTGCTGAATTAAAAAAAAAAGAAAGGTTTCCCTCTATGAGTCTAATGCACACATCACAAAGCAGTTTCATTGACAGCTTCTTTCTAGTTTTTATCATGAGATATAGTGTTTTTCAGTACAGGCCTTCTGGGCCTTGAAATATCCTTTCGAAGAAACTACAAAAAATGTGTTTTCAAATTGCTGAATCAAATGTAATGCTGTACACCACGAATTGAAAACACACAACACAAAGCAGTTTCACAGATAGTTTCTTTCAAGTTTTTATTTTGGGATATTCAGTTTTTCACTATTTGCCTCAGTGGGCTTCTAAATGTCACTTCGCAGATTCTACCAAAAGAGTGTTTCCAAACTGCTGAATCAGAAGTAAGGTTTCACTCTCTGAGCTGAATGTATACATCACAAAGCAGTTTCACAAATAGCTTCTTACTAGTTATTTTGGGATATTCTGTATTCTGTTTTTCACTGTAGGCCTTACTATGCCCCAAAATGTACTTTATAGGTAGAGTAAAAAGAGTGTTTCCAATCTGCTGAATCAAAATAAAGGTTTCACTCTGTGAGCTGAATAAACTCATCACAAAGCAGTTTCACAGATAGATTCTTCCTAGATTATTTTTTTTCTGAGATGAAGTCTCACTCTGTCACCTAGGCTGGGGTGCAGAGGCTTGTTCTTGGCACATTGCAACTTTTCCCACCCTGGTTCAAGTGATTCTCTGGCCTCAACCTACCAAGTAGCTGAGATTTAGGCACCTGTCACTGTGCCTGGATAATTTTTGTTTTTTTTTCTAGCGATGGGGTTTCACCATCTTGGCCAGGCTAGTCTTGAACTCCTGACCTCATGATCCACCTACAGAGGCATCCCAGAAGGCTAGGACTACAGGCATAAGCCACCATGCCTGGCCTATTTTTTTCTAGTTTTAATAGTGGCATATTCATTTTTTCAGTATAGACCTCAATGCCCTTTGAAATATCCCTTCGCAGATTCTAGAAACTGTTGTGTTCCCAAACTGTTGAATCAAAAGGTAAGTTTAACTCTGTGAGCTGGATGCACACATCACAAAGCAGTTTCACAAACAGCTTCTTACTTGTTTTTATTTTGAGATATTCTGTTTTTCACTGTAGGCCTTACTGGGCCCCAAAATATCACTTCATAGATTCTACAAAAAGACTGTTTCCAATGTGTTGAATAGAAACAAAGGCTTAATTCTGTGAGCTGAATGCACACATCACAAAGCAGTTTCACAGATAGCTTCTTATTAGTTTTTATCCCAGGCTTTTCAGTTTTTCACTGAAGATCTCAATATACTCCGAAATGTCTCTTGGTAGAGTCTAAAAAAACAGTGTTTCCAAACTGCTGAATGAAAACAATGGTTTAGCTCTGTGAGCTGAATGCACACATCACAAATCAGATTCAGAGATAAATTCTTTATAGTTTTTATTGTGGAATAATCATTTTTTCACTATACACTTTACTGCACTCTGAAATGTCTCCCACAGATTCTACAAAAAGAGTGTTTCCAAACTGTTGAATGAAAACAAAGGTTTAAATCTGTAAACTGAATCCATACCTGACAAAGCAGATTTACAGAGTTTCTTTCAATTTTCTATCAAGGAATATTCAATGTTTCACTATAGGCTTCAATGCCCTCCCAAATGTACCTTTGCTGAATCTACAAAAGGAGTGTTTTCAAGCTGCTGAATCAACCGTAAGGTTTAACACTGTGAGTTGAATGCACACATCAGAAAGAAGTTCTGTGATAACTTCTTTCTACTTTTTGTTTAGGGATATTCGTTTTTCACTACAGGCCTTAATGCACTTTGAAATGTACCTTTTTTTAATTATTATTATACTTTAAGTTTTAGGGTACATGTGCACAATGTGCAGGTTAGTTACATATGTATACATGTGCCATGCTGGTGTGCTGCACCCATTAACTCGTCATTTAGCATTTGGTTTATCTCCTAATGCTATTCCTCCACCCTCCCTCCACCCCACATCAGTCCCCAGAGTGTAATGTTCTCCTTCCTTTGTCCATGTGTTCTCATTGTTCAAATCCCATCCATGAGTGAGAACATGCAGTGTTCGTTTTTTTGTCCTTGCAATAGTTTACTGAGAATGTTGATTTCCAATTTCATCCATGTCCCTACAAAGGACGTGAACTCGTCATTTTTTATGGCTGCACAGTATTCCATGGTGTATATGTGCCACACTTTCTTAATCCAGTCTATCATTGTTGGACATTTGGGTTGGTTCCAAGTCTTTGCTATTGTGAATAATGCTGCAATAAACATACGTGTGCATGTGTCTTTATAGCAGCATGATTTATAGTCCTTTGGGTATAGACCCAGTAATGGGATGGCTGGGTCAAATGGCATTTCTAGTTGTAGATCCCTGAGGAATCACGACACTGACTTCCACAATGGTTGAACTAGTTTACTGTCCAACCAACAGTGTAAAATTGTTCCTATTTCTCCACATCCTCTCCAGCACCTGTTGTTTCCTGACTTTTTAATGATTGCCATTCTAACTGGTGTGAGATGGTATCTCATTGTGGTTTTGATTTGCATTTCTCTGATGGACAGTGATGATGAGCAATTTTTCACGTGTCTTTTGGATGAAATGTACCTTTGCAGATTCTACAGAATGTTTCCAAACAGCTGAATCAAAGGAAAAGTTTAACTCAGAGCTGAATGCATACATCACAAAGCAGTTTTACAGATAACTTCTTTCTAGTTTTTATCTAGGGATATTTGATTTTTCAGTATGGGCCTTGCTGTTCTCTGAAATATCCCTCACAGATTCTATAAAAATAGTGTTTCCACCTGCTGAATCAAAAGATAGATTTAACTCTGTGCATTGAATGCACACATCACAAAACAATTACACAGATTTCTTCTTTCTAGTTTTTATCACAGAATATTTGGCTTTTCACTGTAGGCCTTACGTACACTGAAATATCCCTTCATGGATTCTACAAAAAGAGTGTTTCAAAACAGCTGAATCAAAAAAACAGTTTAATTCTATGAGCTGAATCCACACTTCATAATTCAGTTTCACAGACAGCTACTTTGTAGATTTTATCACAACATATTCAATATTTTCTTATTCGCATGGTGGGCTCTGAAATGTTTCTTATAGATTCTAAAAAAAGAGTGTTTCCCTACTGTGGAATAAAAAGCAAGATTTAACTCTGTGAGCTGAATGCAGATACCTCAAGCAGTTTCAAAGATAGCTTTTTTGTTTTTGTTTTTGTTTTTTTTTTTTGTTTTTTTTTTTTTTAGTTTTTATCAGCAATATTTAGTTTTTCACAAAAGGCCTTCATCTTGTCTGAAATGTCTCTTCTCAGATTCTCCAAAGGAGGGTTTCAAGCCTGCTGAATCAGAAGAAAAATTTACATCTGTTAGCTGAATCCACACATCACAAAGCAGTTTCACAGATACCTTCTTTATAGATTTTATTGTGAGATATTATGTTTTTCACTACAGGCCAAGTTGTCTCTGAAATATTTCTTTGCAGAGTTTACAAAAAGATTGTTCCCAAACTGCTGAATCAAAAGAAAAGTTTAATTCTGTGAGTTGAATGCAGATATCACAAAGCAGTTTCACAGACAACATCTTTTTAGTTTCTGTCATGGGATATTCTGTTTTTCACTGAATGTTTCACTGTACCCTGAAATATCTTTTAGCAGACTTCACAAAAGGCATGCTTCCATATCTGAATCAAAGGAAAGATTTAACTCTGTGAGCTGAATTGAGACATTCCAAAAGAAGATTCACATATAGGTTCTTTAAGATTTTATTGTTCGATATTCTATTTTATTATGATTTTATTATTTTATGGTGAGATACTCTCAGCCTGGTTGTCTCTGAAATGCTCCTTTGCAGATTTTTTCAAAAAATGTGTTTCCAAACTGCTAAATCAACAGAAAGGTTTAACTCTCTCAGCTAAATGCACACATCACCAAGCAGTTGTGCTGATAGCTTCATTTTGTTTTTATCACACGATCTTCTGTTTTTTACTGTTGGCCTTCTTGTGCTCTGAAGTGTCCCTTCGCATATTCTAGAAAAAAAGTTTCCATCGTTCCAAATCAAATGAAAGACTTAAATTTGTGAGCTGAATACACACATCACAAAGCATTTTCACAGATAGCTTTTTACTAGTTTTTATTGTTGATTACTAGGTTTTTTACTGTAGGCCTCAATGTCCACCAGAATGCCCCTTTGCACGTTCTAAAAAAAGTGTTTCCAAACTGCTGAATGAAAAGAAAGGTTTACTTCTGTGAGCTGAATCCAGACATCCAAAGCAGTTTCAGAGGTAACTTCTTTTAGTTTTTATCATGTGATATTCAATTTTTTATTACAGGACTCAATACATTCCAAATTATACAAAATCAAAATGAAAAGAAAGATTTCACTGTGTGAGCTGACAGTACACACCAGAAAGCAAGTTCACTGATAACTTTTTCTTGTTTTTGCCTAGGGATACTTCATTTTTCATTGTAGGCCTTATTGTACTCCAAAATATCCCTTCTCTGGTTCTACAAAAAGAGTATTTAAAACTTCTAAATCATTTGAGTGATTTAACTTTGTGAGCTGAATCCACATTTCACAAAACAGGTTAACAGATTATTTCCGGATATCATGGGATATTGTACATTTCACTGTAGGCTTACTGGGTTCCAAAATGTCTCTTTGCAGATTCTACAAAAGAGTGTTTCCAAACACTGAATCAGAAAAAAATTTTAACACTGTGAGCTGAATGGAGACTTCAGAAAGCAGTTTCAGAGAAAGCTTCTTTCTTTTTCACATGGAATATTCAGGTTTTTTCTTACTGCACTGTGAAATGTCCCTTAGCAGATGCTACAAGAAGAGTGTTTCCAAACTGCTGAATCAAAAGTAAGTTTAACTTTGTGAACTGAATGCACACATCACAAAGCATTTTTGCAGATAGGCTCTTTTCAGTTTCTATCATGAGACTTTTTGTTTTTCACTATAGGTTTTACTTTTCTCTGAAATGTCCCTTCATATATTGTACAAGAAGAGTGTTACTAACCTACTGAATCAAAACAGAGGCTAAAGTCTGTGAGCTGAATCCACACATCACAAAGCAGTTTCACAGACAGCTTCTTACTGATTTTTATCATGGGCTATTCACATTTTCACTATAGGCCTCAATGTCCTCAAAAGTGTCCATTCGCAGATTATACAAAAAGAGTTTTTCCAAACTCTGTTTGAATGAAACCTCTGAATGGAAAGAGAGGTTTAACTTTGTGAACTGAGTGCACACATCACAAAGCAGACTCAAAACTATTTTCCTTCTAATTTTTATCGTGGGATAATTGGTTTCTCACTATAGACCTTACTACACTCAGAAATGTCTCCACATATCCTACAAAAACAGTGTTTCCAAACTGCTGAATCAAAAGAACAGTTTAATTCTGTGAACTGAATGCACATTCACAAAGCAGTTTCAAAGACAGTTTTTTTCTAGATTTTATCATGGGATATTCACTTTATCATTATGGGGCTGACTGCACTCCAAAATGTCTCTTTGGAGATTCTACAAAAAGAGTGTTTTCTAACTGATGAATCAAAATAAGGTTTAAATCTATGAGTGGAATGCACACATCAGGAAGTAGTTTCACAGATAACTTCATTCTAGTTTTTATCTAGGAATAGTCTGTTTCTCATTGTAGACTTGGCACCCTGAAGTATACCTTCACAGATTCTACAAAAACAGTGTTTCCAAGCTGCAGAATCAAAAAAACAGTTTAACTGTTTGAACTGAATCCTCAAATAGCAAAATAGTTTCTCACATAGGTTCTTTCTGGATTTCATTGTGAGATGTTCACTTTTTCACTGTAGGACTAGTGGTCTCGAAATGTGCCTTCACAGATTCTACACAAAAATTGTTTGCAAACTGCTGAATCAAAAGAATGGTTTAACCTTGTGAGCTGAATAGAAACTTGATAAGCATTTTTGCAGATAGCTTCTTTCTAGTTTTTATCATGGGATATTCAATTTTTGACTATAGGACTTACTGTGCTCTGAAATGTCCCCTCACCGATTCTACAAAAAGACTGTTTCCAAACCACTAAATTAAAAAATGGTTTAACTTTGTGAGCTGAATCCACACATCACAGAGTAGTTTTACAGATAGTTTCTTTTTAGTTTTTATTATTGGATATTCGGTTTTTCACTATAGGCCTTACTGTGTTCTGAAATGTCCCTTTGCAGATTCTACAAAATCTACTGTTTCCAAACTGCTGAATCAAAACAAAGTTTTAACTCTGTGAGCTGTATCCACATGTCACAAGGCAGTTTAACAGATACCTTCTTTCTAGATTTTATTGTGGGATATTCTGTTTTTCTCTATAAGCAAAATCGGATTCAAAATGTTCTTTTGCAGATTCTCCAACAAAAGTGTTTCCAAACTGCTGAATGAAAATAAAGATTTAAATGTGTGAGCTGTATCCACACATCACAAAGCAGCTTCACAGACAGATTCTTTTAGTTTTTTAGTGGGATATTCAGTTTTCAATGTAGGACTCGCTGCACTCTGAAATGTCCCTTTGCAGGTTTTACTTAAAGAGTGTTTCCAACCTGCTGAACCAAAGGAAAGTTTTAACTCTGGGAGCTGAATCCACAGAGCATAAAGCCAATTCACAGATAGCTTTCTTCAGGTTTTTATCACAGGGCATTCGGTTTTCCACTACAGGCCTCAATGTCCCTTCACAGATTCCACAAAAAGAGTGTTTCCAAACTGTTGATTCAAAAGTATGTTTTAACCATTTGAGCTGAATGCACACATGACAGAGCAGTTTCACACATAACTTCTTTCTAGTTTTTATCGTGGGATATTCAGTTTTTTTACTATTGGCCTTACTCCACTCCAAAATATACCTTCACAAAATCTATAAAAAAAGTGTTTCCAAACTGCTGAATCAAAGGAGAGGTTTAACTCTGTGAGCTGAATCCACACAAAACAAAGCAGTTTCACAGATAGCTTCTTTCTAGCTTTTAATGTGATATGTTAGCTTTTTCACTATAGGTCTTAGTGCATTCCAAATTGTTCATTAGCAAATTCTACAAAAAAAGTGTTTCCATACTGCTGAATCCAAAGAAAGGTTTAACTCTGTGAGCTGAGTTCGTATATCACAGAGCAGTTTCACAGATAGCCTCTTTCAAATTTTATCATGTTCCATTCAGTTTCTGCAATATGCCTGGTAGACTCTGAAATGTCCCTTCATATATCCTACAAAAAAAGATTTTCCAAACTACTGAATGCAAAGAAAGGTTAAACTTCTGAGCTGAATGCAGACCTAACAAAACAGTTTCACATGTAGTTTCTTTTTAGTTATTCTCATGGAATATTCATTTTTCAGTATAGGCCTTACTGTGCTCTGAAGTCTTTCCTGGCAGATTTTACAAAAAGAATGTCTCCAACACGCTGGAAGGAAAGAGAGGTTTAATTCTGTGAGCTGAATCCACACATTATCAAGCAGTTTCACAAATAACTTCTTTCTAATGTTTATAATGGGATATCTGATTTTCTACTATAGACCTTACTGCCTTCTGAACTGTCCCTTCACAGATTCTACAAAACAGTGATTCCAAACTACTGAATGAAAAGAATGGTTTAACTTTGTGAGCTGAATCCACATATCACAAAGTAGTTCCTCATGTAGCTTCTTTGAAGATTTTATCGTGAGATATTTGATTTTTCTCTAGATGTCTTACTGTGCTCCAAAATGTTCCTTAGCAGATTGTACAAAAAGAGTGTTTCCAACCTGCTGCATCAAAAGAAAGGTTTAACTCTGTGAGCTGAATCAACACATCACAAAGTAGTTTCACAGTTTCTTTTTAGTTTTCATCATGGGGTATTTGTTTTTTTACTGTACACATTACTGTGCTCTGAAATGTCCCTTCTCATATTCCACAAAGAGTGTTCGCACCTGCTGAATAAAAATAAAATTTTAACTCTGTGTGCTGAAACCATGCATTGCAAAGCAATTTCACAGATAGATTATTTTGAAATTTTATCATGAGATATTCTGTTTTTCTCTATAGGCATAATGGGCTCCAAATTGTCCCTTTCCAGAGTCTACAAAAAGAGTGTCTCCAACCTGCTGAATCAAAACAGTGGTTTAACTCTGTGAATTGTATCCACATATGACAAAGCAGTGCCACAGATAGCTTCTTTATACTTTTTATCGCAGGATATTCAGTTTTTCACTGTAGGTCTCAAGGTCCTTCAAAGTGTCCCTTTACAGATTGTACATTAAGAGTGTTTCCAATCTGCTGAATCAAAAGAAAAGTTTAACTCTGTGAGCTGAATGGAGACAAAGCAGTTTCACAGAAAATGTGTTTGTTTCTAGGCATATTTTGTTTTTCACCATAGGCCTTACTGCACTCCAAAATGACCCTTTGTATATTCTAAATGACCCTTGGTAGATTCTAAAATAGGAGTGTTTCTGATCTGTGGAAAGAAAATAAAGGTTTACACTCTGCACTGAAATCATACATCACAAAGCAGTATCACAGACAGCTTCTTACAAGTTTTTATTGCGGGATATTTGGTTTTTCAACATAGGTCTTAATGCGGTCCAAAATGTCCCTTCACAGATTCTACAAAAGGAGCATTTCAAAACTGCTGAATTAAAAGAATGGTAGATCCCTGTGAGCTGAATCCACACATCACAAAGCAGTTTCACAGATCCCTTCTTTCTCGTTTTTATCTGAGAATATACTGTTTAGTACAATTAGCCTCACTGGGCTTCCAAATGTCGCTTTGTAGATTCTCCAAAAAGAGTGTTTCCACCATTCTAAATGAATAAAAAGGTTTAAATCTAAGAGGTGAATCTTCACATTACAAAGCAGTTTCACCAATAGCTTCTTTCTAATTTTTATTTGGGAATGTTCAGTTTTTCCCTATAGGCTACAATGGGCTCACAAATGTCCCATTGCAGAGTCTCCAAAAAAAGTGTTTCCAACCTGCTGAATCAATAGAAATTTTAACTCTGTGAGGTGAATCCTCACATCACAAAGCAATTTCATCACAATAGCTTCTTTCTAGTTTTTATAAGGGGATAGTCTGTTTTCTTTGTAGGCCCTAATGGGCACCCAAATATCAGATTTTCCAAAAAGAGTGTTTCCATCCTACTCAATCATAAGAAAGTTTTAACTCTGTGAGATGAATCCACACATCACAATGCAGTTTCAAGATAGCTTATTTCTAATTTTTGTCTGGAGATATTCTGTTTTTCCCCTTAGGCTTCAGTGGCTCCCAAATGTCCCTTTGCAAATTTTCCAGAAAGAGTGTTTCCAACCTGCTGAATGAGAAAAAAAGGTTTAACTCTGCAAGATGCATCCACACATCACATAGCAGTTTCAAGGATAGCTTCCCTCTAGTTTTTGTCTCGGGATATTGAGTTTCTACCCATGAGACATGGTGGGCTTCCAAATGCCCCTTTGCAGTTTCTTCAAAAAGAGTGTTTCCAACTTGCTGAAACAAAAGAAACGTTTACCTCTGTGAGATAAATTCACACATCACAAAGCAGTTTCATATAGAGATTCTTTCCCGTTTTTATTTCGGGATATTTGACTTTTCCCCATAGGCCTGAACAGGATCTCAAATGTCCCTTAGCAGATTCCTCAAAATGCGTGTTTCCAAACTGCTGAATCAAAAGAAAATTTTAACCCTGTGAGATTAATTCAAACATCACACAGCAGTTTCACATAGAGCTTCTTTCTAGTTTTTCTGGAGATATTCTGATTTTCCCCTTAGGCCTCAATGGACTGACAAATGTCCATTTGCAGATTCTCCACAAAGAGCATTTCCAACCAGCTGAATCCTCATAAAGTTTTAACTTTGTGGGTTGAATACACACATCACAAAGTAGTTACACAGGTAGCTTCTTTCTTGTTTTTGTCTAGGGATATTCATTTTTTCCCAAAAGGCCTCAACGGGCTTACAAAAATCCCTTTGCAGATTCTCCAAGGAGATTGTTTCCAACTTGCTGAACCATGAGCATGAAATGTTCTTCCATTTGTTTGTGTCCTCTTTCATTTCGTTGAGCAGTGCTTTGTTGTTCTCTATGAGGAGGCCCTTCACATCCTTTATAAGTTGGATTCCTAAGTATTTTGTCCTCTTTGAAGCAATTGTGAATGGGAGTTCACTCATGATTTGCCTGTTTGTCTGTTACAGGTGTATAGGAATGCTTGTGATTTTTGCACATTGATTTTGTATCCTGAGATTTTGCTGAAGTTTCTTATGAGCTTAAGGAGATTTTGGGATGAAACAATGGAGTTTTCTAAGTACACAATCATGTGATCTGCAAACAGGGACAATTTGGCTTCCTCTTTTCCTAATTGAATACCTTTTATTTGTTTCTCCTGCCTGATTGCCCTGGCCAGAACTTCCAACACTATGCTGAATAGGAGTGGTAAGAGGGCATCCCTGTCTTGTGCCAGTTTTCAAAGTGAACACTCCAGTTTTTGCCCATTCAATATGATATTAGCTGTGGGTTTGTCATAAATGGCTCTTATTATTTTGAGATACGTCCCATCAATACCTAGTTTATTGAGAGTTTTTAGCATGAAATGCTGTGAAATTTGTCAAAGATCTGCTCTGCATATATTGAGACAATCATGTGGTTTTTGTCTTGGTTCTGATTATATGATGGATTACGTTTATTGTTTTGCATATGTTGAACGAGCCTTGCATCCCAGGGATGAAGCCAACTGGATTATAAAGGATAAGCTTTTTGATGTGCTGCTGGATTCAGGTTGCCAGTATTTTATTGAAGATTATTGCTTCAATGTTCATCAGGGATATTGGTCTAAAATTCTCTTTTTTTGTTGTGTCTCTGCCAGGTTTTGGTATCATGATGATACTGGCCTCATAAAATGAGTTATGGAGGATTCCCTCCTTTTCTAATGATTGGAATAGTTTCAGAAGGAATGGTGTCAGCTCCTCTTTGTAACTCTGGTAGAATTCAGCTGTGAATCCGCCTGGTCCTGGACTTTTTTTGGTTGGTAGGCTACTAATTATTGCCTCTATTTTAGATCCTGTTATTGATCTATTCAAGGATTTAACATCTCCCTGGTTTAGCCTTGGGAAAATCTATTGCATCTATTTGCTTCTTCTCTCTTTTCTTCTTTATTAGCCTTGTTAGCGGTCTATCAATTTTGTTGATCTTTCCAAAATACCAGCTACTGGATTCATTTATTTTTTGACGGGTTTTTTTCTTTATGTCTCTATCTCCTTCATTTATGCTCTGTTCTCAGTTATTTCTCATCTTCTGCTAGCTCTTGAATGTGTTTGTTCTTGATTCTCTAGTTCTTTTAATTGTGATGTTAGGCTGTCAATTTTCGATCTTTCCTGCTTTCTTTTGTGGGCATTTGGTTCTATAAATTTCCCTCTACACCCTGCTTTAAATGTGTTCCAGAGATTCAGGTATGTTTTGTCTTTGTTCTCATTGGTTTCAAAGAACATCTTTCTCTCTGCCTTCGTTTCATTACTTACCCAGTAGTCACTCAGGAGCAGGTTTTTCATTTTCCATGTAGTTTTGTGGTTTTGAGTGAGTTTCTTAATCCTGAGTTCTAATTTGATTGCATTGTTGTCTGAGAGACAGTTTGTTATAATTTCTGTTCTTTTACATTTGCTGAGGAATGCTTTACTTCCAAGTATGTAGTCAATTTTGGAAAAAGTGTGATGTGGTGCTGAAAAGAATGTATATTATGTTGATTTGGGGTGGAGAGTTCTGCAGATGTCGATTAGGTCCACTTGGTCCATAGCTGAGTTCAAGTACTGGTAATACTTGTTAACGTTCAGTCTAGTTGATCTGTGTAATGGTGACAGTGGAGTCTTAAAGTCTCCCATTATTATTGTGTTGGATTCTAAGTCTCTTCTTAGGTCTCTAAGAACTTGCCTTACAAATATCAGTGCTTCTGTATTGGGTGCATATATATTTAGGATAGTTAGCTCTTCTTGTTGAATTGATCTTTTTACCATTATGGAATGGCCTTCTTTGTATCATTTAATCTTTGTAGATTAAGGTCTGTTTTATCAGAGACTAGGATTGCAAACCCTGCTTTTTTTGTTGTTGTTTGTTTTTCATTTGCTTGGTAGGTCTTCCTCCATCCCTTTATTTTGAGCCAATCTGTGTCTTTGCATGTGAGATGGGTCTCCTCAATACAGAACCCTGATGGGCCTTGACACTTTATCAAATTTGCCAGTCTGTCTTTTAATTGGGACATTTAGCCCATTTATATTGAAGGTAATACTGTTAAGTGCGAATTTGATGCTGTCATTAAAATGTTAGCTGGCTATTTTTCACGTTAGTTGATGCAGTCTTTTCATAGCATTGATGGTCTTCACAGTTTGGCATGTTTTTGCAGTGGCTCTTACTGATTGTTCCTTTCCATGTTTAGTGCTTTCTTCAGGAGCTCTTTTAAGGCAAGCCTGGTGGTAACACAATCTCTCAGCATTTGCTTGTCTGTAAAGGATTGTATTTCTCCTTCACTTGTGAAGCTTAGTTTGACTGGATATGAAATTCTGGGTTGAAAATTCTTTTCTTTAAGAATGCTGACTGGCAGCCAAGATGGCCAAATAGGAACAGCTCCAATCTACAGCTCCCAGTGTGAGTGATGCAGAAGACAAGTGATTTCTGCATTTCCATCTGAGGTACCGGGTTCATCTCACTAGGGAGTGCCAGAGAGTGGGCACAGGAGAGTGGGTGCAGTGCACCATGAGTGAGCCAAAGCAGGGCAAGGCATTGCCTAACACAGGAAATGCAAAGGGTCAGGGAGTTCCCTTTCCTAGTCAAAGAAACTGGTGACAGACGGCACCTGGAAAATTGGGTCACTCCAACCCTAATACAGCACTACTCTGATGGGCTTAAAAAACAGTACATCAAGAGACTCTATCCCACACCTGGCTCAGAGAGTCCTACACCCACAGAGGCTTGCTGATTGGTATCACAGCCGTCTGATATCCAACTGCAAGGCAGGAACGAGGCTGGGGGAGTGGTGCCTGCCATTTCCCAGGCTTGCTTAGATAAACAAAGTGGCTGGGAAGCTGCAACTGGGTGTAACCTACTACAGTTCAAGGGGGCCTGTCTGCCTCTGAAGGCTTCACCTCTGGGGGCAGGACACAGACAAACAAAAAGACAGCAGTAACATCTGCAGACTTAAATGTCCCTGTCTGACAGCTTTGAAGAGAACAGTGGTTCTCCCAGCATGCAGCTGGAGATCTGAGAATGGGCAGACTGCTCCCTCAAGTGGGTCCCTGACCCCTGACCCACAAGCAGCCTAACTGGGAGGCACTCCCCAGTAGGGGAAGAATGACACCACACACGGCCAGGTACTCCTCTGAGAAAAAACTTCCAGAAGAATGATCAGACAGCAGCATTCATGGTCCACGACAATCTGCTGTTCTGCAGCCACTGCTGCTGGTACCCAGGCAAACAGGGTTTGGAGTGGATCTCCAGCAACTCCAACAGACCTACAGCTGAGGGTTCTGTCAGCTGGAAAGAAAACTAACAAACAGAAAGGACATCCACATCAAAAACCCATATGTACATAACCATCATCAAAGACCAAAACTAGATAAAACCAAAAAGATGGGGAAAAAAGAGAGCAGAAAAACTAGAAACTCTAAAAAGCAGAGTGGCTCTCCTCTTTGAAAGGAATGCAGTTCCTCACCAGCAATGGAACAAAGCTGATGTAGAATGACTTTGATGAGTTGAGAGAGGAAGGCTTCAGATGATCAAACTAATCTGAGCTACAGGAGGAAATTCAAACCAAAGGCAAAGAAGCTAAAAACTTTGAAAAAAATTTAGACGAATGTATAACTGGAATAACCAATACAGAGAAGTGCTTAAAGGAGCTGATGGAGCTGAAAGCCAAGGCTCAAAAACTATGTGAAGAATGCAGAAGCCTCAGGAGCCGATGCAATCAACTGGAAGAAAGGGTATCAGTGATGGAAGATGAAATGAATGAAATAAAGTGAGAAGGAAATTTTAGAGCAAAAAGAATGAAAAGAAACAACAAAGCCTCCAAGAAATATGGGACTATGTGAATAGACCAAATCTATGTCTGATTGGTGAACCTGAACGTGATAGGGAGAATGGAACCAAGTTGGAAAACATTCTGCAGGATATTATCCAGGAGAACTTCCCCAATCTAGCAAGGCAGGCCAACATTCAGATTCAGGAAATACAGAGAATGCTCCTCAAGATACTCCTCAAAGATACTCCTCAAGAAGAGCAACTCCAAGACAAATAATTGTCAGATTCACCAAAGTTGAAATGAAGGAAAAAATGTTAAGCACAGCCAGAGAGAAAGGTCAGGTTACCCACAAAAGGAAGCCCATCAGACAAACAGTGGATCTCTTGGTGGAAACTCTACAAGCCAGAAGAGAGTGGGGGCCAATATTCAACATTCTTAAAGAAAAGAATTTTCAATGAAGAATTTCATATCCAGTCAAATTAGGCTTCATAAGTGAAGGAGAAATAAAATGCTTTACAGACAAGCAAATGCTGAGAGATTTCATCAGCATTTTAGGGAAGGCCTGCCCTAAAAGAGCTCCTGAAGGAAGGACTAAACATGGAAAGGAACAGCCAGTACCAGCCACTGCAAAATCATGCCAAATTGTAAAGACCATCAAGGTTAGGAAGAAACTGCATCAACTAATGAGCAAAATAACCAGCTAATATCACAATGACAGGATCAAATTCAAACATAACAATATTTACTTTAAATGTAAATGGACTAAATGCTCCAATTAAAAGACACAGTCTGGCAAATTGGATAAAGACTCAAGACCCATCAGTGGGCTGTATTCAGGAAACCCATCTCATGTGCAAAGAAACACATAGGTTCAAAAAAAAAGGATGGAGGAAGATCTACCAAGCAAATGGAAAACAAAAAAAAAGGCAACGGTTGCAATCCTAGTTTCCAATAAAACAGACTTTAGACAAACATAGATCAAAAAAGACAAAGAAGGCCATTACATACTGGTAAAATTATCAATTCAACAAGAAGAGGTAACTATCCTAAATATATATGCACTGAATACAGGAGCATCCAGATTCATAAAGCAAGTCCTGAGTGACCTACAAAGAGACTTAGACTCCCACACAATAATAAAGGGAGACTTTAACACCCCATCATCAACATTAGACAGATCAATGAGACAGAAAGTTAACAAGGATACCCTGGAAATAAACTCAGCTCTGCACCAAGCTGACCTAAAGGATGTCTACAGAACTGTCGACCACAAATCAACAGAATATACATTTTTATCAGCACCACCACACACCTATTCTGAAATTGACCACATAGTTGGAAATAAAGCTCTCCTCAGCAAATGTAAAAGAACAGAAATGATAACAAACTGTCTCTCAGACCACAGTGAAATCAAACTAGAACTCAGTATTAAGAAACTCACTCAAAACTGCTCCAGTACATGGAAACTGAACAACATGCTCCTAAATGACTATTGGTTACATAACGAAATGAAGGTAGAAATAAAGATGTTCTTTGAAACCAATGAGAAAAAAGACACAACATACCAAAATCTCTGGGACACATTCAAAGCTGTGTATAGAGGGAAATTTATAGCACTAAATGCCCACAAAAGAAAGCAGGAAAGATCCAAAATTGACCCCATAACATCACAATTGAAAGAACTAGAAAAGCAAGAGCAAACATATTCAAAAGCTAGAAGAAGGCAAGAAATAACTAAAATCAGAACATAACTGAAGGAAATAGAGACACAAAAAAACACTTCAAAAAACCAATGAATCCAGGAGCTGGCTTTTTGAAAATATAGACCACTAACAAAATTGATAGACTGCTAGGAAGACTAATAAAGAAGGAAAGAGAGAAGAATCAAATGGATACAATAAAAAATGATAAAGGGGACGTTACCACTGATCCCAGAGAAATACAAACTACTATCAGAGAATACTACAAACACCTCTACATAAATAAACTGAAAATCTAGAAGAAATGGATAAATTCCTCAACACATACACCATCCCAAGACTAAACCAGGAAGAAGGTGAATCTCGGAATACACCAATAACAGGCTCTGAAATTGTGGCAATAATCAATACCTTACCAACCAAAAAAAGCCAGAACCAGACGGATTCACAGCCAATTTCTACCAGAGGTACAACGAGGAACTGATACTATTCCTTCTGAAAATATTCCAATCAATAGAAAAAGAGGGAATCCTGCCTAACTCATTTTATGAGGCCAGCATCATCCTGATATCAAAGCAGGGCAGAGCCACAACCAAAAGAGAGAATTTTAGCTCAAAATCCTTGATGAACATTGATGCATAAATCCTCAATAAAATACTGGCAAACCGAATCCAGCAGCACATCAGAAAGCTTATCCTCCATGATCAAGTGGGCTTCATCCCTGGGATGCAAGGCTGGTTCTATATATGCAAATCAATAAATATAATCCAGCATATAAACAGAACCAAAGACAAAAACCACATGATTATCTCAATAGATGCAGAAAAGGCCTTTGACAAAATTCAACAACCCTTCATGCTAAAAACTCTCAATAAATTAGGTATTGATAGGACATATCTCAAAATAATAAGAGCTATCTATGACAAACCCACAGCCAATATCATACTGAATGGGCAAAAAGTGGAAGCATTCCCTTTGAAAACTGGCACAAGACAGGGATGCCCTCTCTCACCACTCCAATACCAAATAGCATTGGAAGTTCTGGCCAGGGCAATTAGGCAGGAGAAGGACATAAATGTTATTCAATTAGGAAAACAGGAAGTCAAATTGTCCCTGTTTGCAGATGACATGATACTATATCTAGAAAACCCCATTGTCTCAGCCTAAAATATCCGTAAGCTGATAAGCAACTTCAGCAATGTCTCAGGATACAAAATCAACATACAAAAATCACAAGCATTCTTATACACCAAAAACAGAGAAACACACAGCCAAATCATGAGTGAACTCCCATTCATAATTGCTTCAAAGAGAATAAAATACCTAGGAACCCAACTTACAAGAGATGTGAAGGACCTCTTCAAGGAGAACTACAAACCACTGCTCAATGAAATAAAAGAGCATAAAAACAAATGGAAGAACATTCTATGCTCACGGGTAGGAAGAATCAATATTGTGAAAATTGTCATACAGTCCAGGGTAATTTATAGATTCGATGCCATCCCCATCAAGCTACCAATGACTTTCTTCAGAGAATTGGAAAAAATTAGTTTAAATTCATATGGAACCAAAAAAGAGCCTGCATCACCAAGTCAATCCTAAGCCAAAACAACAAAGCTGGAGGCTTCATGCTACCTGACTTCAAACTATACTACAAGGCTACAGTAACCAAAACAGCATGGTACTGGTACCAAAACGATATAGATCAATGGAACAGAAGAGAGCCCTCAGAAATAATGCCGCATATCTACAACTATCAGATCTTTGACAAACCTGAGAAAAACAAGCAATGAGGAAAGGATTCCCTATTTAATAAATAGCGCTGGGAAAACTGGCTAGCCCTGTGTAGAAAGCTGAAACTGGATCCCTTCCATACACCTTATACAAAAATTAATTCAAGATGGATTAAAGACTTAAGTGTTATACCTAAAACCATAAAAACCCCCCAAAGAAATCCTAGGCATTACCAGTCAGAACATAGGCATGAGCAAGGACTTCATGTCTAAAACACCAAAAGCAGTGGCAATAAAAGCTATAATTGACAAATGGGATCTAATTAAACTAAGGAGCTTCTGCACAGCAAAAGAAAATACCATCAAAGTGAACAGGCAACCTACAAAATGGGAGAAAATTTTCACAACCTACTCATCTGACAAAGGGCTAATATCCAGAATCTACAATGAACTCAAACAAATTTACAAGAAAAAAACAAATAACCACATAAAAAAGTGGGTGAAGGACATGAACAGACACTTCTCAAAAGAAGACATTTATGCCACCAAAAAACACATGAAAAAATGCCCATCATCACTGCCCATCAAAGAAATGCAAATCAAAACCACAATGAGATACCATCTCACACCAGTTAGAATGACAATCATTAAAAAGTCAGGAAACAACAGGTGCTGGAAAGGATGAGGAGAAATAGGAAGACTTTTACCCTGTTGGAGGGACTGTAAACTACTTCAACCATTGTGGAAGTCAGTGTGGTGATTCCTCAGGAATCTAGAACTAGAAATACCATTTGATCTAGCCGTCCCATTACTGGTTATAAACCCAAAGGATTATAAATCAAGCTACTATAAAGACACATGCACACATATGTTTATTGTGGCACTATTCACACTAGCAAAGACTTAGAACCAACACAAATCCCCAATAACATTAGACTGGATTAAGAAAATGTGGCATATATACACCACGGAATACTATGCAGCCATAAAAAATGATGATTTCCTGTCCTTTGTAGGGACATGGATGAAATTGGAAATCATCATTCTCAGTAAACTATCGCAAGGACAAAAAACCAAACACCACATATTCTCACTCATAGGTGGGAATTGAACAATGAGAACACATGGACACAGGAAGGGGAACATCACACACTGGGGACTATTGTGGGGTGGGGGTAGGGGGGAGGGATAGCATTAGGAGATGTACCTAATGCTAAATGATGAGTTAATGGGTACAACACACCAGCACGGCACATGTATACATATGTAACTAACCTGCAAATTGTGCACACGTACCCTAAAACTTAAAGTATAATAATAACAAAATAAAAAAAGAAAAATAATTACGGGTTTTGTTTATGTGTTTGTTTGTTTGTTTTTTAACATTCTGAAGCCATCCCTTTTCAATATACCATGTAAACTAAATGATGGGAAAACACTACATGTTTATCTCAATTGTTACAGAAAATACCTAAAGTTAGTCAACATATTTAATAATAACAACATCCAATATACCGTGCTTCAAATTTCTTTCACATGATAAAATGTCTTTATGCAAAACCTGTAACAATCAGCATCTGAATTGTTGGGAACAAAATCTTTAAGGTGAGGAGCACAGCACTGATGCTCACTTTCATCATTGTATTTGATACAGTAGTAGATGTTCCATCCAAAATAATTGGAAAAGAAAAATATATATGAAGTTATTCATATGTGGAAAAATAAAAGTAAAATTATCTGCTCATGGATCTCATGATCTCATATACAGAAAATCATAAGAAAACAAGAAGTAATAAAATCTAGTAAACAAATTAAGCAAACATACAGTATAAAATATCAATACACTAAAATCTATTTCTGTACACTAGAAATAAACCATATGAAACTGAACTTAACACAATAATTTTATTTGTAAAAGCAACAAGCTCTGCGTCATCCAGCTTCCCTGGAATGCACAGGATCATGCAGCTAATTGTGAAGGACGACCTTGGAGTGGAGTCTCTACTGCTATATTGGGACCTGTACTGCACTGTCTGGGGGACTAACTCAAATTCTGGGGGAATCGAAGCAGAATCACTTAAGTACATAATGGATGAAGAGTAGAAAATCTACAGTGGTTTTGAAAGCCCTAATGCCACAGTGTCAAATGGATATCTACAGAGTCATAAATTTATGGTAAAGAGAACATGAGTGAACATCAGCAACAATGAAAGTCATGTTGAGTGGCTCAGGTCATTTTGCTGAGAAGAAAAGCACTGAGGTTAATTTGGAGTTATCCATTCACAAGTGCTGCCAAAAGCATGGACATATTTTACCTAATTGTTTCACTACACCTACAGCTGCACAGAAATTTCTAAATTCCCATTTCACCTGAAACTGCCATAGAACAGTTGATGGCTGTAAACTTTCAAGATTGTATATAAATACAATTGATTGATAGGATAACATAATTTATAATAAACTTAATTTTTTTTAGTGTTTAAGATCTGTAGTTCAGTTAGTATTTTTTATAGATAGCACATTCCCTGTATGCAAGGTAACTATAAAATTAATTGCAAGGAAGATTCTCTTCTGTGTTTTGCATAACAGAGTTGAAATTCTTTTGCATTGTGAAAAATCTAAAGACATTTTCACAAACAGAGAAATAAACAAACATGCCAATTCATAGGTGATTTTGCCTCATCCCTTGAATGTGACTTTAAAATGACTTATGTTGACACAGAAAATGATGAAAATTAGGCATAAATAAAAATTGCATTATATACATGTTCATAACTTAGCCTAAAGATTGATTTTTATCTAACTCTAACATAAACATTTTATTAATGCCTATAATCTCAGCATTTTTTGAGGCCAAGGCCTGCAGATCACTTGAGTCCAGACATTTGAGACATGTCCAGGCAACATGGCAAACTTTGTCTCTACCAAAAAATACAGAAAGTTAGCCAGAGGTGATAGCTGAGTCTAAGGTGGAGGATCAGTTGATCTTGGCAGTTAGGAGCTGCAGGGAGCCATGATGGCAATTCTGTACTCCAGGCTGAGAAAAAGAATGAGACCATGTCTCAAAAAAAAAAAAAAAAAAAAAAAAAGAAGAAAAGGAATAAGTTGAAAATTTTATGTCCTGTGATAAACTCAGTATTGTTTAACATTGTCTTTTCATTTTGTTTACTGCTACAATTTAAGAACTTTACTTAAAAACAATTTTGGGATTGTCTTTTCATTTTGTTTACTGCTACAATTTAAGAAATTTACTTAAAAACAATTTTGGGAGGTTACTAGGTACAATATTTGAGGAAGCAACAGAAGTATACCCAGATGGTCAACGAGTCAAGTATATGACTTACAAGGAAATCATCCCTGACAACTTTAAAAACAGAATGAATAAAAAATCTGGCAAGGTGTGGTGGCTTAGGTTTTTTAGTGTTTGATTTTTTTTTTTAATTTAAGAAATCTCTTTTTTCTGTTAGACTAATTATAATATATAACAATTTAATAGGTTACACTTTTGTAAATAGAAGTGAAAGACTTGTAAAAAAAAAATAACTCTCACTTCCCCCCACCCACCACAGTCATCTGAATGGACCCCTCCTTTTGACCAAGGGCATT
This sequence comes from Pongo abelii, assembly GCF_028885655.2. Lineage (NCBI taxonomy): Eukaryota > Metazoa > Chordata > Mammalia > Primates > Hominidae > Pongo > Pongo abelii. Next base: position 39,347,816 of record NC_072009.2, on the reverse strand, counting down.
CTGAAAGTGGTTCAGTTCCCGACAAGAAAGAGGGACACACATGATTCATTCCACACTCCTCCCTTTTGAACTTTAGAAAAAGTTGACCATCATTAACAGCAACACATACCTTAAGTCTGATAAGGAATATTTACTTTATTCTCCCAAGCCTGCTACATGGAGTCTTCATCATCATGATAGAACTTTGGAACTTTGGTCTCTACAGCACTTACTATTCATTGTAACCCAATCATTCCCATCTGTTGATTTTAGTATTTTAGGTAATAACTTAACTCTTTCAGACAACTGCCAATGAAAACACATTGAAATCTACCTGTAACTTGAAAGTGCAGCCCCACACCATCGCTATTTCGAAGTGTCCCATCCTTTCTTGACCAAACCAACGTACTTCTTACATATGTTTGATTGATGTCTCCTGTCTCCCTAAAATGCATAAATATAGGCTGTGTACACATCACCTGGGGCACGTGTTCTCAGGATTTCCTGAGTAGGGTTGTGTCATGAACCATTTGTCACTCATATTTGGCTCAGAATTCTTCAATTAATTTATGGTATAGTATCAAAATTTGATATTGTTAGTACATCTCACCTACTGTAGGATTTCAATCTTCATAAAGTGGACATTTTCATCAACATTAGAAATCCACTCTCAACTAAACTATGACTGTCTCAGGAAAAGAAAAAATGTTGCTAACCATTCATATATCACATATTTAAACTTAAATAATACTTCAAGTTCTCATATACCTACTTTAAAATTTTTCTATATTGTTTGAACTACTTTAGTTCTCTAAGAAAAATGAGTCATTAAAGCATGAAAAAAAGTGTTGTTGGAGGTTGTGATTTCTCCCCTGTCCTCAGCCAGTCATAGTGGTTCCACTCAGCACCTCTCCTTTCTCTGTACCAGAATCTCCCCCAGAAACAAGCTCAGATGATCTGCAAACCACAATTTGGTAGCTGTGACAATGTGTGGTCACTGACTCACTCAAGGGACACCTTCGTATAGTCAGAATTGGAGGCTAGGGCTGGGAATTAAGGCTCAGGGCAGTGCCCCTCCTTAGTTCTGTGTGCTGCAGACAAGGTGTGTTTTCCTCACCTGGCCCCCGGATGTATGAATGCTATGTCCTCTGCCGGGAAGGTCCTGAGGAGACGTCTGTGTTGTCACCTGGTCATAGCACCAGAAGTCTTGTAGCAACGGCCACTCCTGGACATGTCCAGAAGAGAAAGAGGCTTCATCTTCATGGTGGACGTGACCCCGGGTGTGCCAAAGTCGCGACCACTCGGGCGGGTCCTGAGATGAAGTAGGCTTAGTCTTCACCATGAAAGTTCCACCGGTGTCCCCAGGTACCCTGCAACCACGGCCTGTCTCTGGTGTGTCCTGAGGAGAAGGAAGCGCTGTCCGAGGCACTGTGAGGACCCCCTGCTCCTCAGAAAGTTCGTTTGGGGGCTCTGCGGGCTCAGTGCGTAGGCTCTGTCCACCCTCTGGTGGTAGCCCGGGAAAATCTCTGAAATTCGTGGTGGGTTAATCCAGGCGGTAATCTCAGGAAGGGAAAGTGAAATAGAGCCAACCTTCCCGTAACTGAATGGAGATAAAAAGAAGCAAAGAAGAGGGTCAATAGATAAAACTCAATTGATTTTTTGTATATCAGCAATAATGAATAGAAATCATTGGAATTTGAAATATTAAAACACCACTTAAAATACTACCCATAAAATTGAATCCATTAAGTACAAATGTAACTAAATATGCAAAATTCATTCAGTAAACCATGAGCAGTCTTTGAGAGAAATCAAAAGAAATATTAGTAAATGCAGAGAGGCCTGGCATGTTGGCAGATGCCTGTAATCCCAGCACTTTGGGAGGCTGCCACAGGCAGATCACTTGAGCCTAAGAGTTGGAGACCAGCCTGGGGAACAGGGTGAAATCCATCTCTACCAAAAATACAACGCCTGTAGTCCCAGCTACTTGAGTCATTGAAGCGGGAGAATCTCAGTGAGTTGAAATAGCAGCACTGCACTCCAACATGGGTGACACAACTCTTTTTCAATCAATCAATCAATCAATAAACAGATGTTTCTCGTTCTGGAGAAGTACATTTATGATTATGGCAGCCCTATCCCAATCAAATTCCAGGTAAATATATCAAAAAACTCTTCGTAGATGTAGAATAGATGAAATAAGACTGAAGAAAAACAAAGCTAAAGGACTTACACATCTGGATAGGAATACTTACACTAAAGCTAACGTAATAAAGAAGAATCTGGCATTCATAATTTAATAGACAAGCAGATAAGTGGAAGAGAATAAATAGCCCCAAAACCGTCCCAAGTCAACTGATTTTGTCAAAAACGCAAAGCATATTCTTTGGAAGAGATAAAGCTATTTCACAAGTGGCAAGAAAACTGCTGGAAACTATATGGAAACAAATGAACATAGACAAAAATTTTACAGTTAAAAAATTAGTCAAAAGTACCCATACATTGAATTTTTTCAACACAAAGTTGTAATTAGAAAATATCTTCATGGGTGTGGGTTTGGTAATGAGTTATTAGCAAGTCCATGAAAGAAAAAGAATGGATAATATGAACTTTATTGGAAGTTGAAATGTCTACTCTGTAAAACACTCTGTTACCATTGGGCATGGCAGTTCAAGCCTGTAATCTCAGCACTTTCGAAGGTCAAAGCGGACAGATCACCTGAGGACAGGAGTTCCAGATCAGCATCATATACATGGTGAAATCACGTCTGCACTAAAAATACAAAAATTTAACTGGGATTTCTGGTGTGCGCCGGTAATCCTAGCTGCTCAGGAGTATGAGCAAGGAGAATCCTTTGAACTTAGGAAGTGGGTATTGCAGTGAGGCTAGATCGGGTCATTGCACTACAGCCTTGGTGACAAAATGCGACGCCACTTAAAAAAAAAAATGCGGTAAAGAGAACCAAAAAGCTAGCCACAGATAGAAAAATTTAGCAAACTCATCTGAAAAGTGACTTGAATGTACAATATATGAGGAAACTCTAAAAGTCAAAAAGATAAGCAACCCAATTCCAAGGTAAAAACCTGAGTAGATACCTCACTAAGGAAGATACAGAGATGGAAAACAGGCAGGCAAACCAAACACTGCTTGCGGAAAGCCTGCTATTTCTGCTGAAGGCTGAGACTCCAAGTTATCCATGGGGAGCAGCAGTGGCTCCAAAGGCCGCTCCCACCTACCCCACTTCTGCCCTTCCTCCAGGGTCCAAGAGTCCCCAAGGAAAGGGGCATGCTCTCCCAGAAAGAGCCTGAAGTTGGATATTTTGTTTCTCCACTTTCCTGAAAGCTCTGGAGGCTGCTAAGTATCCTTAGGTTGGAAGTTTCATTTTCATCATAAGCACCTTGAAGCACTGACAAGCATTAGGAGAGTTGGTTTTTAATCTACACTTGTCTTCATAAAGAGATAAAACAATTGGCTCCAACTGCTTTTTAGTAAATTCTTTTAAAATGTTTGGTACAATATATTTTTATTTTGCTTTCCTGGAGACACAAAGCAGAGAAAAATTATTAAGTAAAAACCAAATAGGGAGTAATCATAAATTCATGGATTCTATTTAGTCCATCATTTAACCTGACTTTCTTTTTTATTACAGTTTAACTTCTAGGATACATGTGCAGATCAGGCAGATTTGTTACATTGGTGTACATGTGACACGGTGGTTTGCTGCACCCATCAACCCATCATCTAAGTTTTAAGTCCTGCATGCATTGGGTATTTGTCCTAATGATCTCCTTCCACTTACCCCCTACTCCCTGAGAGGCCCCATTGTGTCCTCATTGTTCCATTCCCATTTATGAGTGAGGACAGGTTGTGTTTGCTTTTCTGTTCCGGTGTTAGCTTGCTGAGAATGATTGTTTCCAGCTTCATTCATGTCCCTGAAAAGGACACGAACTTACTCATGACTGCACAGTATCCCATGGTATATATGTTCCACATTTTCTTTATCCAGTCCATAATTGATGGGCATTTGGGTTTGTTCCATATCTTTTTTGGGTCTGAATAGTGCTGCAATAAACATACGTGTGCATGTTTCCTTATGTAGAATGATTTAAAATCCTCTGGCAGTATACCACATAATGGGATTTCTGGGTCAAATGGTATTTCTGGTTATAGATCATTGAAGAATTACCACACTGTCTTCCCCAATGATTGAACTAATTTACACTCCCACCCAGCAGTATAGAGCATTCCTTTTTCTCTACATCTTCACCAGCATCTGTTGTTTCCTGACTTTTTAATGGTCACCATTCTGACTGGTGTGAGATGGTATCTCATTGTGCTTTTGATGTGCATTTCTCTAATGACCAGTGATGTTGAACTTTTTTTATACGTGTTTGTTGGCTGATTAAATGTCTTCTTTTCAGAATGGTTTCTTCATATCCTTTGCCCACTTTTTGATGGGTTTTTTTTTATTTTGTTGTATATTTTTAAAAATTTCTTATAGGTTTTGAATAGCAGACCTGTTTCAGATAGATAGGTTGAAAAAATGTTCTCACATTTTGTATGTCACCTGTTCACTCTGATGATATTTTCTTTTGCTGTGAAGAAGCTCTTTAGATTAATTACATCCCATTTGTCAATTTTGGATTGTGTTGCAATTTTTTTTTGGTCTTTTTGTCATGAAGGCTTTGCCCATGCCTATATCCTGAATGGTATTGTCTTGATTTTCTTCTAGGGTGTTTAGGGTTTTAGGTTTTATGTTTAAGTCTGTTAATTCATCTTGAGTTAATTATGTGGTGTGAGAAAGGGATCTAGTTTCAGGTTTCTGCATATGCTGAGCCAGTTTTCGCATATCAGGGAATTCTTCCCCAGTTGCTTGTTTTTGTCAGGCTTGTCAAAGATCAGATCATTGTAGATGTGTGAATTACTTTAAGCAGTATGGTCATTTTCATGATATTTATTCTTATCCGTGAACATGATATTTTTTTTTCCAAATTTTGTTGTCCTCTCTTATTTCTTTGGACAGTGGTTTGTAGTTCTCCATAAAGAAGTCCTTCATGTTCCTTGTAATTTTTATTCTTAGTTATTTTATTTTCTTTGGAGCAATTGTGAATATGAATTCATTCACGATTTGAGTCTCTGTTTGTCAATTATTCATTTATAGAAATGCTTGTGATTTTTGCACATTGATTTTGTAGCCTGAGATTGCTGAAGTTGCTTATAAGCTTAAGCAAACTCATACAAAAGACATGTCCCTTGTCTATTGTTAAGGAGTTTTAGAGGTGAGATAATGGAGTATTCTAAATATACAACTATGCCCTCTAAAAACAGGGTAAATTTGACTTATTTTATTTTTATCTGAATATCCTTTATTTGTTTCTCTTCCCAACTGCCCTGGGCAGAACTTTCAATCTGATGTTGAATAGGAGTGGTGAGAGAAGCCATCCTTGTCTTGTGCCTTGTGTTTTGTGTTTTCAAAGGAAATATTTCCAGCTTTTGCCCATTCAGTATAATATTGCCTATGGGTTTGTCACAAATAGTTCTCTTTAGTTTGTGATACATTCCATCAATACCTAGTATATTGAGTGTTTTTAGTAGGAAGGGATATTGAATTTTACAAAGGCCTTTTCTGCATCAATAGAGAAAATTATGTGGTTTTTGTCATTGGTTCTTTTTATGTGAGAAATTACTTTTAATTTGTGTATGTTGAAACCAGCCTTGCTGGTTGGAGCTGATCTGATTGTGATGGATAAGTTTTTTGATGTGTTGCTGGATTCAGTTTGCCAGTATTTTATTGTGAATATTCACATTGATGTTCATAGGGGATATTTGCCTTTATTTTTTTTTTTTTGTCTCTGACAGGTTTTGGTATTAAGATGATGCTGGCCTCATAAAATAAGTTCAAGAAGAGTCCCTCTTTTTATATTGTTTGGAATAGTTTCAGAAGGACATGGCACCAGCTTTTCTTTGTACTTCTGGTAGAAGTCGGCTGTGAATCTGTCTGCTCTGGACATTTTTTGGTTGGTAGGCTATTAAGTACTGCCTCAACTTTAGTATCTGTTGGTCTCTTCAGGGATTCTAATTTTTCCTGGTTTAGTCTTGTAGAATTGTGTGTGTCCAGGAGTTTATTTATTTCTTCTAGATTTTTTGCTTTATTTACATAGAGGTGTTTACAGTATTCTCTGATGGTAGTTTGCATTTATGCGGGATCAGTGGTTACATCCCCATTATCCTTTTTTACTATGTCTAATTTATTCTTCTCCTTTTTTTCTTTATTAGTCTGGTTAGCAGTGTATCTGTTTTGTTAATTTCTACAAAATACAACAAAAAATGCTCCTGGATTCACGAATTTTTTGAAGGATTTTCCTGTCTCTATCACCTTCAGTTATGTTCTGAACTCAGATATATCTTTTTTTGTCTCATCTTTTGGATTTGTTTGTTTTTGCTTCTTCAGCTCTTTTTCTCTCTTTCTTCTTTTTTTTTTTTTTTTTTTTTTTTTGAGAAGGTGTCTTGCTCTGCCACACACACTGGAGTGGAGTCGTGCTACCTCAGCTCACTGTGGCTTTTATCTTTTGGGTTCAAGAAATTATCTCAACTCAGCTTACCGAGAATCCTAGATTACAGGTGTGTGCCCCCAAGCCGGGCTAATTTTTTTTTTTTTTTTTTTTGTATTTTCTGTGGACATGGAGTTTCACAACGTTGGTTGACTAAGCTGGTCTTGAACTCTTGAGCTCAGGTGACCTGCCTGGCACAACTTCCCAATGTGCTGAAATATCAGGCATGAACCACTATGTCTGTCCCTCTAGTTTTTTTCATTGTGATTTTAGGGTGTTGATTTTAGATCTTTCCCACTTTTGATGTGGGCATTTAGTGCTATAAATTTCTCTCTTAACGCTGTTTTAACTGTGTTCTAGAGATTGTAGTAGGTTGTGTCTTGTTCTCATTGATTTCAACAACTTCTTTCTTTCTTTCTTAATTTTGTTATTTACCCAGTGGTCAAGCAGGAGCAGGTTTTACAGTTCCCGTGTAATTGTGCAGTTTTGAAAAAGTTTCTTAATCTGAGTTCTAATTTTATTCCACTCTGGTGTGAGAGACAGTTTATTTTGATTTCCATTCTTTTGCATTTGCTGAGGAGTGTTTTACCTCCAATTATGTGGTCAATTTTACAATAAGTGCTATGTGGTGATGAGAAGAAGGTATATTCTGTTGATTTGGAGTGGGGACTTCTGTAGATGTCTGTTAGCTCTGCTTGGTCAAGGCTGAGTTCCCTTCCTGAGTATTCTTGTTAAAATTCTGTCTCATTTATCTGTGTAATATTGATAGTGGGGTGTTGAAGTCTCCTGTTAGAATTGTGCGTGAGTCTAAGTCTGTGTAAGTCCCTAAGAACTTGCTTTTTAATCTAACTGCTCCTGTATTAGGTTCATATATATTTAGGATCATTAGCTCTGCTTTTTGCATTGATTCCTTTACCATTATGCAATTCCCTTCTTTGTCTTTTATGATCTATGTTGGCTTGAAGTTTGTCTTAGGATAGACTACAATTTCAACCCCTGCCTTTTTTTTTTTTAACTTTCCATTTGCTTGGTAAATATTCTTCCATCCCTTTATTTTGAGCCTATGTGTGTCTTCACCCATGAGATGGTTCTCCTGAATATAGCACAACGAAGAGTCTTGATTCTTTATCCAATTTGCCAGTCTTGGTACTTTAATTGGCAAATTCATTTCATTTACATTTAAAGTTAATATTCTTATGTGTCAATTTGACCCTGGCATGGCAATTTTATCTGGTTGTTTTACACATTAGTTGATACACTTTCTTCATAGTTTTGTTGTTCTTTATATTTTGCTATTTTTTTCAATGGTGAGTACCAGTTTTCTTTTTTTTGTTTTTTGTTTTTTGAGACAGAGTCTCACTCTGTTGGCCAGGCTGGAGTGCAGTGGCATGCTCTCGGCTCAGTGCAAGCTCCACCTCCTGTGCTCCTAACATTCTGCCTCAGCCTCCTGAGTCTGAGTAGCTGGGACTACAGGCACCCACCAACATGGCCGGCAATTTTTTTTGTATTTTTAGTAGTGATGGGGTTTCACTGTGTTAGCCAGGATGGTCTCCATCTCCTGACCTCATGATCCGCCCACCTCTGCCTCCCAAAGTGCTGGGATTACAGGCGTGAGCCACTGCACCAGGTGAGTACCAGTATTTTCTTTCAGTATTTAGTGCTTTCTTCAGGAGCTCTTCGAAGGCAGACATGGTGGTGACAAAACCATATACATTTTGCTGTCTGTAACAATTTTATTTTTATTTTCTTATAAAGCTTAGTTTCACTCAATATAAAATTATAGGTTGAAATTGCTTTTTTTAAACGGTTGTTTTATATTGTACTCCACTCTCTTTTGGCTTGTAGGGTTTCTGCAGAGAGATCCTCTGTTAGTCTGATGGATTTATCTTTGCAGGTAACCTGACCTGTCTCTATGGCTGTCCTTAACATTTTTCTTTTGTTCAACCTTGGAGAATCTGAAAGTTATTTGTCTATTGATGTTCTTGAGGATTATGTTAGTGGTGTTATCCATGTTTCCTGAACTTGAATGTTGGCCTGTCTTGTTCCATTTGGGAAGTTCTCCTGGATAATGCCTTAAAGTGTGTTTTCAAACTTGGTTCCATTTTTACCCATCACTTTCAGGTACACCAATCAATTATAGGTTTGGTCTTTTGACATAGTCCCATATTTCTTGGAGCCTTTGTTTGTTGCTTTTCTTTCATTTTTCTCTAATCTTGTCTTCATGCTTTATTTCATTGGGTTGATCTTGAATCTCTGATACTGTTTTTTCCTCTTCATTGATTCAGCTATTAATAGTTGTTTTTGCTTCACAATGTTTCTTGCACTGTGTTTTTCAGCACTATGAGGTCACATATGTTCTTCTCTTAACTGGTTATTTTAGTTAGCAGCTCCTGTAACATTTTATCAAGGTTCTTACCTTCCTTGCATTGGTTTAGAACATACTCCTTTAGCTCAGAGAATTTTATTATTACTGATTTTCTGAAGCCTACTTCTGCCAACTCATCAACCTCATTCTCCATCCACTTTTGTGCCCTTGCTGGAGAGGAGTTGCAATCATTTGGAGGAGAAGAGTCATTCTAGTTTTTTGAATTTTCAGCTCTTTTGTGCCGGCTATTCCTCATTTTTCATGGATTTATCTACATATGGTCCTTGATCCTGAATGTCTTTGGATTGGGATTTTGTGTGAGTGTCCTTTTTGTTAATGTTGATGTTGATGTTACTGTTTCCTGTTGGTTAGTTTTTCTTCTAACAGTCAGGCCTCTCTTCTGCAGGTCTGCTGCAGTTTGCTGGTCTACTTTAGATGCTGTTTGCCTGGGTATCACCATATGAAGTTGCACAACAGCAATGATTGGAAGATTTGTCCCAGAGTGATACCTGGCTGGTACCAGCCACAGCTCTTCTGTATGAAGTGTCTGTTGACCCCTGCTGGAAGGGATCTCCTAGTCAGGAAGCACATTGGTCAGGGACACACTTGAAAAGCCAGCCTGTCCCTCAGCAGAGCTTGAGCACTGTCCTGGGAGATACACTGCTCTCTTCAGAGCAAGAAGGCAAGAATATTTAAGTCTGCTAAAGTTGCACTCACAGCCATCCCTTTTTCCACGTGTTCTGTCCCAGGGAGATGGGAGTTTTATATATAAGCCCCTGACTCAGACTGCTGCATTTCTTTCAGAGATGCCCTATCCAGTTAGGAGGAATCTAGAGAGCGAATGTGGCCACAGCTGCTTTGCACGCATCTGTCAGTTCCTTGCAGTCCAAACTTCCTGGCAGTTTTCTTAACATTCTGAGGGGAAATCCTTATGCTCAGGTCTCAGTAATGGTGGTCGACCCTCTCCCAACCAAGCTTGATCTTTCTAGGTTGACTTCAGGCTTCTATGTGGGTAGTGAGAACTTGAAGTCAGTGGATCTCAGCTTGCTGTTGTCCATGGGAGTGGGGCCTGCTCAGTGAGACCACTTAGCTCCCTGGCTTCAGCCGCTTTCCAGGGGGGTGAATGGTTCTGTGTCACTGGTGTTCCAGGTGCCACTGTGGTATAAAAATTATTTTGCAGCTAGCTCAGCATTTGTGAAAGCAGTCACCTAGTTGTGTGCTTGAAAACTCAGGTCTCTGGTTATGCAGGCACACTAGGGAATCTCCTGTTCTGTGCATTGTTAAAACCATTCAAAACTGCAGGTTATGGTCTTGATAGCACAGCCCCTGATGGCTTTCCTTTGTTAAGGGAGTAAGTTTTCAGCTTCTTGCACTTCCTGAGTTAGGTAACACTCACCGTACTTCTGCTTGCCTTTTGTGGCTGGAACTCAATATCTAACCACTTCCAGTGAGAGGAACCAGGTAACTTAGGTAGAAATGCAGAAATCACCTGTCTTTTGTGTTCATCTCACTTGGAGCTGCAGAACAGAGTTGTTACTTTTCAACCATATTGCCAGATGCCCACAAGCTTTTCCCCTTATTTATAGTGTGCACTGTTGAAATTACCAGAAGTTTCACTTGTAATGTCTCAAAGCAAAAGGGAAAAGAACAGTGAGAAATGATTTAATAAATTGATCTCTGTCTTTCAATGTCAATCAAAAGGAGTGCCATGTTGCAAAAGGTGAAGGAAAATGAAGAAACCAAAAACATGTGATTTCACATTTTGGTTCACTTTTGAAAAAGCAGATTTAAGAAGGTAAACCTCCAGGTTTCTAATCTGTATCAAGTATTAAGCATTGCAAAGTATGTACAGAAATTGAAATCAATTATTTCTTCAATTTTGACAGAAATAAATTTGTACTCTAGAAACTCCTGTTGTTGCTTTGATATCTGTGGGGATTCAGTCAAGATGTTGGGGAAAATTAGCAGATGCAAACTTTCTTGCAAGGCTAGGGGGTTGGCATAAGCTCCAGGAATTAACTTGGCTGAAAATGGCCTTTTCCCTTTCGTCAAGTAAGTTAGGGTAGAAACAAACGAATGTGGGTGTTTATCTAACTAGCATGCTTACTCATGTGGTCCCAAGTTTAATCTTTGACTTAGTACTGTGCTAAATTGCTTTCTAATTGGGAAGTCCACACTGTCAATTACCCTTTAGTGGTGTCAACTTGAGCCTTGGTCAATTAGTCTTTACTGAATTAATGTGAGTCTCACTAGCTGGTTGGGGCCACAGTCAAAGCTCTGCAGTGAGCAGATACCACACCACTGCACTCCAGCCTGGGCCACAGAGCAAGACTCTGTTTCAGAAAAATAAAAAGCTCCTACTCACTCTAGGAAAGAAGGGTCTTCCTTTGTTCCACATGGAACTATTTCAGGACCAGGTCTCAGGAAGCCTTTATTGTATGCGTTAAAAGAAATGTGACATAAAATTTACCAATCTAAATATTTGTACATGTACAAGTAAGTGGCATTAAGTATGTTTATGTTATTGTTCAACCATCACCGCCATTTCACATTCCCACCATCAATGCACAAGGGTACCATTTTCTGCAGAAACTCTCCAACTCTCCCTTTTTCAAAAAAAAAAAAAAAAAAAAGAAATTCTAGTGGGTATAAGGTGGTAATCCCTCTCCTGTCCCACTCATACCTGTTTAAATATCTGTAGCAGACCCACTGGCCATTTCCAGCTCCAGGTCACTTTTTCTATGCTGCCTATCCAGACACCCAGTGATCAGTGATGTCTCCTCAGGGTTTAGAAGGTCTTCTGCATTTTGCTCTATTATAATTCAGACCTCAGCATATGATATCCATGCATTGTTCCACGTAAATAAAGGGAAATTAACATTTTCTGAGCACCACCACATGCAGGTGACTTGCTCAAGTGAACTCAAAGTAACTCTGCCAGGTATGGTTCATCCCACATGTAGAGATAAAAGCCAGGATCAGGTGATTGAGTGACTCACTTTCAATCACACAGCTTCCAAGTAACTTCAGGTCCAGCCCCTGGCCAGGTCTCCCGTTGTCATTTAGAAAAGTTTGTGAGTCACTTGAACATATGTCCAGGCCACACCTAGTCTTCTTTCTATCAACCAAGGTGAGCTCCAGGGACAATGGGTGACAAGACACAGCCAGTCATCTTTCTTCCATTCAGAGGCACTGCAGGTACTTGAAACTCATCAGGAACAGTCTCTTATCCCAAAACCCTCTCATACATAGGATGTTTCGAGGGCAATGTGTTACACATGGGTCACAGAAGGCAAACTTTAGTGAGGGAATCAAAACCAGCACATGGAGAAGGAGCTGGTGATTCCAATTGTAAAGGAAGTGTGGTATGTTAAGAAGTTATTGCCCTGGAGGGTGAAAGAAACAAGAGGTTAGTATGACTAAATCAGATGGAGCAAGACGGAAAGTAGGGAATGGACCAGACACTTAGCATAAGGGCCAGTGGTTCCTTAGCAAGGTCGATGCAGATCTACCATGACATGATGTGGCCACTGCCCTCCTAGGAATGAACGATGAGAAATGAAGGCAAGTTTACAGGCTACATACATAAATAAATATTCACAACATCCTTATATGCAATATTCCCAAACCAGGGGCCCCCCAAATGCCCACACACAGAATAAGGGTGAACAGGCTGTGGCACATCCACACCATGGCATGTGGGTCAGCATGAAAAGGAATGGACTGTTGATGCAATCAGAACAGAGTGACTCTGAAAGTGGTTCCGCTGAATAAAAGAAGCCAGATCAGAACGACGCACAAAGACCCAAATACATACTGTATTTACATGTAATTCTATAAAATACCCGCGAAATTTTAGTGAAAGAAGCAGATCTGTGGTCCTAGATAGGCCAAGGAGAGATCGTTATCGCCGGGAGGAAGGTACGTTTTCATCACCTTCATCGCACTTCTGGCCTTACAGTGAATGAAATACTCAAATGGAGAAAATCATCGGTTCTTCTGTCTGCACATGTGCAGTTTACCATATGCCAATCACACTTCAACGAAGCTGTTTTTAAATAAGGAATCACTATCTGCAGCTTAGAATATGGATGGGCAGGAGGCCTGAGAAGGCAAGATTCTTTTCTTTTCCTAATCTATGAGGTTGTACAATGAGAATTAAGTTGGTCCTGAGCTCAGACACAGAACAGGCCTGAGGGAAAGCCTCACACAGTCCTTCCTTCTGCACAGAAGAGTGACCATCTAACACAGTACCAAGCTGTCCCTGAGGACCTTTATAGGTCAAAGTGACCTCCTGTCCTCATGTCTATTTTCTGGTATTTCCTCTTTCCTGCAGAAGCTTGCCTGCCCTCTGATGTAGAGCAAATAATGTTCAAGTTCTAATACGAACATTCTGGTTCCATCACAGTAGAGAAATGGGTTGCTTTCTCTCTTTTCAAGACAAAGAAAAGTGAAAAACCATGAGCACAATGTCCACAGTTGTGCAGTCAGGTTGCAAGTGGAGGAAGAGCATCGCCGTACCAAGGCAGCAGCAGGACAACTGAAGGTGAACATTTCTGCAGAGGAAACAAGGAAGCTTAGGGATTCCCAGAGGAAATCATCCTTCCCATGTGTAGACCCCTGGTTTGAAGCCCAGTTCCTATTGTCCCAATGTGAAATGAGCCTGTCACCATCCCCATTTCAGCCTTATTACTAATTGCACAGGCAAACATAAGTGTTCAACAGTTTTAAAAAATGCAAAAAAAGAAAAAAAAAAAAAAAACAGGACAAATATGATCAAACAGACAACTCACCTCGAGAGAAATGAGTCTTTAAGTTCCTTTTTCCTTCTGGCCCCATGACCTCTGATCAAGGAAAGTTCAGAATGAATGCTCCCTATAGTCTCAAAGAAGTATAAAATATTGCATCCATAGAAAGTAACAAAATTTAGGAAGTTAATATGAAAATTCAGAGACCAGGAAAGACAGCTTGAAATTCTCTTAAAATGTGTAACTCTCAAAATTGGAAGACAGAACTTAAAAAATATTTCAAAACCATAGACAATTAAAGAAAAACACATAAGAAATGTGGTTAGCTCTCTGGCAGATGAGTCCCTGAGTTGCAGTAGTGAAATAGCGTTTGACATGTAAAAACCGAGGGAGGCAGTTATGAAAGCCCTTGGAATGACAGCTCCATCCCAGGCCTAGAGAGCTGTTGGTTGGGTGGGAACAGGAAAAAGGAAGGCATCCAGCAGTGACTTTTCAGATGGGAGGTTAGAAATGAGGGAAGATGTTAAGGATGTGATAAAAGGAGACAATTTAATTTTAAATAGAAAGAGAAAAGAAAAGGCAACAGAAACTCTATGAAAATAGAAAGCTAAAGAAAAAATTTGTATATACCCATAGAATACCAAGACATATATGTGAATTGACAGTGCTAATATACTTCCTGCAAGAGGAAAGTCACAAGATTCTATTGTATTTGATCAACAAAATATATATCTAACTATTTATACTCTACAGTTACTTGCAACTTCAATGATAAGTAAGAAAGAAACTAAAATCAAGATATTCCTATCATTGGCTGAGGGTGGAGAAAAGGTGGGAGTCTAAGAAACTCAGTCTTCCTCTGTGGTACCTGGTTGTTAACGGGTTGTTCAGGGGACTAGGGTGAGGTGTACATGGTAGCAGCTCCTTCTGTGTAACTCTTGCCTCACCTCTGTATTTTTCAGTCATGTGCATATATTTTTATTTTCAAAATAAAATATATGCGAAATAATATGTGGTGTCAGAGACTCAAGGAAGAGTCTCTGTTCCAGCTGTACTGGTTCCAAGTCTAATTAAACACCACAGATTCCAGCAGAAAATCCTGTCTCTACCCACACTTCCACTCCCTGAAACAAGACCCAAGTAATCACCAGATGCAGCTCAAAAACTCAAGATCTGTCCAAAGCAGATCCACATGTAGGCATCACCAAGGGTATCAGTAGACACAACCACAGAGGTGTCTGCAGTGTGCATCATGAAGTCCAGCTCCTAAGTGTAGACCAACTTCACAGTCTGGAAGGAAATTTCCTTAGAGAATGCCAGTGCTAGTGGCATCAGCCACCACTCAGGTACAGCCATAGAGTGGTCCAGCATGTTACTGTAAGCAGCCAGAGGGCAGAGGAAAGGAGCAAGAAAGATGAGAGGGAGGGTGGCAACCTCATGTTTGGACCCCTACTGGTATATCTCACTACGTTGCAGTGGCCTGGGAGACACAAAGAACACCATATTTTGGTGGGAAGAGGCTCTCTCAGGTCAGAGCAGTAAGACTTGGAAAGAAACTGAAGCCAAGCTGAGGAATATGGTTTCCTGTTTCAATTTGGCCACCTGTGGCTGTGGGTCCCATGATATCACAAATGGCAATGCCTTTTCCATTTTCTCTGTGGCTGCAAAGACTTGGGTCAGGCTCTGATTGACCTGGCACTCTTGAGGCACTTAAAGCCTATTACTTGAAACTGTTAATATGTTAACACTTTATTTACAATGACTTCAATGAAGTATTGTTCTCCAGTGTTGAAAATGGGAAAATGATTAACAAGAGCTTGATAGTTATGCAAATAAATGATGGTTGATCCTAAAGAACAGTTAGGCAGCACTTGATAATAAAGATTTAGTATTTAATGAATGTGCACTGTGTCTCAATGGTACTCTTAGGCTTTTGATAACCACCCCCACTTAATCTCTGCGACAATCCCCATGGCAGGTCCTGGCACCATCCCTATTTTAGAAGTGAGAAGTCACATGAACCCGACCAGGGTCACAAACCTGGGCTGTGGAGGATCTAAATATAAGCAGGTAAAAGAGGTGCCATGATAATATCCTAATGGTATGTGGAAAGGAGGAGAAAAAGTGCAGATGGTTTGAAGGCCAGACAAGACATAGGCCAGCCTCAAATGTAGACCAGATCGACAGCTGGCCAGCCTGCACTTTTCTTATCTTAAAGGATCCTCCTCATCAAAGGAAGAGCACAGAGTGCAGGGAGTGTGCTCAAAGAAGCACTGATATGTAGCAGAAACATGATAAAAGAGAAACAAACAAAATGCTAAAAATAAACACACCAGAAGTACACTGGGTTTGTCTTTAGGTGACAAGCCTGCAAGTGTCTTTTCCTAAGTATGTTTTCTCCATTCTCCAAAATAGACATAAATTCAGGTGATGAGTCAGGCTGCAGGAGTAAGCGTAGGGTCAGAGGAAACTTCTCCTCAAACCTGGCCCCAGACCTTGGCTCCTAGCTGGTGGCTTCCCCTTCGCTGGGGTCTGTCCTTGTCCCAGAGACAGGGCTAGTCATCCCTACAGCCATTCCATGCCCTAGTCCCCAATAAAGAGTAGAGGGGAACTGAACAGGAGAAATGGTCTCATGGCCCATGGGATGAGAGTACCTGGCAGTCAGTGGCATTCAAATTGTGTTGTCTCCAGAAAAGTCCAAGCCCAAGTCATTGAGTGCTGTCTTTGGACTGTGGAGGCCCATTTTATTCATGTCCCTCTAAAAGAGAACAGATGGAAGAAGAAGTTTTGTGGGACTCTGAGGCCCAGCCTTCTTTCCAGAAGGTAAAACAGGCCTGCTGGCTGGAAAATGCTGTCACCACAGGGCGAAACCAATATTATTTGTTTATCTCTTGTCCTGTCTTTGGTCCAAAACAAAAACTGATAATTACTAACTGTGGAAAAGAGAGTTTCTGGGGTGCCAGTTGAGTTGGTCTACCCTGTGTAAGAAACCCATGGGGAGCCATGGGCAGCCTCTGAGGAGAAAAGTCTCCTTATTGCCCTCACGTATTTATGCCCCGAGTGCATAAATGCTCAACAGCATTCCACATGTTGCTCAGGGAGATAACACTCCCTTGAAGCAGTGGAGTACAACCAAACATCTTGGCTCCTTCTGAAACCAGCTCCCACCCATTTCAGTCCTGATAAGTTACAGATCTTAAGTAAGTTTGACACACACTTTTGCTTAAGGAAATGCACAGAAACTGCCAGTGCCAAACATCTTATTGAATGGCTCAGGATTTCTCCTTCACTGATTAATCCTTTTCCTCATCCCTTCCTCCCCCTCCCAGCTGCCCTGAGAACAAAAACTTGTAAACCAATAAATTGGGTGAAATCCAGGAGCAATGGGCCTTGAGCAAGCTTTCAATGTGCTGGTCTCCTGGACACACATTTTAAATGTTTATTGTGTCTCTTTCTAATTCCTTTTTCTCCTCCAGACTCAGGGTACCCACTGGGTGTTGGGCTGGTTTCCCAAACACAAACCTGTGACATTCCAAATCTTGGTGCTTGTATTGTCTCTCAAATCAACTCAATAAGCCCTCCTCTGGTGACACAAAAGCCTTTTCTCTAGCCAAAGAACTGACCCTACCATACAGTGACCTTGAAATGCAGACAGGCAGCCACAACACTACTTGGGCCTGTCCTGAGCCTCAGATACCTGGTTTCAATTCATTTACATTCAAGATAATCATTGATAGGTAAGTTCTTACTACTGTTATCTTGTTAGTTGTTTCTGATTGAGTCATACATCATTTTTTCCTTTCTTCCTCCCATGTCTGCTTTTAAATATTTAACATTTAATTATTTTCAGTAGTGATAAGCTTTGACTGCTTTGTTTTTATTGTTAGTGTTGCTGCTATAGCTTTTGATGGTCATCAAAGGCTCAGAGAAAACATCTTAGTTAATAATCAACTAGCTTAAGCTGAAAACATTTGTCACATAAAAACTCTAGACATTTACCCTCTCTTCCAATTACATTTTTGACATCACAATTTATATCTTTTAATGCTGTGTATTCCTTAAAAGCCTATTGTTGACAAGTCTTTTGCCGAATGATTTCAAGTTCCTCTATTTTTTTTTTGTTTATTTTCCCTTAGTGCTTTTAGAATTTTCTTTATTTCTCAGACTTTGAGAGCTTGATTCTTTTTTTTTGGCAACACTTTTATTTTTCCTTACACAATGATGTGTTGCTGAGGCCTAATGTTCTCACACAACCGTTGAAAACAAAAATTTGTTGTCATCTCTTTAAAGAATTGAGAATTTCATACAAAAACCCTTACATAAATTAAAAGGATGAATACATTTACAGGTGTAAATGCAAACTGCTTCCAACTCAAGGCAAGTGACAGCCCACGGTGTTCTGGCAGAAAACATCAGCTAAGAAAGGAAACTGGGTCCTATGACTTGGACTTTCCAACCCTGACAGACAGGCAGGATGGAAGCAACTGTTTCAGGAGCCCTTGCCAGCCTCTAGAGAAATCCCAGAACACTCAGTCCTGACACATTAATACCCTGCACAGATCAGAGACTACTGGCCACGCAGACTCACCAAGCCACAGACTTGTCTTCCACAAGCACGTTCTTACCTCAGCAGTCATGAAGTGACCAAGCCACATGCACTAAAGTTTGAACTCAAAGATATGTACACAGTATTAAACAAATACCAAGGGGAACAGTTGACTTGAATACAAGGTCAAAACCGGCAACAAGTTCTACAATCCAGTGCTGATACCAGATAAAAGCTTCAAGGACAATTTCTTTTCAAACACTTATTCCAGTTTCATGAGGCTAGCATGAGGTGTATGCATTTGCCAAGGGCAAATTTATACTTCTGTATTAACCCATGCAGCAAATTCTACACATCTGCTCAGTTCATTTAGAAGCATTTGTGGTGGACGATGGAGGGGCCTGAATCATCATACTCCTGCTTGCTAATACTCATCTGCTGGAAGGTGGACAGTGAGGCCAGGATGGAGCCGCCAATCCACACTGAGTACTTGCTCTCTAGGGGTGCAATGATCTTAATCTTCATGATGCTAGGAGCCAGGGCAGTGATCACCATCTGCACCTTGTCAGCAATGCCTGGGTACATGTTGGTGCCGCCGGATAGTACCGTGTTGGTGTACAGGTCTTTGCGGATGTCCACGTCACACTTCATGATGGAGTTGAAGGTGGTCTAGTGGTTGCCGCAAGATTCCATACCCAGGAAGGAAGGTTGTAACAGCACCTCTGGACACCAGAACCGCTCATTGCCAATGGTGATGATCTGGCCAGCGAGCAGTTTGTAGCTCTTCTCCAGAGAAGTGGAGGATGTGGCAGTGGCCATCTCCTGCTTGAAGTCCAGGTAGACCTAGCACAGCTTCTCCTTGATGTCGCACATGATTTCCCGCTCGGCTGCGATGGTGAAGCTGTAGCCTTGCTCTTTGAGGATCTTCATGAGTTACTCAGTCAAGTCCCAACCAGCCAGCTCCAGAAGTAGGATGGCATGGGGAAGGGAGTAGCTCTCCTAGATGGTCACCGTGTGGGTGACCCTGTCTCCGGTGTCCATGGCAATGCCAGTGCTGTGCCCAAAGGCATAGAGGCACAGCACATCCCTGATGGCCACGTACATGGCTGGGGTGTTGAAGGTCTCAAACATAATCTGAGTCATGTTCTCTCTGTTGGCCTTGGGGTTCAGGGGTTCCTTGGTCAGCAGCACTGGCTGCTCCTCTGGGGCCCCATGCAGCTCATTGTAGAAATGGTGCCAGATCTTTTCCATGTTGTCCCAATTGGTGATGATGCCATTTTCGATGGGGTACTCTAGGGTCAGGATGCTGTGCTTGCTGTGGGCTTCATTGCCCACATAGATGTCCTTCTGGCCCATGTCCACCATCACTCCCTGGTGCTGGGGGTGCCCCACAATGGAGGGAAACATGGCTCGGAGAGCGTCGTCCCCAGCAAAGCCAGCTTTGCACACACCAGAGCCATTGTCAATGACCAGCATGGCTATATCTTTTTCTATTGCGATGGGCGGAGGAGTGGGATAGTAGAGTGGTAGAAGAACAAGGTGGGTGAGCTTGCAGTGGTGACTGAGAGTGAGTGCTTGATTCTTGTTTGTTGTGGGGTAGTTTTATGGTGTATTAATCTTTTTTGTAGTCTCTGATCTTTCTGAACCTATATATTTATATCTCTCAAATTTTTGAAAGTTGTTATTATTCATTTGAATATGCTGTATATACCTTCCATTTGCTGAACTCTTTCATGAATATTGCTAAATATTAGATTTGCTTATTCAAGAGAATTTTGTATATCTGGTAAATGTCGTTCATTCTTTTTGATTGTTTTTCTGTTTTGTTCTTTGTTCATTTCTTAATAACCTATGTTAATTTTCATTTCTTTTCTTTTTTATTTTACTTTTTTTTTTTTTTTTTTTGTGGACAAAGTCTTTCTCTGTTGCCCAGGCTGGAGTTCAATGGCACAACACTGACTCACTGCAATGTCTGCCTCCCAGGTTCGAGTGATTCTCCTCTCTTAGCCTCCTGAATAGCTGGGATTACAGGTGTGCACCACTATGCCCAGAGAATTTTTTGTATTCTTAGTAGTGATAGGGTTTCACCATGGTGTCCTGACTGGTCTTGAACTGCCAACCTCAACTGATCAACCAGTCTCAGCCTCCCAAAATGCTGTGATTACAGGCCTGAGCCTGCACACCTGGTCCTAACTCATTTTAGAGCTCACTGATTCTTCATTCTGTTTGTTCTCTTCTGCTGTTGAAAGCCTTCTGAATTTTCCACTTCAACCAGTATATTTCTCAGTTCTGGGACTCTTTTTATTTTTAAATACTTTCAGTCCATTTTTAAAAGTTTCTTTCAGAATTGTATCAGTTCCTTTTCTGTGTTGTTTTAGAGATCTGAGTTTCCTGGAAACTGATATTTTGAATTCTTGATCCGATAACCACTGATAGCCATTCTTATTAATTAGCGTTGGTCAATGGTTTATGCTTTGTCCATTTAGGGATGTTATAATTACCTGTTTGGTATTATTTCTTGTGGTTATACATATATATCTTTTTATTGAAGGACTAGTTATTTAGTTTATTGTTTTCTCTGTCTTATTTTGCATTTTGTTGTATATAATTGCTTTGGGTTTTCTTTAAGACAAAAGTATGGTGGGACATGGTTTACTTGATTTTGGCTAGGTCAGTTCCTCTGTTTGGCAGTAGATGGTGCCTTAAGCTCAGGTTTATCTCAGCTCTAACAAACTTTGAAACACTGACAGTCTCCTGTCTGAGAGATTTTGAAGGGGATATCCTAAGCCTGTGAGAAGGCTCTCTACAGGTTTGTCATCAAGTAAATTATACGATATACCTCATACCTTATGGTAATGCTGTAGAGGCATTCAGGTTTGGCATCTCCTGTGACTGAGCTATCCAGGCTGGAGATGGTAGTCCTGTCTTGCTACTTCATCCCTTGTTGTCCCCAGGTTATTTTTCACTTTTCAGGTGCTCACAAGGCTTCCTTGGGCTAAGGCACGAATAGCTTTGCTGCCAGGAAATCCAAAGTGATGGGGAAGCTGTCCATCCACTTCAACTTTATTTTATTCAATGTAGTAACCAAGAGTCAGAAGAGTTTTTCTTTTTCTATTTTTTAACACTTATTTGTCAGCAGAGTAGAGGACTAGTGTCATGAATATAAAAGGCCAAATTTTTGCCCTCTGCCTGGTTTCTTCACTTCTCTGTCACCCTAGAAACAGCCTCATTCTCAGTTTTGAGCTCTGCGTTATTGATGGTGATAATCTCGGCACTGCATACTTGGTTTTGGTTTTTCTGTGGGTGTTCTTGAGGGGTTAGGGTTGGGGGCAATTGATGGCAGCTTCCTTTACTATGCCATATTTTTTACAAAAGTACTGTCCTCTAGTTTACATTTTTTCTGCTTCCTTGTGTGTACATTTATGTTATAAATTTTACATTTCTTCTTATATATCTATATGTTTACACATATATATTTCTCAACTTTGATTTAGCTGCATTTCAGAAGCTTTAGTATGTTTTAATTTTTCTTTCATTTGTGAAAATTATTCAATTCCTTGCAGATTCTTCAGTTAACCATAGGTTGTTGAAGAGTGTATTTATTAATTTCCAAATAATATATATTTTTCAGGTTTTAGAAAATGAGTCTCAGTCAGGCATGGTGGTCATGCATATAATCTGAGCACTTTGAGAGGCTGAAGTGGGTGGATCCCCTGAGGTCAGGAGTTTGAGGCTAGCCTCATCAATACAGTGAAACTCCATCTCCACTAAAACTACAAAAATTAGCCTAGCATGATGGTGTGTGCCTATAGTCCCAGCTACTCAGGAGTATGAGGCAGGAGAATTGCTTGAACATGAAAGATTGTGGTGAGTCGAGATCACACCACTGAATTCCAGCCTGGGTGACAGAGTGAGACTCCAACTTATTTATTTATTTATTTATTTATTTATTTTAAAGAAAGAAAGAAAAAAAGAAATAAAAGAAAAAAAAAGAAAATGGTCTTTAGTTTTATTACATTGTGGTTGGAGAAAACATTATATGTGATTTCAGTAATATTAAATATAATAGACTTCCTTTGTGGCCTACCATAAAGTCTATTCTGGGGATAGCACAGAGAATAACAAACATGCACTTTAGAAGAATGTGTAGTCAGCTTGTGGAGTGGAGTGTTTTGTATGTGTCACATAGACTTATTTGGTTTATGCTGCTTTTCAAGACCTTTGTTTTCTTATTGAATTTGGATTTGGTCATTTCATACATTGTTGAAAGTGAGGTGTTGAAATCTCCCACTATTACTATTATTGAAGGACTGTCTAGCTCCTGAAATCAATTTATTATTGTTTCATATATCCTGAGGATCTGTTAATAGGTATATATGTAAGTGTTATACCTTCTTGGTCAATTAAACAATTTTGATATTTGTCTAGTAATTCTACCTCTATTTTGGTTACAGTTTGCTTTATATTTTCCCTCAATTTTAGAATATTTAAAAAGTTATTCTGCCAGTCTTTGATGTTTAACTGGAGTTTATTTGGATGGAAATTAATTTCTGACAAGAATTTATTTTCCTATTTTTGTCCTTTTTTTCTAAAAGTTTTGTTATTGGTGTTGTTGTATTTCTTTCCTCCAAAACTGCTTATATTTGCATTTGTTTTTCTAAGGTACCATTTTGACTCCTTCATTTCTCTTCAGTATATTTGAACAGTTATTTTCTTATGGTCTATTAATGATATTATAATTAATATCTTAAATTTATAATAATATAGTGTGAATTACAATAACTGACTATTGACATTACACAAAAATCATTTTCTCATATTGCTCTCCCTACCTTTCTATTTTTTGTCAAAAATTGTTTGTTATACAAAATTTCATATACAAATTTTGTACGATTTTTGTTATACAAATTTTGTATAACAAAAATTTTTATACAAAAATATTACATATTTTTCTACCAACAACACAGATATGTAATTATTGTTTTATTCTCTGTCATTTCTTTATGTTATTATTGAATTTTATTTTACTTCATTGAGACAGGGTTTCAGTCACATAGGATAAACATGGTTCACTACAGCCTCCAGCTCCTGGGCTCAAGGGATACTTCCACTTCGACTCCTCATGTACCTGGGACAGAAGTGTATGCCACCACAGCTGGCTATTTTTGTTGATTTTCTGTAGAGACAGGGTCACACTTTGTTGCCCTGACTGGTCTCAAACTCCTGGGCTCAAGAAATCCCCATCGTTGGTTGGGATTACAGTTGTAAGATACTGTGACTTTCCTCTTGTCATTTAAATACAGTAGAAAAATAAAGTCACAAGAACCCCGTATACAATAATATTGGCTTTTCTATTTCCTGGTGTAATTACTTTATTGATGTTCTTTATTTCTTTATTTTCACATGAGATACTACTTTACTTTCATGCCTTGTATGTTTTTATCATGTTTTGTAAGGCTGTTCTAGTAGGAATGTACTCTCTTTAATTCTGTTTGCTTAGAAATGCCTTACTTGCTCAAAAATTTAAATTTTGATTGGACAGATATTGAGTTTATGATTGACTTATTTTTTTTATTTCAGCACTTTGAAGATCTCATCACCATGACCTATTTCCTCCATAATTTATAATGAGAAATTGGCTGCTAATGTCATGAATCATAACTTGCATGTGATCAGTTACTTCTGTCTTGCTTCTTTTAAAGTTCTCTATTTATTTGTCTTCTGTCAATTTCAGTTCATGTGTTTCATTGTGGATATCTTTGAGTTTATTCTTCCTGGAGTATTTTTTTTTTCTATGGAGATACTTGAATCAGTAGATTTCCATCTATCAACACATTTGTGAAGTTTCAGCTATGGTTCATTCAAATATTTTTTCCCCCCATATTTCTCTTTTTTCAGTGGAACTCCCATTATGAATATGTTCATATTCTTGATGGAATTCCATGGCAACCTTAGTTTTTTTCATTATTCTTGTTTCTCTTTTTGTTTCATACACTGAATAATATCAAACAATCAATCTTCAAGTTGCCTCATTACACTTTTTGCATGCCCTCACAAGCTACTCAATCTTTCTAGTTACAGATTATTGATTTCATTTTTTTAAATAATGTAAATGTCTTTATTGGTATTGTCAATTTTAAATCACTGTTCTACTGGGTTCCTTTAGGTCTTTGAGAACATTAAATTGAAGAGAATTGAAAGATTTCCCTAGTTAGTACCATGCCTGGGCTTTCTGAAATAGTTTCTTTTAATTATGTTTTCTTCGAATGTGCTTTTTTTGCGTTTATCTTTGAATGTCTTTTATTTTATTGTTGAATGTTGAACACTTTGAATATTATTCATCATATTCAGATAACAAATTCTTGACCTCCACAATTGCTTAGTTTGTGGGTTGTGTACTTGTTTCACAACTCTTTAAAGCTAGTTTTGCAGTCTGTATTATTTGTCATGTATGAACATTTAATCTGTGTTCTGTCATCCTTTTCATCATCTGCTGTCCTTGACACACTTAAAAAAAAAAACAAAAAAAACAATCCAAGGAGGGAAAAGAAGAAGAGGAAAAGAAAGAAAGGAAAAATTGTCCAGAATTTGCATATGGACTCCTTCAGGAACTCTAGTGTTTATTCCAAAGTCAGCGAAAAGTGAAAAGTTTTGGGGTCTTCTCCATGCATGCATCCAAAATGGACATTCTTATATCCTTCTAAATATACCAGTAGGAGTCTGGGTATGGTGGTTTATATCTGTAATCCCACCAATTTGGAAGGCTTAGGAGAACAAATCACTTGAGGCCAGAAGTATGAGACCAGTCTTGACAACATGACAAGATCTCTTCTGTATAAAAAAATACAAAAATAAGCTAGTTTTGGAGGCCCATGCCTGTACTGTGAAATGCTGAGGGGGGAGGATTGGTGGATTCCAGAGAGGTGAGATGCTCAGGAGGCTGAGGTGGCAAGATCATTTGAACCCAAGGAGGTTGCCGCTGCAGTAGGCCATGATCATGCCACAGGACTCCAATGTGGGCCACAGGGCAAGTTCTGTGACTATTTAAAACCCAATCCAAAATAAACAGCAGCAAACTGTGAGAGTTTTTCAAAGCTGATTTTCCACATCAATTTTCTTCACCAGCCTCTTCTTTCCAGGTATTTTGTTTGTGTACTGCTTGATCTGACTCTTACTCCTTCCTACTAGTGGCTCCAACTAGTATATTTCCTTTCCACAAATGCCTCCTGGGAGTCAACTTCTGTCCCCAAGAAAGCTCTGAGGTGGGCTAAAGAAAAGCCTCCGAGCTAATAATCTCTAAGGGAGCCTCAGACATTTTAAATCACACAACCACAATTATTTGAGAAAAGCTCCGTATTTCCACACGTGCATCAAAATCTGCATCTAGAATTTAATATTCCTCACAGTTGCCATGAAGCCATAGAATGGGTGATGATGGTCAGTTACAATGCCACATACTGTCTTACCCAAACTTAGAGGTCCTGTCTTTCTTCATTAAACGCACCCCTGAGTTACGTTATTAGATTCCAGAGCTCCAAAAATCAAGTCTGAGGTTGTTTTCTCTTCCTTATATCTCTTCACTTTAAACCCAGTTAACTTTAATAACAACATAAAATAGAAACTTCATGAAATCTACCTTGCTTTTCAATGTTCAGAGAGGTCTTTTTTTGAGATGGAGTCACTCTCTCACCCAGGCCAGAGGGCAGTGGTGCGATCTCAGCTCCCTGCAGCTTCTGCCTTCCAGGTTCAAGGGATTCTCTTCTCTCAGCTTCCTGAGTAGCTGGGATTACAGGCATGCACCCCCATGCCTAGATAATGTTCTTATTTTTAGTAGAGAGGTGGTTTCACCATGTTGGCCACGTTCATCTCAAACACTTGACTTCAAGTAATTCACCTGCCTCAGCCTCCCATAGTGCTGAGATTACAGTCATGGAGCCATCATGTCCAGACTGTCTTGTAAGATTTTATTTGACACTGCTTCCATCATTATCATGAAAGCCATTCTGTCTTTCATGTAATAAGAAACAGTTAAGAAATATATGTTTCTGTTAGCAAATTTTAAGTGATATGACTTTATTGTTTTCCAAATTATTAAGAGTTCAGTTACTTCATTTCACCACAGCATGGTAGTTGTTACAGATAATTCAGTTCCATCTTGGGCCAGTTTAATCTCACAGTCTCTAACTAAAGTATTTGAGTGTAAAAATTAACTCTCTATATAGACTACATAATGTGCAGCTCATATATTATTATTACATTAGTGGTGTTTTGTACAATTAAATGTAAGTGTGATATTTTAAGACATTATCATATTCATCTTGCAGAGTCATACCTTCCTAAGAAGACAGAATTACACTGGGCAGTTGTAGGCATATCAATATAGAGTTCAAAAGACACTCCTGAGATTTCCCTGGAAAATGAAAAGTGAAATGTTACGACTGTTGTGGAAATATGGTCCTAACCAGTAAGGAGAAGGCTTGTGACCTCTATAATAAAAGGAATGATAAATAATGAATTACTTGAGATTTTTCCATGTTTGTTTCCCATAGTGAGTTTTGAATAATAAAAAAATATATATAATAACTGTAATAATACATTTCAGTAATAAAAACATTTAAATAAATTTTAAATTTTAAACATTTATATTTATTAACATGAATTAAATGGTCAGTGTACATTTCTTTATTCACATCACTTCAACAGGCTCTCAAGTATAGAGAAGAATATGTCAAGTTCACACCTCTAAATGTCTTATAGCTAGGAAGGATAGAAATGGAAGGAGTGAGTGAAAAAATAGCATAAGCTTATCTGCAAGTCAACTAAAATATTGTTTCATAAATACTATATAGACAGTATTCAAAAATTTAATATTGAAATTACAAAGTTGTATTATTTATTATAATATTAAACACTTAGAGAGACATTATTATAGCTCAGAATTCTAGCTTAAAATGGTGGATATAATAGCAAATAACACTGAAATCGCTCCTAAAATGGTGGATATAATAGTAAATAACACTGAAATGGCTCCTCACTTCATAAAGTAACAGTTAATAGTAAAGCAGAAAGGAACAAGAACAGAAAGGAAAAGAAAAGAGATGTATTTTACTCGTTGAAAAGTAGAATAATTCTAGACCCTCAATGAAAAATAAATTGAACAGGGTAACACAGAAGAAGGATGTAAATTAAGATGTTGATACTATCATTTAGGGAACAATAAATGATGACCTCACCTTTAATGCATAAACAGCAACCAGAAAAAAAATTTGTAGGTGGTAGATAAGAAATAAGTTGTTAAAGATAAAATATGAATGAGATGAGGGAAAATAATTGTATTTGGAATATCCCCAGTTTTTATGTTATATAGGTGATGTACTTTTGGACAAAAAATGATGGGAGAGAGGCATGTAGAAAGTGTAAAGAAGTTCAGGGGAAGTTTTAAATTTAGCTGTCTTAATTTTGGGGCACTCATAAGAAAAAAAAAAAGAAAAGCACAATGTATAGAAATTCAGAGATCATATCACTGATTGAATTCCTTAGAACTACAGCTTTAAAACTTAAGAGGCTTTTGTCTCAAAACAACATCAATAAAATGCCAGGGGTGGTGGTGTGCATCTGTAGTCTCAGCTACTGAGGAGATCAATGGAGGAAAATTGCTTAAGCCCAGCAATTTGAGGCTGTAGTCAGTCAAGTTCTCACTATTGCACTCCAGATTGGGTAACAGAACACTTTCTTAATAAAAGAAAAGGAAAGGAAAGAAAAAGGGAAGGGAAAAGGGGAAGGAGAAAGGGAAGGAGAAACAGGTATTCTATGTAGTTCCATTAATGATCTAAGGAACAGACGTCTATTAGATAAAATGAAGCAAAACACACTGACAATTAAATAGAGAAATCAGATGAAAGTTGAGTCGTGTAATCCAAAGCAAAATAGTATTTCAAGAATACTGGTGTGAATCAGTTTTACAGATACAAATGACTGTTGGTGTAATATGCAAGAGACAAGTGATATATGGGATTTAGTGACAAGTATAAAATATGATTCTAAAAACAGGGTAAATGCCTTAAGAAAGGAGAGTTAAGAAAAATAAAATTAATCCTTTTCAGGACCAACTCTTTCCATGAGTCTTCCTATCACATAAAATAAATAAATGAGTTGATAGTGGCATATGTAGGACTAAGAGAAGCAGCATGTAGATCTAATAAAGAAAATGATCAAACCGGGTGTGGCATCTCACACCTGTAATTGCAGCACTTTGGGAGGCTGTGGGGGCAGATCATTTGAGGTCAGTTCAATATCAGCCTTGGAAACACGGTGAAACCCCATTACAATTAAAAATTCTAAAACTAGCCAAGCGTGGTAGTGCATGCCTATAATATCAGATACTCAGGAGACTGAGGCAGGAGAATCACCTGAATCCAAGAGGCTAAGGTTGCACTGAACCAAGATTGTGCCAGAGACTCTCTCTCAAAAAAATTAAACTAAACTAAAATAAAAAGAAATGACCCTGCAGGTAGAGTGAAGAAGTAATGGTACAAAGAGACAAAAAATAATAAGCAAATCAGTGTTTTAAGAAGCTGGGAAATCCAAAGCAAAGGCAAACAGAGTCATAACAAGCGGCAGTAAAATATATACACAAATCTACACAAGTTTTATTTTTGCTGGTGATTTCTCAGGAGAAAGAAACTCAGAAGAAAGTGTGAATAAGAAAGTTGTCACCATTGCTTTGGTAGAAAGAAAAAAAGGAGAAAGACCAACCACAACAAAATAATGTAAATCATACAACGTTAAGCTTTAGTGTTCTTCATCCATTCTCATCGTGATTGTTTCCTCAAGAAATAATAGAAGCCAAATATTCAAAATAGAAGAGAACTTTAGCATATATTACTGTCTATGTATATTAAGCCAAGTTTATTTTAACTGTAATTCATTCTATTAAAATTTGTATTTTAAATAAACAAATATAAATATTTATGGGACAAAAAGTGCTTTTATAATGCATGTATATATTGCAAAATAATCATATTGTAATAGTTACCATATCCATTACCTCACATACATACCATTTCTTTCTTTGTGGTAAGACTATATAAACTCTACGTTTTAAACAATCTGTATTTTTGAGATAGAGTTTTGCTTCTGTTGCCCAGACTTGAGTGCACTGGTGCAAACTCAGCTCATTTCAACTGCCACTTCCCAAGTTCAAGTTATTGTCTTGCTTCAGCTACTCGAGTAGCTGGGGTGAGATAAGCATGCCACCAAAGCTGGCTAATTCTTTTATTTTCAGTAGAGACAATGTTTCATCATGTTGGCCAGGCTGGTCTTGAACTCCTGACCTCTACTGATCCTCCCTCCATGGCCACCCAAAGTGCTGGGATTTCAGACATGAGCCATCATGCCTGTCCTTTTATTTATTAAACAATTTTGAAGTTGATATTTATTAACTGTGATCACCATTCGATGCAAAGGATAACCAGAAATTCTTCCTGTCTCACTGAAATTTGTTACCCTTTGATGAACACCTCTTCTTTCTCAATCCACTCCCATCACCACCCCACACTCCAATCTCTGACTAATTTTTTGTGTTTGTAGAGAGTCAGGGCCTTGCTGCATTGCCTAGACTGGAGTACAGTGACACAACTATGGCCTCAAACTTCTGACCTGAAGTGATCCAACCACCTCATCCTTCCATAGTGCTGTAGTGACAGGCATGAACCACCACATCTGACATATTCACAGTTTGAATGAGTTCAACTTTTTTAGATTTTACATATAATTGTGATCATTCTATACTTGTCTTTCTGTGCCTCTCTTATTACATTGAGCATAATATCTTCCAATTCCATTCATTTGGTCACAAATAAATAAAAGATCATCCTCCTTTTTTTAAGGCTCTATAGTATATCTCATTGTGTATATGTGCCACCCTTTATCTGTTGATGTGTTGATGAGCACTTGGGTTGTTACCATATCTTGGCTGTAATGAATAACGCTGAGATGAATATAGAAGTGCAGGTATATCATTGGCATGCTAATTTTATATCCTTTGTGTACATATTTGGAAGTAAAGTAGCTGGATTATGTGGTAATTCTTATTTTTAATTTAATTGTGTTTCTGAAAACTCAATTCTATGACCCCAAAAGCACAGACTATAAAAACACAACAAAAAACAATTGGATCACATTACATCAAACTAAAATGTTTCTGCACTGCAGAGGGAAACGGGTGAAAAGAAAATGTTCACTGATAATGTATATGCTATATTACAAACACTTACTAAATTAAAGGTATAGGTTACAAAAATGTACTAGGTGAAAAGTGTATTATGGTTATTTTTTCTGCTTAGTTTTTGGAGTCAGATCAATTTTTGATTTGTTTAAAAAGTTGTAGAATTATATTTAAGAAAATAAAAATTACTAATGCATAGTCACATTAGAAAAATCAATTTTATTAGAAACTACTTCCAAGATTTTGTTGTTTATAATATTTTATGAGTATCTTTATAAAGTAAAACTCACCCTCTTTACTCTTTGTTCTGTGAAAGTATATATGGATATTGCATACTCATTTATTGAAAATATCCAACCCTTCTCCATGAGTGATAGTAATTCCTCAGCTGCTTACTGTTAAACTTTTAATTGAATTTTCTCCAGATGCTTACACAATATCACTGTGCTTCTGGATGATTTTCAGCATCTCCTGGCAATACTTTGCCTGACCACCTTGATTGCAAATACTGACAGAAGATGAGCATAAAGCCAATATGCAGGTTACGATGAGCTACACGGCAATTATTGAGTAACAAGACTTCAGTAAAATGTTCCCTCCAAAGAACCTAAATATCAATATTATTATCACATTTTCTAAAAACTGAAAGCTGTAGTGTACATTTTATGGCCCACCTCTGTCTCTTATCAATAAATTCCTCATTTGACAGCTGCAGTTTCACCGCTAACCAGCAGGAGAATTGATGGCAGCATATAACTAGCATGATTAAGATAAGCACCCATAGTTACACACCAAACTGGAATTATTTTCTGTGTTGGGAGGAAGATGAGCTCCACTTTTCCAAAACTCCAGCCATGGTGTCAACAATAATACAAAATATATGATTAATAGAAAGTGTAAGCTCCCCTGTTTCAGAGATGCAGGGAAAAATGCCAGAGTCACTACATGTGAGATAATCACCAAGGAATGCCATATCATGACATAGATGAATTTTATCACCTGTAGCTTAATGGCAGCAAAGTCGTTGCCAGTGTGGATGGCCAGTATATTGCAGTGAATGACACCTACACAACTGAGGAGAGGGAATATGTCATCAGCAATCATCAGCAATGCTATTAAAGATAAACATGAAAATGTTAGAGAATAATTTTCATTAGCAATGGCCACTTTCTCTTTTAAACTTGCCATGTTAAGATATATTTCTCCCAACCCACCTCCTTCAGAAAATAATTTACTTACAAGAAAGAAAAAAAAAAAGATTTGTTATTTTTCCATTATCTGGGATTTAGTAAATATCTGCATGCAAAACATATATTACACCTGGGAAAAACAAATAATAAGTGAACACATACATACCCAAATTTATAAATGTATATACACATTCCCTCAAAATAAAATAACTGGAACACATGAAATTGGATGGAGACATTCATGTCTGATGCTATAAGGTGTGACAGCACCTAGAAAGAAGTCTCAATTAAGAACAAATAGAATTACCTGAATTAGATCTTGAAAAAGTAGTTTCTTTTTTATAGAAAGTTAGACTGTAAAGTAGGAAATTACAGTGTAAAACAGGAGGCAAATGCAATATAAACTGTGTTTTAGACTATGGTGAAAACAGGAAATCAGAAATAAGCTGTGCAGTTCAA
The DNA here is from genome assembly GCF_028885655.2 of Pongo abelii. Classification (NCBI taxonomy): domain Eukaryota; kingdom Metazoa; phylum Chordata; class Mammalia; order Primates; family Hominidae; genus Pongo; species Pongo abelii. The sequence continues at coordinate 39,315,752 of NC_072009.2, read as the reverse complement.
GTAAATTCTGGAAGTGGAGCTGCCAGATTTTGCTGAGTGATGGAATACAAGGTACTAGAGAAGCAGAAAAATTAAAAGTTTTAGAAATTAAGTGATATGTGTGGGCACATTTTTGTTTGCGTGTATTAAGGTAATTTTATCAGAAAATTTTAAGAAGAAAATTAATTTAATTTTGACATTGTTATCCCAATAATTAGACTAATATGCACAAAGAAGAAAACCAAAATTATATAGTAGTTGAATAATCAGTTTAAACAATCTTCTACTACATTCAGTTGAAAGAGTAAAAATTCATTTCACATATACAGGAGGGTTAAAATAATACAATCTTTATACACAATGAAATGAAGAGAGAAAACAAAAAAAGGCCAAATAGACTTTACTCAACTAAAGTAATTATTCATTTTCTAACACCATTTAGAAAATTACTATAGAGTCCATTTATTCCTTCAGGAATACCCAAAGAGAAACTTTAAAGCAATAACATTCTTAACTGCATTTATGAGGAATAAGACTGAGTAAAAGGAAATGACCTAAAAGTTAAATTTCAGAAAGTAAATTTTAGCTGGGTGCAGTGACTCATACCTGTAACCCTAGCACTTTAGCAGACTGAGGTGAGTAGATCACTTGAGCCCAACAAAAACAACCACAAAACACCAAAATTTTAGCCAGGCATGGTGGCACATTCCTGTAGTGTTAACTATTCAGGAGGCGGAGGTGGGAGGCTTGCTTGGGCAAAGGAAGTACGCATAGTACTTTTATTTGCCTGTCCCCTTACCCCAGCATTTTGGGAGGTTGAAACTCAGGGGTAATCATGTAGACCAACCCCGGCAACAGATTAGAAACTATGACCTCAGCTGAATGGAGCTGAGTTCCAGTCAATATTCCTGCTGATTGACTAGAGTAACCTCAGGCACTGAATAAAGTTCAGAGGGCAGACCATGGAAGCTACAGGCCTTGAGTGCACCCAGTGCTTAACTGTGTGATGCAGGTGCAACCTGGCACTGAGTCAACATTGTCGGTCAAATTACTCCTGCCATGAATGTCTGCTCATTAATGTTTCCCCTCATGCTACCAGGGCTGAAGCTATAGTAGGCTTAAAGACCTTAATTTCCTTCTTCTCATTGCCCTGAATCTCTGGACAGTCTTACTGTGGAAGAAAGCTTCCAAACAAAGACAAACTACAAACACTGAATTAGTCACATACATCACTGCACAGATATTGATGCAGTCACAAGCATTAGGATCGATGAGAGAAACATGATGGCATCAAGTGGTTAAAATAAAGCAGTGGTGGTGACTGACCCAAAAGAGATGGGCATGGACACATGGCCTGACAAGGAATTCAAAATAGTTGTTTTAAGACAATGCAGTGAACTCCAGCAAAACACAAAGAATTCTGAAATTTATCAGAGAATTTACATAAGAGATTTTACGCAGAGAATTTACACGGAGAACTTACACAAGAGATTAAAAAATGGGAGTAAAAAACAAACAGAAATCTTGAAGAAAAAACACAACAAAATAAAAAATACAATTGACAGAAGTGACAATAGAAGTGGTCAAGCAGCAAAACTCAAAGACAAGTCAATTCAAAATATACAGTCAGGGGAGAAAACATAAATAAGATTCATGAGATTAATGGGATAACATCCAAAGAGCAAATGTATCAGACACTGGCATTTAAGAGTGTGGTAGAGCTGAGTGTGATGGCTCATGACTGTATCCTTAGCACTTTGGCAGGCCAAGGCAGGTGGATCATATGTTGTCAGGAGCTTGAGAGTAGCCTGGACAATATGGTGAAACAGTTTATCTATTATAATACAAAAATAAGCCGTGTGTATTGTTGGACATCTGTAATCCCAGCCACTCAGAAAGCTGAGTCAGGAGAATCACTGGAACTCAGGAGAATCACTGGAATCCAGAAAGTGGGTGTTGCAGTGAGCCACAATCACACCATTGCACTGCAACCTGAGAGAAAAGAGCAAACTCCATCTCAAAAAAATGTATAAAAAAAGAGTAGAAAGCTTATTTAGAGAAATAATAACAGAAGCCTTTTCAAACTTAAATAAAATATAAATATTCTGCTATAGGAATATCAAAGGCTTACAATCACATTCAACTTCAATAAAAATATCCCTATGACTTAATATAATCAAACCACCAAACATCAAAGACAAAGAGAGGATACAGAATTAACCAGCAGAAAAAAAACATATTGTAACAGGAATATATCTGTACAAGTAATATATGCATATATATAATACAAATGTTAATAGATCCAAAGGAAGAAAAAAATGCAAGATAATACTAGAAAACTTCAGCACCTTACTTTCAGCAATGAATAGATAATGCAGACAGAATTAATAAGTAAACATTGGATGAAAATGCCGTGTAGGAAAAATGCTAAAAACAGTTACTGAACTATCCATCCAAAAGCAATAGAATCAACATCCTTCTCCACTGCATACATGAGACATCTTCCAGGATATGTCATACATTAGGTAAAAAATCACATCTTAATGAATTTGGAAAGATCAAAGTCATATCAAGTATCTCTTCTGAAATCACTAATTCATAATTACATCAAAATTAAACAACATGCTTCTGAATAACCAATGAGTCAGTGAAGACATTAAAGAGAAATCACCATATTTCTTGAGGCTAAAATAGAAACACAACACACCAAAACCTATGAGGTTCAACCAAAGCAGTTTTAAGAGGGAAGTTATGGCAATAAATGCCTTCAACTACAAGAAGATATCAAATACACAACTTGATGTTTCAATGAAGGAGTTAGAAAAACAAAAATCTAAACTCAAAAGTAAAAAAACAAAAAACAAAAAACAAACAAAAAAGACAACAAAGCCCCTAATAAAGGAAATCAGGGTCATAAAACAGATACCATCATTGATACCCAGAAACAAATTAATGCTAAGAAATCAAATCAGCAATAAAAGGTCACCTATTAAAGAAAAGCCCAGGACCTGATGTATTCACTGCTGCATTCTATCTGCCACAAAAAAGAAACTACTGCCACTTTTTTTTAACCTAGTCAAAACATAAAACAAAAAGGAAGATATGGGAACTGTTCCAACTCATTCCATTGGGATGGCATTATGCTGATTACAAAACCAGACAAGGATACAAGAAAAAAGAGAAAACTATGGGCTAATATATCTGTTAAACATACTGTAAAAATCCTCAATAAAATACTGGGAAAATGACTTATAATGACCATTTGGAAAATCATTCACCATGATCAAGTGACATTACAGGGATGAAGGAATGGTTTAATATACTGGAATCATTAAATGTCATACATCATATCAACAAAATAAAGAACGAGATCTGTGTGGTCATTTCAATAAGTTAAAAAACTTTTTGACAAAATTCAACATTTTCACAATAAAATTTCTTAACAAATTTTGCGTGGAACAACTGTAACTCAACACAACAAAAGACATAGATGCAAATAACCAGATAACGCCATGTATACAAACCTTTAGCTAATATCACACTCAAAGGGAATTAAAAGTTTAAAGCATTTCTCTGAAGATCTGAAGGAAGACAAGGATGTTCATTTTCACTACTTCTATTAATGTAATAATAAAAGTCCTTAGCCAGAACAATTAGACAAGAGAAAGTAAGAAAAGCTACCCAAATTAGAAAGAAAGGAGTGAAATTGTACATATATACTAATGAAATACTACGGAAATGCTTAAAAACACAAGTAAAAAGTAGTCAGAACTAATAGAGAAGGTCAGTAAAATTTCAGTTTACAAAATCAACATATAAAATTGCACAGCATTTCCATACACTAACAGCAAAATAACAACAACAACAAAAAAAACCCAAAAGTTTAAGAACACAGTGTCATTCATAATAGGTATGGGGGATAAAAGGGGGTAAATTTAACCAAAGAGATAAAAAAAAATCTGCTTTCTGAAACCTATGAAACACTAATAAAATGTTAAAATGACATGCATAAATGGAAAGATATTTATGTTCATTGATTGGCAAAATAATGTGGTTAAAATGTTTATATGATGCAAAGAAGTGCACAAGTTGAATGCAGTCTCTATCAAAACACCAATGGCATTTTTCACAGAAATTGAAAACAAATCCTAAGTAAATATGAAACCACAAAAATTGTGAATAGCCAGAGCTATCCTGAAGATGTCAATGGGGTTGAGGATTGAATCCACAGAACTGGGGATGTCACAATGTTATAAACCAATACAATAGAACACACCGAGCAAAAATAAATCTACACATGTATAGCCAACTGATATTCTGCAGAGGTGCCAAGAAAAGAAAATGAGGAAATGTCAGTCTCTTCAATAAGTGGTGCTGGGAAAACAAGACAGCTATATGCAGAAGAACATAATTAGAACCCTATCTCTCACCAAATACAAAAATTAACTCAAATGGATTAAAAAGCCTAGTGCAGTGGAGTGTCCCTATAATTTTAGCTACTCAGGGGTCCCAGCAGGGAGGATCACCTGAGCCTAACTCTTCAAAGCTATAGCATGAAACACTTACGCCACTGAGCTCTACACTAGGTAATATAGTGAGACCTGACCTATAAGAATATATATTTAAAAATATTTAAAATTAAAGATGTAATGACAACACCAAGCTGTGAAACTAGTAGAATAAATCACAAAACACATTTAATGACCTTGGTCTGGGCAAGAATATTTTTTGGATAAGACTTCAACAACGCAAACAAAAAAAAATGCACAAACAGAAAAGTGAGGTTACATCATACAAGAAAAATTCTTTACAGAAAAAATAATAAAATAAAATAAATCACCAGACTAATATAATGAGAGCAAATATTTGCAAACTGTCCATTAGATGAGGGGTTAATCAAAATGTACAAGGAAATAAAAACAGATTCAAAAGAACAAGAAAATAATAACCCAATTAAAAATATGTATCTTCTGTTTACCAAAGAATACATATACACAGCTAACAGGTGTAGTGTGTGTGTGTGTTCTGTGGCTGTGTGTATATACATATATACACACACATAATATATATAAATATTTCAACATTTCTCATCATCACAGAATTGCAACCTCTACCTTCCAGGTTCAAGTGATTCTACTGCCTCAACCTCCTAATTATCTGGGATTACAGGGGCATACCACCACTCCCAGCTACTTTTGTATTTGTAGTAGGGGTGGTTTCACCATGTCATCTAAGCTGGCCTCAAACTGCCACCCTCAGATGATCTGTATGCCTTGGCCTTTAAATGTGCTGGGACTAGAGGTGTGAGCCACCATATTCAGCCTATTGCAAGAAATTTAAGAAATGTATAAAGTTTCTTAAATAAACATTGTAACAAAGAAAACTCTTGCCAGGCATGATTGCACATGCCTGTAATCTCAACACTTTGGGAGGCCAAGTTCGGTGGAACACGAGGTCAGGAGCTTGAGACTATCCAGGCCAATATAGTGAAACGCCATCTCTACTAAAAACAAAAAAATGAGCTGGGCTTGGTGGTGTGTGCCTGTAGTCCCAGCTATTTGGGAGGCTCAGGCAGGAGAATCCCTTGAACCTGGGAGTTGGAGGTTGCAGGGAGGTGAGATCACACCATTGCCCCCCAGCCTGGGTGACAGACACTGTCTCTAAACAATGACAACTACAGCAACAAAACTAGGTGTGTTTTTACTACATGGAGATTTATTGGTTCTAATATTTTCAGGTGTCTTATTTATTTGTTGAGTTTTCTGGCTAATGTATTGTTCATTTTTTTTTTGTTTATGCCTAAGTCCTTCTCTTTCAGGAGATTCAGTCAATTAAACTTAAATTTTCTCCAGATTATGGCCCAAAACCACTTAATGTATTATCGCTGGTATTAATGCTTTGGCTTTGCAGGAGGGTTTATTGCCCTGCTAGTGTCACTAATGGTCTAGCTATTACTAATTTTTATTTGAATAGATTAAATTGTGAGATTGCACATTTTTGCATGTGTTTATAAACTTCTGCTCTTACCTTTTAAAGAAAGGTAATACTTATCCCCAATGAATCCTAATTCTATAAAATGTATATATTTTTTATACATTTTACTATCTTGGAAGCCTAAATGCAGATCTGAATGAAATTAGTTCTTACAAAATTTATAGAACTCGTGAAAATCAGTATAGTAGCAGACAGAAGTCATATGGAAATGAATTGTTTAGCTACATTTTTATATTCTACGTCACAGCTCTGAATTTAAGGATGAGTAGAAAATCTACTACTAACATGTTAAATCACAGGAGTTGACAAATAAAACTTGTGAGATTATTTTTGAGCCATACTCTCTTCTCTCTCACTCTACCCTCATTCCTTAATTTAAGGTTATATTCATATCCCTCATTACTATTTAGAATGCCCGTTAGGTTGAATGAGAATAATATTAAAGGGAGCAGAAAAAACCACTAACTAAATCCCATCTTCATTTTTTAAAAACTATCATTATCTTATGACTGATAAAAATTGAATAGGAAAACTTTCAAAATTGTGAAAACTAAATAAAACTAAACAGGGATGCATTTCACTTAGAGGAACAATGATTACCTGATCCTTAATCTTGTTAGTGAACTATTTGTATTCTATTTACTTGTTGGAAACAGAATGAGAGAGATTTGTGTCCTTACCTCACTGTAGATCCTAAAGGAAGAACGTGCCAAAAAAAGTAATGCAACTTTATTTCTTCTAAAGTCTTTTTTGAAAAACTTTAGGGTAATTTGATCCAAAAGTACTTACACAGTAATAAAGTTCATGGCAAATGACATCAGAATCTGTCAATGGCTTTTCAATTAATTTCAAATATATACAATGCATAGAGGCCTCACCATAGCACCGAACAGTTGTGCAGAGAATACTGAAAGTAAAGCTCATATGGTGTGTGTGCCCAAGGACCATTTTTTCTTCCAAACATGAAACTCCTCTTGTAATTTCTTTATCAGTCTCTTCAAACACGGTGTCCATTCTTAGCATGCTGCTAATTCAAACTCTTCTTTTCAGTGAATCCAGTATAGTTCCGTATCAAATCCAAATAGAAGCAAACAAGATTCCGTATAATTCACTATTCATGGAAAATGTAAAAAGGTAAATATGGATCACTAATCACAATAAAAATATATATATCTGATTTAGGAAATATTGAATCACCATTTGACGTAATGCAGTCAATTAAAGCATTTGACATAATTTAGTCAATATGTCAAATAACTTGACATACTATTTCCTCAGCAAACATTGTTTCAAGGAAATAGACAACAAAAGTACTATGAGGACTTAACTACCTCTTAACATCAAGATTATTGTCCTGTCTTCAAGTAGTAAGAAGAAAGGGATATATTTCTCATAAGTTTTCTTTTTGTGCTCTGCAGCCAGTGTCTGCCGCTGACATTGACTAAAACAAAACCGTACAAGGTCTAAGCCAAGTCCAACCGTGATGACACTAAGAAAACTATCTAGCAGATATTTCTAATTTGGAAAGGACTAAAAACAGTGGGCCCTTTAAATTCCGCTTATTGTTAGGTGTTGGTCATTTTGCATGTAAAATACTGTTGCTTGGCTTGATGCTATGAAGTTATTAATCAAGTAAAGCTTCACTTTAAATAGAAAGGAAATCCAGACTTCGCATGGTTATAGAAGGTGTAAATTCTATTTTGTTGGGGCAGGGTATGAAGAAGCTCATATTAGGTTCTTTCTAGACAAACTATAAGAGAAATTAATGATACATTGTGAAGATCAATTAGTCATTATGGGTGGGAAGCAATATTCAACAAAAGTGAATAGAAAGGAAGATAAAAGGCAACAGTACTTTTAAAAGTAAACTACTTGACTTACTTTTAAATCAAGTAAATATTGGAATGGAATTTAGACAGAAAACTTTTCTGACTAAAAATTCTATTAATATAATAAAAAGACATGAAATGTGTAAGAATATAATGCAAATTAGCAGAGACAGAACATAATATTTCCCCAGAAGATGTTGGTCATTTGTTAAAATATATCAATGGGAAAAATAGAAGTAGTAGTTTAAAAAAGTGGGAGGGAAGAATCAAGAAATTACCTATTTTATTTTTATTTGATAAGAAGTTCATTTCCTGAACTTTCCTTGCATTGCTTTTATTCTCATAACTTATCATAAACATCGTTTCCTTCAATTTGTTAAGTTTTTTACTGTAGAGTATTAAATTCCTCAACTTCTGTTGTTTATTATTCTGATCTAAATCACACCTTTAACTATATGCACGTGTTTATTCAAAGACAAAAAGCTTTATCACATTTTAAAATACATCCTCCTGGACCCAACCCATCAATGTGATTGATCCTTTCCTCTTTCACATAATTTCTTTTATTCTCTTCTTCACTGCCCTGATTTTCTTATCACACATATATAAAAACTCCATATTTTACGATCCACAACAGAAACTGTCTCTTTTGGTACTGACACTTTTCTCTGCTTTTAATTTCAACAGAGAATTTCTATTAGATATTTTCTTTCCATCAGTTCATGTTCTGTCTCACGTTTTATCCCACAACAATGAAGTCACAGTCTTTTCTCAAAGACCATCAGTGACACCCTAATTGCTAAATTTAAAATGTTATATTGAATTTCAGGTGAATTTTTTTTCTATTGATAATGTGCTCTCACTTGAAAATTAGACTTACCTTACCAGTCAGGCACTCATCCCCAACAGTTTACCAAATATACTATAATTAAAATAATCACCATTTTTTTTCGCCAAATATTATATATATATATATATATATATATTTTAATTTCTTGTCTTTGTTTTTTGTTTGTTTACTGAGACAGGGTCTGTCTCTGTTGTCCAAGCTGGAGTGCAGTGGTGCCATCAAGAACTCACTGCAGCCTCAAACTCCCATGCTCAGGTGATATTTCCACATCAGCCTCCTGGGTGACTGTGACTACAGGCACACAGACTAGCTAATTTTGGTAGAAATGGTGTCTCTCCCATGCATCCCAGCCTGGACTTGAGTTTCTAGGATCAAGCCATCTGTCTGCCTCAAGCTCCCAAAGTGCTAGCATTGGAGATGCAAGCCACCAGGCCTGGCCAAATATAAGTTACTTCTTATTCACCCTCTTCCTTGAACTATTCCTGATAAATTTGCTCTCAATCTCCCAGTTATCTCTTCCTGTACGATGGATTTCTGAATGGTACTATGAGTCCCAAATGGTAATCTCCTGCCAGTCTCTTACCAAAGACCAAATCATATATGGCTCTATTGCACATACTCATGTTTAAAAGGCAATTTGATCTCAAGGCTATACACTGAATTCTGGTGCTCCTTCCAAACAACTTCCCCCAAGTGTATCCCGTTTCACCTGACAGTAATTACATCCTGTTGCACAGGCCTAAAACTGTAAGGTCATCCTTGATGCTTTTCTTTACATCTCCTCATTTCTATTAATCCTCAAATTCTGCATGTTTTCCTTTTAAAACAGGTCCAGAATCTAACCACTTTTCCCTATTTTTCTTGCTGTCACCCAGATACAGGTTATCCACATTTCTCATCTGATTAACTCAGCCTCTTTACTGATCTCCTACCTTCCACTATTACAAGTATTACACCATCACTACTATTACAACTAGGTGAATTATATCTCAGATACTATAAAATTAACCATTTTAAAGTACACGTTCAGTGATTTGCAGGATATTCCCAATGTTATGAAACCATCACTATTATTTAAGTATAGAATGTTGCCCTTACTTTAAAAAGTAACTCTACCTATGAACATTCAATACCAGCTTCCCTTTTTCCTAAGCTAAAAGCATGGTCTTTATAATGTCACAAAAACCATATATTATTTTCTTATTATTGTCTTTTGCATATCTTCTTCTACCATCCTCTTTCTTGTTCAGAGCCTCAGTATACACTGTGACTTCAGAGGTTTTGCGCTCCTTTTTGTTTCAAGAAGTTTGCTCCAATCTCCTTTGAGCTTATGCTATTCACCTGCTTATAAATGAACCCAAAATCCTTATCTTTCTTACATAAAAATAAAATCATTAGATATTGTCACTACTTTCCACTAAAGTGAAAATATAAGTTCCATCAGTACATGGATTTTTGTCTTTGCTCAGGTGAACTGACATAAACAATACCTGATGTATTCACAGTTAATTTGATCTTTTCTTATTTATTTATTTTTTATTTTTGGCATGTGAGTGAGGTGTGATTAAATCTTTCTCTGTTGCTCAACCTGGAGTGGCAGGATCTCAGTTCACTGCAACCTCTGCCTCTCGGGTTCAAGCAATTCTCCTGAGTCAGCCTCCTGAGTAGCTGGGACCTCAGGCACCTGCCAGCTTAAATGGCAGTTTTTTTTTTTTTTTGACATTTTTAGTACAGACTGAGTTTTGCCATGTTGGCTAGGCTGATCTCAAACTCCTGAATTTGAATGCAATATATTATATAGACAAAGGAATACCTAGGGAGTTTTTAAATTATAAAGATGTTTTTGATCATTAATAGGAGTTGACTTTGAAAGTGTATTTTCATTTAGAAAAAAAATTAACTCTTTTTTTAGTTTGTTTTTGATCAACTAATTTAACATTTTATTTGCTATATATTTAAAATAATTTATGTCAGACAATATTAAATTAAAAATTTATGTATTTCTTAAGTGTTCCCCTATACTTGGTGTTGATAACTAAACTGAGTTTTATTGAATAATATGTTAAAAAACACTGAAATCTTAGTGTAAAAAGAAGCCAAATTTAATGGTACAAAATGTTTGTATTTAAAATGTGTTCATGAGAAATATTTTAATAAACCAAGCCTTGAAGTTGCTTAATGTTATTTTATTTAAATTCTAAGAGAGGTATGGCTTTAAAAATCATAATGTGAGAAGAAAAATTTTGAGTGCACTGTATTACTTCTAAATATCCACCTCTGTCCAACAAAGTAAGTAGTAATGTTCAAATCTTACACAGAACTGAAACTCAGGGTGGGAAGTCATATAAGTAAATTAACAAATGATAACAAAATTTAGTTCATTTCAAGAGAAAACTGAGGTTTAAGAATACAATTCACAACACATTCTGTACAGATCTTTAATTGGAAAATGTGAAGTTATATTTGTTTATGTTTTTATCTGTGTGAGTGTATTTTCTAGCACATTGCAGAATTTTCTAGCTAAACTCACTGCTTAAAAGGTCAGATCTTTATTTGTCTTGTGGGATCTATGTAGAAAGAAGAGTTTCCTCCATAAAAACACTTTTTTTTGTTAATTTATCTACAGTTGCATTGACAATAGAAAATGTATATATTCAAAAGATTTTTTTTAAACAAACAATTTTTTTTAAAAAAACAAACAGATAATGCCATTAAAATATGGACCTAAGGGATCTGTAGTTAAAAATCTGTATAGTTACTGGATTTGCTGTTAATATCAAAATTTAAAATACTCCTTCAAAGATGGCTGTATTGATAAATGAATTGTTGTTGATATTAATTTGTCACTTGATGAACAGACAAGTGGATAGAATTATTTTCATACTACAAGCATTATTTTTTCTTCTTATCTCAGGTTGTGAGCACCTTTGAGTGGGAATATCTGCTCTCTGTTAGAGCTCACCCACCGGAAAACTTGTGGGACTCAAAAATACTGGTGCTACTTGTCACATGAATTCTGTGATCCAACAGCCACATATAATATACTATATATACATTATATATATTTTATAATATATAATTATATAATATATTGTTATATAAATCCATATATTATATATAAATCTATATATAGTATTATATAATTATATATTATATATAGTTTTTATATAGTATAAACTATATATAATATATATATAATTTATGTGTGTGTGTATATATATATATATATATATATATATATAGTTTCCACCAGGAACAGTATTCTTGCAATTGAATGCATAGGTGAAAATATAGACAATGAGTTTTCAAAGATGAGAAGCAGAACAGTTAGGTAAATTCTAATTATAAATTATTATTACTTTGAAGATTCTGATAGCAGCTACTGTTTTTCTCTCAGAAATTACTGTACTTTAAAAGAATTATGCGGGAAGATCTTCTTCATAATATGGCTAAAATCTCTGAGATACTATGACTGATATATTTATGTTATCTCTTTCATAATCTGTGCTTTTTCTAAAATTCTCTCTATATTTTTCTCAAGTGAGAGCTTTTTCTGCTAAAGAAACAAATTTCTTCTTCAAATTATGTTATGTGAACTTGTAAAAAATATTAGTTAAGAATTATCATGAAACTGCCCATGAAAGGTATTCATCTGAATATAAAGCGGTAAAAAAGTTAGATCATAGTGGTAGGTCACCTATTTAGGATACATCTCCAAATAAGAGAATATGGGATACCTAAATTTTGGTAATGTTTATACTCAAGATCTTTATTATTGTTATTTTTTTTTACCTTTCTGTACAGATATTGATAGAAACTAAATTTAAAAATTAGAATATTTTAACTGTAGTAAATGGTTCTACAATTTCTTCTTTTTTTCCTTTCAGTGGGCAGAAATAGTTTGTCTTTTAGCTACTAGCTTCTCAGCACTTATCATATATAGGATTACAAAACACACACTTTCTTTCTCTTTGCTAGATCCAGTAAATTATGTCATCCAAACATCACAGTCATGGTAGATTTACTATTAGTAGAGTCTTCATATGGGATGTTCACCAATACTTCCTTAACAGCCACTATTGGAAGAAAAATTGTAATGTAAGTTCCGATACTATAGCCCGTATGCCCCCTAGGGTGTGGAATTTAACACATATAGTGATGGTTAATCATACCAGCAAGAAGCAAATGAAACAGACAGAATATAAAATTGCAAATTAGATATCTCACCTTTGTACTTGGTTGCTTTGGCTTTATGTTGTCTCAGCAACATACTGTGGCACATATGTCTGCCTTGTTTCTTTTTCTATGCAATCAGCTTCTCCAGGGCAGGATGTGGATATTGTTTCTTTCTTTGTCACAAGCCTAAGACACAATTAAAAGCATACAGACATTTCTTAGATACTTGTAAACAAAGAGTATTTTGCTATATGGCTACAGACATATTTTGACTTTTGGAGCTTCTGTCTATGCTCCCCTTCCTTCCACAACTACGGTTAATAGGCATATTTATTGAGTGTTAATAATTCTGATTTAATCATGTAAATAATCTTATGTAATTTGGAAAATGCATTATTCTCAAAAGAAGATTCTGAATCCTAGAAAGACTAATTAACTTACTCCCCAAACTGTACTTATTCCCCCAAAGTTACTCATGGCAGAGGACTCACTTGTCTTTACTCCTGCCTACTTGAGCAAACTTTACTGTATTACGTCCAGTGTATATTATTATTTTATTGCTCTTTAATAATAACTTCTCTGTGAACTCAGTTATAACAGTCCATGTTTGAAATAAGCAATAATCATAAAACTTAAAAATAAATTAAGTGTTTTGAAAATTAGGAGCATAATCAGTATATCATCTTATTCAGTAACTTTTGGTATTTGTTGTAACTTCTTTCCTTGTATTTATAAAGTTAAATCAGTGCATTACTGATTTCTTTTGATCTTTAATGTTGGTACCCAAGATAATTTACTAGAATTGTTTTATTTATTTGAAGACAAACCAAAGTTAAGTAAGACAAGAGATAGAAAAGAGTACAATATTAGTGTCCTAAGACAGCTTCAAGACATCTTTGTTCATTTAGCTGTTTCCAAACTACAGTCCTATGTACCCAAGGAATTTTGGTCACAGTTAAGGTAAATTTCATGTAAGTGATTATTTCAGTTTCATGAAAACCTCAACACATTGACTAAACATTACTCAGAAAAAGGCTTCATACAAAGGACATTACATTAAGTGAAATTAGCCAGGAAATATAAAAGACAAAGATCGCATCTTTTTATTTATATGTGAGAAATAACAAAGTTGATCTCATGGAGGTAGAAAATAGAATGACAGATTATTATAGGCTGTGAAAGATATTGAGCAAACAAATAAGTGAGTCAGTTGATGGGTAAAAAATACAGTTAGAAGGAATAGTTTCTAAAGTTTGGTTGTATAGGAGGGAGAATATAGGTATGAATAATTTGTTATAGATTTCAAAATAAATAGAAGTTTAGATGTGGAAAGCTGTTTACACAAATATGTCAGTAATAATTTAAGGGGTGCATTAAAGAAGGACATGTTGATTTCCATTTGAAGAATCCTCTCCAGGATGATTGGGAGGTGATTAGAACCAGGACAACATGATGCATTCACTTGAGGTAGCAAACTTATAGAGATGCAGCAGTAATACAGAGATAAGATTAATCTACACATATTTCTCTTACACCCTCTAAGGAACAGAAATTCCAAAATCTAAGTCTAGGCCACAAGAGAAACAGACGGCAAATAACAATAGGCCAACTAGGAAGGGCCATAACATAGTTGGATTACAATGTACAAATATCAGTAGCCCTGATGGTGTATTTATAGGTCTCGACTAAGGTAGACTGCATGTTGCATTCACAGTAGTTGATGCTACTGCTTATGTACTATAAAAAGATAAAAACATAGTATATTCTAACCAATTTGAACAAACAAATTGCTGTTCCTCAAGCTATGCAACACACTTCATATCCTATTGTTTCCAACAATGGGTGTTGAGATATTACATCAAATAAAAAATTATATGAAATATTTAGAATCAGAAGGCGCTTATATCCTCAGTAAACCCTACATCTAACAACAAAAGCTTTAAAATAATATAGAAATAAACTAGGAGACTTACTGCTTTCAAGGAAAATTGTGACTGGCTAGCAAAGCAGTCAGAAATCTTGGCACAATGGTGATTCAAGGTACTGTGGATTCAGATAATATGCACTTCACTGGGATTAGATGAAACCAAATTTTAGAAGCATCATTTAATAAATTCTACCACAAAAGTGCCCCAAGCACAAAAATATAATCTACTATGCTTCACACATTGTGACATATGAAAATTGTGCATATTGGTTTTAATATTTTAGAATTTCTATTAAAATATATCCATATTCTTTATCTCAACAAGAAATTAAACTATCAAACATTAATTGTGAAGAACGTGTATAATTAAAATCTTCTTGTTTTTTACATTTTTCCCCATTTTGTATTTTTTCTGGTGTTAAAAACTAAGGTTTCTGAGCAATACAGCTGTTATTCTGGGCAACTGTTGTAATTTAGGTAATTCCATCCCTTGGCTACATGAACTTGATGAGAAGTCATGCTGAATGTTACTTTAAATGATTAACCTGGCCGGGTGCAATGACCCACCACTTGTAATCCCAGGATTACAAGTGAGAGACCGAGGCGGAGGTGGGTGGATTGTGAACTCAGGAGATCCAGACCACCCTAACTAACACAGTGAAACACTGTCTCTACCAAAAATACAAAATTAGCCAGATGCATGCCTGTAATCCCAGCTACTTCAGAGGATGATACAGGAGAATCGCTTGAACTCAGGAGGTGGAAGTTGTAGTGAGCCAAGATCACAATCATTGCACTTCAGCCTAGGCAACAAGAGTGAAACTATCAAAAGAACAAATAAAAGAAAAGAAGAAAGGGAGAAGGAAAGGAAAGAAATAAAGAAAGGGAGGAAGGTAGGAAGGAAAAGAAATGGAAAGGGAAGGAAGGGAAGAAAAGAGAAAAGAGGGAAGAAAAGAGAAAAGAGAAAAGAAATCTGCATTACTCTCATTGTGGCTAATCTTCCCAGAATATTTTAACACAAATATTTGTTTTAACATAGAAGTGCTCATAAATGGATTTTATTTATATTTTTGGTCAGTATTTGTTCTTTATAGTAAATTTCATATTAAAGCTGGCAAAATTGTTAAGTTTTACTGCCACTGGATTTTGAGAAAGGCTAAATAAATTACTTTATACTCATTGAAATACCACACATTTTTATGAACTAGGACAAGGTAGCACCTAATTACAAAGAAAATATCACAAGGGTAAAATAAAAGATGATCCCACTTAAACTATTCTTCCTCCGATCATCTTGCTAAAGCTGTCCTAGAAATTTTTTTTTTAATTTGCAGTCACAGCAGATAAGTTACAAAATATGTTATAAAATAATAATTGAAGATCATATAAGTAAATCATCAAAATGAGTTTTGAAAAATAAAATTATTTTTATTATTATTTAACCTGCTGATACATAGAGCCTGTTGAATGAGGATATAATGGAGCATCTTCTGTTGGAGAGGTCTTATGCCCATCTAAAGCATCATGGTCAACTGGCTCCAAATTCTAAATATTTAAATATTAACAATTTGATTATAAAAGTAACTTTATACCTTATATTTTATTTTCTTCGTTAGAATAAACTTTTAAGGAATGCAAGAAAGCTGACAGCTATAACATCTTTACAATTCCTGCAAATGACTTATAATTTAGGGAAAAATTCTGAATTATTTTAGCTACATAATTTTTAGGCCATTTCACACAAGTTGCTTCCAAAAGGAAACTACTTTTTAAGAACAAACAAACCAATGCTAATAATTTCACAAAATAAATATTTTTAAGGGCAATATTAATACATAAACATTGGCTTATGAATTTAAAAATTACTTCTCTTTTTTCCCAGATATATCTGCTGCCCTTTGGAGGCTTCCCTCAGCCACCTCATCTAGACAAAGTTCTCAAGCATTTGCAAGTGTCATCCTAGCACTATTTGATTTTTCTAATAAATAACAATTTGATGTTTTATTGTTTTGTACTGGCAGACAACAATTTTTGTAGGCATATTTAATTCTTTCCAGTTTATTGTTTTCTTTCAATTTTCTATATACACGAAATGACTCAATTTTCTTTTTTTCCCACGTGAAAGCACAAACACAGTCCTTCACTTCCACAAATTATGCAGTCGAGTTTCCCACATTTGGGGAAATCTCATGGGTCAACACATCTAGAGTGCAATAGATCCACCTTTCCTTGGGAAAGCCACCTTCATGATCATGGTGTCTCCCCTGGCAGGGAAGTATCCATTTCCTTTTTAAGACTTCCATTAGCCTTGGAAAGAAAATACAAATATAAATGTAGTAGAATTCAGAATAATTTTCAGTATCAGCTTAAAATGTTAATTTCAATCATCCGTGATTATTCTTTTCTAAAAGAGTTCTTAATTCTGACACAGGCTTCTACAAAATTCTAAGAAAAAACAGTATGATAAACAATGAAATGACTGCCAAATAAAACTACCATACATTTTATGCACTGATATACTCATTTTTGATACTGACTCTTAGAGTGTTCTATTGTATCTAACAGCCATTCTCGGTCTTCTGGAATTTTATCATGTGCATTATGAGCTTTAAAAATAAGCAGATGAAAATAATTTACAATATGTAGTAGCTAATATTTTACTGCCTAATATGTGTCATTCAGAACAAGTTTTTGAGGTAATCTAATTAATATCAGTTAGTTTCCTAAGCGGGTAGCATTAGTAAATCCATTTAACAAATAAAAAATCAATTACAGTTAGAACAAATACTTCACAAATTATTACAGATTTAGCCAGTTGAGGAGCTAGTTAGCAATCTGACCCAAACATCTGACCTTTTGGTGTATTACCAATTTAAAATATTTTGGTTAAGTATACTATCCATGCATTACTACAAGTGAATTAAAAACTGTAATGTTATATTACTTTTCATAGTTCTATTTTTTATTCTATACTTAGGATTATGCTCCATGGCCCAGGCTGGACTACAGGGACAAGATGATATCTCACAGCTCAATGAGTCTTCATACTCCAGGGTTCAAGGAACACTCCTGCCTCAGCCTTCCAACTACTTGGGATTAGACAAATGCACCACCATGTCCCACTCACCTCATTATTTTTACTAAATATGAGTAGCATTTTATGACTACCTTTTTAAAGAAAAAATAAAACTTACTTGATTTTTACTCATTTTTCAGAGACAACATTTTAGAATGTAAAGCAAGAATCTCATGATAATAAAACAGTGATATTAATTGGCAGTACAAAATTGATTTCAATTCTGACAGTAAAAGAACACACACGATGAGTAAAACAATTTTCAACAACAAAAATAAAAATTGCCTGATTTACTAATGATCAGTCATTTTCTTTCACAGCTGGCTAAATTGCAATATATTTACACTGCCAACTGTTTTGTGTTCTTAGGAGTCAATATTAAAAATCACAAAAAGAAGACCTGTCTGTTTTGTCATCACAATGACAGATAAATAAAATAGTTTTTTTCTCTCTACCATGTATCTTAATTAATAAAATGATATTATATTCCAAGTCAGAGGCCAGGTTTTTTTTTCTTTTTGCCATAGGAACATTTATGATATATATTTATTTTGAAAAAAGTAATTTTTATAATCTAATTTCAGGTAAAGAATAACATGGATAGGCTTCTTCTAACACTTAAACAATACACATTTCATTATCTTATTCTCTTAAAAATTATAATAAAGTGAAAATCATGTCATTTGCCACATTATTAATAGTATCAAAAGTTTTCATGTGACATTTGGATTAATATTATCTTTGCCTATATTGTTATCTGCTGCATGAACAGTGTTGGTACTCAGCAGATGCTGATATATATCTGTTGAATACTGCCTATTGAATAGACTAAATGTTCGTTAGACAAAACATTTCAAGCTTATCTTAATAAAGAGAATAATAAATTTATACATGAAACCCACATTAATCCACATCAAATATTTTCCACATTATGTCAACATGTATACCTTTACTGTAAACACCTCCTTGGATGAGATGAGGCTAAGATATGATCTAGCCTTACTGTAGAGCAAATACAAGAAGTTACTTAATAAACAATATATGACTACAAACAATTTTTAAAATGGTATAAATTAAATTCCATTGATAGGGAACTCAGTGTCATTCATACAACATTAATTATCTCCTTGAAATCTACGATGGTGTACCAAAGAACAATTAGAAAATTTTAATTGCTAAAATCTAATATTTTTGTTGTTTAAAATTTAAAATTATCTTTTGCCTTTAATTATTGTGTTCTACAGCTTTATAATTATTTTATTATCAGGTTTTCAGTGTGCTTATTATAAGGTCTATTGAGTGAAAATTTTGTGTTTGTGTGTGGGCATGTGTGTATAGAGTTTCCAGGTATATAGTCTGATTGTTTCTAGAAACCTATAACAATAAAACTTTGAATCTCTTGGCAGAGTTGGGCAACTAATTCTGGTGCAATTCTTTAGCTTATTTTATGGCAGATGACACAACTAAGAATTCTAGAAGAATGCTAAAGATTTGTGTTTAGCATTAACATAGTTCTTTAAAATTATAATTTTTCTCGAAACCAGTCTGGCCACGATTGTGAAACCCCATCTCTTCTAAAAACACAAAAATTAGCCAGGCATGGTGGCAAGCACTTGTAATCCCAGCTACTCAGGAGGCTGATGCAGAGAATTGCTTGAACCCAGGAGGCAGAGGTTTCAGTGAGCTGAGATTCCGCTCCTGCACTCCTGCCTGGGTGAGACAGCGAGAATTCCTTTTACACATACATGCACACACACACACACACACAAATGATAGTAATAAAAAATAAAAAAGAAAAAAAGCTCTTTTTCTTACATCCTGATAGTCTAACTACTTAGAGGCTACAGATTGCTTTTGGATAAATTAATGTTGTCTGCCATGATAACATTAACTTTTCCAAAAATGTTTCCATTCTAGGACATTACTTTCTATGACTGTTTTTCATTGTTACTTCCGTAGTAACATATGTATGCTTTTAGATGATTCCAAATTCTGGACATATGTATCCAACTTCCCATTACAATTTTTTATTTGGTGTCCCATATGTTTCCAAAATGCAATCCACTCAACGAGGTTCACTTTTTCTATCAGTAAATTGCATTACTATTCTCTCAGCTTATCAAATCACACCCAGGACATAGGTGTTAACATCTCTATCCTACCCCACTTTCTCAAATATCCAATTGCTAACAACTGCCTATTCTAACTCATTACGAGCTCATAAATCTGTCCACACGTATGTTCTACATTGCCAGCTTTTCTAATATAGAGCACCCACAATTATTTTCTACAGATAATTTTGAATACTTCCTTACTGTGGTCTACTGTGAAATTTTCTATGCTATAGCCAGTGAGGTGTTACTAATATATGCCCTTTGTTGTCCTCTGATGGTTTATCAAGTCACACTGAGTATCTCACATTGCTAAAAAGCCAAGTTATGTCAATAATAAGTCTGTACCCACTGTATACTTAAAAAAATGAACTTAACAAAGCAACCCTTTTCAACTGCAAGATGCTTTTTACTCTCCAAATCTAAGTCACATACACCCTATAATAGGCAAATCTCTTTGTATTGTATTTTTTTGTTATGATGCTTTGTATCCCACCTGAGCTGTTTATTCAGTACTGTATTTTCAATATCATAATTAAGACAGATTCAAAATACTTTATCTGAAATTGAAAAACCTCAATTATGCAAGAGTTTTTAAAATAAGATTGGTATGTAGCTCAATTTCTGATGCAATAAAGACTTAATTGAGGGAAGCTATTTCAGTCTGCATTCATGTATCCTTCACCCTTAAAGAGAATATCCATTTCTCTTCTTAGAGACATTAGCAAGATTGATTCTTGAGTACTTTCGAGAACCTTACAGGTAATGGTACACAAAGTGATGCAAATGTGTTGACTCAGTTTTCTCAAATGCAAGAATTCCTAAAACCTAAAACACACTACCTAAATGCCTCAAGATGTATAAATGTATACTGAACCTTGGCAATTAAAATTAAACTTAGGTTATATCATAAACCGACCATATGTTTTGTATGAGCAACTAAAATCTGAAGTTAAATTGTGCAAAACAAAGTTTTTGTGAGTTCTTAAGTTAGATACTTTTACATTTAAAATAAATATATATATTTTTTTCTCTGATGTCTTTATGAAATCTGAAACCAAACACATGGATCCATTTTCCTTTGCCACTCTTCAGCTAGATAACTTCTCTTCATTAGGGTGTCAGCATAAACCTCACCTTTTCTTTTTTTTTTTTATTTTTTATTTTTAATTTTTTTCTTTAATTATTATTATTATTATTATTATTATTATTATTATACTTTAGGTAAAAAATAAATAAATAAATAAATAAATAAATATTGTGTTTATGTTTGTATAATATATGCTCCTACTCTACTAAAATTATCCCAGCATCTTAGATATTGTCAGGCTAGGCTGAGAAAAAGAAAGTACAGAGGTGGTCAGAGAAGGAAGAGTAAATGGTAAAATTTATTTTCTCCTGAAGGTATATATTAATAATACAAAAAACACTTTCATTACAGAAATGTGTGACCATAGAACTTAATTTTAGGTAGTAAAATATTTGTGATTTTAACAAGTTACTTAAAATGATCTGCTAATTGTCTGAGTCAATCATTCATATAAATGTGACCTCTAGCTCATCTTTCTGTTGAATGTGAGAGATAAGGCAGACACATTCTAACCAACTCACATGTATACACAAAATCAACATGGACATGGAGAAGAGAATTAGTGTTTGTAAGAGTGTATTACTTACTAATAAAATTCAACAAGTGTATATATCTGCATCATTAGTTGATGGGAGATGGGACAAATCCACTCATAGAGGAATATATTTGCTCAATAATGGCACCTTACATTTATAAACTGTAATGGTTTTCTGAAATTGTTTCTTTGATTTTCATATGTAAATTAGAGAGCTAATAAATGAGATGACCAAGACTTTAATTACAATTAAAATAAGAAACTTGACTACTATAGAATTCACACTTGGATTTTTTTCCTGGAAAAACCAGATACTACTATTTATATGTACATGATTTTTATGCAATTAGTATTGTATTCTTGGTGAAAGAAAATGATTTCCTAAAACAATAATGTTAGATATGAAAGATTAGAATCTACTGCATTTGCAATGCATTCTTATTTAATTTACTTCTTTATTCTTTTCAAAATGACTTAACCTTTTTTATTTTCATTCTACATAGCATTAGAATTATTCTCACTAGCAATTACTCCATCATTTGTATGCCATTAATGAACTTCTTCCAACATATATCATGTTTCACTGCCCCAGCAGGAGGAAGGGCCAACAGTGGCACAAGGGTTGCTTCATACAGTCTGTAACACATCCTGCTAAATTCAAGTTCTCCATGGATAAAAAGCCTTTCCATAGCCAGCGTTCAGCTTTAAGAAAAAGGCTAACTACTGAACTTGGAGAAAAGACAAATCTGCCTTTGATAGCTGATTTAAGAAATATAATGTGTGTGTAGAGGATACAAAATTACAATTCCACTAATGGGATAGTTAATATTTGTGTTACTTTCTTCACCCTTGTGGAAAGTCTACTAGTTGAAGTTAAACCATTTCTTTTTCACAAAAGACAGAAGGCAACCTTATCACTCTCAGAGGAAATACTAAGAAGGATTGTACTTTGTCAGAGGGTAAATCAAGACATCTTTATTAGGCCACCTATTTACTTAGTGTCTCCTCTATTACTGAACATTATTTAGTGATTTGCTTTCAAGGATTTTTGTGTTTGTTTAAAAAAAAAATCCTTGCCGCAATGATGAGACTTGACAAAACAAATTGTGGCCTCTTGTGGATGTTCACATTCTGTGCAGTCGGTAACTGTCTGATTCTGTGGAAGCTAATCAAAGCTTGGACTGAATGTGGATGAGACCCGCCACTGGGGAGTGATGGACGTATCAAAGGACATGATGGGTGAGGGGAGGTGGCTGTCACATAGGGAATAGAGTTTTGAAAACTTACATCGAGACATTTCTCTTACTGGCCCCACCCAATATTGCCATCTGGAAACATTTGATAAAAAATACAATAGGAAATGTTGGCAGAACAAAGCAGGCAGTGAGTGTGGCAGCAGGAGCAGTCAGAAGCAGCTGCAGAGCCACCCTGGGCAGAAGAACCATAGATGATGCTCCACAGTTTGAACAAAGTGTGGTTCCCAGTGGTACAGATGTTGGTCCATACAGTCTGTCATATATCCAGCTAGATGCAAGCTAAGAATGGAAAGATTTTCCATAGAGAGAGTTCAGTTTATTGAAAAAGGCTAACTACAGAAATTGAAGAAGAGACAAATGTGCATTTAATAACATAAGTAATAATTACAGTGTTCTGAGTAGAGGATAAAAAATAACAATTGCATTCCAATTAAATAAATATTTTTGTTAACTTTCATCTTTGGGGAAAGTTTCCTAGTTGAAGACAAAACATTCCCACTGTTTCTTATCTTAGAAGAAAACTACTTAGGTTTCTGTATAAACCTAAGTTTTCACTTTTATATGAAGCACCACCATGTAACTTTTATTACAATAAACGTGTCATACCGAGTAGTAAATTGATAAGTAGAGAAATGCCCCAGTGTGTTACCCAGTGAAAGGTGGTGTCTGGACAGTCAGTGATTTCTAGAACCCTGGACCAACAACCAGGAAGTGTTGAAGTGACTGAAAAGTTAAAAATCACAAGTACAGCATGAGGAAAACAGAGATCAACAGTATCTATGTCCATGCCAAAGGAAGTATCCTAGGAAATTTTGGCTATGACAAGAGAATGAAACTCCATATGCACATTTCTTCTGGATCACTTTTGGAGCACTGAAGCAGAAAACAAACTTAGTGCTAATGTACATGTGCTAAGGGGAGGCTGATTTTAAGACTGACTTCATTCTTTCCACATGTTAAAGAGACTTCACGGGACATTGCTTTCTAGATCCAAGCTTTGCCAGCTTATTTTTCCTCATGATCAGCTCCTATCTATCAGTTGATATTTCTACCCATGTGCACCAGTGCTCTTCTTCACAGCTTCACACCTGTAATACTGTTCTCTGCAGCCAACATACGAGGTCCCAATTAATGCTCCACTTTCCTTCCAGCTCCTTCAAAGAATTGGCCACACATGAAATTTGGCACTTAACTTTACTAATTTACACTCAGGATGTGGATTACTAGTTCCTACCTCACGTTCATTAGCCAGGAGGAAAGGTTATTTTCAGAGTGCCACTGTCATGCAGCTTGGCCATGTCTTCCTGCTGTCACTCACCCTGCTGCTCTTGGTTGGATTTCATCATAATCCTCAGGATTGTAAGCTCATTGAGGGCAGGAACAACCATATTAAAAAATATGTGCTTGCAGAAATTACTCCCAGAATTCTAGATGAATTTTACCTTTTTCTGCACCCATAGCTCTGGGATTTAGTTTGTTTTAATATGAGTGCTACCTAACAGGTTAAGACATCATATTAGTTTGGACACTACCGATAGGGGAAATAGAACAAAAAACAGCTGTGGTTGGCAGCACTTTAAAAATGAATATTAAACTACCACAATCTTGAACAAATATCTTTAGTGTAAATATCAAATAAGTGGGGTAAAAATGATGGTAGCTATTTCACACAAGGACACAAGACAAAAGCTTAGAATTACTTGCTTAAAGTTAATTCAGAATGGAACAAAATTGTTCAAGTGCTTAGCATTAGAACAGGTTGTATAACCTGGTTTTCAATGGACATTACCTATTTTACAGTAAGATCTTGTTATAGCAACAAAGAGATGATTCCCAGCCTCCTGTGGTGTATCATCTCTGCCTCCCAAAATACTGAGATTAGAGGCATGAGCCACCATGCCCAGGGCAATTCCAAACTTTTTATAAAAGTTCTGTGACTTCCTCCACCTTGCCTTCACCCACAAAACAAGCACTACTAAGAATTCCAATATATAATACAAATAAAGCACTGCCATGACCAAAGTACTACATTGATATGAGTGTGTATCCATGCTCTGTTCAATTTTTTTTATTGCTTTAACAGAGACCTTTGATGCATCTAAAAGGATGAGTACAAATGTTAATGTAATCCTGGATTTTCTCTGACAACTCTCCTAAAAACTGACTTACAACTTTTTCCAAGTATAAGTATCAACGGTTTACTCTCTGAGGGAAAAGAAATAATCAGCAGGACCACTATTCCTAGCCACCGGCAGAAGCATATATGCAACACTTAGCACCACACATGTGTTTCCTTGGCTTCTTGAGTACTCCTGTGTACACTGCCTATACATTTTTATAATATCTCTAAATGTATAAAAGAATTAATGTGAATGTATGTGCTAACACATATCATTTCCAACTGCAGAATATGTTAGTTTTATATCTATCTACCGTATCTTGACTCTGACATTTATTTTTGGATTGTTACATTAAAATCAAGTACCTGGGACAGTCGCTGTGGCTCATGCCTGTAATCTGAGGGCTTTGGAAAGCAGAGGCAGGTAAATCACCTAAGGTCAGGAGTTTGAGACCAGCCTGGCTAACATGAAAACAGTGAAACCCCATCTCTACTAAAAATACAAAAACACATCACACATGGTGTTTGGGCCTGTAGTCCCAGGAACTCCAGGGACTGAGGCAGGAGAGTCACTTGATCCCTGGAGGAAAATGTTGCAGTGAGCCAGGATCATGCCACTGAACTCCAGTCTTTACAACAGAGTGAGACTTTATAACAACAACAATAAAATCACACAGAAAAAACCAAACCAAATAAACAACTGGCAACATTCTTCTTGAATGACTATTTGATCACAGAAAATTCAATTCCTGACAGGTCATGATCTCTAGTAGTAACACAGCAAC
The DNA here is from genome assembly GCF_028885655.2 of Pongo abelii. Lineage (NCBI taxonomy): Eukaryota > Metazoa > Chordata > Mammalia > Primates > Hominidae > Pongo > Pongo abelii. Next base: position 39,290,025 of record NC_072009.2, on the reverse strand, counting down.
TTATTTGAAAGTAGATGGAAAGTAGATGGAAACATTTCAGATGACATTTTTATTTACTTTTCTATTATATAGGCTGCTTCCTTGCATGATGAGAAAAGGCGGTCTGAAAGGTAAGCTGTGCAGCCTAAGGGAGTTACTTCAAAAGGCCAGTTTCCTGACAAAGATCAAATATTTTTTCTATCATCAGATTTTTAAAATTATAGAACATGCCTTACTTTCACATGTAAATCATAAACATCAGCAAAGAAGTGATTTATTCCATCTTCTTGCCTTATGCCATGAAGAATAATAATTCTCATATGTGACATATTTAAGGCAATGCTTTTCTTAGAAATAATAATTAAAAAAAGCAACCAGTTCATTGAGACAATATTCCTCAAATTAGTCAAAGGCCATGTATTTGTGATGGAAGATTTGAATACATTAACTGGGTTTAAAATTAGCTTACTTTTACCAGAAAGAGAACATAAGCATTGTAAGTGAGAAAATAACTACAAAATAAAGTAGCATCACCCTTGATATTATTCAGATAAACTTTTTGGTCGATGTGAGACTTAGTTTTAAAATTAGCTGTTCATCAAAATATTTTCTCCCTTAACAAAACAAAAGTAGTCCCATTAATGGAAACTTTTAAATTCATACAAATTGTGAAGTGTACAATCTCAGAGCCTGGCATCTGTCTTCCATCATGTTCTAGTTTGTGAACCCAAACATTAGTTAATGAACTTTACTAAAATGGTAAAATTGTGTCCTGAAGCAACGAATGCTGACACAAACCACTTGCTGGAGTTGCCCCTACTTTTCAAGAACATGTTGATCAAAAGCCACATGTTCTCATCTATGCGGTGAAGAGCAACATGAGCTATGAACTGGTGCAGATGATGATACTCATAAATGACTGTCTGAGCAACAACAGATTAACTTACCCACATAGAATAAAGAAAGTAAACAATAAGTTCTGTAAATTCTATGGATGGTTTTCTTGTGCAGAAAAAGGAAAGTTTGACTTTGCTTTTTTTATTATTTTCAAGAGACACACAAGAGGTCTGTTTTCTCATTATATCTAATTCTTTCTTTCAATATATCATTTTAAAATGACACCTCAGTTATGGGTTGAAGTGTATGCTCTCCAAAATTCCTTTGTTGACTTCCCACGTGAACAGTACCACAGAATGTGTCTTCATTTGGAAGGAGAGGTTACATGTAGACATGGTTATTTCAAATAATCTCATTTTACAGTAGGGTGGGCCCCTAACAAAACCATACATGTATTTAGAAAAAAGGATCATTTGCAGATACACACAGGGAGAAAAATGGCACAGGAAGACTGGAGTTACACTGCTGCAAGCCAGGGAACTTCCAGCAGCTGGGAGATTAACCAAAAAGGTTCTTACCTTAACACCTGCATAGGAAGCATGGCACCACTGACACCTTGATTGTAGACAGTGACTCTCAGAAATGAGTCAATACATTTCTGCTGTCCAAAGCCACTAAATTTTTGGTACTTTGTTAGAACAGCCACAGGAAACAGAGACAGCCTCTTTGTTGAAGAAGCTGTTCTCGATACTGGGCTGGAGGAGGGTGGCCCATTGTCCCAAAATGTCTCTGACATCTAAAGCATTCTTTACTTCACTCATGTTGTCATGAGAAACCTAAGTGAATCTTTAGATAAATGGATGTTTTTGTGTCTAGTCAAGCAGTAGTTTCTTTTACAATGATGATCAATCCTGAAAGCTTAGGAACAAATTGTGAAAGTGCCTTAACAAGGTGAATGGTAGCAGGAGAAAGAATTAAAATCAATGTATGCAACAAATTATTTTTATGTGTGCTCCTTTGTCCACCACAGGACCAGTGGAGTGCACAGAAACTATATACAAGTAGCTGCATCCCAGGAAGCAATACTGCTACAAGTACTCAAACCAAGTTTTATGAGTATTGTTCTCATAATATGAGAAAATAATGTCACAACAACACCTGTCACATAATCCTGTCTATCATATTTTGGTGACAAGTCCTGAATAGTTGAAAAGTATCACACAATTAAACATTATGCATTACAAGCAACTTGCAAAATGAATTCCTCAAAAGTCATTAAAGCTGACTTGGATGCTTGAGGAAAACAGTGCAAATGTTCCAGAAATGTATTAGAAACATAAATTGGAAAGGACTGGGCTCTTCTCATGACAAAAATCTATGGGCCTGTTTACTCTGAATGACAACATGTTCTCGAGCCAAGCCTGGTTTCTGGAAACATTCTTGACAAGAAAGTCAGGTGGCATCATCTCTGGTGTTGCTTTTGAGCTTCCTGTGCATGGCCAAGGTGGTCACTGGGGAGAAAAGCATGCATGTATGACCCAGCCAGGAAGTGCCACTAGGGGACACTGAGGGTCTTTTTCAACCCTGTAGGTCCTCATCAAAAACATGATTCATGGAAACTGTCTGAATTTTAATGGATGAACCCCAGTAGGTCCTGATGAAAAATGTGATTCATGAAAACTGCCTGAACACTCATGGATGACATTTCAAGGCCCCAACTTGCTACAGGTGAACTAGGCTTTTAAGTGCTCAAGCAGCAACAATTCAGGGTGGATGACATAGTGAACTGAATATCATAGGAAAGTCAGAGGTCATGCTAGTCTGTGCTGAATTAAAGCATAAATAAAAAACTCCCAGGATATTCACTGGCTGGCTTTTATCAGTCTCTGAAACTCCAGAGGAAACCTCATTTAATTGTGTTGGATTTCATTTACCTCCTCTGTTCTAATCTTCCAGTTCTAAAATCACATTACACTATATTGTTACAATATAATAAAAATTCTTATTAAATGTAAGCTTCCACATACACTTTGGATTCTGCTTTCCCAGCTGGCAAAAACTCCATTTCAAAAACTGGATTATCATGGTGGCCAACAATTACAAAGTAGAAGCTCATAGACATGGTCTTAAATGTGTGCCTACTGATGAAGTAAAAAATAGTGCATATTTTTAGCAGCCAATATTGAAATTCAAAGATGACTAATGAGAGGTGTATAATTCTTCTTTTGTTTTGTTTTCTAACTTAAACTTGGAAGATGCCAGTAAGCTTGTCACCATTTCCCGCATACTAGTGAAGATGAATGATTTCTGGAATAAACAAATGATATAACTGTGATATTTCTTGTAGAATCCTATGTATTTCTGTAAGAAAACTAGAAGACCTCTAACATAAAATCCCAGACAACATTCTCATGATCTACAAGTATGGCACATTCAGCCCACAGGACCCTGAATGTCTGGTGGAGTAAGCTAGGCTTCACTTGGACTGGAGCAGTTAGCGCCAGCACTGACACTTAGAAAATTTAACAGAGGTAGACAGTAAGGTAAGGACCATAGACAGTGTTGAGAAGACCAGGGAATTAATTAGCTTGCCTTAGAAATGTCCATTAGGTATCCATTGGGGGAAGCTAAAACCAAGTCTCCCTCATGTCACTTAGAAAAGAGAAGCAACGTAGCACTTTGTGCTCTATTTTTCTTCTTTCTACCTGAGTTATGTGTGCTATAATATATGCCGTTGCCAATAAAAGAGACTATGATATGCCTTTAGACACACCAATTTATAAGAAAGGAAGTTTTGCATGCTATAAGAGATGGAAGAAATATTCCATAAAGGAAGACATTTTGAGGTACTGAGAGACCTTACAATGAAGTTTCACAGATTGGGGCAAGTGTAATGGCTCAGGCCTGTAATGCCAGCACTTTGGAAGGCTGAGGCAGGCAGCCTGCTTCAGCCTGGGAGTTTGAGACCAGCCAAGGCAACAGCATGGAAAAAGAAATACTTCTCTACAAAAAATACATCTCTACAGAAATACTAAACCTTTCTGAACATGTTGGTGTGTGCCTGGAGTCCCAGCTACATTGGAGGCTGACAGGAGAGAATTACCTGACATGTCAGTAAGCTGAAATATTCTGACTCAAAAGCAAAACAAAACAAAAAAACCAAAAAACTTCAACAGATTCACAAAAGAAATGAACATATGAGAAACTGGGGAAAAAACATAAGCTATTCCATGGCTTCTAGCACAGATAATTAATATAGATGAATGACTGATGAGTGGGAACATGGATGGATATATGCAATGGTAACCCCACTGTGTGTATTCTTAACACAAGGGATTTGAAATCAAAGGAAGTTGGGTTCTGTCTACCTCTGCTACTTACCTGCAATGTGAACAGAGGAAGTCTTTAATCTACTGTTGGTCTTTTCCTTTATGAAGTAATTTTGTATCATTTCATGGTAAAGTACCCAGCACAATGTCTGACTCACAGGATATGCTCAATTAATATTATCTAGAATAACATGGAAAGGCCAAATGCACACTGAGATGTGGGGGACTATAGCCTTGTCCACTTTCTCACTACCATCTAAGCTGCTTTCACCCTTCAATGGCACAGTTAAGTATCTGCAATCAGGGTTACCCACAGAGCCAACAATATTCACTATCTGGTCTTCCAAAGAAAACCTCAGGTCCTGCTTTAGAAAAGAGATGAAAAACAGATGAGATAGAAAAACTGGGTAAGAAAGGAATGATACAAAAGCCATGAAAAACTACAGGAACTGGCAATAATTCTTCAGAGAATGTAATGGGAGAAAAGATGGGCAGTAGAAAACTGAATAAAGTAAACAATGATATCTTGAATTATTGCTGGGCTAAATTTTAGAGCCAAAAGAAGTGGTTGCTACTTCCTTCAGTACAAACATTGAAGCAGCAACAGCACCAAAAAAGGGTGGGCAAATGTGTGTGTGATTGGGTATGTGTGGTTTAGTGTGGGTGTGTCAGTGTGCGTGTAAGGGAGATAACAAGCATCCCCACACTAATCCCTATATGAAAAGCCACAAATGTGTGAGCAGCATGGTGCTAATTCAGCAGGAGGACAGACAGAAGGGAACTCAAAGAAAAATTGCATGAGGTTGCTGTTACCAACTACACAGAAAGGCAGAAGATAAGACAGAGCTTACTTTATATACATTCCATATGTATTGTGAGTTGCTAATTTTGTTTTCCTTTTGTAAACAGCTGAAGAAGCAAGAAGGCTGTAATTTTTCATTCAATTTTGACAAAGGAAAACTGACAGGTGAAGTGGAAGAATTGGAAACCCTGGGAGAAAATGGCCCCGTTGCCACAGGAAGGGAAGGCAATAGCTGCAATCACTTAGCAAACACTTGAGGGTATTGGGTAAAGGTGAGACACACATTACTATCCTGCACTTTGCAATCTGTGGAACTTTCTCCAAGGATGCAAATGTTGTACCTCTGTGCTGTCCAATATGAAAGCCAGTGAGTATTAGAGATGTGGCTACTGTAATTATAGAACTGATTTTTAATTAAACAAAAATAGGCTCATGTGGATGCTGGCTATGTAATAGACAGCACAGGTCTAGATCAAATATTCCCAGCCAGTGGCATGATCTTGGCTTACTGCAAACTCCACCTCCCAGGTTCAGGAGATTCTCCTGCCTCAGCCTCCTGAGTAGCTGGGATTAAGGGCATGCACCATTATGCCATGGTAAATTTTGTAATTTTAGTAGAGACAGGGTTTTGCTGTATTGCCCAAGCTGGTCTGGAAATCCTGGCCTCAAGTGATCAGCAGACCCCAGCAGTGCTGAGATCAGAGTCATGAGATTGTAAAGTGCTGAGTTTAGAGTCCCAAAAGTGCTGAGATTAGAGTCATGAGCCACCATGCCCAACCAAATTTCAATTTTTTATATAATATTTCTGTGACATCCTCCAACTTCCCTTCACCAACAAAACACGTATTACTTAGTATTCCAATATATAATGCAAATAAAGCAACTGCCATGACTGACTTACCTGCATTGGCATGAATGTGTAATCATGGTCTGCTTGATTTTTCCATTGCTTTAAATAGGGGCTTTTGAAGAATCTCCAAGGAACACTTGTGCCAGATGCCCTGATGAGGTAGCTACACAGAGTTAGATAACAGATAAAATTGGGAAAATGAGGACAAGAGGAGAATCTGGGATAGTTTCCAAATGTCCAGCTGAGGGGACAAAACAGAATATGACCTCTTCTAAGATGCCCTCATCCAAATCTCTAAAACTTGTGAGCATGTGAGGGCTCATGGCAAAGAGAAATTAAGGTTGTGCAGCAGCTGACCTTAAGATAGGAAGATTGCCCAGGATGATACAGCTTGATCAATGCCGTTACAATGGCCTTAAATGTAGAAGATGGAAGCAAAAGAGAAAAGTCAGGGGGAAATGACAGAAGAATGGTAAAAGCAATGTGATGTTCATGGCTTAGAAAATGGAGGAAGGGTTCTAGCTAAGGAATGCAGGAGGCCCCTAGAAGCTAGAAAGTACAAGGAAACAAATTATGCTCCAGAGCCTCCAAGAGGAGCACAGTTCGGTGCACACATCAATCTTAGCCAAACAAGACCTGAATTGGACTCCTATACTACAGAATTGTAAGATGATACACTTGTCTTGTATTAAGCCACTAAATTTGTAATAATTTGTTACAGTGCCTATTGTTCCACCTCTGTTAGTTTTTTTTATATTATTATTATACCTTAAGATTTAGGGTACATATGCACAATGTTCACGTTTGTTACGTATGTATACGTGAGCCATGTTGGTGTGCTGCACCCATTAACTCGTCATTTATCATTAGGTATATCTCCTAATTCTTTCCCTCCCTCCTCCACCCACTCCACAACTGTCCCCAGAGTGTGATGCTTCCCTTACTGTGTCCATGTGTTCTCATTGTTCAATTCCCACCTATGAGTGAAACATGCGGCGTTTGGTTTTTTGTCCTTGAGATAGCTGGCTGAGAATGATGGTTTCCAGTTACATCCATGTTACTACAAAAATATCAACTCATCATTTTTTATGGCTGCATAGTATTCCATGGTGTATATGTGCCACATTTTCTTAATCCAGTCTATCATTTTTGGACATTTAGATTGGTTCCAAGTCTTTGCTATTGTGAATAGTGACACTATAAAAAACACGTGTGCATGTGTCTTTATAGCAGCATGATTTATAATCCTTTGGGTATATACACAGTAATGGGATGGCTGGGTCAAACGGTATTTCTAGTTCTAGATCCCTGAGGGATCACCATACTGACTTCCACAATGGTTGAACTACTTTACAGTCCCACCAACAGTGTAAAATGTTTCCTATTTCTCCACATCCTATCCAGCACCTGCTGTTTCCTGACTTTTCAATGATTGCCATTCTAACTGTTGTGAGATGGTATCTCATTGTGGTTTTGATTTGCATTTCTCTGATGGCCAGTGAGGATGAGCCTTTTTTCATGTGTGTTTTGCCTGCATAAATGTCTTCTTTTGAGAAGTGTCTGTTCATATCCTCCACCCACTTTTTGATTTGGTTTGTTTGTTTTTTTCTTGTAAATTTGTCTGAGTTCATTGTAGATTCTGGATATTAGCCTTTTGTCAGATGAGTAGGTTGCAAAAATTGTTTCCCAGTCTGCAGGTTGTCTGCTCACTCTGATGGTAGTTTCTTTTGCTGTGCAGAAGGTTATAGTTTAATTAGATCTCATTTGTCAATTTTGGCTTTTACTGCCATTGCTTTTGGTGTTTTAGACATGAAGTTCTTACTCATGGCTATGTCCTGAATGGTATTGCCTAGGTTTTCTTCTAGGGATTTTATGGTTTTCATTCTAAGAATTAAGTCTTTAATCCATCTTGAATTAATTTTTGTATAAGGTTTAAGGAAGGGATAAAGTTTCAGCTTTCTCCATATTGCTAGCCAGTTTTCCCAGCACCATGTATTAAATAGGGAATACTTTCCCCATTGTTTGTTTTTGTCTGGTTTGTCAATGGTCAGATAGTTTTAGATACGCAGCATTTTTTCTGAGGGCTCTGTTCTGTTCCATTGGTCTATATCTCTGTTTTGGTACCAGTACCATGCTGTTTTGGTTCCTGTAGCTTTGTAGTATAGTTTGAAGTCAGGTAGCATGATGCCTCCAGCTTTGTTCTTTTGGCTTAGGATTGACTTGGCATTGTGGGTTCTTTTTTGGTTCCATATGAACTTTAAAGTAGTTTTTCCAAATTCTGTGAAGAAAGTTCATTGGTAGCTTCATCAGGATGGCATTGAATCTGTAAATTACCTTGGGCAGTATTGCCATGTTCATGATATTGATTCTTCCTACCCATGAGCATGGAATGTTCTTCCATTTTTTTGTACCCTCTTTCATTTCATTAAGCATTGGTTTGTTGTTCTCCTTGAAGAGGCCCTTCATGTCCCTTGTAATTTGGATTCCTAGGTATTTTATTCTCTTTGAAGCAATTATGAATGGGAGTTCACTCATGATTTGGCTGTCTGTCTGTTATTGTGTATAAGAATGCTTGTGATTTTTGTACATTGATGTTGTATCCTGAGACTTTGCTGAAGTTGCTTATCAGCTTGAGGAGATTTTGGACTGAGACAATGGGGTTTTCTAGATAAACCATCATGCCATCTGCAAACAGGGACAATTTGACTTCCTCTTTTCCTAATTGAATACCCTTGATTTCCTTCTCCTGCCTAATTGCCCTGGCCAGAACTTCCAACACTATGTTGAATAGGAGTGGCGAGAGAGGGCATCCCTGTCTTATGCCAGTTTTCAAAGGGAATGCTTCCAGTTTTTGCCCATTCAGTATGATATTGGCTGTGGATTTTTCATAGATAGCTCTTAATATTTTGAGATACGTCCCATCTATACCTAATTTATTGAGAGTTTTTAGCATGAAGCATTGTTGAATTTTATCAAAGGCCTTTCCTGCATCTATTGAGATAATCATGTGGTTTTTTGTTTGGTTCTGTTTATATTCTGGATTTCATTTATTGATTTGTGTATGTTGAACCAGCCTTGCATCCCAGGGATGAAGGTCACTTGATCATGGTGGATAAGTTTTTTGATGTGCTGCTGGATTCAGTTTGCCAGTATTTTATTGAGGATTTTTGCATCAATGTTCATCAAGCATATTGGCCTAAATTTCTGTTTTTTGGTTGCGTCTCTGTGCCAGGCTTTGGATCAGGATGATGCTGCCCTCATAAAATGTGTTAGGGAGAATTCTCTCTTTTTCTATTGATTAGAATAGTTCAGAAGGAATGGTACCAGCTCCGCTTTGTACCTCTGGTAGAACTTGGCTGTGAATCCATCTGTTCCTTTACATTTTTTGGTTGGTAAGCTATTGATTATTACCGCAATTTCAGAGCCTGTTATTGGTCTATTCAGAGATTCAACTTTCTCCTGGTTAGTGTTGGGAGGACATATGTGTCGAGGAATTTATCCATTTCTTCTAGATTTTCAAGTTTATTTGCGTGGAGCTGTTTATTGTGTTCTCTGATGATAGTTTGTATTTCTGTGAGATCGATGGTGATATCTCCTTTATCATTGTTTATTTTATCTATTTCATTCTTCTCTCTTTTTTTCTTTAATAGTCTTGCCAGCAGTCTATGAATTTCATTGATCTTTTTGAAAAACAAGCTGCTGGATTTATTAATTTTTTGAAGGGATTTTGTATCTCTATGTCCTTCACTTCTGCTCTGGTCCCAGTTATTTCTTGTTTTCTGCTAGCTTTTGAATGTGTTTACTCCTGGTTTTCTAGTTTTTATAATTGTGATGTTAGGGTGTCAATTTTGATCTTTCCTGCTTTCTCTTGTGGGCATTTAGTGCTATAATTTTCCCTCTAAACTCTGCTTTGAATATGTGCCAGAGATTCTGGTGTGTTGTGGTTTTGTTCTCTTTGGCTTCAAAGGACATCTTTATTTCTGCCTTCATTTCATTATTTACCCAGTGCTCATTCAGGAGCACGTTGTTCGGTTTCCATGCCGTTGAGTGGTTTTGAGTAAGTTTCCTAATCCTGAGTTTTAGTTTGATTGCACTGTGGTCTGTGAGAGTTTGTTATAATTTCTGTTCTTTTACATTTGTTGAAGAGTGCTTTATTTCCAAATATGTGGTCAATTTTGCAGTAGATGTGGTGTGTTACTGAAAAGAATGTATTTTCTGTCAATTTGGGGTGGAGAGTTTTGTAGCTGTCTATTAGGTCAGCTTGGTGCATAGCTGAGTTCAATTCCTGGGTATCCTTGTTAACTTTCTGTCTCATTCATCTGTCTAATGTTGACAGTGGGGTGTTAAAGTCTCCCATTATTATTGTGTGGGAGTCTAAGTGTCTTTGTAGGTCACTAAGGACTCACTTTATGAATATGGGTGTTCCTGTATTGGGTTCATATATATCTAGGAGAGTTAGCTCTTCTTTTTGAATTGATCCCTTTACCATTATGTAATGGTCTTCCCTGTCTCTTTTGATCTTTGTTATTTTAAAGTCTGTTTTATCAGAGACTAGGATTGCAACTCCTGCCTTTTTTGTTTTCCATTTGCTTGGTAGATCTTCCTCCATCCCTTTATTTTGAGCCTATATGTGTCTCTGCACATGAGATGGGTTTCCTGAATACAGCACACTGATGTGTCTTGACTCTTTATCCATTTTGCCAGTCTGCTTCTTTTAATTGGAGCATTTAGCCCATTTATATTTAAAGCTAATATTGTTACGTGTGAATTTGATCCTGTCATTATGATGTTAGCTGGTTATTTTGCTCGTTAGTTGATGCAGTTTCTTCCTGGCCTTGATGGTCTTTACAATTTGGCATGTTTTTGCAGTGGCTGGTACTGGTTGCTCCTTTCCATGTTTACTGCTTCCTTCAGGAGCTCTTTTAGGGCAGGCCTGATGGTGACAAAATCTCTGAGAATTTGCTTGTCTGTAAAGTATTTTATTTCTCCTTCACTTATGAAGCTTAGTTTGACTGGATATGAAATTCTGGGTTGAAAATTCTTGTCTTTAAGAATGTTGAATATTGGTCCCCACTCTCTTCTGGCTTGTAGAATTTCTGCCGAGAGATCTGCTGTTAGTCTGATGGGCTTTCTTTTGTGGGTTACCCGACTTTTCTCTCTGGCTGCCCTTAACGTTTTTTCCCCATTTCAACATTGGCGAATCTGACAATTATATTTCTGGGAGTTCCTCTTCTCAAGGAGTATCTTTGTGGCATTCTGCATATTTCCTGTATCTGAATGTGGGCCTCCCTTGCTAGATTGGGGAAGTTCTCCTGAGAAATATCCTGCAGAGTGTTTCCAACTTGGTTCCATTCTCCCCATCACTTTCAGGTACACCAGACAGATGTAGATTTGGTCTTTTCACATAGTCCCACATTTCTTGGAGGCTTTGTTCTTTGGAGGCTAATTCTTTTTTCTCTAAACTTCTCTTCTCACTTCATTTCATCTTCCATCACTGATACCCTTTCTTCCAGTTGATCGCATCGGCTACTGAGCCTTCTGTATTCATCACTTAGCTCTTGTACCTTGGTTTTCAGCTCAATCATCTCCTTTAAGCACTTATCTGCATTGGTTATTCTAGTTAGCCATTCATCTAATTTTTTTTTCAAAGCCTTTGACTTCTTGCTATTGGTTCAACTTTCCTCGTGTAGCTCAGATTAGTTTGATAGTCTGAAGCCTTCTTCTCTCAACTCATCAAAGCCATTCTCCAACCAGCTTTGTTCCCTTCATGGTGACGAGCTGCATTCCTTTGGAGGAGGAGCGGTGCTCTAATTTTTAGAGTTTCCAGTTTTTCTGCTGTGTTTTCTTCCCATCTTTGGGGTTTTATCTACCTATGGTCCTTGATGATGGCGACAAACAGATGGGCTTTTGGTGTGGATGTCCTTTCTGTTTGTTAGTTTTCCTTCTAACAGACAGGACCCTCAGCTGCAGATCTGTTGGAGTTTGCTAGAGGTCCACTCCAGACTCTTTTTGCCTGGGTTTCATCAGTGGTGGCTGCAGAAGAGTGGATATTGGTGAACCACAAATGCTGCTGCCTGATCATTCCTCTGGAAGTTTTGTCTCAGAGGAGGACTCGGCTGCATGAGGTGTCTGTCCGCCCCTACTGGGGGGTGCCTCCCAGTTAGGCTACTCAGGGATCAGGGTCCCATTTGAGGAGGCAGTCTGCCCGTTCTCAGATCTCAAGCTGCGTGCTGGGAGAACCACAGCTCTCTTCAAAGCTGTCAGACAGGGACATTTAAGTCTGCAGAAGTTACCGCTGTCTTTTTGTTTGTCTGTGCCCTGTCCCCAGAAGTGGAGCCTACAGAGGCAGGCAGGCCTCCTTGAGCTGTGGTGGGCCCCACCCTGTTCGATCTTCCTGGCCACTTTGTTTACCTAATCAAACAACTAACTCGTCAATGGCGGGCCCCTCTCCCAGTCTTGCTGCCGCCTTGCAGTTTGATCTCAGACTACTGTGCTGGCAATGAGTGAGACTCCATGTGCATAGCCCCCTCCTAGCCAACTGAGGGATATAATCTCCTGGTGCACCATTTTTTAAGCCCATTGGAAAAGTGCAGTATTATGGTGGGAGTGACCCGATTTTCCAGGAGCTGTCTGTCACCCCTTTCTTTGACTAGGAAAGGGAATTCCCTGACCCCTTGTGCTTCCCGGGTGAGGGGATGTCTCACCCTGCTTCAGCTCGCACACGGTGTGCTGCACCCACTGTCCTAAACTTACTGTCTGGCACTCCCCAGTGAGATGAACTTGGTACGTCAGTTGGAAATGTAGAAATCTCCCGTGTTCTGTGTCGCTCATGCTGGGAGCTGTAGACTGGAGCTGTTCCTATTCGGCCATCTACCACCTCTGGTAGAGTTTTGTCATTCACTTTTTTTCCCCCAAATCCACGTTGACTCTATCGACTTCAGAACTACTCTTATTTCTCTTCTCATGCCTAGAATCTTCTCCCTTATTCTGCCTGCAACCCCTACCTATTTTTAAAAATCCAACTAAATCTCTCACCCTCCTCGATTATTTCCCAGAAAAACCTACACATTCTTCACATCCTAAGAAGTCCTCTCCCTCATATTGCCTCTTCAAGTCTTTTTTTTCACAGCCAATGATGAAAACTCATTGTACACTTCTTCAATGTTGTGTACAAAGCTGAATCTGATCAAATTTTGTCCTCATAGGACACAGATACTTTATCAGGCTTATTTTCCCAACGCACAACTCTGGACTCAGGTTAGATTCCTCACTGCCCCCAAGAAGGTCCTGGATTTTTGTTTGTTTTTTTGTTTTTGTTCCTTTGCTCAATTTTCCCCTCCCTACAGTGCTCTTCTTTTACACCCCATGTAAATCCTATGCATCAAGGCCCTGATGACTTTTTCTGAGAGATGATCTGGATCACTTCCATCTTCTCCCAACTCTCCTTTAAACTCTTTACTCAGTTTATAATATTTTCTTAGCTCTTGTTCAATGCTCTGGCCATAAAATTTTCATTATTGCTTCTGAGAGTTTTGGCTCCTTTTCTTTTTAATTACATATAAGCATCATGAGGTCAGTCTCACCTTTCCTCACAACACACAATGGTGGCTATTAAAAAATATTTCATTCTGTGGATATCAACCCAGAGCCGTCTTGCTTCCAAAAGGACATCTGGCAACGTCTGGAGATGTTTTTGGTTGTCTCACTTGGAAGAGAAGGTGCTGTTGACAACATAGAGACCGAGGATACAGCTAAATCTACAACGCATGGGACAGCCTCCCAAAACAAAGAATCAGCCGGCTCCGAAAGGCAATAGTGGCTCCCTTAAGAAACCCTGGGTCAGCTGAATGACCCTGTTAACTGTGAAAGCAAAGCCCCCAAGAGAGCAGACACTTGCAGGTGGAAGTGTGCACAGTGCATGGATGAACCTGTTGGGGCGTGGGCAGATCTGATCTGGCTACCCCAGGTAGGAGTGGAGGTACAGCACCAGCCTGCACTGTCATGTAGGGCCAGTAAAGTCCCACAGGGTCTCAAAATGCCTGTTTCGACTCACTCCATCCCCCTATCTGCAGCCAGAGGTCAAGGAGGGAAAGGAATTCTCAGTCCCGCTGTGGAGACCTGCTCTGCTGCTGCTTCAGTCTAGTATGCTGGGGGCAGTTCTTTGGATACCTTGGATGTGCTCTGGCGAGATGTGGGCGGAGCGTCTGTCGGGTGTTAGTCAACCAAGTGCATGCGCCATGTATCTTCAGAACAGGAAGACTGCACTTTGTAGGTCTCCAGGAAGCGCAGCATGGGATGTGAGGGCTGTATTCTGGCTGTCCTGCCTCACTACTTTCCATCCCTAGTCTTTGGATCTCAGCCCTCAAGCCTCCTTTGAGCTGTGCCTAGGTCTCGGTCCTTGGCCATGCCTCAGAACCGCCAAGAGAGGAGGCTCGCATGTTTGATAGAAAACCTGCTTGGCAGTGTGATAGTGTTCAGCACCTTTGTTCCTTACCTGGGACGCAGGCAGGGCTTTGAGGGCGGAGATTCCCCGTCATCTTGGACCGGCATCCTGTCCTGCACACTCAACTCCGGCCATGGCGGGGCGAGGGAGTAGGCCTGGGAGGAAGCTGATGATGGGAGGAAGCTGGCGCCTAATGACTCAGGAATACACAACTGCCCCTCGTCAGCGACAGGTGAAAATGAAGTCTTGTTGATGTTCCTTAATACCTCCTTCCCTGCTAGGCCACTCAGGGTGTCCCCAGAGACCAGTGATCTTTTTTCCTTCGTTCACCTTTCCTCTATCCCCCAGATAACCTGTAATCATTTTGTCTTCTAGTTCAACTTGCTCCCCATGTCTGACGTGTTGAGTCAAGATGAGCTGCGAGGAAAGCTACAACAAATGTTGAAGGATCGGGGAATACAGGGCACACTCAAGTATCGGATTGAGGTTTATCTGTTACATAACTTTTAAAAGTGTAAGCTGTAACAAGTAGGTCACATTTAAATTCATCCAAAGTTTGGGTTTTAAAACTATCCTGAAATATTACAGTCTCTTTGAATCCATTGAGAAAATTGTTGCGTTTGAATCGACTTTCAGGAGAATGTTCAAATACTTAATTGAACCCACAGTAAGATAGGAGAAGAAAGCATTTATATAATGAACACATTTTAGTAAGATGAGGCCTGTTTTATAAATCTGGCTTACTGGTTGCTAAACTAACAAGTGGGTGTGTAATACATTTGGACGAGGAATATTGACACCCTATAGAAAACACTAGTGTGCTGTTTTAATAGTTTGGGAATGAACACTTTCATCTTTAAACTATATTGATCTGCCTGCCTATTTAACTTGTGCAGGAAGTATCGTAGGTATGCTTTACATTTGGATTAACAGCTAGGAATAGCATTAGCTCAGTGTGTTTTCATTGCAATATGTATTTCAAAAGCATATTTTACATTTAAAATATGTAGATATATCCTGTGTATATATCCTTTTTAAATTTAAGTTATATGGTGTGAGCATTTCTCTATTTCCTTAAAAGTTTCTTGAAATCCTCATTTTTAGGGGTAACAGATTTATCTTTGGATATTTTTGTGACACAGGAGCAGTCCCTTGTTGAATATTTTGGCTATATTTTACAACAGTCCATAGAGGTGCGAGGAAATGGCAGAATTTTTTCTTATACTTCATATCTCAAGCATAAGCTACTGAAATGGGCTTCTAGGAAGTGAAGTGAAGAGTCTGCAAGTGGGTCTGGCTAATCACCAGGTTCACTTGGAAGCTGAGGAAACAGACATTTTTCTAGAGCACACTGGCCTTCTTGTTTCATGTGGTAAGACTTTTGCAAGGGAAAGTTTCTAACTTCTGGCCATAGATCTAGAAACATTACGGAAATAAAAGGAAGTTTTCTAATGAATATAACACATCTCTGTATACCTCTACTGAGAAAATCCTACTGAAGTTTTTTTAACTTTTCTTACTTCCCTCCCTCCTTCCTTCTTCCCTTCCTTTCTTCCTCCCATCCTTCTTTTCTTGCTTCCTTCCTTTCTCTTTTCCTCCCTCCCTTTCTCCCTCCCTCCCTTTATTTCTTCCTTCATTCTGCTCCTTCTTATTTTTTTTCCTTTCTTTTTTCCTTCCTCCGTTGCAAGACACAAATTCAAAACCAGCTAATTTGTGAGTAGGTGCACCCTGAATTGAACGAAGAATTGCAACCTCAGTCCACTTCAGTGCAAGGGAACTCCCTCTTACTTGTAGCCTCTAACTCTTCAGTCGCCGATCGCTAACAAAGATGTGACTGTGAGTCTTCACTTTCTGTTTTCTTTCCAGAAATTGGTTTAGAAAAGGAAAATGTAATGAATTTCCTTTTCTGTTTTGAACTTTTTATTAACAGTTTTTTCTCAGCAGACTGTAACATGCTGCATTATAGCTAATTGCTTTTAAACTAGTTCTGTTTCTCATTCCTCTTTGAAGTTACATCATACCTGCACATAATACATTTGTTATGTAACAAGTGGGTACTAAATTTGAAATTAATGTCTTGGTATCCCATTTAGTATTTTGTAAAATTGTGATCTACAATCTCTAAAGCTTTAAGAGCTAAAACTGGTTTATCTATTTTCCATGTTGTTTAATAAGACTTTCCCAATCTGCTGAATGTTTGCTCTGAGTTTGGCACTGTGATAAACACATGACAGATGTTTTGCATGTTACAGATGAGGAACCAGACTGCGGAGAGTTGAATCAAGTAACTTAAGTGATGTAATTCTGAAAAGTCTGTAAAGTTTCCAAATAACAAAGATACTTTCATTTTATTTTTTAGTATGTTTATAATTATTTTAACTATATTTCTCCACCATTATTTTTGAACATTCATCCCAGTTTAATATTTTAAAGCTAGATGCAGCAAAGTTTCCCTGTGAATATGCGTGTATGTTGTGGGGAGGAGGGGTGGTGTTTGTTGGCTTTGTTTTTTAGAGCAGTTTTTAGTTCACAGCCAGGTAGATGGAGAAGTACAAAGAGTTAGTATACACCCACTGTGCCTACACGTGCACAGTGTCTCCCACTTTCAACATCTTGTATCAAGTTGGTACATTTTCTACAATTGATAAACCTATCTTGACATGTCATTATTCCCAAAGTCTATCGTTTGCATTAAATTTCACTCTTGGTGGTGTGTATATGTCTTTATTTTCTTTATGTTGTCCATAGTTATCTAAACATTTCATATTCCAAATTTTTAAGGACACAAGAAGCTTGGTATTGTAATTATTTTCTTTGAGATGGACTATCACTCTGTTGCTCAGGCTGGAGTGCAGTGGCATGATCTCAGGCTGTAAAATTTGCCTCCTGGGTTGAAGAAATTCTCCCACCTCAGCTGCTCAAGTGGCTGTGATTACAGGTTTTCACCCAGGCATCTGGCTAATTTTTGTATTTCTAGTAGAGGTGGGCTTTCACCATGTTGGCCAGGTTTGTCTCAAATTCCTGATCTCAAGTGATCCCTTTGCCTCAGAATCCAAAAGTGCAGGGATTACAAATGTGAGCCACAATGCCTGGCCTTAGTAGAGGATTTGAATGAAAATTTTAAATATGTTGAGTTTCTTTATAAGCAACCAAATTTTACTTATCGGCTTTATAAATGTATTTACTTACATACTTATTTTTTAATAATAATGTCTCGCTTTTACTAAAGTCAGAAGGGCAGTGCCATAATCTCAGCTTACTGCAATAACTGCCTCCTGGTTTCAAGCAATTATACTACTGCAGCCTTTGAAGCAGCTGGGATTACAGGCACACACCACCCCATTCTGCTATTTTTTTTTTTAGTAGATCCTGGATTTCTTATGGTGGGCAGTGTTGTTTTGAATCCTGAGCTCATGTCATCTGCCCGCTTAGCCTGCCCAAGTGCTGTAATTACAACTGTGAGACATTGTACCTTGTCTGGAATTCATTTTTTATATATCTTTGTCTAATTTCCTAATCACTCTATATTCTACTTATTTTGTAATTACCAGTTGTATAATTCTTATGACAGGAATTCATCCCACTCAAACAACTTAATGGTTTCTCCTAATGGAAAATGCCAATGCTAAATGTTTTCTTTAAAGGAAATCCAGTTGAAAACATGTCAGTGTTCTCAGAGTAGACATAATTGATACATTGTGTAGTAGAAACAGATATAAATAGCTGCCCAAAATGTCTGTTTGAGGGTATTTTAAGTGCATTTTAATCATGATTGTAAAGACAGTGAAAATTTAGTTTATTTACATTTTTAAGCACTACTTTCAAAAAAATGTAATTGAATGACATTTGATGTAAAATACTTAGAGGTTAATTACCTGATCAAGAAAGATATTTTATTATTTTGACCTCAAAATGATTTTGTAATTTATCTAACAGTGTAAGAAAGAGCTTCAATTTTGCTTTGTAATCTTATTTTTTGAAGGATGTTTCTTAATCTCATATGCATAAGTATATTATAATATGTCATTTAAACACTGCTATAAATGTGTCTAATTAGGAACTTCTTATTTTGTTAACGTATTTATTATGCAGGATTGATTGCACTCAAAAGAATTCATCATACTTCCAGTTTCTAGAAATCACTGGTAAGATTAGTTTCTATAATCTACTTTGGTTTGTTAATTATAACTGAATAGCGTTATAAAGGGCAAAAAAATTTTTTAACAGGTCTCAGGATTTGATAAAGAAAACCAAAAATGTAGGAGCCTATGTATTTGTAAACTATAGCAAGGTTTTTCTATGTAATTTTCCTTATAAAAGAATGAAGCTAATTTTGAGTGAGAAGATTAAGACATTTAATTTCATTTCAATTACATGTTCTTCCTTGCTCACCACATCTTAGTTTGTAAACAATAGTTCACCTGTTCTGCAGGTCATTATTCCCATATTTTCATTTTTGTAATAAATTTATTTAGTCAAATATTAAAACTTCAGATGGCATCAAGGGTCGTGCAGACACACGAAAGGATAATGTTTGTAAACATATCCGCTGTTGGCAAAATTTTTTAGAAAAACAAAAACATTCAAAGAACTGCCTTTTAGCCCAGGTGTCTTTGTATACTAGGTATGCCTCTCAAATACAATTGATAGAGTATTAAATGCATTAATATGTCATTAATGAATAGAATATGTGTTTGGTAAAGTGTAATATAACTTTTGGTCTTAAATGTTTATGCAGACCTGATTAATTGCCTTAATTTTGGCCTTCATACAAAACTTTTATAAAATTTGTAAGTGCTGTGGGTTTCACACCATTGGTTAGACTTGATAACGGGCTTTGTAGCATGAACATAAGCTGGAAACTTGCCTTTTTATTCTTAGTTATCCCTTAGGTCTTTTAAAATAATCTGTGAGTGAGTAATGGTCTTTTTGTGTTGCTACCACCTTGGGATTTTTTCTGTTACATGCATTTCTATAATCCCCACAGACATTTATTCATTCATCCATTCATTCAGAACTTAATCATTTGAGTACATACTTTGTGCCACCCATTGTGTGTGTATATTAATTGCCAAGCTTCATTTTAATAATGTTAAGGAAGGAAGGAAAGAAGGAAAGAAGGAAGAAAGAAATAAAATAAAATAAACTGTGGTAGCAGTTCTCACATTTCTCACACTGTGACACCATCTTTTAATTTTTATGTAGTGAGATTGATAAATATTTCTCCTTATTGCTTCCAGGTTTTGTATCATGCTTGGGAAGGACTTTTTCCAGATTTACTCTTAAAAGTTATAACCAGAAAAAGAGGCTCATTCCTGGGATTCCAGCAACTTAGGAGGCCCAGGCAGGAGGATCACCTGAGGCCATGCGTTTGAGATCAGCTTGGGCAGGCAGCATAGGAAGAACCTGTCTATACAAATAATAATAATAATAATAATAAATAAATTAGCTCGGCGTGATGGATGGTGGTAAATTCCTGAGCGTTTTCAACATATAGAAAAGTTGAAACAATTGTAGTCAACACATACCTACAACCTAGATTTCACTATTACATTTGTATTATATATACTTCATCATTTTTAATCTGTCCATCTATTCATCTATCATACTTTTTTTTTTTAATTTCAAAGTACATTGCAGACACCTGTGCTTTCCCCTAAGAATGCTCTACTTTTGAACCAGAAGTCTGGCCTCTTACACACCTGACCATGCTTCTGTGTCCCAATTTCACCTGTTACTTTTTAATAGCTGAAAACCTTCAGGTTATTGATGGTCAATTGGCAGATGCTTTTCCTCAGCATATAAAGTTTGAGTTTTTAGAAATAAAACTAAATGAAGATAAGAGAGAAATAGAAAGGCTACTTCTGGCAGAAATGTGTCAGAAGGTAATCTTTATCTTGTTACAGTTAAGAAGTCATGTTTTTGATTGTCATCTAAAGATTTAAGCTTAGATATACTAAAAAATACCTGGAATTTTTAATACAAAATAGGGTACTTCACTGTTTTGCAAATCAATTTATTTCTGATGAGATTTGTTTATTCTTTTTGATTCGGTCCTACAAATACAGCAAATGGTATAAAATGATAGATTAAATAAATATAACATATTTGGACAGAACATTAATGTATAGCCTACCTGTGGAGAGAGAATCTGTTACTGCACTTATAAGATAATGACTGGAACTTTTACATTTGTAATCAATTTGCAATTGAAATTTTTTATGAAAGTTGTAAGAGAGTAGGAGAAGGAATTAGCTATGTTCTGAAATGATTTTGAGAAAGCTTGTCAAGCAGAATCTGGAAACTTTAGTCTTTGGAAGTAGAGTATCCTTGAGAGACATCAAAAGCACCAAAAGGTGGTATTTACAAATATTTTACTGGGTGGCTATTTCCTACAGCTATTTCTAGATTGATTCAAGGAATGAGATGTTACAAATGTTGGAACAGGTTTCCAGAAGAGCAGTAGTGACTGTGGCCAAGATTGCAAATTAAAGAAGGATGGGCCTTGAAAAGGATACAGATTTGCGTTATTTGAGACTTCTGGAAATGCAAGACCTGCAGAGGTGACCAGTCAAGTTGGAATGATGAGAAACACACCCTAAAAAATTTCATCTTGTCTGGCAAATTAAGGAGATAGATGAAAGGTTTCAGGAGCAGCTTTGAGGTGCAGAGTAGCTCATGTGGGTAATGGACGAACAACTCTTTAAAGCAGAGCAGACTGATTACCTGTACTGAAGGCACAGCTGTGGTTGGGGTAACCCTGGAAGTGAGAGAGACAAAACCACATGTTTGTAGGTGAGTTTTCTGTTCTACCTCAGGGGAGGAATTTTAAGGGTCTCTCTCTGCTGCCCCTTTCAGTGAGGGTATAAAGATGGAGATGCTTGGGAAGTGGAGATTTGCAGAACATAACTCAATATCCTTGAGAAAGGCAGACTATTTCGTGATGATTCCCTGGATCACCTGTGTAGTGATGGTAAGCAGAGGAGAGGGCAGATGGCTGGTAACCTCGGGGGAAAGGGAGTGTTGAGTGGTAGTCTCAGTGATCAAGAACTAGATCTGGAGAGACTGGCAGGTGGAAGAATAAAGATGGTCCAGGAGTGCAGAATCACAGAATGAGGTTTCAGGTAGAGAGTGGAAATCAAAGTCACCGTGCTGCCATTGGATGGAGCCATGGAAATAAGCAAGAGTAAAGATCCTTGGAGTGAAGGAGTCATCAGGACCCCAAGGGTCATCCATGTGGCCATTTGTTTTACTTTATTTTATTTTATTATTACTAGACTTTAAGTTTTAGGGTACATGTGCACAATGTGCAGGTTAGTTACGTATGTATACATGTGCCATGCTGAGTGCTGCACCCATTAACTCACCATTTAGCATTAGGTATATCTTCTAATGCTAGCCCTCCCCCATCCTCCC
Source organism: Pongo abelii (assembly GCF_028885655.2). Taxonomy (NCBI): domain Eukaryota; kingdom Metazoa; phylum Chordata; class Mammalia; order Primates; family Hominidae; genus Pongo; species Pongo abelii. The sequence goes on along the minus strand of NC_072009.2, from coordinate 39,268,369 downwards.
ACCCCACAACAGTCCCCAGAGTGTGACGTTCCCCTTCCTGTGTCCATGTGTTCTCATTGTTCTATTCCCATCTATGGGTAAGAACGTGCGGTGTTTGGTTTTTTGTCTTTGCGATAGTTTACTGAGAATCATGATTTCCAATTTCATCCATGTCCCTACAAAGGACATGAACTCATCACTTTTTATAGCTGCATAGTATTCCATGGTGTATATGTGCCACATTTTCTTAATCCAGTCTATCATTGTTGGACATTTGCGTTGGTTCCAAGTCTTTGCTATTATGAATAATGCCATAATAAACATACGTGTGCATGTGTCTTTATAGCAGCATGATTTATAAATCCAGCTGGTGAGGAGTTGCGTTTCTTTGGAGGAGGAGAGGCACTTGGCTTTTTAGAGTTTCCAGTTTTTCTGCTCTCTTTTTTCCCCATGTTTGTGGTTTTATCTACTTTTGGTCTTTGATGATAGTGATGTACAGATGGGTTTTTGGTGTGGATGTCCTTTATGTTTGTTAGTTTTCCTTCTACCAGACAGGACCCTCAGCTGCAGTTCTATTGGAGTTTGCTAGAGGTCCACTCCAGACCCTTTTTGCCTGGGTTTCAGCAGTGGTGGCTGCAGAAGAGCGGATATTGGTGAACCACAAATGCTGCTGCCTGATCATTCCTCTGGTTGTTTTGTCTCAGAGGAGAACCTGGTTGTGTGAGGTGTCTGTCCGCCCCTACTGGGGGGTGCCTCCCAGCTAGGCTTTTCGGGGGTCAGGGTACCACTTGAGGAGGCAGTCTGCCCATTCTCAGTTCTCAAGCTGGGTGCTGAGAGAACCACTGCTCTCTTCAAAGCTGTCAGAGATGGACATTTTAGTCTGCAGAGCTTACTGCTGTCTTTTTATTTGTCTGTGCCCTGTCCCCAGAGGTGGAGCCTACAGAGGCAGGCAGGCCTCCTTGAGCTGTGGTGGGCTCCTCAAATTTGGGGCTTCCCAGCTGCTTTGTTTACCTAAGCAAGCCTGGGCAATGGCAGGCCCCCCTCCCCCAGCCTCCCTGCCACCTTCCAGTTTGATCTCAGACTGCTGTGCTAGCAATCAGCAAGGCTCCGTGGGCATAGGACCCTCTGAGCCAGGTGCGGGATAGAATCCCCTGGTGAGCTGTTTTTAAGCCTGTCAGAAAAGTGCGGTATTAGGTTGGGAGTGACCCAATTTTCCAGGTGCCATCTGTCACCCCTTTGTTTGACTAGGAAAGGGAACTCCCTGACCCCTTGGGCTTCCTGAGTGAGGCAGTGCCTCGCCCTGCTTTGGCTCATGCATGGTGCGCTGCGCCAATTGTCCTGCACCCACTCTCTGGCACTCCCTAGTGAGATGAGCCCGGTACCTCAGATGGAAATGCAGAATTCACAGGTCTTCTGCGTAGCTCACGCTGGGAGCTGTAGACTGGAGCTCTTCCTATTTGGCCATCTTGGCTCCCTCCACCAACTTTTTTTCCCATGTGGCCATTTGATCTCATCACCAGGAAAGTAACTTGAAGGAGATGAAGGGGATGAGGAGTGACAGGGAGTTTGTGTTGGCAAGTTGGATTGGATCTACTCCTTTAAGAAATTTTATTCCTTTTCCATGTGTGTGTCTTAGACCACGCAGTATTTACAGCAGTATTTCAAACATACATCTAAAACTGCTGCTGCCAGATGTTAAAAGTATGAAGTCTTCCCCCTAGTGCCCACTCTTGCTTGGATCTTCTCAATGAGACATAGTTGTTTAATGCTAAGGGCACTCACTCTAAAATTTTCCATAGCATTTCTGGAAATTCAGCTTACTTCAGTTATAAAACTGGACATTGGACACACAGATCTTACAGATGATTAGATTGTGTTTAGACTAATAACTTCATCTTCAAGATAGGTGACTGACTAAATTTCTGTTTATTCAACTGCAAATATCTGAAGCCTTTGAGGAAGATTGTCATTCTCATAAAAACCACCATGCCTGTATTTCCCAACCTGGAATATCAAACCCCTTCTTTCCCTGATAAAACCATAGGGTCATTCGAGTCCCAGCTTTGATGTCACCCCTGAGATGCCTTCCCTGACTCCCACTGAGCAACTCATTTAGGCCTTATTCCTGCCTGCAGTCTTTATTTACCTCAGTTATAAAATTATCCTATCTCAGTGTGATTGTTTCTCCCTGACTATACTGTGAGGTCTTCAGAGATGAGGACTACATCTGTCTACATTTTTATATCCAGTTCCTAGTATGCTGCTTGATATATGATAGATAGTAAGTTCTTGCTCTGTGAAGACAAAAGTGGAATGTTGGCTCATTCATTTACAAGTTCATATGAGCTTACTAACTCTGAATCACAATGACTCATGAACATTTTGATGACTCAGAAACATTTAGGCAACACCACCACTAAAATCCATGAGGATTTTATTTCTTTGGAGTTTTATTGCTGAAAGTACATTTTGTTTATTTTCCTGAAGAACTTCCCAAATTTTAGTTAAGGGGGCTAGGTCTGGTGGCTCATGCTTGTAGTTTTAGGACTTTGAGAGGCTAGATGGGGATCTCATTTGAGCTCAGAGGTTCAACACCAGTCTGGTCAGCATGGCACCACCCCATCTCTACAAAAAAATAGGGGAACTTGGTGGTTTGTGTTTGTAGTCTAACTCAGCTACTCAAAAGGCTGAGGTAGGATGATGCCTTGAGTCTGGGAGGCAGGGGTTGCAATTTTCCAAAATCATAACACTGCACTCAAGCCTGAACAACAGAGCAGAACCGAGTCTCAAAACAAAAATTACCTAAAATTACCTAAGGGACTGAGATATGTTAATTAAGTAGCATAAATTGAATGGGGATGTTAGAAATATATGAAAATTTACTGTAACAGAAGTTGGGAGAGTAAATACTTGTGCAGCTGGAATAGCTAGTTGAGTTATACATTGAATTGGATTTTTTCTTGTGTTTTGAGATATAGTTTTAATCTTTTTCCCAGGCTGGAGTGCAATGGCACTACTTCGACTCACTGAAATCTCTGCCTCCCAGGTTCAAGTGATGCTTCTGCCTCAGCCTCCCAGTTAGCTGGGATTAAAAGTGCTGACCACCTTACCCAGTTAATTTTTGTAATTTTTATACAGATGTGGTTTCACCATATTGGGAAAGGCGGTTCTCAAGTTTTGACCTTGGGTGATCAGCCTGTTTTGGCCTCACAAAGGACTAGGATTACAGCAGTGAATCACCATTCGCAGCTGAGTAGGAATCACTTGAAGGTGAAATTGTATTTTTTTTTTATCATGATTAAGGGTACATGTGCACAATGTGCAGGTTAGTTACATATGTATACATGTGCCATGCTGGTGTGCTGCACCCATTATCTCGCTATTTAGCATTAGGTATATCACCTAATGCTATCCCTCCCCCCTCCCCCCACCCCACAACAGCCCCCAGAGTGTGATGTTCCCCTTCCTGTGTCCATGAGTTCTCATTGTCCGTTTCCCATCTATGAGTGAGAACATGTGGTGTTTGTTTTTTTGTCCTTGGCATAGTTTACTGAGAATGATGATTTCCAATTTCATCCATGTCCCTACAAAGAACATGAACTCATCATTTTTTATGGCTGCATAGTATTCCATGGTGTATATGTGCCATATTTTCTTAATCCAGTCTATCATTGTTGGACATTTGGGTTTGTTCCAAGTCTTTGCTATGGTGAATACTGCCACAATAAACATACATGTGCATGTGTCTTTATAGCAGCATGATTTATAGTTTTTTGGGTATATACCTAGTAATGGGAAGGCTGGGTCAAATGGTATTTCTAGTTCTCCATCCCTGAGGAATCGCCACACTGACTTCCACAATGGCTGAACTAGTTTACAGTCCCCCCAACAGTGTGAAAGTGTTCCTATTTCTCCAAATCCTCTCCGGCACCTGTTGTTTCCTGACTTTTTAATGATTGCCATTCTAACTGGTGTGAGATGGCATCTAACTGTGGTTTTGATTTGCGTTTCTCTGATGACCAGTGATGATGAGCATTTCTTCATGTGTTTTTTGGCTGCATAAATGTCTCCTTTTGAGAAGTGTCTGTTCATGTCCTTCGCCCACTTTTTGATGGGGTGGTTTGTTTCTTCTTGTAAATTTGTTGGATTTCATTGTAGATTCTGGATATTAGCCCTCTATCAGATGAGTAGGTTTTGAAAATTTTCTCCCAGGTTACCTGTTCACTCTAATGGTAGTTTCTTTTGCTGTGCAATAGCTCTTTAGTTTAATTAGACCCCATTTGTCAATTTTGGCTTTTGTTGCCATTGCTTTTGGTGTTTTAGACATGAAGTCCTTGTCCATGCCTATGTCCTGAATGGTAATGCCTAGGTTTTCTTCTAGGATTTTTATGGTTTTAGGTCTAACATTTAAGTCTTTAATCCATCTCGAATTAATTTTTGTATAAGGTGTAAGGAAGGGATCCAGTTTCAGCTTTCTACATATGGCTAGCCAGTTTTCCCAGCACCATTTATTAAATAAGGAATCATTTCCCCATTGCTTGTTTTTCTCAGGTTTGTCAAAGATCAGATAGTTGTAGATATGTGGCATTATTTCTGAGGGCTCTGTTCTGTTCCGTTGATCTATATCTCTGTTTTGGTACCAGTACCATGCTCTTTTCATTACTGTAGCCTTGTAGTACAGTTTGAAGTCAGATCGCGTGATGGCTCCAACTTTGTTCTTTTGGGTTAGGAATCACTTGCCGTTGTGGGCTCTTTTTTGGTTCCATATGAACTTTAAAGTAGTTTTTTCCAATTCTGTGAAGAAAGTCATTGGTAGCTTGATGGGGATGGCATTGAATCTATAAATTACCTTGGGCAGTATGGCCATGTTCACAATATTGACTCTTCCTACCCATGAGCATGGAATGTTCTCCAATTTTATTGTATCCTCTTTTATTTCATTGAGCAGTGGTTTATAGTTCTCCTTGAAGAGGTCCTTCATGTCCCTTGCAAGTTGGATTCCTAAGTATTTTATTCTAATTGAAGCAATTGTGAATGGGAGTTCACTCATGATTTGGCTCTCTGTTGGTCTATTATTGGTGTATAAGAATGCTTGTGATTTTTGTACATTGATTTTGCATTCTCAGACTTTGCTGAAGTTGCTTATCAGTTTAAGGAGAATTTGGGCTGAGACAATGGGGTTTTCTAGATATACAATCATGTTGTCTGCAAACAGGGAGAATTTGACTTCCTCTTTTCCTAATTGAATAGCCTTTATTTCCTTCTCCTGCCTAATTGCCCTGACCAGAACTTCCAACACTATGCTGAATAGGAGTGGTGAGAGAGGGCATCCCCGTCTTGTGCCAGTTTTCGAAGGGAATGCTTCCAGCTTTTGCCCATTCAGTATTATATTGGCTGTCAATTTGTTATAGATAGCTCTTATTATTTTGAGATAGTTCCCATCTATACCTAATTTATTGAGAGTTTTTAGCATGAAAGGTTGTTGAATTTTGTCAAAGACCTTTTCTGCATCTATTGAGATAATCATGTGGTTTTTGTCTTTGGTTCTTTTTATATGCTGGATTACATTTATTGATTTGCATATGTTGAACAAGTGTTGCATCCCATGGATGAAGCCCACTTCATCATGGTGGATAAGCTTTTTGATGTGCTGCTGGATTCGGTTTGCCGGTGTTTTATTGAAGATTTTTGCATCAATGCTCATCGAGGATATTGGTCTAAAATTCTCTTTTTTTGTTGTGTCTCTGCCCGGCTTTGGTATCGGGATGATGCTGGCCTCATAAATTGAGTTAGGGGTGATTTCCTCTTTTTCTATTGATTGGAATAGGTTCAGAAGGAATGGTACCAGTTCCTCCTTATACCTCTGGTAGAATTTGGCTGTGAATCCATCTGGTCCTGGACTCTTTTTGGTTGGTAAGCTATTGATTATTGCCACAATTTCAGAGCCTGTTATTGGTCTATTCAGAGATTCAACTTCTTCCTGGTTTAGTCTTGGGACGGTGTATGTGTCAAGGAATCTCTCCATTTCTTCTACATTTTCTAGTTTATTTGTGTAGAGGTGTTTGTAGTATTCCTGATGGTAGTTTTTATTTCTGTGGGATTGGTGGTGATAACCCCTTTATTATTTTTTATTGCATGTATTTGATACTTCTCTCTTTTCATCTTTATTTTTCTTGCTAGCGGTCTATCAATTTTTTTGATCCTTTAAAAAAAAACAGCTCCTGGATTCATTAATATTTAGATTTTTTTTTCTATTTCCTTCAGTTCTGCTCTGATTTTAGTTATTTCTTTCGTTTTCCTGTTTTTTGAATGTGTTTGCTCTTTCTATTCTAGTTCTTTTAATTGTGATGTTATGGTGTCAATTGTGGATCTTTCCTGTGTTCTCTTGTGGGCATTTAGTGTTATAAATTTCCCTCTACACACTGCTTTGAATGTGTCCCAGAGATTCTAGTACATTGTGTCTTTGCTCTTATTAGTTTCAAAGAACATCTTTATTTCTGCCTTCATTTCTTTATGTACCCAGCAGTCATTCAGGAGCAGGTTGTTCAGTTTCCATGTAGTTGAGCAGTTTTGAGTGAGTTTCTTAATCCTGAGTTCTAGTTTGATTGCACTCTGGTCTGAGAGACTGTTTGTTATAATTTCTGTTCTTTTACATTTGCTGAGGTGAGCTTAACTTCCAACTATGTGGTCAATTTTGGAATAGATGTGATGTGGTGCTGAATAAAATGTATATTCTGATGATTTGAGATGGAGAGTTCTGTAGACGTCTATTAGGTCAGCTTGGTGCAGAGCTGAGTTCAATTCCTGGGTATGCTTTTTAAATTTCTGTCTCCTTGATCTGTCTAATGTTGACAGTGGGGTGTTAAAGTCTCCCATTATTATTGTGTGGGAGTCTAATTCTCTCTGTAGGTCACTCAGGACTTGCTTTATGAATCTGGGTGTTCCTGTATTGGGTGCATATGTGTTTAGAATAGTTAGCTCTTCTTGTTGAATTGATCCCTTTATCACTATGTAATGACCTACTTTGTCTTTTTTGATCTTTGTTGGTTGAAAGTCTGTTTTATCAGAGACTAGGATAGTAACCCCTGCCTCTTTTGTTTTCCATTTTCTTGGTAGATCTTCCTCCATCCTTTTATTTTTAGCCTATGTGTGTCTCTGCGCGTGAGATGGGTTTCCTGAATACAGCACACTGATATGTCTTGATTCTTTATCCAATTTGCCAGTCTGTGTCTTTTAATTGGAGCATTTAGTCCATTTACATAGAAGGTTAATATTGTTATGTGTGAATTTGATCCTGTCATTATGATGTTAGCTGGTTATTTTGCTCATTAGTTAATGCAGTTTCTGCCTAGCCTTGATGGTCTTTACAATTTGGCATGTTTTTGCAGTGGCTGGTACTGGTTGTTCCTTTCCGCGTTTAGTGCTTCCTTCAGGAGCTCTTTTAGGTCAGTCCTGATGGTGACAAAATCTCTGAGCATTTGCTTGTTTGTAAAGTATTTTATTTCTCCTTCACTTCTGAAGCTTAGTTTGGCTGAATATGAAATTCTGGGTTGAAAATTCTTTTGTTTAAGAATGTTGAATGTGACCCTCCCTCTCCACTGGCTTGTAGAGTTTCTGCTGAGAGATCTGCTGTTAGTCTGATGGGCTTCCCTTTGTGGGTAACCCGACCTTTGTCTCTTGCTGCCCTTAAAATTTTTTCCTTCATTTCAACTTTGGTGAATCTGACAATTATGTATCTTGTACTTGCTCTTCTCCAGGAATATCTCTGTGGTGTTCTCTGTATTTCCTGAATCTGAATTTTGGCCTGCCTTGCCAGATTGGGGAAGTTCTCCTAGATAATATCCTGCAGCGTGTTTTCCAACTTGGTTCCGTTCTCTCCGTCACTTTCAGGTACACCAATCAGATGCAGATTTAGTCTTTTCATATAGTCCCACATTTCTTGGTGGTTTTGTTCCTTTCTTTTCATTCTTTTTTCTCTAAACTTCCCGTCTTGCTTCATTTCATTCATTTCATCTTCCATCACTGATACCCTTTCTTCCAGTTGATCGCATCGTCTCCTGAGTCTTCTGCATTCTTCACGTATTTTTCAAGCCTTGGCTTTCAGCTCCATCGGCTCGTTTAAGCAATTGTTTGTATTCATTTTTCTAGTTATACATTCGTCTATAGTTTTTTCAAGGTTTTCAACTTCTTTGCCTTTGGTTTGAATTTCCTCCGGTAGCTCGGAGTAGTTTGATTGTCTGAAACCTTCTTCTTTCCACTCATCAAATTCATTCTCTGTCCAGCTTTTTTTCATTGCTGGTGAAGAACTGCATTCCTTTGGAGGAGGAGAGGTGCTCTGTTTTTTAGAGTTTCAAGATTTTCTGCTCTCATTTTTCCGCATCTTTGTGGTTTTATATACTTTTGGTCTTTGATGATGGTGATGTACAGATGGGTTTTTGGTGTGGATGTCCTTTCTGTTTCTTAGTTTTCCTTCTAACAGACAGTACCCTCAGCTGCAGGTCTGTCGGAGTTTGCTAGAGTTCCACTCCAGACCCTGTTTGCCTGAGTATCAGCAGTGGTGTCTGCAGAACAGCGGATTTTCGTGATCTGCGAATGCTACTGTCTGATCGTTCCTCTGCAAGTTTTGTCTCAGAGGAGTACCCGGCCGTGTCAGGTGTCAGTCTGCCTCTACTGCGGAGTGCCTCTCAGTTAGGTGCCCGGGGGTCAGGGGTCAGGGACCCACTTGAGGAGGCAATCTGCCTATTCTAATAACTCCAGCTTCGTGCTGGGAGACCCACTTCTCTCCTCAAAGCAGTCAGACCATGACATTTAAGTCTGCAGATGTTACTGCTGTCTTTTTTTTTGTCTGTACCCTGCCCCCAGATTTGGAGCCTACAGAGGCAGGCAGGCCTCCTTGAGCTGGGGTGGACTCCACCCAGTTCGAGCTTCTGGACTGTTTTGTTTACCTAAGCAAGCTTGGGCAATGGCGGGCACCCCTTCCCCAGCCTCGCTGCTGCCTTGCCGTTTAATCTCAGACTGCTGTGTGAGCAATCAGCGAGACTCTGTGGGCATAGGACCCTCCAAGCTAGGTGCGGGATATAATCTCTTGGTACACCATTTCCTAAACCAGGAAGAAAAGCGCAGTATTCATGTGGGTGTGGCCTGATTTTCCAGGTGCCCTCTGCCACCCATTTCCTTTACCAGGAAAGGGAACTCCCTGACCCTTTCCACTTCCCGATTGAGGCAATGTCTTACCCTACTTCAGCTGGTGCATGATGCACTGCACCCACTGTCCTGCACCCACTGTCTGGCACTCCCTAGTGAGATGAACTTGGTACCTCAGATGGAAATACAGAAATCACTCGTCTTCTGTGTCACTTATGCTGGGAGCTGTAGACTGGAGCTGTTCCTATTCCGCCATCTTGGCTCTGAAATTGGATTCTTAATTTCTGTAGTAAGCAGTATATTTATTTCAAGTTGTTCGACTTTCGTTAACTTTCTTGCTAAAACATAATACCTTTTTTTTTTTTTTGAGAAACAGTCTTTCTCTGTCACTCAGGCTGGAGAGCAGTGCTGTGATCTTGGCTTACTGCAAATTTCACCTTTCAAGTTCAAGCAATTTCCTGCCTCAACCCCCTGAGTAGCTGGAATTACAGGTGTCTGCCACCACGCCCAGGTAACTTTTGTATTTTCAGTAGAGATGGGGTTTTACCGCCTTGGCCTGTGTGATCTTCAACTCCTGACCTCGTGATCTGTCTGCCTCAGCCTCCCAAAATGTGGGGTTACAAGCATGAGCCACCATAACCGGCCAAAATTAATGCTTTTTTACAGATTGAAACAAGAAAGTTTATGTTCAAAGGCTTCTTTTGCCAAAAGATATAGATTTGTTAAGAGGAAAAAAAAGCAAAGCTGAAGCAGAGAGTTGAAGCTTTTGAATTATATGTATTCAAGTTTATTTTGAATATTCAGAATGATGAGATTAAAAAGAATTTCTAAATATATGTCTAAATGTTGTAGTGTTTATTGATGAGTAGAATTCTTTCTTATAAGGGTGGTATCACCCGGCAATAGAAGTTACACATTAGCAGAAACAAACATCAGGGCTGTGTTTTTGAAATATTAAACTTTAACTTGAAATGCTATCACTAGGCTACAGTAACACCAAATAGAAAATTTGGAGATGCTGTTAATACTTGAACAGATCATACGTTTTAAAGTTAACTTCAGACCTTCATGTCTGATATTTTTGTATGTTTATGTATTGTAACTGAATTCCAAATATCCAGGCCTGTGGCTTTTACCTGCTCTGTGCTCAAAAAAAGGAAATATTGTGGTTTGACTTGTACTGGATGAAACTATTTCTCAATGCTATTCACTTTTTCTGTGTGCTCACAAATGTTTCATCCTTCATATATTACCTGGGATTGACAGCAAGCTCACCTGTCTATAGTTTGCCCAAGAAACCTTCTTTTCCATTGGGAATATTCTGTGAATTGACACCCATAGATATTTTAGGGCTTTCAGCTCATTAAAGAATTTGTCCCTATTGTATTTAATGTTGTTTTCTCACTTCTGTAGGTTTGATTTTTTATTTCAGCCCGCTGTGTACCTTACTCTCTTTTTGGCAGTAACGAGAAGGTAAATTAAACAAGAGAGAGAGAGAAAAAAAAGAGAAACATTAGGGCAGGGAGTGTGTGTCACTTTTTTTACCTCCGTTTTCTCTACTCCTTTTCCCTTCTCTCAGCATATATACACAATCAATGTAGTTTACCTCTCCATGCCATTCCAGATTACCAGAAGAGGGAGCTAATGCCTGGAGCTTTTAACTGTTCCTAGACTAGCTAATGTTTTGCAGTACTCAGGATGGCTGGATCTCATCTCCTGTGAATCCACCTCCCTGGCTGGGGAGTTGGTGTAACGTGTGATTTCAAGTCTCCCTATGAAGAGCATTCTATTCTTAAATATTTGGAAGCCCTGAATGACCCATCTATCTGTTGCCCTCTCTTTTGGTACTTGATCAATATTCAATCAATAGTTTTTTTGTTGTTGTTTTGTAGGGATATTTTGTTGGTGTTGTTTCAGTTTTAAGAGACAGGGTCTTGCTATGTTGTCCAGGCTGGTCACATAGCAGTTTTAGTCTGTTGAACTAAAAACGTGTCATTTGATGTTTTCCCTAAATTTGTTAACTCTGCTGTTATAGTTGATTTACTTTATGTTTTTTGCTAATTTCAGGACCCAAAAACTCCAGGAAGAAAAATAAAAGCATGACTGAGGACTTAGGAGATGGGAGCAGAATACAAAGTGTCTTGAGGAAAACTGTGACTGAAACATAAAAAACGAACTTCTAAAGTAATTGGCACATTTGAAGGAGTAATATGTTTAAATTACATTGGCAGATATATAACAAAAGCCGAGGAAGTAGTCTATGATCAATCTTTTATGCAAACTTTAGTGTTCAAAAAATACTTATGTTCATCAATAACCAATATATTCCTGCATTTGAGTTAGGGTAGCTATTAAAAGATAAGGTGGAGAAAAGCACACCCTCTGTTCTTCATATTCATGGCTTCTCAAATATTTATCAAGGGCTGTGATTTGCTTTAACTTTCAGGGCATATTGTGACTTGCTCAGGTTGCATAGATAATAAGCTGCAAAGTTTGAATTATAATAACTTTTAGTTTCTTTTTCTCTACCACACTCATACTGCCACAAAGATGGGGATATCTAGCAACGCATAAATTATAAAATTAAAAAAAAGGTTTAAGACCATATTAAAAAAATGAAATAAAGTAAAATAAAATCAAAATTGAAATTAAACAAAATCAACTTAAAAAAAGCTTATCATGCTGTAAAAAAAATTACACTTAGTAGTCAGATTTTTTGTCAGTGAACGTGTGTCTTGTATTCTTTCATGATTCTGGAAAGACATAATCACAAAAAAAGAGCTAAAATTAACTATGTGGGGCAAATATTGATAAAGGAAAGCAAAATATGGACAACTGTGATTACTTTGGCTTTGCTTTACTCTCACCTTGTGTATTAGTGAGTAATACCTGTGTTCTAAGACCCTATGCCCATGTTGTAAGTTTTCAGTGTGTTCGAAAGCATCTGACACATAAAAAATGCTCAGTTAATATTTGCTGTTAATGTGTCCAGAGGAAATGACTCAACTTAGGTGCTCTGGGTATTTATTTCACCTGTTTTTAATTGCCTCCCTCATAATTTATCATCAATATTCCATTACACAGAACTTGCAAAGGTTTCTTGAGGTTATTCTATAAACACATTCTATTTGTAAAAAAAGACCAGTTCTTTATAGATTCTGAATTCCCAATATATTCTCAATATATTTTCATAAATCTGTAGTTGTCAAGAAGTTGGCAGCAGCTTATTGCCTCTGGTACATATTACTTCTAACCATGAGAGACTTTATTTTTCCATTGAAAATGAAGTATTTTATGGAATTTTTGTCAGTTTCTATATTAAAATAGCTGACATGAAGTTTCTGTAATTTTTTAGTAATACATTTATTGGTATTTTTTACTAATTTTTAGTTTCACATTTAGTAATTTTTAGATTAAAGTATGTTAATTTTATATAGTTATGGAGCTAGTGAACTATTTGGTACTATTGTGACAGCTTGCATGGCCTGCATGGTGTCTTTCTGGCTTTGAGAATTCTCGTTTGACTTTGGCAAGTCTTGGAGTTTGGGGACTGTTCACAACAGGAGTGTTTCTTGATCGTTTTGGAATCAAAAGTCAACTTGTAAAAGCTGAGAAAGAAAAGTAAAAATGTGAAAGTGTGCCTTTGGATATTGCTAATTCAGATATAATGCTTTCAGCACCTGGTTCCCTGGACTGGGCTTGGTCCCTGGGCCCAAAGTCCTTACGTTTGTTTGGGCTGGGCAGATAGTACAGGTGGGTTGAAAGTGACTGTCTAATTATCATTTGGGATTGAGCCTGTTGTGTGCTGTGTAAATTTAACTACCTTCCCTGTTGTTTGGGCCAGTTGAGACCAACTGGAAAGTAATGCTTTCAGTAACCTTAGGAAAACAAAACCCTGCTTTTTGTATGATTGTGCTTTATAACATCAAGGCAGTGTTTTGTTGGACATTTTATGTTTGAAAGTCATATCCCTGGCTTTAGTACTGAGGGAATTTGAAGTCCTGCAATGTCATATTCAGTGTCCCCAGGTGTATCTGTACCATAGCTAAGGTCCTGCATTGGTAAGCATCTTTCTGGAAAGGCAACTGTGAGACTTGTATTTACTCGTTCTGATTCTCAGATATCAACTTGAACTAACGGATGACTGCATCATTAGAACTAATTGAGTGATTGAAGAGGAAAGGAAGAATAAAGGTGATGTTTGGGTGGAGCCAGAAGCCATAGTTTTCAGGTTTGATACAAGATATTAGCTTCCCTAGTTGAGTCTGTTTTATATTAAAAAAAAGCTTACACTGTTTTTCTTTTCTATAGTACACTTTTTTGTGTAATATTAATTATGTAAAATTTTTTTAAAAAAACATTGTGTTCCTGCCTTTTGAGAAACCATTACTTTTAATATTTTATATAAACAGAAAGGCCAGTGATTTTTTCTGGATATTTTATTAAACTTTGTTTCAATAAATTTTGATAAATCTGCAATTATCAAGAAGTTGGCAGCAACTTATTGCCTCTGGTACCTATTATTTTTAACCATGAGATACATTCTTTTTCACTTATGGAAAAATTTTAACTTCTCTGTTTCCTGTGACATAGCTTCTTATTTTGTTGCCTTCTAATATATATTTTTATTTATAATATTTTTACTTTACATATAACCTCCTGAATTCTTGTGTATATTGCCCTTGAGACTGGAAGATGAGTAATGTCTCAATCCTTAGATATTTTATATTTCAATATATTTTTAGGAAATTGCCTGTAATGAGAAGTGAAGTTTTCGTGGAATTTTCAAATAGATTCTTGAAAGTATACCAAGGGTAGTTATCTGATGTTTTCCAGACACCCAGTGTGTGGCTTCCCCTTTAACTACTATTTTGTGCAGACTAACAATTCTTTTATAAATTAGTACCATCATCTATGTAACAAATTATGCTTTGATAGTACATCTACATAGACTCAAGTTAAATAAAATGAAAATGAAATGGTAATACCTGCAATACAATGACAATATTTTCTTTTACAATATAGTAACAGGCAGATCTGCTTCAAGGAAACTAAAACATCTCTGGTTAGCGTGTGTAGATGGTGGAATTTCACCACATGCATGAGAGTTATGGCTTCACATCACCTGTTAGGTAACAGGGCTAATTTCTTACTTGCCTGTGAAAGTTTTGTCCCCTACACAGGCTATTTCATATTATAAAATAATGGTCATTAGGTCTGTCTGACATACTGACCATAAATATTAAATAGCTTTTGTATTCACAATGAAAACATTATGTTGTTTAAAGGGCTCTTTCTTTCAGGAAAAAGTTTATTTGCAAAAGGAGCTCACAGTTATTAATGCAAAAAAGAAGGAACTCAATCAATCTGTATATTTCATGTAAGAACTTGAGGAATTGTTTGACATATTTTTTTGAAACCGATTTTAATGAATATATAAAATTTTGGTCATATATAATTTATTCAAAATCTTTCTCTCGAGATGTTTAAACTGCCATTTCTATGGCAAAGGGGGGTTGACTAAAGTTAATTCAATAGTTCTTAATTTCAATCAACATCATATATGAAAGTGTAGACAGTGTTTTGAGTCTTAGGGTCCTCCTTGAATCCTATCTGTGGCCTAATTGCTTGTGTGGCTTTGGGCAGGTCCTTTGATTGCAGATTCCTCAGCTGTGAACTCTATGATGTTTTCCACATTATAGGGTTGTTGAGAGAATTCAGTGAGTTAACTTATGTGCCTAGTTCATAGCAGGTGGCCAATGTTATTATTGTTCTGTTTCTACATTAACTTGTTCTTTCCATCAGCAGCAGGTAAACATTTCTGACATTATAGTGTTATCTCACATATTAAAACAAAATGCAATGCATTTATCACATGCCATTGCTTCCTTACTTTTCTCTTTATTTTTGTGCTTGCTGTCTGAAGATGAAGCTGGAACTTTAGGCACTTGAAACATTTTAAGTATAAAGTTTATTTTTGCTAGTTGAACTTATGTAAAAACTTTCTATGATTTCTTATTCAAATATGAGATTTAGAATACTAGGAAAGAAAACCTCTAAACAAAATGTTACCTTTTTTTTTTTTTTTGAGACTGAGTCTCATTCTGTCATTAACCATGGAGTGTGCTAGTGTGATATCAGCTCACTACAATCATCACCTCCCAGGTTAAAGCAATTCTTGTGTCTCCATCTCCTGAGAAGCTCAGATTATATCCATGCCCCACCACAGCAAGCAAATTATGTTTTTTTTTTTTTTTTTACTTTTTTTCTTTTTTCTTTTTCAAGATGGAGTCTATTCTGCTGCCCAGGCTTGAGTGTAATGATGCAAACTGGGCTCACTGCAACCAATGCCTTTGTTTTCAAGTGATTTTTTCTGCTTCAGCCTCCTTGGTAGCTGGGATTACAGACACCTGCTACCATGCCTGGCTAATATTTATAGTTTTAGCAGAGACGGGGTTTCACCATGTTGGCTAGGGTGTTTTCACATTTTTTACCTCAAGTGATCTGCCCACGATAGTCTCCCAGTGTGCGGGGATTACAGGCCTGAGCCATAGTGACCTGCTGTACTTTTAGTAGAGACCAGGTTTTTCCTTGTTGCCCAAAGTAGTCTGGAAATTCTGAGCTCAAGCTATCCTCTCATGTTGGCCTCCAAAAGTGCTGGAATTACAGGTGGGAGCCACCATGCTTGGCCATTTTTACCTTACATTTTCATATTTAAAACAAATCTATATTGCTATGATGAGTGATTATTGTTAGGTTCTTCATTGCCTACGCAAAATGGGGTGATGATCTTACTTAGAAGGACTTGCTTCATGGGAGGTGGTCCATAAAACTTCCTCTGCCCCAACTGTAGGGCAGAAGACAATTTTTATTACTGTAGTTTGGGTGTTATTGCAGAGATTCAGACATCTGTTCTGTGACCTTAGTTAAATTGTGATGCTATGCTAAAAGGAGCCTTCCAGCTTTTACTTTTGCAGCACTATAAAGTCATCATTCAAATGTAAATTTTCCTTTTTAAATTTCAATTGAGTTAGTGTCTGTCAAAGCATAGCCTTTGGCAATACCAAAACAAATCTATGTTGAATGAAAATGTTCAAGAGATAAGTGATTATTTACTATTAAAGAAGAAACACTGGGAGAGAATAAAAAAAAAAATGCACCTCCTAAACCATATGTCCACCTCCTACATTCAAGCAATTCTCCTGCCTCTTCCTCTCAAGTAGGTAAGACTACAGGAATTTACCCCACCACACAGTTAATTTTTGTATGCTTAATACGGACGGGGTTTCACCATGTTGGCCAGGCTGGTCTCAATCTTTTGACCAAAATGTTCCACTAGCCTTGGCCTCATAAATAGCTGAGATTACAGACATAAGACACTGTGCATGGCTTGCATGTATTAGTGATTCATGCTAAGTCAGTATCATAAAACTATGGTTTGTACTTGTAAAGGAGGCTTAAATTGGAAAGATTTATAAAATTATGCTTTCTGGATTAAACTCTGCTAACCTGCCTCTAGGTGGTAACAAATCATGTTTTTGCCCTCTGCCTGCTGATTGGGTTTGGCCAGTGGGAACACCAGCCTCCACATAGAGTGGCCCTACACTGGCTGCCTCATCTCAAGGCCCAGTGAAGTCATAGTGCCTGTGATGACATCTTCCAAGTGCTCTGAACTATCTACCTCTCTCCAGTGCTGAGAATTTATCTCTCCCCTAATTCTCCATACACAAGGAGTACTAAGAGTATGGTCCTGTTACTATCCCAGGGAACTCCACAATCTTTTGTGGGTACCCTGAATAAGTCACTCTTTATTCAAAAGTTCTTAGATGACTTTGACTGTGGGGACCATCTGCCTTCTGCCTGGATCCCAACTGCTGCTTACAGATGCACAGATTGTATTGGATCTCGAGACTGTAATCAAAAGGTAGACCACATAGCACCTCTGTGTGTGGTAGAGGAGAGAAACAGACTTTTAGGTTAATATGGGAGATTGAAAGAGTTCATTTTTTTTTTTTTTTCCTGTACCATCATGCATTCAACACGCAATGAATGAATTGCTGTTTTTCCTCCAGCAAATCACTTGTCATGTTTTAAAAGTGGTTTAGCAGTTCCAACAAATATAGATGGGCCATGCTAACTCATTGTTTTAATTTTCAGTCGCTAAAGATATATGAGTTTCAGCATCTTCTTGTTTGCTTGCCATCTTTGTATTTTCATGGGTGAGCTCAGCTTTCTATACATTATTAATCGGATAGTCTGTTTTATTGTTGAGTTTCAAGATTTGTGTATATTCAGTGCAAGTTTTTGCTCAGATCTGTATTTTGCAGATGCTTACTTTCAGTCTGTTGCTTATCTTTCTATTTCCTGAACAAAATTTGACTCAGAGTATAAACTTTTAATATGAGAAGGCTTTAGTTATTATTAATATTATTATTATTTTTTTACTGTTACTGATCGGCTTTGTTGTCATTTGTTAAAACGTATGACCAAATACAAGATCACATAAATTTCTTTCTTACTTTCTTCTAGAATTTGCATGGTTTTTCATTTCCAGTTAATGGCTCCTTCCCCATTAAAAAAAAAATATATGAGGAAGAATTGCTGGGAAGATTGCTCAATAAAAACAGCTCCACACTGCAGCTCCCAGATAGATTGATGCAGAAGGTGAGTGATTCCTGCATTTCCACCTGAGGTACACTGTTCATCTCATTGGGAATGGTTAGACAGTGGATGCAGAACATGGAGTGTGAGATGAAGCAGGGTGGGGCATCACCTCACCTGGAAAGCCTGAGAAACCAAGGGCCATGTTCCAGATACGTGCTTCTCCCATGGTCTTCACAACCTACAGACCAGGATATTCCCTTTGGTGCCTACATCGTGAAGGCCATGGGTTTCAAGTACAAAAATGGGCAGCTGTTAGAACAAACACTAAACTAGGTGGAGATTTTGTTTGTTTGTTTGTTTTCATACCCTAGTGGTGCCTGGAATGTTAAGGAGACAGAACCGTTTGCTCTCCTGAAGAGAGGTGATGAGGCCAAGGAGCTAAGTGGTCAGGCTTGGGGAGTGATACTCCCCACAGAGGCAAGGAATCGAAGGTTCAATGGCTTGAAATTCTCTCTGCCAGCACAGCAGCAGTCTGAGATTGACCTAAAATACTCAAGCTTGTGTCGGGGGAGGGTCGTCCGCCATTGCTGAGTCTTGAGTAGACCATTTTAACTTTGTAGTGTAAATAAAGCCACAGGGAAATTTGAATTGGTTGGAGCCAACTGCAGCTCAGCAAGGTTGATGTGGCTAGGCTGCCAGATTTCTCCTCTCTGTGCAAGACGTTTCTGAAAAAATGACAGAATCCCCAGTCAGGGGCTTATAAATAAAACCCCCATCAACCTGGGGCAGAGCACCTGGGGGAAGGGGCAGCCACGGATGCAGTTTCAGCAGACATCAACATAAGTGCATGATGGCTCTGAAGAGATCAGCAGATCTCCCATCCATAGCATTTGAGCTCTGCTAATGTTCAGACTGCCTTCTCGAGTGGATCCCTGGTGTCTGTGTATCCTGATGGGAGACATCTCATACAGGAGAGCACTGGCTGGAATATGAAGTTGCCCCTTGGGGGTGAAGCTTCCAAAGAAAAGAACAGGCAGCAATCGATGAGACAGAAAATTCACAAGGATTTGCAGGACTTGAAATCAGCTGTGGACATCTACAGAACTAATTAACATCTACAGAACTATCCACCCCCAATCAACAGACTATACATTCCTCTTGGTGTCACATAACATGTATTGAAAAATTGACCACATAATTGGAAGTAAAACACTCCTCATCAAAAGCCAGAGAATGCAAATTGTAACAAAGAGCCTCCCAGACCACAGTGCAATCAAATTAGAACCCAGATTAAGAAACTCACTCAAAACCAAACAACTACATAGAAACTGAACAGCCTGTTCCTAAATCACTGATGAGTAAATAATGAAATAAGGCAGAAATAAAGATGTTCTTTCATACCAATGATAATGAAGACAGAATGTATCACCATCTCTGGGACACATTTAAAGCAGTGTGTAGAGAAAAATTGATAGCACTAAATGTCCACAAGAGAAAGCAGGAAAGATCTAAAATAGGCACACTAACATCAAAATGAAAAGAACTGGGGAAGCAACAGCAAACCAATTCAAAAGCTAGCAGAAGACAAGAAATAACTAACATCAGAGTAGAACTAAAAGAGATAGAGACACCAATGAAACTTTCAAAAATCAATAAATCCATGAGCTGGTTTTTTGATAATATCAAGAATATAGATAGACCACTAGCCAAAATAATAAGAAAAGAGAAAAATAAAATAGATGCAATAAAAAGTGATAAAGGTAATATCACCACTGATCCCACAGAAATACAAACTACCATCAGCTAATACTATAAACAGCTCTACGCAAATAAATGAGAAAATCTAAAAGAAATGGATAAATTCTTTGACATATACATCCTCCCAAGTCTACACCAGGAAAACATTAAATTCATGAATAGACCATTAACAAGTTCTGAAATTGAGGCAGGAACTGATAGCCTACCAACCAAGAGAAACCAGGACCAGACAGATTCATAGCCGAATTCTACCAGAGATCCAAAGATTAACTGGTACCATTCCTCCTGATATTATTACAAACAATAAAAAAAGAAATCGCCCTTAAATAATTTTAGGAGATCAGCATCACTCTGATGTTAAACCTGGCAGAGACACACCAAAAAAGAAAATTTCAGGCCAATATCCCTCATGAACATAGCTGTGAAAATCCTCAATAAAATACTGGCAGACTGAATCCAGCAGCACATCGTAAAGCTTATCCACCACGATTATGTCAGCTTTATCCCTGGGATACAAGGCTAGTTGAACATACGCATATCAATAAACGTAACAGATCACATAAACAGAACAAATGACAAAAACCACATAATTATCTTCATAGATGCTGAAAGGGTTTTCATCAAAACTCAACACCCATTTATGTAAAATCTCTCAATAAACTAGGTAAGGGTGGAACGTATCTCAAGATAATAAGATCTACTTATGGCAAACCCACCGCCAATATCACACTGAATGGGCAAAAATTGGAAGCATTCCCTTTGAAAACCTGTACAACACAAAGATACACTCTCTCTTCACTCTTATTCAAAATTGTATTGAAACTTCTGGCCAGGGCAATCAGGCAAGAAGAAGAAATAAAGGGTAGTCAAATCAGAAGAGAGGAAGTCAAATTGTCTCTCTTTGCAGAGGTCATTATTGTATACTTAGAAAACTCACCATCTCAGCACAAAATCACCTTAAGCTGGCAAGCAACTTCAGATAAGCCTCAAGATTCAAAATCAGTGTGCAAAAATCACAAGAATTCCTACACATAATAACAGAGAAACAGAAAGCGAAATTATGGGAAAACTCCCATTCACAGTTGCTACTAAGTGAATAAAATACCTAGGAATAAAACTTACAGGGGGTGTGAAGAAACTATTCAAAGAGAACTTCCAACCAATGCTCAACGAATTAATAGAGGACATAAAGAAACGAAAAATCCTTCCATGCTCTTGGATTGGAAGAATCAATATTGTAAAAATGTCTTTGCTGCCAAGAGTAATTTATAGATTCAATGCTATCTCCATCAAGCTACCAATCCCTTTCTTCACAGAATTGGAAAAAAAACCTTAAAGTTCATATAGAACCAAAAAAGAGCTTGCATAGGCAAGACGATCATAAGCAAAAAGAACAAAGCTGGAGGCATCACACTACCTGACTTCAAACTACATTACAAGACTGTAGTCACCAAAAAAGCATGGTACTTGTACCAAAACGGATATATAGACCAGTGGAACAGCACACTGGTCTCAGCAATAATACCACACATCTACTACCATCTGATCTTTGACAAACCTGAAACAAGCAAGCAATGGGGAAAATGTTTTCTCTATAATGAATGGTGTTGACAAAACTGGCTAGCTATATTCAGAAAACTGAAATTGGACCACTTCCTTACAGCATACGCAAAAATCAACTCAAGATGGAATAAAGCCTTAAACGTAAGAATTAAAACCCTAAATTACCTAGAAGAAAACCTAGGCAATACCATTCAGGACATAGGCATGTGCAAAGTCTTCATGTTTAAACACCAAGAGCAACGGCATTAAAACCAAAATTGACAAATGGGATCTAATTAAACTAAAGAGCTTCTGCACAGCAAAATAAACTCTCATCAGTGTGAACAGACAACCTATGGAATGGGTGAAAATCTTACAATCTCTCTATCTGAGACAAGGCTAATATCAGGAATCTATAGGGAACTTAAACAAGTTTACAAGAAGTAAACAAACAACCTCATCAAAGAGTGGGCAAAGGATATGAACAGATGCTCCTCAAAAGAAGACTTTGATGCAGGCAACAAACATATGAAAAAATGCTCATTAAGTCATCACTCGTTATTAGAGAAATACAAATCCAAACCACAGTGAGATACCCTCTCAAACCGGTTAGAATGGTGATCATTAAAATATCAGAAAACTGCAGATTCTGGAGAGGATATGGAGAAATAGGAATGCTTTTACAGTGTTGGTGGCATTGTTAATAATTTAACTCTTGTGGAAGACAAGGATCTAGAGTGAGAAATATCATTTGACCCAGCAATCCTCTTATTGCACATATAACCAAAGGACTATAAATCATTCTACTATAAAGATACGTGCACACGTATGTTTATTGCAGCACTATTCACAGTAGCAAACACTTGGAACCAACCCAAATGTGCATCAATAATAGACTGGATAGAGAAAAGGTGGCACATATACACCATGGGATAGTAGGCAGAGATAAAAGTGAATGAGTTCATGTCTTTTGCAGGGACATGAAAGAAGCTGGAAAACATCATTCTCAGCAGACTCTCAGAAAAATAGAAAACCAAACACCACATGTTCTCATTTTTAAGTGGGAGTTGAACAATGAGAACACATGGACACAGGGAGAAAAATATCACGTGCTGGTGGATGGTGGGCTAGTGTAGAGAAAACATTAGGAGAAATACCTAATGTAGGTGATGGGTTGATGGGTTCAGCAAACCACCATGGCACGGTAGTCTGCACTTCTCTAATGACCAGTGATGGTGAGCATTTTTCATATGTTGGCTGTACAAATGTCTTCTCTAGAGAAGTGTCAACAGACATTTTACAAAGGACATACAGGCGGCCAATAAACTTATTTTAAAAAGCTCACTATTATTGATTATTAAAGAAATGTAACATGTAAAAATGAGTCTGCCTTTTCTGACCCTGGGAGTGCAGGTGTTTTCAGCACATGCCGCTTGAGGGGGAGAGCTGTGTTCTTCTCAGGGCTTCTTGTGGAAAATTAAACATAAAAATATCCCATGTCTTTAGCACACCCCAACGTTCTTCCCCACACAAAACGTGTGGTGGCCACAGTGCCAGGTCCTCACCGTGGTCTTGTGCCACAAATGTATCATTCATCATATAACATCTGTAATAGAAATATAACATCAGTAAACAAATATATCAACCATAATACAGGTGTGTCATTCGTAATACTAATGTAACACCTGAAATACTGATTGAACACCCATATTACCACTGTACACTCGTAACAGCAATAAAACACTCATAATACCAGTATACCATCTGAAACACAAATACAACAACCATAATACTGATCTAAGACCCATAATACAAGTGTCACCCTCATAATGCCACTATACAATCCACAATACAAATGAAACATCCATAACACCTATGTAACATGTCTAATGCTGTCCTGACACCTGTAATACAACTGTAACACTCATAATACCAATATACCACTCATAATACCAATATATCATCCTGCAATACAAATATAGCAACTGTAATACTGATGTAACAACTGTAATACTGATGTAACACCGGTAATACTAACACTCATAATACTAACAGAACATTTGTAATACAAATGAAACAACCATAACACTGATGTAACACCCATAATTACTGATGTAACACCCATCATAAAGATGTAACACCTGCAATACTGACATAACATTCCTACTCTTACTGGGGCACTTCATTTCAGAGCTTCCACTGAGCTGGATTTGGGGGGGGATTGGCCTCTATAATGATGTTTGATGTTGTTGTCTCTGCTTTAGTGACAAGGTATTGACATGGTTGTTTTTATTAAAAAGTAGTTTATTTCTCAATAATTTCATACTTCTAGGACACCTCCAATAGCTATTAGTATAGATTAATTCTCTCTCCCAGAATCTCCAGTGGTTTCTGCTGTGCCAGATTTGAAGCTTTATGCAAAATATCCCAGTGGGTTTTACTAAAAGTGGAGCCATTCTCCAAGGGTACTACCACATAACTACCACATCAGGAAATACAGGGTTGGTACTGGTAATGGTAATGGCAAAATATTCACTAATAAACACAAATTTCATCTTGTCACTCTCTTGATTTAATTTTGTCAATGGTATCCCACTGACCTTAGAACAAGAACCATAGAACCCACCATGGCTGCAGACTCCAAGTTCTCCTACCTGTTTCCCATGCCCACTCAGTCCGCTGAACTGCCTGCAGTATCATCTAATTTTAATTGTGGGAACACAGTCTCTTGGGTGTCTCAGGAATTTTATGTTCAATCTCCCAATCTATTCACCCAGTGCCCACAATTATCTAACTTTCCAAGGCTTTGTCCAGTTAATAAAGTCAGAGCTTGTGCTATTTAACTGTAGAAGAGCTAATAATGTGCTGTTTCTAAAGATAAAAAGAAATTCATTCTTTGTTAGAAAATTGAGATCACTCTCAGTTTATAAATCAAGGTAATAATAGTTAATGCAATGAAAGTTCATGTTTGAGATAATTAGTAAAGAAAAAAATATCAGTGCTGAAGACTAATGACACTATTAATTACTGAAATCACATAAGAATTTATTGGACAGACTATTACTTTGCTATCTCCCCTAACTGTGTGTTATTAATTCCAAATTATGTTAGGTTTAAATACTTACATGTAATGTACTCTATCAATATATTTAAGTGACAAAAAAGTCCTAGAACACGACAAGACAATTCATATAAATATTTGTAAACCTCCTTAACTGTACAGTGTAAATTAGATAAAGTAAGCTTAGATATTTAAGCAGATGAATTACTAATATTTGAATATTGAAATGCTGTGAGAGTATGTAATTATGTCACAGCTTTGATATGGGACTTGGGACATTTGTGTATCCATGTACCTCATTAACTTAATGACTTCCCTTATTACTTCCTGCTGGATGATAAATTTTGGGCCCATGGATGGTGAGGGACAAACTATCAGCTCTATTGGAAACTCTAGTACAGCAAGAAAGTTTTCGTTTCAGAATATTATTTCCTGCCAGATATTTATTTTCTCAACCAAGCAAACTTGCTCCCGAGAAGTGTTTTTACCTTAGCTGCTCCTCAGGTCGAGCTGGAAATCAAGTGGCTACGAGAAAAGCTCATTTATGAAAGACCTGAGGGAGTAAAACTTATATACTTTACTGGCCATGTTTTTATGTGCTTGTATTCCATATGCATGTCTTTCTGGTGAAGTGTGTATTCAACTACTTCTCCATTATGCAACTGGATGGTTTGTCTTTTTTTTGTTACTGAGGTATGCAAATTCTTCATACATTGTCGATAACAGACTGTTGTTACATACATAACATGCAAACCTTCCTTTCTGCGCCATGTCTTTTCACTTTCTTGACAGTGACTTTTGATGCACAAAAATGTTTAATTTTGAGAAAATTCTTTCTTAAGATGCCTGTGCTTTTAGTATCAGATCTAAGAAACCACGGCTAAATCCAACATCATGAAGATTTATCCCTATATTTTCTTTTAAAGTTTATGTTTTTACCTCTAATATGTAGGCTTTGAAACATTTTGACTTAGTTTTATTTTCTGCTGTGAGGAAAGAGTACAATTTCTTTGTCTGAATGTGGTATTCAGTTGTATAACAGCATTTGTTGAATTTACTGATCTTGGCTACATGTCAGGAATCAATTGACTATAGAGGTATGGTTGGTTCTAACATTCAGTTCAATTGACAGAGTCTGTGTGTGTCCTTATGCCAGTATTACGCCGTTTTGTTTACTGCTCCTTAGCAGTAATATTTGAAATTGAGAAATATGAGCCTCCAAATTGGTTTTTGTTTTCAAGAATATTTTGGCTATTCAGGATCCCCCGAAATGTGTATGAATGTTAGAATTGGCTTGCCCATTTCTACCAAAAAGACTTTGGTATTTTCATAGAAATCACAATGAATTTGTAGATTGCTTTGTACAGTATTGTCACATAAAAAATCATCTTCTAATCCAAAAACATTGAGTGTCTTTACATTTATGTAGGGTTTCTGGAATTTATTTCAGCAGTATTTTGTCATTTTTCATGTCTAATTCTTGCACCTTGATAAAATTTAGTCTTGAAAACATTATGATCGTTGGCTTTTTGTCGGTACTCTTTGAGACAGGGCCTTATTCTTTGGCCCCGGGGGGAATGTGCATGTGCAATCATAGCTCACTGCAGCTCCAAACACTTGGGCTTGAGCAATCCTCCCACCTTGGCCTCCCAAAGTACTGGAATTACAGGTGTAAGCCACAACATTCAGTCTGTTTCTTTTTTTTTCTTAATTTCTGTTTTGGAAGTTGAAAAGGATAATTTGCTTTATAATCAATGAAAATATAGTACTTTGAATTGGCCAGAAGACATAATGCACAAGAACTCTATGCTGTATAGTTGACTCATCGACCATCTGGGTAAACTGCAATTACTTCTTAAAAATTTGTAGCTGTTAACCTTCCAAAATTGTCCTTCAATAAACTCCTTGAATTGTAGGAATAAAGAAATGAGAAGACAAGACACATTTCAACAATACTGAAGTTTATCAAAGGACTTAAGAAATTTCAACTCATACCTCTCTCTCTCTCTTTCTGTCTTCTCTTCCTTTCTTTCTTTCTCAGTCTTTCAGACAGTGTCTCACTTTTTGTCTAGGGTGGACTGCAATGGTGCCATCATGGCTCATTGCAGCCTGCAGCCTCTCACTCCTGGGCTCCTTTGAATCCGTCTGCCTTAGCTTCAGCTGCAATACCTGGCTAATTCTTTTTCTTTTCCTTTCTTTCTTTTTTTTTTTTTTTTTTTTTTTGGAGACAATGGTTTGCCACATTGCCTGGGCTCTTCTGAAACCTCTGGGTGCAAGTGATGTGCCTGTTTTGACTTCTCAAAGTGCTGAGATTACAGGAATCAATAAAACATTCTTTGTGTTAGGGTCAGTAAAAATAAATCAATGTTTTGGCTGAGTTATGAACATACCTGTAATGCAATTATTTGAATAACTCCAACAGAGCAATGGGCATCTACAAAATCAAGAATTTTATTAACAAACAACTAAATACATAAAAACACTAAGTCCAATTGTTTAATTGAGGAACATGTTTATTATTTCTAGTTTCCAGCATTTTCTAGATCATCATTGTTCATTTTAAAAGTTATATCCATAGTATAAAAAAAAAACCTATGCATTGCCATATTTGTTTATTTCTCAGTTGTGAAAATGTCCTTAATTTGTTGACATTGCAAACAAATTTCAACTCTGTTATGAAAAAACTGAAGACAACCTTCTTAACAATTAACTTCTTAGTTACATTGGATACAGGGAATGTGCTGTCTGTGAAAACATACAAACTCAACTACAGGTCTTAAACACTGAAAAGAGTTACCAGGTGATTATAATTTATTTTATTATATCAATATATTGTATTTTTATATATTCAATTACATTTACATACAATCTAGAAAGTTTACAGCCATCAGAAGTTCTAGTACAGTTTTATGTGAAATCAGAATTTAAAAATCCCTGTGGAGCTGTAGGTGTAGTAAAATGTGTAGGTAAAATATGTGCATGCTCTTGACAGTACTTATGAAGGGATGTCTCTCCAATTGACCTCAATGGTTTTCTTCTTGGCAAAATGGCCTGGGCCACTCAACCACTGTTTCATTATTGCTGATGTTTGCGCATGATCATTTATGCAAAATTTATGACTCTAAAGACATTTATTTGACATCATGGCATTAGGGTTTTCAAAACCACTAGAGGTTTTCTGTTCTTCATCCATTATGTTTTAAAGTAATTTGACTTTGATTTCTCACGAACTTGAACAGTTTCTTGTTAGCCCCACAGTGATTCCAGCCAGGTCCTGATATAGTAGCACAGCCTCAACTCCAAGGCTCTCCCAGACCCCAGCTGCCTGCTATCCATGTCTTTTAAGTCAGTGGGAAATATTCCAGCTTCTTGTTTTTTTGATAAATAAAGCTATCATCTTAATTTTACTTTATAGGGTTTATTTCTAGTGAATAGAAATAGATTTTGTGGCCAGGTGCAGTGGCTCATGCTTGTAATCTCAGCAATTTAGGAAGCCAAAGTGGGCACATCATCTGAGGTCAGGAGTTCAAGACTGGCCTGACTAACATGGAGAAATCCAGTCTCCACTAGAAATACAAAATTAGCCAGGCATGGTGGGACATGTCTGAATCCCAGCTACTCAGGAGGCTGAGGCAGGAGAATCACTCAAACCCAGGAGGCTGAGGCAGGAGAATCACTCAAACCCAGGAGATGGAGGTTGCAGTGACCCGAGTTCTTGCCATTGCATTCCAGCCTGGGCAACAAGAGGAAAACGCTATCAAAAAGAAAAGAAAACAGTTTTTTTGTGTGTTGATATTTTGTTCTGTTATTTTTCTTAATGTGTTTACTAGATTTCATAATTTCTAGATGGTTCCCTATGGATTTCTGTGTATGAGATTTGTCAGTAGTTTTTCTTTTCTCTGCCACATATGAATGGCTTTGTGTGTGTGTGTATGTATGTATACATATATATATTTGTAATTGTTCTTCTGGAACTTCTAGTACAGGGTTTAATACAGTTGAGCATCAATGCTGTGTTCCTCATCTTAAAGCTTTGGTTCTCAACAATTTAGATGATGATTATTATGGGTTTTGCATAAAGATGTTTTATCATGGGAAAAAAATTGAAATTCAGTTTATTGGATTTTTAATTGTTAAATGTGTTGACTGTCCTTAAGTACATTCTATAAAAGTTGAGACAAACATGGTGTATTTCAACATTTGATTTACATAATATATTGAAAAGGGATAGCATTAGAATGGTAAAAAAAGAAAAAAACCTTGATTTTCTGAGAAAAGATCTTAAACATTGTGGTTTATAATGTCTTCACTTATTTGATTAAAGATTATAATGTCTATAATTAGCAGATTCAGTAACATTTAGTTTTTTGTCCGAATGATATCATATGTTTAATTCAATACTCTTTCGGGCTTAGAGAGAGATATGATTTCTTGTACTCATGGATATAGGCTGCTAGAGGTTAGAGTCATACAGGATGCATTTAAAGTTTTTTAAGCATAGAATAGAAATAGAGGATTAGGATATGGCTTACAATTGCAGAACAGGTTCAGGATTAGATTGAGGGTTAGGGCTGGACTTGAGATAAGATTTAGTGTTGTGGTAGGATTAGGGTTTGAGTTAGAGTTAAGATTAGGTTTATGGGTTAGGGTTGAGTTTAGGGCTAGGGGTCAGAATCAGGGTTAGAGTTTAGGTTTGTGGTTGGGTTATGCTTCGGTTTAGGGTAAAGAGTTAGGCTTACAGTTAGAGGTTAGGAATTAGGGTCATGGCCGGGGTTAGGGTTAGTGTTAAGGGTTAGCTTGAGGGTAAGGGTTAGAGCATTTCGGTTTTTGGGTTGGCATTTAGCATTAAGACAGGGCTTAGGGTTACATGTAGGGTTAGAGTTCAGGGTTCTGGGTTAGGGTTTAGGATTATTGTAAAGGATAGTGTTGAACATTTATGGTTAGATGTTAGTGATAGTGCTGGGCATATAGTTAGGGCTTTGGATTTAAGTTAAGCATGACTGTTAAGGCTGAGTTTGTGTTGAGGTTGAGGTTAGTGGTCACGATTAGGGTAACACTTAGGGTTCAGTTTAGAGTTTAGGATTAGGGTTAGGGTTTAGTGTTAGGGTTCTGTTTAGTGTTAAGGTTAGGGGTTAGCATTTATGGTTAGTGTTAGTATTAAGGTTTTTCTAGAGTTAGGGGCTAAGATTAGGTTTACATTTAGGGTTTAGGTTTAATTAGGGTTACAGATTTTGCTTTAGGGCTAGGGTTAGTGTTAAGGGTTAAGGTTTCTAATTTAGGGTTAAGGTTATGATTAGGTTCAGTGTTTAGGATAAGAGTTATTTTTAGGTTTAGTGCTAAGGCTAAGATTATGTTAGAATTATATTACTTTTACTGTTAGGATAAGGGTATTAGGGTTAGTGTTATTGTAAGTTTTAGAGTTATGGGATGCAGTTAAACTACCTTCAGTGTTTTGGGATTTCAGGATTTATAGTTAGAATTAGGGTTAGGTTTAGTTGGTAATATAAGGGTTCAGATTAGGGTTTGGGTTAGGTTTAGGGTTGGGATTCAGGATGAGGGTTAAAAGTAGGGTAAGTGTTATGTTTAGTGTTCGGGTAATGATTAAAATGTTTGGTTTAGTGTTACAATTTAGGATTAGGGTTTATTGTTAGTTTATGGTTTAAGATTGGGTGCCTGGTTGTGGCTGAGTTAGGGTTAGGATGATGGTGAAAGTGTTTGGATAAGACTAGGCTTAGGGTTAGTGTTAGGGTTAGAATAGGACTTGGGATTAGGTGTTAGTGTTAGAGTTAGCGTTTAGGGTTTGGCTAAAGTTTAGGGCATTGTTTATGGTTAGTGTTATAATCAATGTTAGGATTTGGGCTTAGGATTCCCTGTTTATTGTAAGGTAAGGTTTATGTTTATGTTTGGGCTTGGTGTTCATGTAGGGGTAGGGTTAAGTTAAGTTTACAAGGGTCAGGTACTGTGGTAAGGGTTAGGCTTAGTGTTAGGCTTACTGTTAGGGCATACATTTGGGGTTGGTGTTAGTGTCGAAATTTGGGTTATGATTTTGGGTAGGGATTAGGAATTGAGTTTTCAGTTAGTGTTAGGGTTAAGGACTAGTGTTGGGGATTAGCGTTTGTGTTAGTGTTACAGTTAGGGACTAAGGTTTAGTTTAACATTGAGGGTTAGGGTTTTGGTTTACAGATAGGGTTACAGGTTATAGTTAAAGTTTATGGTTAAGGATTAAGACTATAGCTATGTTTTTAGGCTTTAGGTTTAGAGTTATGGTTTAGGCTTGTTTTTGCTGATGGGTTTAGAGTTAGGTTGGTTTTGATGTTAAAGTTCAGGTTTCATGCTTTTACAGTTAGGATTAGTGTTATTGTTAGGGTTATGCATTGAGTTTATGGTTAGGTGTAGTTTTTCCCTCTTTTATTGTTAGCATTAGGATTACATTTAAAAATAAGGGATTGGCTTTGGGTTAGGTTTTCAAGGTTAGATTTAGGGTTAAGTGTTAGGGTTAGTATTTAGGGTAAGGATTAAATTAAGTTATCAGAGAGAGTAAGTTTTAGGTTTAGAGTCACAGCGTATGGGTTAAAATTCAGGGTTAGAGTTAGCTTTAAGATATAGAATTAGTGTTAGGGGTTAGCATTAGGCTGGAGTTTAGTGGTTTTGAGTCAGTTAGTTGGTGTTATAGATAGGGCAGAGTGTTAGAGTTAGGATTAAGATTGGAATTATTGTTTAATATTATTTTTAGGGTTGGGGTGAGAGTAGATTAAGCTTTAGGCTTATAGTTATGGTTAGTATTTAAATTTAGATTAAGGGGTTAAAGTTATGTTTATTATTATGATTACAGTTGAGATTAGAATTATTGGTTATAATTAGTGTTAGGGTGAGCATTAGGATACAGATTGCAGTAACACATTAGGGTAAGAGTTAATGTTAGTAGTCAGGCTGAGGGTCAGGGGTTAGGATTAGGCATACGGTTAGGGTTGACCTAAAGATTAATGTTAGGATTAGGATTTGGGTTTTATGTAACAGCTAGGTTTAGGTGTGGTGTAGGTGTAGTGTTAGGGTTGTAATAAGAGTTTTAGCGTTCAGGTTAGGGGTTAGTATTGGACTTAATGTGAATGTTATGTTCATGTTCAAAAAGCAGATTTAGGAGCTCAAATTTTGGGTTAGATTTAGGGGTTGTGGTTAGTGTTAGGGTTAACATTAGCTTTTGAGGGTCAGAGATAGGGTTTCTTGTTTAGGGTTAGTGTTTTTGTCTTAGGGTTTTAGGGTTAAGATTTTAGGCTTAGAGCTTAAGTTCAGGTTTCTGTAATGTTTGCTTTACCTTTGGGTTAGGGTTATTTTCAGGGTCAGGGTCAAATTCAGGTTTAGCTATTAGATTTAGGATTTAGAATTGGGATTTGTTTTGGGGTTTAAGTTTTGGTGAGTGGCTAGGCATAGGGTTGATGTTGGGGTCAAGTTTGTGGCTTAGAGTTGCTGTTAGTGTTAGGGATTCTAGGTTAGGATTGGGGTAGAAGTTGGGTTAAGGTTAAAGTTATGATTAATTTTAGGGTTACAGAAGGCACTGGGCAGCTGGCTGGTGTATTATGTCATCACTCCTTTTTGCAGAAGGGAGGACTGAGCCTTGCACCCAGAACTTTTCTGGGCCTAAGCTCAGGGCCGTCTTAATGCTCATTGTACAGCCTGATAGATTTGGAGCCAAAGGAAGTTGCCTTCTGAGGCCGAAGTTTTTCAAAATGTCAACCCAGAGCTAACCAAATCCACATTAGCTTGTGTTTGAGAGTGGCAGGTGTTTGAGGTAGTCTGTGGAAGGCCCAAAGGAAGGGAAGTTGGTGACAGCTTACACCACAGACAGATATTGGCAAACCTTAGAGGTAAAGGTAGAAATAATTAAATGCTGGTGGTGAAGCACTCTGTGTACCAGCCAGAAGTGGAGACTGAGTTGACACATTCTCCCACACCAGCAGGAGATAGCAACTTGCCAACTCTGAATCCAGTCACTGGTGCTAGGGTTGTGTGAGATCTGGAATGACAGCAGCATTTAAAATCAGCAGAATTCCAAGTTGTTTGGCCTATGAAATCCTGAAAAGGCTGTTGAGATTGATGGTTGTGGCAGTTCGTTTCTCACAGAGGGAGGCTGAGGCCCGTGAGTGGTGAGCTTGGTTCATGTGGGCTGGGGTGACTGGGCTAAATGTAGTGTCCACTTCTGGACTTTACAGTCTCTGTTGTAGCACGTATGGGCTGTGCTCCTCCCTCCAGGCCTGTGTCCATTAGTGACCACCAGGATCAGGTTCCCAGGGCATGAGGGTCTCTTTTGTCTTGGAGCTGAGACCAGGTTGGCCCCAGGCAGGTGCCTAGTGAAGACTGAATTATAGGGGACCTATGAGAAGAGGGGGTGCAGTACCCCAAATCACAAACTCTCCTATCTGAAATAGCTAGATTGTGACAAAATCCACACTACAATCATGCGCTCACTTTCCATTCACTGCTGAAACTGAGACCGGGCAGAATTTGCCACAGGCACTGTCTCCCTTGGAGCTTGCCTATCCTCTCCACATGGCTGTCCTCAGCCTTCCTCTTGCTCCTCCAATTCTTATGTCTCCTGCCCATTTTAACCTAGGGGAAATGCAAGTCAAAACTACAGTAAGATACCTCTTCACACCCATTATAATGGCAAAAAAAAAAAAAAAAAAAAAAAACAGCTAACAATCGTTGAAGTGGAAGTGGGAAAATATGAAAGAAAATTGCTGCAGCTGCTGTGGAAAGTAATTTGGTGGTTGTGCAAAAGCTAAATATAAAATTACCATAGAAACCACAACATCCACTCCAAGCTGTATACACAAAAAATGTAAAAGAGGTATTCAAACAAAAACATATATACATGTGTTCATAGCAGCATTCCCAATAACTAAAATCTGGAAACACATCAAATAAATGTCCAGCAACAAAAAGTTAGAAGCAAAATGTAGTATGTCCATAGAATGGCTTAATATTCAGCTGTGAAAAGGTTCACAGCTCTAATGCCACAATGTGAAGAAACTTCAAAAGGATTTTGGCTCAAGAAGCTGAACACCAAAGTCACCTAGTGTATGATTTTATTTATATAAATATTTAGATTAAGCAAATCCATAGAGGCAAAATGCAGATTACTGGTTGCTGGTGTCAGAAAGAGTACAGATTTGGTAGGAGCTCCTTAATAAGTGGGGCATTTCCTTTTGGAATGATGAAAATAATTTGGAACAAAGATGCGGTAGTTGCACACAAATATGCATGTACTAAAGATCACTAAGGAATTCATTAGGAAACAATTAATTTCATATTAAGTGAAGGAATTTTACTTCATTAAAAGGACAAAATTTCTTCCTCAGCTTTCTCAGCTTTCTTTCCACAGAGGGTTTATTGCATGGGGTTCTGGTCCCTCCACAGTCCAGAACTGCCTGGGGCTAGGCCAACCACACACTACACACATACTCCTGCCCCCGTGTCCAGCAGCTCCCCGACCTGTTACCAGTAGAGGTTATCTGAGTTACTGGCATCATATCTATCATGGTCTGCAGTAATTTAAATTCTTCCCTCCTCAGATGAAAGAATTTGGCAGAGGGGAATAAAGTAGTAAAGGTGACTGAGAAAAGTTTCACAGCAGATATGGATGTTTATTTAAAAACTTTTAGAATAAGAAAAAATGGAGAGTGCACTTGGAAGAGATCCAAGTGGTTGATTTGAATATATATCATATATATGTCTTGCAAATATTTTGTCCCATGTTGTTGGTTTTCTTTCCCTTATACTGGCAGTGTCCTTTAATATACAAAAGTGCTTAGTTTTGATGAAGTTCAATTGAGCTATATTTTCTTATGTTTTGTGTTCATTCGGTGATAAAGCCATGAAATCATTTACAAATCCACAACCAATAAGTGCATGAAAGGATGTTCAAAATCACTAGCCACTTAATACTTGAATACCTAAACCACAATGAGATTACCACTTTCTCCCCATTGGAATTTTTCATTTTTTTTAAGGAAAAGATTGAGAGTATGTGGATAAATTGGAACCCTTGTACATTGCTGGTGAGATTGTGGAATGGTGGTGATGGTTGCACAATGTGAGCATAGTTAATGCTTCCAAATTATACACTCAAAAATGTTTGAAATGGTACATTTGTTTATGTATGTTTTTCCACTTACAATAAAAGCTTCCTCTGAATCGTCCTAAAATAGTTGCATGTGTGATGAAAGAAGATGCTCCTCCCTATCATGAGTAGAAGTGTATTTATTTATTCACGCCAGTGTACACACTCATGACTCTTCGACACGCCCAGCATGATCTCATCAAGCAGAATGAGTCCCCTCTCATCTGGCCCATTTGCACTTCTTTCCATCATTGCACACTCCTTATCAACTTACTACCTGCCCACTAAAACAACTGTAAAACATTCCACTGCATCAGAATCAAATTTGAAGACTGAGATTCATTTAGTTCACTAACTGTTGTTTCTTTTTGCATTTAAAGATCACAGGTAAAATGTTTGATTACTTCAGCATAACACATTTTAAATGATAAAAGCCAGAAAGTGTGAAAGATGAAATTAATCCCATGAATTTGTAATGACTTGCTATTTGGATTTACTTACTACTGTTACTGAGTTTTCTGTCTTTAGAATACCAAAATAGTAATGCATTGTACAAAGCATTCTAAAATAACTGCCTAAAAGGGTAACTGAATCCTTTTTTTCCCTTTTTTTGGCGGGGGGGAATGGAGTCTTCCTCTGTTCCCATAGCTGGAGTGCAATGATGTGATCTTGGCTCTGGAAACCTCAGCTTTCTGGGTTCATGCAATTCTCCTCTCAGCTTCCTGAGTATCTGGGATTACAGACCCAGATGCCACTGATGGCTAACATTTGTATTTTTGGTAGAGAGCTTTTTTCACCATGTTGACCAGGATGATCTCAAACACCCGACCTAAGGACATCCACCTGGCTCTACCTCCCAAAGTGCTGGGATTACAGGGTTGAGCCACCATGCCTGGCCATGTCAATTCTTTTATTTCCTTATGGAGACCACTGTAGGTTGAAAACCATCTTTCTTAATACTTGCCAGTGCCTCAAGGTTATTAGGATAAAAATAAAATTTCTAACCAAAGGATACCTGTTGGCATCCAGAATTTTAATAGAAGTTGAGAAATAAAATATCCAGCTTCTGGCTCTTTCCTGGTGAGCATGCACAATGGCTGAGGAATCTTTGGAACCTAGAGGAAGGGTAGAGCTGGGGTAGGTGGGGATGATCTTTGGAGCCACAGCCACTCTGGCAGCCACTCTTGCTCCTCACAAAATGGCTGGAGCCTCAGTCTTCACAGGAAGTAACGGGGGCTCAGCAAGCAGTATTTTGTGTGCCAGATTTTCCATCTTCATATCTTTTTTGGTGCGGTGTCTACTCAGGTCTCTATCATTAAATTGGTCATCTTATTTCTTTGTACATTTTGCATAAAACTCACTTTTCAGATGTGTTTCCTAAATTTTTCTCAGCCTGCACCTTGTTTTTTTTTTTTTTTGTTCTCTTAACCAGAACATATTTTTTGTTTGTTTTGTCTTGTTTCTTCTTTTTTGTATTTTGCTTTTTTTGAGATGGAGTCGCACCCTGTCACCCAGTCTGGGGTGCAAAGGTGTGATTTCAGCCCACTGCAACCTTTCTCTACTAGGTTGAAGGGATTCTCCTGCCTCAGTTTCCTGAGTAGCTTCGATTACATGTGCCTGCCAACAAGCCCACTTATTTTTTTTTTTTTTTGTATTTTTTATACAGACATTGTGGCAGTCCGTTACTGTGGGATGAAATGAGGGGAATGAATGCAGAAATGAAGACAAAGACAAAAAATATTTGTTTTAAAAGAGGGGTCAGGGTGCTCATTGCTTCTAGTCAGCAAAGTCACTCAGCTTCTACAGGCCTTCATATTTATTAGGCAGAATGAACAGGGAGGAAATGTAACTGTTGGTCAGCTGCTTGATTTATCACAGGCTCACATAACTGCTTTTTTTATACTACAGACTTCAGATGTTCCTATATATAACCACAAGAAATACTGTGCCTTGGGCATGACTGCCCTCAGTACTCCTTCTGGAACCAGACATCGTGTGTCAGGTTATCAACATGCTGCTTTCATGAGAACAGTTTACTCTCTGCTCTTAGACCCTCCAGTCATTACTGAGTTGGTCACAACCCTCATTCTTTTGGCCTCCAACATCTCCATTTTGTTTTTTCAATAATTGAGTAAAGGTGATTGCAGGCTGTGCAGCTCTCAATTGCTGTTTGGTGGTCCAGCTGCTTTTGCAGACAATGAGCATAAAACAGAGACATAATAACATTACCTGATAATCACAAAAAAGACATTGAGGTGAGGTTTGGAGGAGGCCCAAAGATTAAGGCTCTCTAAACCTTGCTGGAATTCTGCCTGAGTTTTCAGGCATGGCCCAAATACTTGATTATGCTTATTCAAGTTAAGAATTTTACTTTGTAAATCATTAATATCAAAAGTAACATTGGATGTGAAAGCCCCCTGTAAATGGGCCTTTACTAGTTTCCATGGATATTTTTTGTTTTATTCCAAATTGGATACACAAATATAAGTATGCTTAAAATGACAATCCAATTGCTTCTGCAACTACAAGTTTGTTCTTGTTTTCCTAGCCACAGAAGTGCGGTCTTTAACATTGCTGCTTCCGTGTATATCTCAGTGTTGTTTATGTTTAAGCATCCATGCCTGTTTAGCTGTACACATCCAATTTTCCACATATTGAGCTGCTTGAATGGGGCTGTGCATTGCTACTAAGGACACCACAACAGAAGTTATTAGCATTCCTAAGGAGATTTTCACAAAAATTTTCATGCCTAAGGCTCTACAAACACAATGAGTAAGCTGAGTAAGAAAAAGTTTTAAAAAATGGAAACCAGAGGTGGCCACACAAGGCTCAGACGGATTTACAAGAATCCATAATCTGGAATTGTGACCTAGAATTACTAGTGTGGATATGTTGTGTGTTTGTGCTGTGCTATGATTAAGGGAATAATACAGTTGACAGGAATCGCAAGTCAATTGTGCATCATTTACCTGGATTTGGTCCTTTTTGCTGCTAGAAAAACATAAGTTTAAAAACACAAATTGTAAATTAAGTGGTAATATTTTCTACAGAGGTAACATTAAAACTGTGTTCAGCACAATTACTATAATTAGATAGTGTTCCAACACAAATGCTGCCATTCATTTAGTGGAGTGCTGCATTCCCTATCGACTCCTGAATTGGACATCTCTTTCCTTGATAATACCATTGAGGCAAAAGTGGGCTAGAGCCTGTTCCATGCTAAGCGAACCTTGTTGCAGATTGGAATTGAATTCGAGTGCAGTGTAGTGAAGAGATGCTGACCAGTGTCAGTGAAGATTATACCACTAGGTTGGATTCTCCTCTCTCCCATCTAAATGATGACAGGGACCCAGACAATAATGTCTACCAATAGCATGAACTGTTGTCTAGCTAGAGGGGAAAGACACTGGGTCCAAGGAGGGTGGTAAGAATTCTCCAAGACAGCCCATTCTGTATAATTAATACAATTTGGGGGATGCGGCTGGGAGTGATTAGTAGCTACACCAGTAGTGTTAACAGAGCTAAGGCCTAATAGGTACATGATTTTTCCATGGTAACTCAACCATACTTGGAATTAATTTGTAGGCCACTGCAGTTGAGTGATGTACCTGGGTGATGCATAAAGGAAGTCCCTCCAGTGGTGCAGCATAATTGATAATCATTGCTCTGAGGGTCTAATTACTCTTTGTCAGGGGGTGTTAGGGGTCCTGGTTCCCATCCTCCATGATCATGATAGATGTCAGGGGGAATTTCACTCCAAATGACACTCCATAATACTGGGGTATTGGAAACATATGCCCTGTATGTTTTTGTCTCTGCACAAGGAAAACCTACTGCACAGGATGTTACAGGTAACATGGCCATAAACTTGAAGTCAGGGGTGTTTCCCTGACCCTGATGCTCTAGCAGTTTCAAGTGACTCATGGCTTGTAGTGGAGAAGCCAGATTCATAGTTGGGATCCATGGTTCTTTCCAGTCTCCATTGACATGGTCGCAAACACATTGAGGGCACCCACACAGTTTATCCATCTCTTGTGAAAACACAAACATACCCTCATCCCTACATCAGTGAAGTTACTGAGCCTTTTCATCGTTCTTAGGGGGATTTTCATAATATATTTGTGTATACTTTCCTTTTTCCCTATAACATTTACCAGTGTCGTTCTGCTGTAGTCTTACTATCTGTGCCAGGAGTCAAAAAATTTAACTAAATAAGTTAAAAATAAAATTAAAGTAAAAGTAAATGTATTTTGTTTGAGGTGGTAACTGGTCTCCTGTTTCCCCTTTCTGTTTTTTTCAGCACGCATTGTAATGTTCAATTTGTCCATTCTATAATTCCTTGTCCTTGGGCGTTGTAAGGAATTCCTGTTTTATGAATGATTGACCACATCTGTAAAAAATTTTAAAAAACATAAATAACATAAGCGTGTCCATTGTCAGTTTGTAATTCTTTAGGAACTCACTATATGAGCAAATGATGAC
Organism: Pongo abelii; assembly: GCF_028885655.2. NCBI lineage: Eukaryota > Metazoa > Chordata > Mammalia > Primates > Hominidae > Pongo > Pongo abelii. The sequence goes on along the minus strand of NC_072009.2, from coordinate 39,229,682 downwards.
AGACAATGTCATTGTACATAACAAGCTGTCTGACCTGGTTTGCATGTAGCATGCCGCATATGAGAGTAAGTGTCTATAGTCACATGATCAAAGGAGAGCTTGCCAATGGCAGCTTTGTGAGTAACATCCATCTGGCAGATTTCATTTGAAGCTAAATCTCATAGGTTACAGCCTTCTATGGGTGTGACTCCAGTGACGTGCTGGCAAGTAGGACAGGCTTGTATAGGCTGCAGCCTGGCTGTTAGGCAAATGAAGCATACGAGTCAAGACAGAGTTTTGATGCAGTAATACAGGAGAAGTTTGAGCTTGTTGAAATGCAGAACAAATCAACTTATTGGCTCTATTATTACCTAGAAATAGTGGTGTAGGGAGTTGTGTGAGAGAGCAAATATGAGAAATATAAAAAGCAGCACAAGAGCAAACAGCCTGTTGAAGTCTTAGAAACAAGTTAAACAGCTTCAGTTCTAGGGTGCTTTTAATAGTGGCAGTCCGAATGTGACTGGCTACATTTACAACATAGGCTGAATCACAGAGTATGTTAATAAGAGATAAAGCAGTGAGCTCTAAAACCTGAATAACTGCCATTAGTTCTGAGCATTGAGCTGAAACTCTGGGTTTTTTTATTGTTTGAGTATGCTTATACCATAAGTAGCTTTGCGACCTTTGGAAGAGCCATCAGTAAAATAGGTCTGGCTGTCTGAAATGGGCTTGCGAGGAGTAATCACAGGGAAGATGAAAGGTTGAACTTTTAAAATGGCAAAATTTTGTCTGATGGATAATCCTTATGTATTATTCCTACATAATCTGAAAGAGCAATTTGCCACACAGTCAACATTTCCCATGCTGCAACCTGTTGTTGGGAATCCAATATTTTTCCTCACACTTTTAGACTGGCTCTAAAAGGAGAAAAGTAATTCTGTCTGGATCATATCTCTTAAGTGATTTTGATCTATCCCTACCCCTTGTTATAAATTGAGTAGTTAAAGAAAGATAAACTTGCAGAGATTTTACTCTCTGATTGAATTTCTCATGTTTTTCTATGATCTGGCCTAAAAGTCCTGTTGGAGACTGGGGGCTAGAAGGAATAAAGAGAACCAAAATGTTTCATGGCTGTAGCTGGGAGGCCTGTGTTTGCTGAAGAATCTGCACTACAGGCTGTAACTCAGCTTCTGCCTCCTTAGTAAGTTGCTGGAACAACTGGTTTGTCTCCTAAGCCCATTGCTCCTAATGAAGAATTTCCTTGGAGGGTCTGAGTGTTTGAGTTGATGAGTAACAATACCTAGGGTTGGGCACAGCCAATTTATATCTCCTAATAGTTGTTGGAAATCATGGAAAGCTTGTAATCTGTCCCTACGGAGGATGACTTTCTGAGGTTGAACATTTTTTTCAGTAACAGTAGTGTCTAAGTATTGGTATGAAGTGGTTGTTTCTACCTTTTCTTGAACTGTTTTGAGATTGCCTCCTGTTTTGCTTCTCTCAACATTTGGTGTAATAACTCTTCCATTGGAGCAGCCAAAAGAATTTCATCCATATAATGAATGATGTGGGCCGCAGGAAATATTTTCTGAGGCTCCTTTAAGGACAGTCCTACAAAATGCTGAAATAGCATAGGACTGGTGAGGATGCTTTGGTGCAAAACTTTGCTTATCCTTCCCATGTAAGGGTATAATAAGGAAATAATCTTTAAAATCTAGTACTATGAATGGTGAGTCACTTGGGATGGCTGCGAGGAATGGCAGACCCTGCTCTAATGCACCCATTGATTTAATCTGCACATTAATAGCTCTCAAATCATGTATCAATTTGCTGGCAAAGTGGTCTGTTTTTACATACTAAAATTTTGCTGAAACTTTACACTTGTGTTAACGCTACTTAATCTTTAATATTGTCTGTGTGTATGTACACACACATATATATACACATACACATGTATGATATGTGTATATATACATACATTTATAAACACATACCAGGGTGTACAGGTATACGTACATAAACTCTGGATATTATATATGTGTGTATAAAATAGATATATATACAAAAATTCGTATGTGTGCATATGTGTATATACACACACACATAAGTGTGTGTATGTGTATATATATACACATATACATATATGTTCATATTTATCTACGTGTATATACACATAAGTGTATATACACATGTACACACATGTATATGTGTGTATACATACACATACATGCATATGCAAATGGGTTTATATATGTATATATGTTTGTGTGTGTGTATATATACATATACACTTACAGGCACATATGTATCTGTGCATATATATGTACGTAATACATATATATGTAATACCCAGAGTTTATGTATGTATAACTATACACTCTGGTATATATTTATATAGATTGTATGTCTATATGTATGTATACACATATATATATACACACATATTTCTGTGTATATATATTACACATGTGTATATATACACACATAAACACACATGTATATAAGCGTGTGTGTATTTATAAGTATATGTGTATGCTCTGTATATATATGTGTGTATATATTTTGGAAAGCCTCTCTCTATCTGGGTTATCACAATACTATTCTAGGTCCCAATCTATCGGTTTAAAGTCTTGTAATATAAAGAGAATCAGGAATTTAGAGGCAACCTGTTTTTTGATCATTTTCTTTATGGGTAGCAGTTTAATGGAGGGTTAGTTGGGAGAATTGAAGACACTGAGGATGATAAACTGACTAGAGAAGTCTCCGGATAGGGGACAGAAGAAAAGCGGGAACATCTGGAAGTCTCTTTTGAGGGTTTCCTGGGGGTTTGTTTCTCTGATTGCTGAGAATTGTTCACTATAGACAAGTCTGATGTGCTAAGAAGGCATGATCAACATTACAGGGTTTAGAAATATCTGGGTTTTTTGCAGAACAAAGAAATCTGGCATATATGGTACCACAGACAAATTGCCTTCTCAATTGCAGAAAATGTCTAGATGTTGGATGGTATTGAGAGAGAAAACTTAAGTAGATAGGCTGGATTCTTGCTAAAACTACTTTAAGCAAAGAGACAGACTGAAATATCAGGCTGCATGCAAATTAAAAAAAAAAAAAAAAACCTGCACAAACCTGCAGTCCACTCATATAAAGAACAAAGCTTTATAAATAAACTCTTTTGTATTTTTTTGGCCTAAAATATGCCTACAGATAATCTGATAAAAGAAGAATATTCTGCATAAAAACACTTCTCTTCCAGAAAATAGTCTCTATTTAGTTTACCCAGTGGTCTTCAGTGTGTTCTAATGAACACTTTTGCAGTCACGTGGATGTACCACTATATATATCTGTCTGCTATTTTGAGGTATCATTAGACTTTTTTTTTTCTTCACTGTAGTGAAGTCAGATTGAAAACTTAAGAGGGAAAAAAAATGACTGTTGGCAGCACAGATAGGAGAGAGATGTATTTCTCACTATAAGGCAGGTTCTGCTGATTTTATGAATTAAGAAAAGAGTGTGCTTACTAGTCTTGAAAAAGTACTAGTTGGCTCGAGTCAGAACCTTGACCCAGGACTGAAATTTAGCTGAAGTAAAAATTTATAGTGGCTCAGCTCACAGTGGAAAGCATATCTAGAAAAAAAGAAAAAGAAGAAGAAAAGTGCTCTTTGAAGCACATTGAAGCCCCTTGTGTAAAAGGAATAGAGACTGTTTTCTTGAAGTATGTGCGTTATCTAAGAAGAAAAGTACTTTTATGTAGAACATTCTTCTTTTGTCAGATTATCTGTTGGCATAATTTAGGTAACAAAAAAATGCAAAAATATTTGTTTCTTAGGCTTTGTTCCTTTACATGAGTAGACTGAAGGTTTCTGCAGGTTTTTTAAAAATCTGCCTGCAGACTGGTATTTTAGCCTGTTTCTTTGTTCAAAGTAGTTTTAGGAAGAATCCATCCTATCTTCCTAACTTTTCTCTCTCAATGTTATCCAACATCTAGATATTTTCTGTAAGTGGGAAGGCAAATTGCCTGAGGTACTTTCTTTGTCCTGCAAACAACCTAGATATCTGTAAGCACTGTAATATTGACCATGCCTTCTTAGCATATCAGACATGTCTATAGTGAACAATTCTCAAAAGTCAGAGAAACAAACTCCCAGGAAACCCTCAGAAGAATCTTCCAGATGTTCCAGCTTTTCTTGTGTCCCCTATCCAGAGACTCCTCTAGTCAGTTTATCATCCTTATCTTCTTCAATTCTCCCAAGCAACCCTCCATTAAACCGTTAACCCTAAAGAAAATGCCTAATAAACGTGGTGTATCTAAATTCCTGGTTCTCTTTTTATTATAAGGCTTTAAACAGATAGATTGGGACCTAGAAAAGCATACTGATAACCCAGATGCATACAGACAGGCTTTCCAAAATGTTATTCAAGTGTTTGGTCCTATGTGGCAACATGTTATGTCATTCCTAAGCCAAATCTTAAGTACTGCTGAGCAACAGGAAGCCACACAGGCAACAGAGAGTTTCAGAGACAAATAGCATGTTTAATATAGGCAGGCAAAGAACAAAACCAGTGCAAAAAAAAAAAAAATATGGGAAAGGAGACAGAAGCCCCATTTCCAATAAGAAGGAAGATGGTGCCCATTAAAAACCATAACTAAATACCTACTGATTTTATGGATGAGTGGAAACAAAAAGACTTTCTAATGTGCATGTTGAAAAGCTTCCAAGGACCTGGAATCAAACCTCTTAATTGATCCATACTGGTTATATTGAAATAAAAATCACATATAAATATTTCAAACTTTATGAAAAGGCTGAGAGAGGATTCTGTGGATTTTGTGAAACAATCATCTCTATCTCCTGATTTAAATAAAATATAGGTAATCTTAATAGGCAAGTTTATTACTCAAACGTTAACTCAGAAGATAACTACAAAAGCAGACTATGGTAAAAGATACCACTGTAGAAAAATTGTGGGTGGCATTCTTGGACCTTTAAAGCAGGGCCCACAATGAGGCATGGGAAAGGAGGAAAAAGCAAGAGATAAACAAAGGCATTAGTGATTGAATTACAGGTCCGCAAAATCCAGGACTTTTGAGCTGTACCTTCTAACTGTTGAAAGTTTGGCAAGCCAGGACTCTTCAGGAAGAACTGCAGAGAAAACAAAACGATGCCACTTCAACCCAGTCCAGCCAGTGGTGGTGTCCACTGGAAGGTGGAAGACCTGCAGAGACATAGTTTTTATTCCAGGGCCAGATTTTGGATGACCAGGTAAGACTTATGCATCCCAGGGCTCAATTCAGGCTTTAATTGTGTCTCACCAATGCACCACAAGTAGCAAATTCTCACTGTGTGACATCACAAAGAGTTATTTATCTCGGGTCCAAAAACTTGATGAAGGTGCACATAAAGTGTCGTTAGAACCGAAGTTTAAGAAGGAAATTAAAATAGCTCTCCACAGTGGAAACCCAAATTGTTTGTCCAGTGTGACGCTGGTGTTTGGTGTCCTCATGTACTGGGAAATGGAAGAATGTGATGACTGATCTTGGAAAAAGCCTTATTCAGCTTGGCTTTGGAATTTTGCTTGGGACCAAACAAGTGTTGATGTGAAAGCTTGGCCGACGACCTCTACCCATGACTAATCAGAGGCTGACGTGATTATTTATACTAGTTCAGGTTATATTCCAAAGCGTGTCCAGAAAAGTGCCCACTGAAACTTGTTGTCGCCCACCGTGTACTTTCCTCACCTGAAGAAAAGCCGCTATTTTTGGAAGTCCACTGCTTATACAAAAGATGAGGATGTTTCCTTGTTGTTCTTGTTTTTCAATCCGTATGTTTGTGAGCATATTTTGTGCATAAAGAACAAAGATCTGTCTATGTTGGACTGTGTTTCTTCATGTGAGTGGGCTGAAGGTTTGTGCAAGTTTACTAATACGTGTCTGTAGCCTATTTTTTGGTAAGCTGGATCTTTGTTCCTAGAAGTTATACCAAGGGCCCCCTCAGCTACCTAACTATTCTCTGCTGTTAGCAAGAGTACAACCCTACTACCTAACTAACTTCCGTTAGACAGAATTGATCTTTCTAGCTACTTCCTGCTAGGGAAGGGGGGTTGCACAATGAGACATAACAGCTGGAGCTCCACCTGAGGTCAGGATAAGGTTTCACAGAAACATGGTGTTTTCATAAGTGGTTTCATTTGCAGTACCATTTGGAGTTTGGTTTCCTCTATGTGAGAAGAAAAATTTGGGTTATCCAAATATATGTTATAAAATCAGATAAGCTGAGGAAATAAACAGCTTAAAAATTCTGAGGCTGCTGACATGCCCTGTATGACATGCAGCTGTAGTTATGCCAGAGAAGTTGTGGATGCATAGGGCTTGGTTTTGCTTAGCTTTCTTAGTCTTATCCCCACAAAGACAAACACCACTTGAGACTAGAAGATAATGTCCAATGTAAGATTTGAAAGAAATTTTTCTATTTTTTTTGTTCATTTCTGTAGAAATCAAATATAATAGGCCTGAGTTGACAGCAAAATAGTCTAAAATTTAATAGTTAAGATAATTATTGGCATAAACTGTGGGCCAAATTATTGTTCTTAAATCAGCTTTCTACGTTGCCATTGATGAAACTCTTCTTCTTGAGGAACCTCTGATAAGACCTCTTAAAGCCAAGCACAACCATGAGTTTTACTTCCAAATACTCATGTGTTGCAGGAAGTTACAGACCCCAAACAGAAGGACCTGCTGAAGCTGTGGCAGAATAATGTAAATTGTGAAGATTTCATGGACCTTTATTAGTTCCCCAAATTAATAATCTTATAATTTCCTATGCCTGTCCTTATTTAATCTCTTAATCCCTTCATCTTCATAAGCTGAGGACGTATGTCACCTCAGGACACTGTGACGATTGTGTTAACAGCACAAATTGTTTGTAAAGCATGTGTGTTTAACAATATGAAATCTGGGCACCTTCAAAAAGGAACAGGATAACAGTGACGTTCAGGGAACATTGGAGATAACCATTAGGTCTGACTGATTGGGAGCTGGGCAGAATAGACACATATTTCTCTTATTGCCAAAAACAGGTAAGAGAAATATCATTGAGTTATTTCCCTTGTAGGGAATATTAATAATCAACAGCCCTGGGAAAAGAATGCATTCCCAGGAGGAGGCCTATAAAATGACTGCTCTAGGGGTGTCTGCCTTATGCAGTTACAGGTAAGGGATGAAACACACCCTCGCCTCCTGCAGCACCTCCAGGATGGCTTGGATTAGGCCATTCCAGCCTGGTGAATTCCAGTAAGACTGGTTCTCTGCTCTAGAACCCTGTTCAGATGTTTATCAATGACACTGCATGCACAGCAGGACATGGAACTTCATTAGTAATTCTAGGTTCACCCTGACATTGTGATTTCACCCTGACCTTGTGCCTTGTGATCTTTTATTGCCCCGTGGAGCGTGTGACCTCTGTCTCCCATATCCTATGCATACACTCCTTTCCCTTTGAAAATTGCTAATAAGTCTTGCTGGTTTTGAGCCTTAGGGGGCATCACAGAACCTGCTGACATGTGATGTCTCCCCCAGACACACAGCTTTAAAATTTCTCTCTTTTTTTGTAACCTATCCTTTTATTTCTCAGACTGCCTGACACTTAGGGGAAATATAAAAGAACCGAGGTTGAAATATAAGGGGTTGGTTCCCCCAATACCTATGACTTGGTTAAACTTTTTGCTTCTTGAGATCCAAGCAAATGGGATTTCTGGGCATGTTAATAAATGACATTCTTTGATATTTGGGGTTTCATAAAGACTGTTTCAGGGTCTAAAAGGCCTTTGTTTTACAGCTTTTTTATAATGACTTCTAGCCCTTTTCTACCTTCTGGTTTGGGAAATAACGCTTCTGGCCAGAAAAAATAGTGCAATCCTTAAGGTAAATACAGATGCATACAGTGATTGTAGCCCAGCAACATTTCTCTCGACATCCCATGCTTCTTAGTTAATATTAGTTTCCACTTAGTGGAGAAAAAGAGTTTGTCCTGCAGCCATTCATATGGAGGCTTCTATATGGACCACAATATCTCTACCTAGTAATAAAGTGAGATTTTCAGGAATTATTAAATCGGTATGACTAAATAGAAGGTTGTTTCAACTATAACTAAGGGGCTGAGAAAATATTCTATGAAGGTCTTTTGCTGACACATCCATCATTGTCACATCAGGGGAGGAGAGAAAGCCAAGATTGAAAAGCAGAACAAAGACATCCACTCCAATTTCCAGAAGAAAGTCTACTTTCCTCCCTTCGACCTTCAGAGTCACCCAAGGATTTTGAAGAGTTTGGAACTCAAAGAGTATGGCAGCTGTTAGAGCTGGGGAATTGATCTCCAGGAACTATCAGTCTTGCTGGACCATTTGTGAGATTGGTCCTGGACTTAGTGGTGTATGGCTCATTAATCAGCACACCCTTCTGTGGTCACCACCACTGGTTGGAGAGTGTCGAGGTGGCTCTCTATTGTTTTCTGAGCATTTCTTGGGAAAGTGTCCTGTCTTGCCACACTGATAGCAGTTAGCAGGTGCCACTCAGGGACTTGGATTTTTATAAAACTGTATTGTGTTAGCTAGAGTCCCTGTTCTTCTCTTGTCTTTACTCTTCTTCTTTAATGACTCGTCATGTTTCCTATTGTAAAATCTGAAGTGCCCACATTCAGGAAGTTCTTCACAGTGTTATTGAGATGAGAACGCTAGCTTGAGTTAGGGAGGCAGCAAGGAATTGGTCCCTGGAAATCCACCAGTCTGCCGGTTCATTTCTCATTTACACGTAATAGATAAGCAGCCTTAAAAATATCTGTCTGCAGACACCAATAAGATAACTAACACAGAGTGTTGTATCTCGAGGTCCATATTGTCACAGACAGAAGAAGCTTCAGTCCATTCAGATAAAAATCTTGTGCAAAACTCTGGCTCACTGTGAGAAGAGAACCAGCCAATGCACAAAAATACCTTTGTCTTTTGTGTAATCAGTTGGCTCCCAGGAAGTAGTTTATTGTCCATTTTTTGGCATAAACACAGTGAGTGCTGGTGGGTTCTGGTTGGCACATTTGTTTCTTTTGGAACTGTGAGTCCAGCCTTTATAAATTACTGTTTAATTCCTGATTAAGCCTGGGCCAAATTCTTGAGCCAAACTTTTACATCACCTCCTGATAGGTCATGAGATGAGCTGAGCAGCAGATATAAATTATGACTACACCTCCTGATTATTTGTAGGCAAGTTTCTTGGGTTAAGCTTTCTAATTATTCTCAGGCCAAGACCCTGAGCCAAGCTGAATCGCATGATCTTCAAAGCAGTACACTGACTGAAAACATTTCTTTCTCTTGCTAGTTTGTAATAACCCTGAACCCCAACCTCATATTGGGAAACACATTTGAGTCCTTATTTTGTTTGACAGAGAGCTTTCTTCTCATGCTTTTTTTTTTTTTTTTAATCTCAACTTTGTTTCTCAGCTTCTTACTTTTTTTTAATTAAGGCAAAGATCTTTGGGTATAATTACAGACAAAGGGATACTATTACAACTTGGTGCATTGTTGAGACTACACATATGTTGCTGCATGGGCTGGGAAGGAAATAATTCATCAGAATGGTAAAACTAGAGTTTAAACTTTCAAATTCATTTAAAAAATATCTTGTTTGTTTTAAGACTTTTTTTTTTCATAAAGAGACTGGCAATGACATGTGATATAGAGGAGATCCTAGGTATGCTAAAAGTTTCAGCTTGAGGCTACATCTCAGTGTTTTCTGATTACCATTAGACTAATTCTGGTCTGTGACAACTCATCAGGCCATTGACACAAGGACTTCCCATTTTTATCTATAGAATTTACAATTTTTCTTTTCACAGCTATAATGTCTTTCATATTTTTTCTATGCAGTGTTGTGGGCAATTTTACAGCCTAGGTATGCAGGTTTCCTTAACACAGTCACTCCTTGTCTTAGTAATTTGTAGTGAAATTTAAAAAGGTTTGTTTTTGGGATTTCTGTGAAACAAAAGGAATTCAAGATTTCACTATAAATTTTTACCTATAAAGGACAATTTTGTCCCTCAATAATAGATAATCATGGCACTGTATGGGAGGGATTTGACTGCAAATAAATACTCTTTCCTTTATTTGGAATTTTTTACAAAAATATTATTTTCTTTCACATAAAAGTTACACCATGAGACAAGTTAATTTTTGACTGTTGGGAGGCATTTAGTGGAGACAACATATCTAACCCAAAATCTCTCTCTCTAACTTTTGAATAAAAAGAATTTTGTGTCAGAATATTCAACCTAGGATTTCTAACCTTACATCACCCACTAGTGAAATGAGATTTCTTTCCTACCTGGAGCCTGGTCAATCCATTGTCCAAAACTTACAGTTTTGAAATTCTTTTCCCATTTACATTCTGCCATCAGTGACTAGCCCCTATGTCCTATCTTTAAACAGGCAGCCTCCACTATTAATTGCTGGTAGAAAAACAGTGTTAAAGAGCAGATTTTAACCTCTTTGCTTTCCCCATCTAATGAAGGGCCATTCAGACATTCAGTTTCTACCGTTTTGAGCCAGCTGTTCTGCATGGCAATAGTTTTGCATTTAAAATGTTTGAAAGTCAATCTTTCTCATTCTCAGCGATTCTGATATTTCACTGGGAACATGGTTAGGAAAGCCAAAGTTAGTATGAAGATGCTTCCTCTATTAAAATGTCTAGCACAAATTTTATTACTACATATCTTTTGCAAGACCTCTGGGGTAACTTTCAAGCCTTTGGGGTTCAGTGGGTCTAGGATAAAAGCAGGGCAGAAAGCTACAGCCTTTCACAGGTGAGTGTAGCTAGTGCTTCTGACTAGCCCCTCCAGATTTATGTGTAAAGGCTATGCTTGCATTTCTAAGCAGCACCTATTACAGTTTTGGGGGCACAGATGAGACAAAGGAAAAAGATGAAAAAGGATACCCTAACACTTTCTATGTATCCTGGGTAACACCAAAAGGAGGAAGTCATCTGAATGATACCTTGTTTAGCATCTGTTTCTAAACAGCAACAAAGCATCTGTAGACTGCACTCCCCTTGAGTGCACTTGGAAGTCCTGGAACACCATTGACCCTGAGTTTCTAAATTTATAAACAATAATAATAATATCCAACAGGCAACAAGGTAGCCATGTGGCCATGTTCCTGATAGGAGGACAGGTCCTCTCAAAGAGGCATAATTTCAATAACATCTAACAACTACGTCTTTTTGCTATTCAAAGAAACCTTTAGATTTTGTAAACATTGTAAAATTACCCCTGCACCTTTGGGAACCATACGAGGTAAGTCTACAGTACACAATTTTCCAAAGTCAAAGAGACAAATCTCTAGAGAACCATCAAATGCAATTTCTGAGTGCCCTATCTGACTCCTTTAACCGGGGCTCAGAATAGTTGTATGAAAACACCTCTTATTGTGCAATCCCAGTAAACCTCCAACTTTACTGCTGCCCCTATAACAAATGCACAATGAATATTGTGCTACTAAGGTTTAAATGTCCTTCTCATGACAGTAAACTTGTACACATAAAGTTGGACTTAAGACAGTTCCCTGATGAACCTGATAGACATACACAGGTTTTCCAACATTTCAACCAACAGTTTCATCTTATGTGCAGAAATGGAGTGCAACTTTTAAGCCACATTTTAACTTCTGCTGAAAAACAGGCAGCACTGCACACAGTGAAGGAATTTGAAGATGAACAACGGACATCCTATAGTCAGTCAAAAAATAAACAGAAGTGAAAGATGAAAAAATGGGTTAAAAAAAGACAGAATTACTATTTCCAACAGAAAGAAAAACAGTGCTGTTTGAAATGAAGCCTTAGTAAACCTACAGGTGAATAGAAAAGGAATCACTTTCTACTGTGCATATTAGCAGGCTTCAAAAGAACCAGAACAAAACTTGTTAATTACTCTGAACTGTCCTTGTTGAAGTCAGAAACTAGAAAAAATCTCACAGGTTATTTGGAAAGGCTGAGAGAAGCTTTAGCAAAACATTCATCTCCATCTCCTAATTCAATCAAGGGATACACAAATTTAAAATACTAGTTTGTTTCTCAGCCATCCTCTAATATCAGAACAAAGCTACAGAAGCAGGCCATGGAATCAGATAGCACTGTGGAAAACTTTCCGGGGTGGCTTTTTTTGATCTTTTAAAACAAGAACTGGAAAGAGGAGACCTAGAAAGTAGAAGGGAGTCACAAGAGAATGAGAAAGGCATTATTGGCCACTTCAGAGGCCTACAAGGTCCAGAATCTCCAAGATGCACCTGCTGATTTCTACTAGTGTGACAAGCTAGGGCACTTTCAAATGAATTGCTCAGACAGAAAAAGAATATATCTCAACTTTGTCCAGCCTATGAGGGAGACCAGTGAAAGTAGGAGTGTTCCCAGAGACTTAGGTCACCTGGTCCAGTGCATATTTCCCAGATTGTTCAGCAGGAATAATGGTTCCCCAGTTCCACCAGCCATTCTGATCTACAGGATTCAAGTAATTCTGGAGGTAAAATGGAAATTAAACAACAACAACAAGAACATTTTTCTAAATTCTAGAGCCTGTTTCTCTCTTCTTCTCTCCAATCCAGGGCTCTCCTCCTCCAGTAGTGAAGAGAGTTAGCTAGCTTGCCTTCTATAGACAGAAAGAGAAGTGTCCCCAGAAACTTCTCGGCCCACTGATCAGTGCCTCATTTCCACATAAGATAAAAAGCAGCCTGTAAAAAAACATTCAAGCAGCAGGCACCAATAAATGAATTAGAACAGAAAGTTGTTTCTGAAGATCTGACTGCAGCTACACAGAGAGAAGAACCTCCAGCTCACTCAGAAACTTGCAGAAACTTCAAGCTTACTCAAATGGGAAAACAAGGCCTGAAATAGAAATGCATTTGTCCATTTTATAATCAGTGGACTTCCAGATATATTTCTTTTCCTTTGGTGAACATAAAGAGAGTGGGAGAGTGGGAGCAAGTGCCTTCCAGGGAACAATTTTCTTTTCTTCCTGGATTGTGAACGCTACCTCTATGAATCGTTAGTTCAGCCTCAGATCAGTTCTGGACAAAATCCTAGGCCACAGGTTCACTTCAGCTTCTGAAAGGTTGTTGGCTAAGCTGAGTAGCCCCTGTGAATATTCACTTTAGCCACTAATAAGAACTGGGCCGAGGTCTCAGGCTAAGCTTTCTGATTGGGCTGGGATCTAAGGCCCCAGGTCGAACGACGTCACACATTTTTAAAGACAGCCCATAGACTAAGTGCATTTCTTACCATTCAAAATACACAAAAACGCTAAATCCAACTTTCATATTGGTTAACCCATTTTGACCACATGATTGCTGGCATCGAGCTTTTTTATTTCACTTCTTAAACTTTCTCTTCAACCTTAGTGCTCTTTAATCTTTGAAAAATATGTCTGGGATCTTTATTTTTCTGAAACATAGAAAATAAACCCCCAGTATTACCTTAGATAAGTAGAGACTGTTATGTGTTTGTGTACTGGTGAGACGACAATAATAGCAAGATTGTGATGGGCTTCCTGGGAACACACTAACACACTGCTAAACTATCTGGCAATAATTCAAAAAAAAAAAAAAACTATTGGGTCTCAAAATCTAAAGCTCAGCTTTCTCAGACTTCGGTACAGTACCTGGGTCTGGTCTTATCAGAAGTTACCAATGTACAGGGTCATGAAACAATTCAGCCCATTTTTCTTAACAGTTAAGAATATTCTTGGGCATTATTTGATTTTTCAGATGGCGGCAGGTACCTTAGTACAGAGAAGTAGCTCATCTTAAATACCACCTCATAGAAGAAACTAAAGCAGATAAAACTCACTGGTTAACTTAAGAACCTAGTACTCAAAAAAATTTAACCAGTTAAACAAATCTTACTTAAGGCAGAAGCCCTCGGTTTTATCATAGTAAAGGCGTTTAATCTCCATATATCAGAAATAGAGAAAACAGACGTTGAAATTATGGATGAGGCTTGAGGTCCAGCTCAACATCCAGTGGTGTACCTAAGAAAGAAACTCAGCTTGGTTTCTAAAAATAAATGGGTAACCCACCTCTGAGCAGCTGCGTCAGTGACATTGTTGGTGCCAGAAACCATCAGGTTAACCATAAAAATAACATATCTGTTTCCACACCACCCAGTATACCAGTACTGTGTTTCCTTAAAAAAGTCTCTTGCGAACTGACAGTCACCTCCTGAAATATCAAGCTTTGCTGCTGAAGGATCTGCAGCCCATTTGAAAGCCTGTACTTGCCTGGACCCAGAAGCATTCTATCAGGGGAAATTTGAGCTGCTGAACGTGACTGCATACATATAGTGGTGTAAACCAGTGAAATAAATAATAAACACTTCTGTTGATATTCTCTGTAAAGTTAAATTAATGAAAACACTCTTAGAAGGCAATCAGCTTAATTAAAAATGGAGATTTATGCAATATGTATATTGAAGACATTCATGTTTGTCTCCTCATAAATCTTGTTTCCTTGAAAAAGTTTTTCTTTCAATCTACTAAATTACCTTTCTCCACTCTATCTGGACACATTTGGTGCATGCATAAAAGGTTCTTGGATAAAAGCTGATGATGAGGGACATCTTGAGGCTAACAGAAAAGGCACCACCCATCATCTTTTATGAGATATCTGCATTTCTTATGTAGCTCTTGGAATTAGAAGTGAATAATACCTCTGAAAATGAAAGCCTGACTCTTCCTTACAGCTCTGAGTTTCTTTGGAGACGTGGTCTCACTCTGTCACCAGGCTGGAGTGCAGTGGTACACCATCAAATCATTGCAACCTCTGCCTCCTAGGTTCAAATGATTCTCCTGCCTCGGCCCCAAATTAGATGAGACTAAAAGTGCCCACCAACATGCCCAGCTAATTTCTGTATTTTTAGTAGAGATGGGTTTTCACCACGTTGGCCATGATCTCTTGACTTCTTGTTCCCCAATCATGGGCCTCCTAAAGTGCTGTGACTACAGGTGTGTGTCACCATGCCCAGCATCAGTGAGGCTTTTTTATTAGGCCCTGGAAACTATTCATATCCCAGTTCTTAAAGGGCCTCAGCAAGAGGTCAATAATCCAATTGCAAATTTGGTAAAATAAAATTTTATAACTTCTGGAACTTCTGTTTTCTGTGTGGTTACATATGTGTTATGTACATATTTTAAAAATCTAATTAATTAACTTAGTGAAGAATAGGTACTTGGACTAAATATTTTGCTTCCAAAGAAATGAAGGCTGTTGCACTTTTCAGTTCATATGACTTTAACTTATGAAAAACAACAACCACCTAAGGCCGGAAGATGTATAAAAATAATCGCTCCTTTAACAATGCTGTAATAAATCATACTTTACCTGCACCCAGACTGTAATTTTATAAACTCACAATGTTTTACATTCCAGTTATTAATTTTATTATTATTATTGTTATACTTTAAGACTTAGGGTACATGTGCACAATGTGCACTTTAGTTACATATGTATACATGCACCATGCTGGAGTGCTGCACCCATTTACTCATCATTTAGCATTAGGTGTATCTCCTAATGCTATCGCACCCCCTCCCCCCACCCCACAATAGTCCCCAGAGTGTGATGTTCCCCTTCCTGTGTCCATGTGTTCTCATTGTTCAATACCCACCTATGAATGAGAATATGTGGTGTTTGGTTTTTTTGTTCTTGCCATAGTTTACTAAGAATGATGATTTCCGATTTCATCCAAGTCCCTACAAAGGACATGAACTCATCCTTTTTTATGGCTGCATAGTATTCCATGGTGTAGATGTGCCACATTTTCTTAATCCAGTCTATCATTGTTGGACATTTGGGTTGGTTCCAAGTCTTTGCTATTGTGAATACTGCCACAATAAATATACGTGTGCATGTGTCTTCATAGCAGCGTGAT
This sequence comes from Pongo abelii, assembly GCF_028885655.2. Classification (NCBI taxonomy): domain Eukaryota; kingdom Metazoa; phylum Chordata; class Mammalia; order Primates; family Hominidae; genus Pongo; species Pongo abelii. Next base: position 39,213,748 of record NC_072009.2, on the reverse strand, counting down.
TTATAGTCCTTTGGGTATATACCCAGTAATGGGATGGCTGGGTCAAATGGTATTTCTAGTTCTACATCCCTGATGAATCACCGCATTGACTTCCACAAGGGTTGAACTAGTTTACAGTCCCACCAACAGTGTAAAAGTGTTCCTATTTCTCCACATCCTCTCCAGCACCTGTTGTTTCCTGACTTTTTCATGATTGCCATTCTAACTGGTGTGAGATGGTATCTCATTGTGGTTTTGATTTGTATTTCTCTGATGGCCAGTGATGATGAGCATTTTTTCATGTGTCTTTTGGCTGCATAAATGTCTTCTTTTGAGAAGTCTCTGTTCATGTCCTTTGCCCACTTTTTGATGGGGTTGTTTGTTTTCTTCTTGTAAATTTGTTTGAGTTCATTGTAGATTCCGGATATTAGCCCTTTGTCAGATGAGTAGGTTGCGAAAATTTACTCCCACTTTGTAGGTTACCTGTTCACTCCGATGGTAGTTTCTTTTGCTGAGCAGAAGTTCTTTAGTTTAATTAGATCCCATTTGTCAATTTTGGCTTTTGTTACCATTGCTTTTGGTGTTTTAGACATGAAGCCCTTGCCCATGCCTGTGTCCTGAATGGTAATGTCTAGGTTCTCTTCTAAGGTTTTTATGGCTTTTGGTCTAACGTTTAAGTCTGTAATCCATCTTGAATTAATTTTTGTATAAGGTGTAAGGAAGGGATCCAGTTTCAGCTTTCTATATATGGCTAGCCAGTTTTCCCAGCACGTTTGATTAAATAGGGAATCGTTTCCGCATTGCTTGTTTTTCTCAGGTTTGTCAAAGATCAGATAATTGTAGATATGCAGCATTATTTCTGAGGGCTCTCTTTTTTTCCTTTGATCTATGTCTCTGTTTTGGTACTAGTACCATGCTGTTTTGGTTACTGTAGCCTTGTAGTATAGTTTGAAATCAAGTAGCGTGGTGCCTCCAGCTTAGTTCTTTTGGCTTAGGATTGACTTGCCAATGTGGGCTCTTTTTTGGTTCCATATGAACTTTAAAGTAGTTTTTTCCAACTCTGTGAAGAAAGTCATTTGAAGCTTGATGGGGATGGCATTGAATCTGTAAAATACCTTGGGCAGTATGGCCATTTTCTTGATATTTACTCTTCCCACCCATGAGCATGGAATGTTCTTCCATTTGTTTGTATCCTCTTTTATTTCATTGAGCGGTGGTTTGTAGTTCTCCTCGAAGAGGTCCTTCATGTCCCTTGTAAGTTGGATTCCTAGGTATTTTATTCTCTTTGAAGCAATTGTGAATGGGAGTTCACTCATCATTTGTCTCTCTGTGTGTCTGTTTTTGGTGTGTAAGAATGCTTGTGATTTTTTTACATTGAGTTTGTATCCTGAGACTTTGCTGAAGTCGCTTATCAGTGTAAGGAGATTTTGGGCTGAGACAATGGGGTTTTCTAGATATACAATCATGTCATCTGCAAACAGGGACAATTTGACTTCTTCTTTTCCTAATCGAATACCCTTTATTTCCTTCTCCTGACTAATTGCCCTGGCCAGAACTTCCAACACTATCTTGAGTAGGAGTGGTGAGAGAGGGCATCCCTCTTTACTTCCAACTACGTGGTCAATTTTGGAATAGGTGTGGTGCAGTGCTGAAAATAACTGACTTTGTGTCAGTTTTCAAAGGGAATGCTTCCAGTTTTTGCCCATTCAGTATGATATTGGCTTTGGGTTTGTCATAGATAGTTCTTATTATTTTGAGATACGTCCTATCAATACCTAATTTATTGAGCGTTTTTAAAATGAAGTGTTGTTGAATTTTGTCAAAGGCCTTTTCTGCATCTGTAGAGATCATCATGTGGTTTTTGTCTTTGGTTCTGTTTATATGCTGGATTACATTTACTGACTTGTGTATATTGAACAAGCCTTGCATCCCAGGGATGAAGCCCACTTGATCATGGTGGATAAGCTTTTTGATGTGCTGCTGGATTCCATTTCCCAGTATTTTATTGAGGATTTTTGCATCAATGTTCATCAAGGATATTGGTCTAAAATTCTCTTTTTTGTTCTGTCTCTGCCAGACTTTGGTATCAGGATGATGCTGGCCTCATAAAATGTGTTAGGGAGAATTCCCTCTTTTCTCTTGATTGGAATAGTTTCAGAAGGAATGGTACCAGTTCTTCATGTACCTGTGGTAGAATTCGGCTATGAATCCATCTGGTCCTGGACTCTTTTTGATTGGGAAACTATTGATAATTGCCACAATTTCAGAGCCTGTTATTGGTGTTTTCAGAGATTCAACTTCTTCCTGTTTTAGTTTTCGGAGGGTGTATGTTTCAAGGAATTTATCTATTTCTTCCAGATTTTCTAGTTTCTTTGCGTAGAGGTGTTTGTAGTATTCTCTGATGGTCATTTGTATTTCTGTGGGATCGGTGGTGATATCCCCTTGATTATTTTTTATTGCGTCTATTTGATTCTTCTCTTTTTTCATCTTTATTAGTCTTGCTAGCGGTCTATCAATTTTGTTGATCCTTTCAAAAAACCAGCTCCTGGATTCATTAGTTTTTTGAAGGATTTTTTGTGTCTCTATTTCCCACAGTTCTGCTCTGATTTTAGTTATTTCTTGCCTTCTGCTAGCTTTTGAATGTGTTTGCTCTTGCTTTTCTAGTTCTTTTAATTGTGATGTTAGGGTGTCAATTTTGGATCTTTCCTGCTTTCTCTTGTGGGCAATTTAGTGCTATAAGTTTCCCTCTGCACACTGCTTTGAATGTGTCCCAGAGATTCTATAATGTTGTGTCTTTGTTCTCATCGGTTTCAAAGAACATCTTTATTTTTGCGTTCATTTTGTTATGTACCAAGTAGTCATTCAGGAGCAGGTTGTTTAGTTTTCATGTAGTTGAGTGGTTTTGAGTGAGTTTCTTAATCCTGAGTTCTAGTTTGATTGCACTGTGGTCTGAGAGACAGTTTGTTATAATTTCTTTTCTTTTACGTTTGCTGAGGAGAGCTTTACTTCCAACTATGTGGTCAATTTTGGAATAGGTGTGGTGCGGTGCTGAAAAAATGTACATTCTGTTGATTTGGTTTGGAGAATTCTGGAGATGTCTATTAGGTCTTCTTGGTGCAGATCTGAGATCAATTCCTGGGTATCATTTTCAACTTTCTGTCTTGTTGATCTGTCTAACGTTGACAGTGGGGTGTTAAAGTCTCGCATTATTATTGTGTGGGAGTCTAAGTCACTTTGTAGGTCACTCAGGAATTGCTTTATGAAGCTGGGTGCTCCTGTATTGGGTGCATATATCTTTATGATAGTTAGCTCTTCTTGTTGAATTGATCCCTTTCCATTATTTAATGGCCTTCTTTGTCCCTTTTGATCTTTGTTGGTTTTATTTCTGTTTTATCAGAGACTAGGATTGCCACCCCTGCCTTTTTTTGTTTTCCATTTGCTTGGTAGATCTTCCTCCATCGTTTTATTTTGAGCCTATGTGTTTCCCTGCATATGAGATGGGTTTCCTGAATACAGCACCCTGATGTGTCTTGATTCTTTATCCAATTTGCCAGTCTGTGTCTTTTACTTAGAGCATTTATTCCATTTACGTTGAAGGTTAATATTGTTATGTGTGAATTTGATCCTGTCATTATGATGTTCCCTGGTTATTTTGCTCATTAGTTGATGCAGTTTCTTCTTAGCCTTGATGGTCTTTACAGTTTGGCATAATTTTGTAGTGGCTGGTACCGGTTGTTCCTTTCCTTGTTTAGTGTTTCCTTCAGGAGCTCTTTTAGGTCAGTCCTGGTGGTGACAAACTCTCTCAGCATTTGCTTGTATGTAAAGCATTTTATTTCTCCTTCACCTAGGAAGATTTAGTTTGGCTGGATATGAAATTCTGGGTTGAAAATTCTTTTGTTTAAGAATGTTGAATGTTGGCCCCCACTCTCTTCTGGCTTGTAGAGTTTCTTCCAACAGATCCACTGTTAGTCTGATGGGCTTCCCCTTGTGGGTAACCCGACCTTTCTCTCTGGCTTCCCTCAAGTTATTAATTGTTAAAAGGTATTATTATAATGTGTAATTGAGAATACTGTATATGAATTTAATCTCCAGGTGTGGTAGAAAAGTAAAAGTTGCTTGTAGTGAAAATAAATTCTAGAAAGACATGGAAATGTACATTTTGCCTAGAGGTAAAGGATTTTCTTTAATTAACGAAAATAAAGCTAACTGTTTACTCAAACTGTGAAAATAGCTTTAAAAAAATTAATCTTGCAAAAGAAAACTCTGTGCACCCAGGCACTAGATTGAAAAGGATGTTTTTTTTTTTTTTCTGCCATTAAGCATTGAAGTGAAAACACAAGAAAAATTTCTTGAAACATTAATCTTCTCTTTAGCAAATTTGCAGAAGGTTGTTAAAACGTTGTAATAAGTTTGTGAAAATCTCACCTCTTTGTCAATCTTTCTCAGGTTAAATATAATTTTACATAAGTTTTCATTAAGCTTAGGGTTAATATTGGGAGATAACTACAAGGGGAAAATTTGTCATTCTGAAAGAGATTATTATGTAATGTTGAAGGCTGATAAAAATGTTTCTGCCCTTTCAAACATTTCTACCAACTGTATTTTGGCAAAAACAATGATTTATGGAAATCTGGAATTGGATATCATAACATTAAATGTCTTAATCCTCTAAAATATTTGGCAGGCTTCCCAGAATAAAATTTTAATCTCAATGATGTGTTTTCTGAAACCTGTGTTTTTGATGCCTCATAGAGCCCCTGGGGCATATAAAAAAGTTAAATAGTATTATAAAACATATTTAAACACATGTGATTTTGATGGGAATATTTTATTTTTTCAGAATATATTTTAGTGAGTAATACTAACACAGGTCTCAAAACCACATTGGGTTTTTCATGTTCTTAATATCTGAAAATGTGCTATCAATTTTAATTAAGGTGATTATGTTAAGCTGTTGTAAACCACAGAAGTAACCAAATGTCTTTGCCTATTCTGTTTCTAACCACACTAGACATTTTGTCATTTACAGACATTTAATCTTCATCAAGAATAATGGCTTAAAATTAGCTGTAGAGCTTTATCGGCTGTTGTCAACTGTAGGTTTTTTTATAACAGGAAAATTTACAGAACTTAGGAATAGCTAAAACGCTTATAAGTATCAAGTAGGACAAAAGTTAAAATAGACTAAACTGACAGAAGAATGAAGCAATCTCTTTACCTTTATTTTAGAACATTTCTAGTTCTTGTTTTGTTTTTTGAAGTCAAGTGCACTTTCTTTTAAACTAGTTACAGCTTTTAACACTGTCAATTGGTATACTCCAGTTAAAAAAACATGGAATACACTTTTTTTCTCTATGCCTAGGTCCTCTAAAATTCGGAAAATGTGTGTGATTTTTCTTAACTTACAGCAATATAATTGTTTTAATCAGTGCTACAAAAAATGTATTTTCATTTGCAACATAACCCAATAGAATAAGCTGGTTGATTTTCAAAGGCTTTGACTGGAAGAGCGTGCCTTCCTTAATGAATTACATCTGACTTTTAGAACCAATAAAAGCCCTCTAAGAAACCCAGCCTTATACTTTGTTTACACAGTCCCAATACAGGTCTTCTAGTCTGTGGTAAGAAAAAAAAAAAACCACTTCCTATCAGGCCTAGGAACCACATGCAGTTGGAATCTCAAAAAACAGAGGAGTTCTTCCAAATAATATGTATCTAAGGGTCAAACCTATGGCTGGACTCAGCTTTATAATGTCCTATTTAATATTCCTTGTAGAATAGAGATTCATAAAAGCCCATGAGGAAATCCCATGTAAAGGTATTTCTCACAGCACTGTACAAAAATTGTGTGGCTAAGTGTAAGACATGTCTGTTTTGCCAATGACTAAAGTTTATCATGATTCATTCTTAACAAAAATTAGGACTAGAAAAAAGATATGTGTCTCAAAGCCTGTCACACCCCATCAGCAATTTCTCACTTTATAAGTTGTTTTTAAGATTTTCTTACAATTTTAATTAACCTTTCTTATTTATTTATTTTTTTCTGTCCACCAACTGGTGAGGTCCAGCTACAGTTCTTGGAAAACAGAAAGATATGAGTAATAGAGAAATCTAGAACAATATTCTAATTCTGGGAATGCGTTCCACAAATATTTTCAGATAATAGAAGAAAATATCGTTCCTGTAACAGAATTTTTGCTTTGAAGGATCAAATCAAGAAAGCTAAATAAACCCAAGTCTCATGTAACAAAATCTTAACAGGTATAAATATAGCCACAATTATACGGGCATGTTAGCAGCCTTGAAGTATTTCAGTTGTTCTTACTCTCCTTGTCTCGTTGTGATATGCTTTTTCTAATAATCAAAACTGGTTTTCTTTTTTTGCCTTAAGTCTATCACACCTTAAAATGTAATGCAAATTACACCATGCATTAACATATCTTTCTTCTACAAACGCTTAAACCAACCCTCAGTAGAATCCTACCTACTGTTTTCTACACAACACTCTTCTCCAGCAGAAAGCATCCGGAAAGACCAATACCCAAACTCCTAAGAGAAGTTAGAGTTTTCATTTCTGAGGGAAGACAAAGACAACTTAGCTAGCTTTCCATACAAAAACAGCAAGGCAATGGTTTCTAGAAGACCCCCAATCAACAGCTAAGGGCCTGATTCCAACATAATAATCAGGCCAAAAAAGTGTAGGCACCACTAAGGGATCTAACACAGAAGGTTGTGCCTGATAGTATGGCTGCAGCAACAGAAGTAGCAGAACTTTCAGTCCATTCAGATAAAATCTTGTACAAACCTCTCACTCATTCAGATGAGGGAACCAATGCCTGGCATAGGCATGCTGTTTTCTGTATACTCAGAGGGCTTTCCGAAAACCAAGTTTTTTTTTTTTTTTTTTTTTTTTTTTGTGGGCATAAACCCAGTGAGATCTAGTGGGTAATGGCTGAATATTTCTTTTTGTATTTGACTGGTTGCTCAACCTATATGAATCATCATTTCAGTCCCTGATTATTCCTGAGCCAGCATCCCAGGACAAGCTTTTACTTTAGGTCCTGTGCCAAGCTAAGCAGTCTTTGCAAATTACCACTTCAGACTGCTCCCAGGCAAAGTGCCTGGGTTAAGCTGTCTAATAGGTCCTGGGCCTGTGCAAAGCTAAGTCACACATTCTCCAAGACAGCTTGCAAACTAAGTATATATCTTTATTTTTTAGGCCATAAAAACCTTAAATTCCAGTGGACAACTTATTCAAGCTTCTATCTCTGCTGGCAGAGAGCTTCTTTTGCCACTTATTTGAACTTTTGCTCCAAACAGCTTCCTTTGTCTACAATCCTTAATTTTCTTAAATGTAAAAGAAAAGACTCTTAGTGTTATCTGAAATGAAAGAAAGGCTGTTACATCCTGGTGCATTGTTAAAAGAACAATATTATTTGAATCTATGACATATTTTTGCAGCTTTCTTTTGATGTCAGGGTCTGTTTGAGTAATAAACTTTTCTCTTAAGATTAACTTTATCTTAACTCAATAGGGAGGTAGGAACATGTGTTTCACTAAAGCCTCTCTCAGGATTTTTAAAAAGCCTGTATAATTTTTATGTGTTTTTAACCTATTATGAATAGTTTAGAATAATTATGAAGTTTTGTACTGTTCACTAATAAGCCTTCCAGTAGACTCACTAATTTTTTTTCAGTCTGCTATAGGATCAATAAGATTCCAATCGAGTTATCAGCAGTCCATCGTTTCCTATTATGAATAAGAATTCTGTTATCAATTCAACTTTTTTTTCCTTTCCACCCTCCCTTTTTCAATATTTTGTAAAAGACATGTGGTTGATCCATGGATAACTCTGCTCTCTGTAAAGCTGCGTGCTTTATGGCAACAGTTAGGGTTTGGTTTAGGAGTAATGTGTCATCTATTCAGGTACGATTAAGCACTTGAGTTAGATTTTGAAATATCTCTGTATGTCCACTGGGGTCCTCAGGGGCATTTGCTTATGTTTTTCATTTTTTTATCTAAGTCCCTACAATGAGAAGAAAATTTCTACTATACTAGTATCACATCTATGGAGTATTTTCTGCAGGGGCAACAGTGAGGTTGGGTTTTCTTTAGTGGCACCAGAAGACAAGCTGATGAAAAGGCTCTTGGAGGTTCTAAATGAGGGTGGCATGTAGGGCATTTAGAAGATATATTTGAGTGATCCTCAGGGGCTTGTCTCTGACTTAATGAATTATCTCTCTGAAATTTGCCTGTTATGACTGCCAAGAGGGCAGAATCAGTTTTACCATGCTTAGAAAGATCTGGGTTTTGTCCCAAGTCAAAGCAAGGTTGAATAAAAAAAGAAACAATCAAACTCTTTTCTTTGCCATCTGAAGAAAAGATGTATCTGTTGAATAGTACTAAAATGAACACTTCCCTCAGAAAGCTAGGCATGTCTGTCCTGGAGTTCTTAGGGCTGTCATGCCCTTGAGCAACAAATACATAAATAAGCCACTTTCTTTTTTCAGAGTCTCACAGTCAATGAAATTTCTGTGTTTCAGACAGTAATCTAGAGAAGTGCACACTGCAGATAGTTTGTGAACTTTCTAAAGAAATATAGAAAAAAATCTTCCTATTACCTTTTTCCCCCTTTTGAAATAGCCCTGACTGAATAGAAAGATAGGATATTCCTTGTTTTTGCATTCCTCTTGTCTTTTCTGAGTCTGGTGATGGACATAGTTGTCCCCCATGGATGCAAGCTAAACCTTCAACCACAGTTCCAGAGGAACTAGAGACCAGGACAAGTAACGTTTACCTACACAGGCTTTAGCTCTCCACTGGTGATTCCTGGTTGATTTCTTAAGTCTACTCAACCCAGAAGATAACCAAAGTAACTTGGGAACCTAAAAAAAAGATGGTATAGTCATTGGATTCTAGCAAGACAGTTGTATAGAGTAAGAATTTTAATGCTATTTGTGGCTTGCCTTGCTATGGCTTAGAAAAAAATATTGAAATTGCAGGAAATAAGATCAATTGACTTTGAAACATAAAATTATCTGTTAGTTTAAATGTCAGTGCTGCTGGAGGAAGAAGGTGTGCCTCAAAACAAGTAAAGCTTGTATGGCTGGCTTTCATAAGACCGTACTTAGCTAAAGTGTGTCTCTCAAAGGCACCTTCTTTCTGATTATTGAAAGTGGAAATTTTCTGTTTTCTGATAGGGCACAGAGTCTTATTACTATTAGAGAGATATAGGAGAGAGAGGAGTTAAAAAACCAAGGGTTTTGTGCAAAGTACTGGCAAGGCTTCCCCACAGAGAAAAAGCTCATTTCACTAGGTTGCATTTTAAGATCTAAAATGTTCCATGAAAATGCTGAATCCCGGGTTTATATACTCAAAAGTGAGAAAAAGAAGGTTAACGATCATCACCTGTCCCCACAGTATGTTTCTCTTCAGGAAAAAGATGTGTCTCACAAAGAATCTCTTTAGATATATATGGTTGTGTGCATCTTTTTAAAGAGAAATAACCAGCCAAAAAAAGAGAAATTTTATTTGAATGTATGCCATTCCCTACAGTGACGTGAATATCTATCATTGGCGGACAAAAAGATCCTTATCAAATAAAAATGTTTAGATCACAAATTTGAATTCTTCCTATTTGAAAGAAAAAAATCACAAAATAGCAACTCTTTGAATTATATTTCTAATGACTGACTTTTACCAGTGAGCTTACATCTCCAGATCACAACATTGCATACAAAGATGAAACAGGAGGGATATTAGCAACACAATGCAAAATATAAATAAATAAAATGCCACAGAAGAGCCTGAAATTTTTGGTGGCAATACTCTGACAGACTGTCAGAAACGAGTTAGTTTTGAGGTCTTCACATAACACCGTGATATAGTCTTATCCAGAAATCTTCAATTAACTTAGATATCCTTTCAGTCCTATGTGACAGCTGGATCCTCTGTGAAAGAAAATAGTTGGAACAGAGGAAACATTTTCAACAGTGGAGGGTGAAAGGAGACTGCCAATGTGTCTCCCAACATCCCTTTCTCCTAAGCTTTGTAAGAATGGCAGGCAATCTATCGGATTTTACCTGGCACTTGCCCAGAGCTTTCCTTGCTCTTCAGAAATTAAAAAAAGAAGAAACAAAGAAACAAACACAGAGAACGAGGGGCAGATGTGAATGCAAATAGAAGACAAGCTGCAGATATGAATGTAAGTAGTTTGGAATTGCACTCCTACTCACCTTTTTTATTTAACGGATTCTCACTCTGTCACTTAAGCTGGAGTCCAGTTGCAAGATCTTGGGTAACTGCAAGCTCCGTCTCTGGGATTTATGCCATTCTCTTGCCTTAGCCTACCAAGTAGCTGTCACTACAGGTGCCCACCACCACATGCAGCTAATTTTTTGTATTTTTAATAGACTTCATGGGAGCTTCACCATGTTAGCCAGGATCATCTCGATCTCGATCTCCTTGTGATCTGCCTGCATTGGCCACCCACAGTGCTGTGATAACACTCATGAGCCACCATGCCCAGCTACTAGTGACCTTTTTAATTAAAGCCTTTCCCAGTCCATGAACCAAAAACAAACCTTGCTGTGCCCCCGTGAACCAAAATCTATCAGGTGACACACAGATTTTTTTAATCTCAAGAAAATTAAAAATTATGAATGCAAAAGGGGAGATGATAGCAAATGTGTAATATGTTAACTTCTGGTGGAGTAGAGTCAGTCGCCCACTCTGAGAAAGAATCTGATATTTTTATGGACTCAGAAGAAAGAAAATGTACTAACTACTTTTGAAGAAAGTACTACTTATCTTTCCTGGGTCCTTGTGCCTGGAACTATTAATAGCTGATGCAATGACTCAGCTTGGCTCAGGGACTTGGCCCTGAGCCACACAAGAGCTAAAGTGAAAGCATGGCCCAGGACCTTGGCATGAGACCAGAGGCTAAAATAATAATTTACAGAAATTTGGCTCAGAGCCTGAAGCATGTTTGGTAATATAAGGTGCCCTTTGTAACACACTGGAGTCCAATATGTACATGTTCTGAAAAAGAGACTATTTCCTGGAAGCAATCTGGTTACACAAAAGACACAACATTTTAATGCGTGGTCTTGTTTTTTTATCTGAGTAGCTGTGGGCATGTCTTAAGCACACACACAGAAAAGTTGGGCTTTAAAAAAAAAATTATTTGGTTGGGCCATGGGATTGTACAGGATTCTTAAAATTCTCTCTGCAGCCTGATAGTCCAGGCTGTTTCTCTGCCTGTGGAAATTTTCCCAATAATCCACCACAACTATATTGCTTTTCTTTGTCAATATTATTGAAGACCTAGAAAGTTTCTGAGGGTTGAAGGCACATTCTTTGAAGTTTCCTACGTGCAAGGCTTTTTGCCCCGTGAAACAACCAACATCTTTGTAAATATTGTAAAATTGTTCATGCCTTCTTAGCAGTCATATCAGAAAAGCCCACAAGAAACAACTCACAAACATCAGAGAAACATTCTCCCTGGAAACAATCAAAACAAAATTTTCTTACTCCAGGTTTTCTCATCTTCTTGATGTAGAGAATCTTTTAGTCGCATCATCATCAGCTTTTCCAGTTTTTACATCCAACCCTCCATGTTCCTTACTACCCCTATAGGAAATGCTCAATGAATGAGGTGCCAGTAAAGTGCAAGTTTCTTTTTCATTACAGTGCCTTAAATAAATAAAGACTTGGGGAAGTTTTATGATACATCAATACATATATAGAGACTCCCTAATATCTAGCCCTTTTTTGGGGGGTCTTAAATAGGAAGACGTTATGTTATTGCTAAGCCAAAATCTTACTGTTTCTGACAAATAGCCCTACAGTCAACAGAAAGATGCTGGGCCAAAACACATTTCTTCTATAGCATGTCAAAGAGAGAAAAGCAGTCAAAGAGAGAAAGAGTGAAGAAAAGACAAGATCCTAATCTCCAGTAGAAAGAGAGACACAGCCCTTTGAAAAACCTAATTTAAGCCATAGTGATTCCATAGATAAGAAAAAGAAAAAAAGAAAAGTAGAAGAAAAAAGAAAGCAGGACATTTGCCCTTTAGATATCCTAGATCTAAACCTTTCCCAAACCAGGGCTGAGATGACGTCTTTGGGTCTTTGCATTTTCTGGCATTTATTCTTTTTTGGATGACACTGCATTCTTCAGTGCCTGCAGAAGAGAAAGCTTGTGGTATGCCTGATTCACCTAAAGATCTGCAGGGAATTGTCACCTGTACGAGCACCTGACCTGCTTACCTCATCACAGATAACATGCAAAACTGTGTGCAGTGGCTGGACTCAACCAACACTCACTCATGCATCTGCCTCCATTCTGTGCCTGGCACATCCATAGCAAACTGAAACCTAAGCCCATAGTTTGAGTTGAGTGCAGGCTGTAAGATGGGTGTGTAAAATTAGACAAGCAGGCTCAAGGGAAACTTGCACAAAGGTGACATCATCCACAGAGACTGTTGGCTGGTGAAGCGACACCCTAGAGATCTTGTGACAAAGATGACATTCATCACCAGTGGCCGGTGGATTATTCAATTATGCCTATGTAATGGAGCCTCGATAAAAATCAGCAAGACAGTATTCATAGAGCTTTTGGGTAACTGAACACATACAGTGTTCTAGAAATTTGTGTGCTCATAAAAAGAGACACTGATACTTTTAAAGGCCATACAGAGTGTAGGTGTCTTTGTTTTGAAAGAAGTTTCTGCCTTTAATAATGTGTCCAGAATTTTAACTTATTAACAAGAGCACACTCTAAGGTAACCTAAATCTTCACATTACAAACATTAGAACCTGGATATTTCCACAAAAATGATTCCATAATTCACTAATAAGGTGCAACAAGTTTTACTTTAGAGAGATAAAGTTTTCTTTTGTTAACTGGGTAAGAACTAGGCATTTATAAAGGAAAATAAAATCAAGTGTTATCTCACCACAAATTCTAGTCATATGTTCAGTTTAGGAGAATGATCATCAGTGAATTTTGTGCCAGAAATATTTATTCTAAAAGAAAAGTCTTTTAATTTATAATTGTGTGTCTCTGAAGTGCTTGTGCCACTGTAAAGTCAAGGGCACCATCTCATACAGTTCTGTGTCCTTCTGGGAGGGAAGCTAAGGCTGCCTTATAACCCAGTAGAGGTATTGTAGCATACAAAAATAAGAAAAATCAACATTATTACAGGATTCTCTGTCATAAACATCCAATAAAACACAACTCTGGTCTTATATATAGTAGTAGCCATAGATACACATTAGGGCTTCCAAGAAGAATCTAGTACCCAACAGTCTGCTTTTATATTTGAGTTTATGTGAGCATAAAATAACCACATTTGGGCAAACAAGCTGTTTTATTATTTCTTTTAAAACTACAGTGCTTAAAAATGATGTAATAATTTCAATACCTGGCTTGGACATTTCCGGTTTTGTTTCCAAGCCTTAGCTATGGGTGAAACTGTTTTGGGCTGTGAAGATGGATTAGGGCATCTTGCAACTCATGATGCATTTGGTTCAGCTTAGTTCTCGCGTCCTAAGCAGACAGACTGACAATTAAAACTCATCAGTTTTATTTTCAACATACTTTAACATGGATTCTATCCCTTGGGCTGAGCTCCAGATCTTCCTCAGTACCTCACACTCTCTCTCATTGGCCTGTTCCAACTCCAACTTAATATTACAGCGAACAAGGGCCTTAGATTCTTCCAGTACAATTTGATTATATGAGGCAAGCTCCTTAATTTGAATCACAACCTCTTGGGTGAAAGTTCCACTCAAAAATACCTGAGAGACCAGGCCTTTGGCACATGACTCCCGTGCTGTCAGCTTTCGCCCAGCAAATAACATTTCATTGGCAGATGCTTTACCCATCATTTTTTGAAATGTAATAGTTGAACAGCCATCTGGACTCTGTCCAAAGGTCATATAAGGGGTTTGGAACCAAGCCTTTTCATTAGCCCACACGAGATCACAAAGAGGCAGGATGGATGCACCTAGTCCAATGGCAGGGCCATTGACTGATACAACAATAGGCTTTTTAAATTGAATAAAAGTATTCACAAATTACTTGATGGTGTCCACCATTTCAAGGCTTGCTCTGTTTCTGTCATTCCTTAAGTGTGTCACAAAGTACCCAAAATCAAGACTGCAACAAAAGACACTTCCAGCTGTACTGAACAGCACGAGCTTGCTGTCATCCACAGCAGCACTATTCAGAGCTTTAAGCATTTCTTTAATTGCTTCTGTATTCAGTGCATTTTTTTTCTGTCGATCTAGTTGATAGCACTATCTGGGTGAATCCATCCTCTTTCTTCACTACAATGTCTCTGTATGTGCTGGCACTTTCTGTTAACCTTACGGTAAAGTACGTCTTCTTGATAAAAGGCTGGTCTCTGCTGTCATCAGTAATATTTCTTTGCGCACCTTTCACCTTTGAAACTGAGGTATGCACCTCTGTTGTTCCATTGGCTGCTAATGAGTCTATTAATACCACTATACCTTTTTGGATGACTGAAACTGTGGCCATGGAAGCAGTAACTGAGCCAGACATCTGTGACATTGGTGGGTGTATCTGAGTCTTGTTCTCTGTTCCAGTTTGTTCTGCACCAGGACGTGATAAATTGTCCTGGAGGAATTTCCCTTCTGTCACCTTGAAGACCACCGTGTCCTACTGATCTGCTGCAACAGGGTCCAGTTTCCCATGTTTCTGAAAGCCACTCACAGTTTTCTTGTTGTTAAAGGGGCTGTCAGGTGCAAGGATCTTGATAGTTGAATTTATTATCTCCATATTCTGTGTGTTGGAGAGAATTGAAGCTGCCTTCCTCCTAACGATCTTGCTGGCAGCAAATAACTTGCTATTTTTGGATCTGTGGTGTCTATCAGTCACTAGCGTTTTAGGAGAGTTCTTAGAATAGCTCGCTTTTGTAGATCTGGAAGTTCTTCTTCTGACATTGTTTGAAAAAATTCTACTGGTTCTAGTCCATGTCAGTTTCTTCCGTTTTTCAGTCTGTCGTCTATTAAAATCATGTATACATTTTTCACAGTCCGTGAGGTGCTGCTCTGGTTCCCAAGTGTCATCCTGTTTGTCGTAAGCTTTCCACTGAATCAAACACTCTGTATTCCCATTTTTATCTTGTCTTTTGTCAACAATACTTTCAACCTCAAACTCCTGGGAAGCCATGAGGAAAGAGACAGGATTGGAGCAGTTGCTGTGCCAACATTGTTTCAGTTGTGTCTCTACATAGCCACTCCTTTCTGCCTCCAGTTCTTCACCAGCTTCTGCGTATGGATGAACCTCTTCTATTTCGTCACCACTGGTGTATTGAAAATTGTGTGAAATAGCAGCTATGCTATGGTGCATGAGAGCTTGCTCAGTAGCCTCAGGTGAGAGTAGCTAAATCCACAGCCACAACCTTCTGGTGTAGAACAGAAAGCTTTCTTCCTTCCTGTTACTCCTTTGTGTTTGTTTGTTTAATTGTGGTTGCTATGACGATTGTATGGAACATTCTAATGTTCTAACATTTTTAATGTTACACTAGCGTTCCTTCAGTAACATACAAAACCTTTACTCCTGTATAATTTACCTCCACTATTTCACTTACTGAGTCCTCAAAATTATACCTTTATTCATTTTATGTCAAAAACACAAATTAGAAGTGCTTTTTTAAATTAAATATATTTGTGTTTTAAGGTACGTGGAGAACAACTTGTGGAGGTGCATGTTGTTAATTTTTTTTTTTTCTTTTTGATATGGAGTCTCACCCTGTCACCCAGGCTGGAGCTCAGTGGTGCTATCTTGGCTCATTGAAAGCTCCATCTCCCGGATTCATGCCATTCTCCTGTGTCAGCCTCCCAAGTAGCTGAGACTACAGGCGCCTGCCACCTTGCCTGTCGAATTTTTTGTACTTTTAGGAGAGACTGGGTTTCACCGTGTTAGCCAGGATTGTCTCGATCTCCTGACCTCGTGATCCACACACCTCAACCTCCCAAAGTGCTGGGATTACAGGCGTGAGCCACCGTGCCCGGCCAAATGTTGCATCTTATATATTTGTACATATATTTATCTTTACCTTAACCTTTGTTTGTTCATACTGCTTTTGAGTGTCTGTCCATTCTACCCTGAAGTACTCCATGAGACATTTCTTAAAGGGTAGTCTACTTGAAAAGGGTGCCAGCTTTTATGTGGGAATGTCATAATGTGTCCCTCACGTTTGATGGACAATTTGGTGGATCATAAGGTTTAGGTTTGACAGTTTTTTCTGACATCACTTGGAACATATTAGTCTACTGCTTTCTATCGTCTTAGTTTTCAGATAAGTAATCTACTGCTTTTCAGTGGTTGTTAAGATAAGCAATCCACTGTCTATTTTTAGGGTCCCTTTTACATGACTAGCTACTTCCCCTACTTCCTTTGAAAATCCTCAAGATTCTCTTTGTGTTTGTTTTAGACAGTTTAATTATCAGGTAACTTTGCGTTTGTTTCTTTGAGTTTTTGTTACTTGGAGTCTGTTGAGCTTCTTGGGTGCTTACTTATTGTCTTAAATTGTTGCATTCTTTATGACTATTTTGCTAAATAGTCTCCATGATCTTTTGTCTCTTCCTCCGATCTTTCAAAATGCATATGTGTGGCTGCTTGATGGTGTCCCTCAGGTTTCTAGGCTGTATCAATTTACCTTGCCCCTTTTCAGACTCTGTTCATGACCACTATATGGGTGAATGCCCCCAAGGGTATGTATCACAGTGTGGGGACAGTTTGTCAGTTGGTCTCGCAAGGCTGATGCATCCCATAGCTCAATTCCCAGACTTCAATCATTGTGGTCTCATTAGTGCACTACAATCTAGAAATCTCTAAATGTGAGGTATCACACAGAGTTCTTTGTCTCATGGCCAAGAAAATTAAGGAGGGTGGATGCAAAAAGGTTGAATCAAAACTTTTACAAGTGAAAGTAAAAAACTCTTCACAATGGGGGTGGAATGTGAGTGGTTTACCTATTATGAGACTGTGCTTTACAGTTTCTAAAGGCAGAGAAGTAAAGGAATGTGCTTAGTGTTTTTGGAGTAAGCATTATTCGGCTTGGCCCTGAAACTTGGTCTTGGATTCACCTGGAGCTGAAGTGATGATTTGTAGAAGCTACAAGTCTCAGCCTTGGAACTTTGCCCTGGACCAAGAAAGGAGCTGAAGTGACAGCTTGGCCCGAGACCTTGGGCTGGGACCAATCAAAGGATGAAGCAATGTCTCATGGTCACAATAATTAAGGAGGCTGGACGATGCAAAGTTCAAGTAGGAGCTAAAGTAACACAACAGCCATCTGGACTCTGTCCAGATGTCATATAAGGGATTTGAAACCAAGCCTTTTCATTAGCTCAGAAGAAATCACAAAGAGGCAGTGTGGATGCACCTATTCCAAAGGATGGGCTGCTGACTGATATAAAAATAGGCTTTTAAAATTGATTGAAATTATTCACAGTGTTCTTGATGGTGTTCACCACTTCAAGGCTTGTTCTGTTTCTGTCCTTCCTTAAATACTTCAGAAAGTACTCAAAATCGAGACCACAGCAAAGGACACTTCCACCTGCACTGAACAGCACAAGCTTGCTCCCACCCACAGCAGCCCTATTCTGAGCATTAACCATTTCTTTAATTACTTCTATATTCAGTGCATTTTTGTATGTTGATCTAGTTTATAGCAACATCTGGGTGAATCCATCCTCTTTCTTCACTACAATATATCTGTATGTGCTGGCATTTTCTGTTAGCCCTCTGGTGAAGTACATCTTCTTGATAAAAGGCTGGTCTCTGCCATTGTCAGTAACATTTCTTTGTCCACCTTTCACTCTTGCAACTAATATAAGCATGTCTGTTTCTCCATTGGCTGCTAATAGCCCCATTAATAACACTGTAGCTTTTTTGGTAGCTGAGTCTGCAGCCATGGAAGCAGTAACTGAGCCAGACTTCTGAGAAAACAGTGGGTGAATCTGGGTCTTGTTCTCTATTCCACACTGTCCTGCCCTGGGATCTGATAAAGCCCTGATGAGATTCCCTTCCTCCTCCTTGAAGACCACTGTATCCTGCTGATCTGCTGCAATAGGGTCCAGATTCTTGAGTTCCTGAATGCCACTCACTGTGTTCTTTTGTGACTAGGGCTGTGAGGGGCAAGTGTCTTTCTTGATAGTTGAATATAGTAGCTCCATATTCTTTGCGTCAGACAGACGTGACCCTGGATTACTGCTAACATTCTGGCTGGCAGCACATAACTGGCTGCTTTTGAATTTGTGGTGTTGGCCAGACGCTAGAGTTTTAGGAGCATTCTTAGAAAAGTTGGGCTTGGTAGATATAGAAGTTCATCTTCTGGTATTGTTTGAAAAAGTTCTAGTTGTTCTGGTCCATGCCACTTTTTTATTTTTTCTGTTTTTTAGTCTGTCATCTGTTAAAGTCATATATACATTTTTCCCCAGTGCTGCTCTGGTTCCCAAGTGTCATACTGTTTCTTCCTAACCTTTCCAACACCAAATTTTATTTATTTTTCTTTTTTTAGACAAAGTCTTGAGCTATCACTCAGGCAGGGGTACAGTGGCACAGTTGCACAATCTTGGCTCACTGCAACCTCCGCGTCCTGGGTTCATGTGATTCTCCCGCCTCAGCCTCCAGAGTAGATGAGATTACAGGGGCCTGCCACCACACCTGGCTAACTTTATGATTTTTAGTAGGAACAGGTTTTCATTGTATTAGCCAGGATGGTCTCAATCTCCTGAACTCGTGATCTGCCCGCCCCAGCCTTGCAAAGTGCTGGGATTACAGGGTCACACCTGTAATCCACTTCTTTCTGCCTCCAGTTCTTCACCAGGTTCTGCATATGGATGAGCCTATTCTATTTCATCGCCACTGGTGTAGTGAAAATTGTTTGAAATAGCAGCTATACCATGTGCTTTAGGCTCACCACACTTACACCCTGGTGGGACAGCTTGGGCTTTGTCTCATGGTACATGGTAGCTGGCTTGGTAGCCTCAAGTGAGAGTAACTAAATCCACATCTCCTACTTTCTGGTGTGGTACAGAAAGCTTTACACCTGCCTGTTATTCTTTTTCTTTTTTAATTGTCATTGATACTGTGATTACATTGAATACTCTAAAGTTATTCCACTTTTAAGATTATACTAGCTTACTTTCAATAACACACAAATCCCTTAACGCTGTAGAGCTTCACCCCCATGATTTTCTTATTGAGTTCTCAAAATCATACCTTTATGCATTGTATGTCAAAAACACAAGTTAGTTATAGTATTTTTATTAAGTATATTTTTGTTTTAAATTACATGGGAAAAAAATTGTGGAGGTGTGCGCTCTTATTTTTTATGTTTTATCATATCTTCTACATTTATCTTTACCGTAATATATATTCATTCATACCGCTCTTTATTGTCTGTTCATTTTACTCTGAAGTATCCTATAAGGCATTTTTTAAAAAGATAGTCTACTGGTGAAATGTCCCAGCTTTTATCTGGAAATGTCATGATTTCTCCCTCACTTATAAGGGACAATGTTTTGAACATCAGATTTCTGTTCAAAAGTTTCTTCTTACATCATTTGGAATATGTTAATCTATTGCTTTCTGTCCGCTGAGTTTTCAGGTAAGATTGCTGATTAATTTTGAGGGTTCTTGGAACGTTACTAGCCACTTCTTTTGTTGCTTCCAAGAGTTTCTCTATCTTTCTTTCAAAGGGTTTAATTATCATATAATTTGAGTTTGTTTCTTGGAGTTTCTCTTACTTGGAGTTTGTTGCGTTTGACATTCTTTACCATTATTGTTTCTAAATAGTCTTCCTGATTCTTTTTGTCACCCTTTGAAATTCCAGTATGCATAATATGGCTGCTTGATAGTGTTCCACAGCATTTTAGGCTTTGTTCTCATTACTTTACTTTTTTTTCTATCATTTCCTAACTTAATAATATTAACACCCTTTCTTTGGTTTGCTGATAGTGTGTTCTTCCCCCAGCTCAAGTCTGCTTTTAAATATCTGTAGTGATTTTTTTTTTTTACTTTTATCTCTAGACTCTTTTAGGTTTTAAAATAATTTTACTTTTTTAATTAAATTTGTTCACAACTTTTTGTGCTTCTTTTGTTTCTTCTATTAGCTGACTCTGAAACTTAATTCTGAATATTATGTTTTAGTAAGACCACCATTTGTGCTGTCTAAAAAAACTTTCAGATCATAATTTCTTTTTAATTGTTAAAATGAGCCATATTTCTCGATTTCACTGTACAGTTTATCTCTAGAATTCTTTAGGTTTTAAAATAATTTTACTCTTTAGATTAATAATTTTTGTTCATAATTGTTTGTGCTTCTTTGTTTATTCTATTAGCTTATTAAGTATCTAAATTTTAAATATTACATTTTGGTAAGGCTGCCATTTGGGCTGTCAAAAAAGCTTATTTTTTCGTAGTTTTTTTTGTAGTTGTTCTTAAAATGAGACATACTTCCCTATTTCACTCTGTAGTTTGTGATTTTGCCGGGGGTGAAAAAGAGCATTGAAATTTTAAAGTGCTGTAACTTTGAAAATAAGATTTTCTACTTCTATGGTTTGGTAGCGTTTTGTTTATTCATTACATAGGCTCTTTCCCTCCTGTAAATCAGCTGTAGTGAGCTTATTCTGGGGTCTTTTTTGAGGCACATTGTTTTGGGGCATGTATCGTTAAAACCACATTTCATTTTATATATATATATATTTGTGTGTGTATATATAATTAATATATATGATTTATATATACTATATCAGATATATTATATATCATATATAGTATATCAGATATAGTATATATAATATATTATATATTACATATGATATGTATATATGATATATAATATACAATATATGATATATATCATATATACTATACATAATACATATATTATATATAGTATATATAATATATGTATTATATATCATATGATATATATGATATATAGTATATATTAATTATATAATATAATATAATTATATATGATATTATATATAATATTATGTTACATAATATATAATACTATATATAAGTCTATATTATATATAATGTATAATTTAATATGTTATATATTATATATAATATGTAATATATTATATTATATAATATATATTATTTTATATATGATTAATTATATATGATTAATTTTGAAAGTTTTAGTCTACAAATGTCTTCAGAGAAAAAGAAGAACAATCAGGAAAAAAATATTTTTGCTTTTTAAATCTACTGAAAGTTGGTTGCACAGAGGGACAAAGAGCCTGCATAATGTTTAGGGAATAAAACAATGACTATTCACCTCTGTCGGGACCTCCATAAGCAGAAGCAGCAATCGGCAAGTGAGTCCTCCTGAGATTTGGAGGACAGAGTCCCTTCTGTTTACCATGGCTCTTGTAAGCTGCTCCAGAAATATTTGGAAGGCCGCATCCCACAGAGGTGGTTAATAAAGAATAAGTAGCTGCTGCTGATCTGGGCTAGAAAATTGATGAAATTTAATTTTTATTTACTTTGCAAATCTTTTTTTGGAAGCTGGAAAACTTCATGTAGACTCGGAATTCTATAGTAATTGCATCATACTAATCCTTCCACTGCACCTATTGTATACTTGAACAGACAGATATACGGTGATCCGTTGTACATTGCATAACTTTCCCAGAATTTACTATCATTTTACTTTGGCCTATTTGTCTTTACACCTAAAGCATGCCTCCCATAGAAGTCACAAATGTGACTCCTTCGTTTAAATGTACACTTGCAACAATGTGTGACTTTTTAAGCAAGAGCTCACATTTACAGTTCTTACAAGTAAAATGTTACATACTCTGACGTTGACTTACATGTTTTTCATACACTCTTTCTTCTGCTTGATCCCGAATTTATTTTTTGCTCGTTTAAAAAATTTGGCTAATATTTTAAAACCTTCTGTTGTATTTTTTATATTACAATTAGGTGTATTTGGGATTTCAATTATTATTGAAATCTTAAAATAGCCTACTATGAACAATACTAACTTGTGCGAATAATTTAGTGTTTAATGTCGACAATGTAAAAATACGCTGCTCTTGTAGTTGTCCATCCTTCTCAATTTATATTATTGTTTGTGATTATATCTGTCCACACAGACTGTTCATTAACAGTTAAGTTTGCCAGGGTTGAAATAGTAATAGCATTTTTCTTGTAGAGAAGCTTTAGTCACAATTTCCTTTAGCTCTTCTTTACCCAGACATGTTTGCTTGAATTTCATTTTACCAGTTATATATATCAGGTTTGATAGCATTTTTCTGTTAAACTTCGATATCCCACCACCTTCTGACTTCATGGTTTCAGCTGAACAATCATTTGTTACTTTAATCAAGACCTTCTTGTACTTAGCAAATTGCTATTCCTTATCTGCTTTTACAATTTTCTTTGTATTGGCTCTTGATTGCCTATAATGTTTTCTGATGTGGCTATCATTGACTATATTGTGGTTAAAGATTTTTGTCCTCTTTCATCTTTAGATTGAGATTTTTAAGTTCAGGAAATGTTCAGCCATTTTTGCCTTACAAATTTTTGGCTTCTGTTATTCTTCATTTATCAGATGTCCATATTGCATGTACCAGTACACCTCATGGTGTTCTATTTACTCTTGATTTTTTTTTTTTTTACTTTCTTTTTAAATTTTAATCCTCAGACTGTGTTTTCAGTTTTTATTCCTTCAGATTGAACGAATATTTACCTGCTCAAATGTGCTGTTAAACCCCTTTATTATAGACTTTATTTCGGTAGTTATCCCATTTTTTTAAGGGTTCTTTTGTAATTTGTCTCACTGACGCTCTCATGTGATTCTTTGATCATTTGTCTATCATTTCTCTTTAGACCTACTTAAGACTGCTGTTTTTAGTTCTTTGTCTATAAAATTTGGGACACACTTAATTCCTGCATTTAGTTTACATTGTTTATAACTTTCTGTTTGTTTTTGTGTTTCTGCTTTTCAGAAAACTATATTTGAAATGTCATAATGTGCTAACACTGAAAGTTACCTCTGCATTTGAAATGTCATAATGTGCTAACTCTGAATGTTTTTTGTTATTTCTGAAATGCAATGGGTTAGTTATTAAAAGCTTAGCTTGCATTCCATTGGCACTTTGAATAAGAGCAATATGAAAACTATCACTTTTAAATACAGGGTATGTATTAACATTCTCCTTTAACTCTCAGGGGGATTGTTTATCTCTCTCTCCTAACATTCACTTTCTTCTCACTCTGAAGCTACAGAGAAACTTGAGGGTTAAAGTATATTGTTTTACATTTCTTTTAGAATGTTACTGTTGTAAAAATATGCATGATTTTTCTAAGTGCTTCAGTATGTTAAACTGCTTTTGAATACTCAGATTTTTACAAATACTAATCTAACTTTTGTTCCTGTTTATGCTTAACCTAGTGTAAAAAAACCGTATTTTTGTACACAGCAACTTAAATATTTGTGACAAATTCCTGGAATTTCCAATCAGTAGTGACTTCTGAGTTAGGCAAAGGAGAAATAAATGTTTATTTTATCAAATTTTCATATGTCCTCTAGAAAGACTGGGGAAAAAAAATACAATTTAGCACATAAGTGCTTCTTTCCTTTTTCCAGGAGCAGGAATCAAGTCCTCATTTTGACAGTGTGGACTTCAGTTCTGAAGGTTTCATTTGTGCCTAGGAGGTGATATAACAATCCTTAAAGAAAAAAAAATTTACGATTTTATAATTGTCTTTCTGGATTAAATGTTTACTTGGTTGATATAAACTATTGATTTTCAGGGTCCAGAGTGTCTTTGATGGTTTGAAACTTTTTTTTTTTCTTGGAATGTTTTGAAACTGCCATCCCTGCAGTTTTGCTTTTATTTTTGTCTATGAATCACTGAGTGTTTTCTAATTTCAGAGTTTATGGTTATTTATGAGGTTTATGTTTTGTCTCTTGTTTAAAATACTTAAAGTGAATGTTACACTTCTAATTTTGAATCCCAGAGGTTAGGTTTTTGTTTTAGTGGTTATGTTAGAAAGTTTTTTTTTTAAGTCAAATTATCAATTTTGTAGAAAATGTATGAATTAAGATTTTCTGTTATAAAGCACACTTTGATTTTTGTAAAACAAATATACAGTAAGTGGCTTACAAAGTGACTTTCAAATAAATATCTAAAGACAATAATAAGAAAATAATGTAAGCATGCAGCAAGATCAATAAGTACAATGATTCCTGGTGGAAGCTGGTATGAATTGTTTTTAAAAATCCAGCTACCTGTGGCTGCAGCAGACTGTAGAAGGGGAAAAATTATAGAGGATAAGCTCATAGATGTAACAGACAGTCCACGTGATTGTCTGGGGTTTTTATAGGTCTGCAGATTTTACTTTAGATTTCACTCTAACCCTGGTTCATGACTGAAAGTGGTATTGGTAAGGTTCTTACTAGCATCTATTGCTGAGAGGTTAGAAATGCTGCTAAATATACTAAAATCTTGAGTGTCAGACACCTTTGAGAAGTTAACAGTGTTGAAACATCTGTTGATAAAATTATTTTTAGTGGCTCACAATTGTAACTCTTTGATATTATATTTTGAAGATTTCTTAACTCCAACTTTGGCTTCCATAAAGCAGAGGGATTTGAAAAAGTGTATATAATTTCCATTGATTCAACTTAGGGTAAACATTAATAAAGTAAGGTCAGTTCAGTTAATCAATGATTAGAAATTAAACAATATATTTTCTATTTCTCTGTTTTTCCTTCCAATTACTTTTTCAACATTTTTGTAATACATGAATGTCAAAAAATAACACCTTTGTCAGCCTCTGTTTTGGAGGTACCAAGGGAGAAAAGTCAATGAATGGCATTTGGGATAGAGCTGATCCTTAGTACATTTGAAAGGCATCAATAATACATGTGCATACAGGTGCATTGGCACACTATATTATGGATACACATTGTGCTTCAGAAAACACAATGTGTATGCATAATATAGTCATGAATGATCCCAGTCATAATATAGTCAAGAATGATCCTAGGATATTACAATAAGTGAGCCAAATGAAAGCGAATTTTCAAGGATTATAGCTGGGGTTAGAGGATTTTCAATTTCGCTAAAGTTAGTTAGTAGAACCAATGCTCAATTATCACCCACATTTAAAAAATAATTTGATAGAAGTTTGCATAGTGGGCATCTTTGATCAGAATTATTTGTTCTCTGCCTCGTTCGAACATAATAAAATAATGCATTCACAAGCAATGCATATTAGACAGTAAGAGAAAACAAAAATCAACAAATGAGGAAACTGATGTAACAGGAAAAATTTCTAAAAATGTTAAGATAGATCCAAAAGGAGGTGAATTTCTACAATGGAAAATCTTTTTCATTTGAATCAAAAATTTGTTTCAGAACGTGAGCAACTAGCAGCAAACTGGTAATTATCCACATTTACACTGCTTCCTTAGTTCCCACTTAGCACCTGAGCTGTAGGCTCTGTTGTTGATGCTAGGGCCTTCTCCACTTGGCAGAACTCCTACCCATATAGGGCTTGCTTTTCCTACAAGATTAATAAAATGTCATTGAATACCTAAAAGGAAAAGGCAAGATTAACTTTTTTTTGCTTAATATACTAAAGGAGAGCTCTGCTGTTAAGACACATTCTTGGAAAAATGCAGAGAGTGTGAAATTGAGGCATTGGAGACAGTAAGTGGTGTACAGAAGCTGGCACTATTTGTAGAAGCAAAGTTCTTCAGGTAAAGCTTGTAGTGAAAGAGAAATATTTATTGAAACCTGTGACTGACCTGATTTTTCAAAGTGCTTGCAGTATTTTATTATTATTACTGTTACTATTACTATTACTACCTGTAACAGTTTTTTCACTGAGGGAGCTAGGCTTTATAGATTACTTAAATTTAAACATGATGTTCATGGGTACATTTTACAATGATTACAGAACCAGTATTTACTAAAAATTTCTGAAAGTTTAAATTGTCATTTTCTAAGAAGACATAATACACATTTGTTTTTAAAGAAATGAAGTGTATTTACTAATTGGTAGCCATTTGTTAAATAATTCCTCTGATATATGTTCTAGAGGCTTGGAATTAAGTAAGTAGAAAAATAAGTACTTTAAAATTTCTTTTTTTTTTTTTTTTTTTTTTTTTACATAGATGTGTATGGACCACTGAAGCACATATACACGTGTATATATGACAGGATTTTTTTGTATGGAATTAGTTTACAATGTCACCATTGAACAAGCTGACTTATTAAAAGAAGCTTTACAGTTTTAGTATTTATTAAAAGAATGCTTTTTGATTGTATCCTAGGGATAGGGATCAGCTCAAGACCTGAAGGAAGAAGATGGGTGACTTCTCGATTTCCAACTGAGGTACCGGGTTCATCTCACTGGGGAGTGTCATCAAGTGGGTGCAGGACAGTGGATGCAGTGTACCGAGTATGACTCAAAGCAAGGTGAGACATCACCTCACCCAGGAAGCAAAAGGGGTCAGGGAATTCCCTTTCCTAGTCGAAGAAAAGTGTGACAGATGGCACCTGAAAGATCAAGTCACTCCCACCCTAACACTGCACTTTTCCAACGGTCTTAGCAAATGGCACACCAGAATATTATAGCCTGTGAATTGGTTGCAGGGTCCTATGCCCACAGAGCCTCACTCATTGCTAGCATGGCAGCCTGAGATCAAACTGCAAGGTGGAAGTGAGGCTGAGGGAGGGGCGCCCACCATTGCTGAGGCTTGAGCAGGTAAAGGAAGGGGCTGGGAAGGTCAAACTGCGTGGAGCCCCCCGCAGCTCAAGGAAGCCTGCCTGCTTCTGTAGATTCCACCTGTGAGGGCAGGGTATAGCCAAACAAAAGGCAGCAGAAACCTCTACAGACTTAAATGTCCCTGTCTGACAGCATGGAGGAGAGTAGTGTTTCTCCCAGCACACAGCTGGATATCTGAGATCGGACAGACAGCCTCCCCAGGTTGGTCCTTGATCCCCAAGTAGCCTAACTGGGAGGCGCCCATCAGTAGGGTCAGAATGACACCTCACATGGCCGGGTAATTCCCTGAGACAAAACTTCCAGAGGAACGATCAGGCAGCAACATTTGCTGTTCACCAATATCTGCTGTTCTGCAGCCTCTGCTGCTGATACCCAGGGAAACAGGGTCTGGAGTGGACCTCCAGCAAACTCCAACAGACCTGCAACTGAGGGTCCTGACTGTTAGAAGGAAAACTAACAAACAGAAAGAATATCCACACCAAAACCCCATCTGTACATCACCATCATCAAAGACCAAAGATAGTTAAAACCACAAAGATGGGGACAAAATAGAGCAGAAAAAATGGAAGCTCTAAAAATCAGAGCACCTCTCCTCCTCCAAAGGAACACAACTCCTCACGAGCAATGGAACAAAGCTGGATGTAGAATGGCTTGGACGAGTTGCAGGAAGAAGGCTTCAGACGATCAAACTACTCTGAGCTAAAGGAGGAAGTTCAAACCCATGACAAAGAAGTTAAAAACCTTGGAAATAATTAGAGGAATGGGTATCCAGAATAACCAACGGAGAGAAGTCCTTAAAGGACGTGATGCAGCTGAAAACCAAAGCACAAGATCTACTTGAGGAAGGCACAAGCCTCAGTAGCTGATTCAATCAACTGGAAGAAAGGGTATTAGTGATGGAAAATCAAACAAATGAAATGAAGTGAGAAGAGAAGTTTAGAGATAAAAGAATAAAAAGAAGTGAACAAAGGCTCCAAGAAATATGAGACGATGTGAAAAGACCAAATCTATGTCTGATTGGTGTACCTGAAAGTCACAGAGAGAATGGAACAAAGATGGAAAACTCTCTGCAGAATATTATCCAGGAGAACTTCCCCAATCTAACAAAGCATTCCAACATTCAAATTCAGGAAACACAGAGAACACCACAAAGATACTCCTCGAGAAGGGCAACTCCAAGACACATAATTTTCAGATTTGCCAAAGTTGAAATGAGGGGAAAACAATGTTAAGGGCAGCCAGAGAGAAAGGTCGGTTTACCCACAAAGGGAAGCCCATCAGGCTAACAGCTGATCTCTCAGCAGAAAGCGTACAAGCCAGAAGAGAGTGGGTGCCAATATTAAACATTCTTAAAGAAAATAATTTTCAACCTAGAATTTTATATCCAGCCAAACTAAGCTTCATAAGTGAAAGAGAAACAAAATCCTTTATGGACAAGCAAACGCTGGGAGATTTTGTCATCATCAGGCCTGCCCTAAAAGAGCTCCTGAAGGAAGTGCTAAACATGGAAAGGAACAACTGGTACCAGCCACTGTCACTACATGCCAAATTTGAAGACCAGCAAGGCTAGGAGGAAACTTCATCAACTAATGAGCAAAATAATCAGCTAACATCATAATGACAAGACCAAATTCACACATAACAATATTAACCTTAATTGTAAATGGGCTGAATGTTCCAATTAAAAGACACAGACTGACAACTTGGATAAAGAGTCAAGACCATCACTGTGCTGTATTCAGGAAACCCATCTCACGTGCAGAGACACACATAGGCTCAAAATAAAGGGATGGAGGAAGAGCTACCAAGCAAATGGAAAACAAAAAAAGACAGGGGTTGCAATCCGAGTCCTGATAAAACAGACTTTAAACCAACAAAGATCAAAAGAGACACGGAAGGCCATTACATAATGGTAAAGCGATCCATTCAACAAGAAGAGCTAACTATCCTAAATATATAGGCACCCAATACAGTAGCACCCAGATTCATAAAGCACGTCCTAAGTGACCTACAAAGATACTTATAATCACACACAATAATGGGAGACTGTAACACCACACTGTCAACATTAGACAGATCAATGAGGCAAAAAGTTCACAAGGATATCCAGGAATTGAACTCAGCTCTGCACCTAGCGGACCTAATAGACATCTACAGAATTCTTCATCCCAAATCAACAGAATATACATTCTTTTCAGCACCACGTATCACACCTATTCCAAAATTTACCACATAGATGGAACAAAAGCATGCCTCAGCACATGTAAAGGAACAGAAATTATAGCAAACTGTCTCTCAGAGCACAGTGCAATCAAACTAGAGCTCAGGATTAGGAAACTCACGCAAAACCGCTACACTACATGGAAACTGAGCAACCTGTTCCTAAATGACTACTGGGTACACAGCAAAATGAAGGAAGAAATAAAGATGTTCTTTGAAACCAACGAGATCACGGACAGAACATACCAGAATATCTGGGACACATTCAAAGCAGTGTGAAGAGCTAAATTTATGGCACTAAATTCCCACAACAGAAAGCAGGAAATACCTAATTCGCATCCTAATATCACAATTAAAAGAACTAGAGAAGCAATACCAAACACATTCAAAAGCTAGCAGAAGGCAAGAAATAACTATGATCAGAGCAGAACTGAAGGAGATAGAGACACTAAAAGCCCTTCAAAAAATCAGTTCATCCAGGAGCTGGTTTTTTTTTGAAATCATCAACAAAACTGGCAGACCACTAGCAAGACTAATACAGAAGAAAATATAGAAGAATCAAATAGATGCAACAAAAAATGTAAAGGGAATACGATCACCAATCCCACAGAAATACAAACTACCATCCGAGAGTACTATAAACACCTCTACGCAAATAAACTTGAAAATCTAGAAGAAATGGATAAATTCCTGAACACATACAACCTCCCAAGTCTAAACCAGGAAGAAGTTGAATCTCTTAATAGACCAATAACAGGCTCTGAAATTGAGGAAATAATTGATAGCTATACAACCAAAAAAATTCCAGGACCAGATGGATTCACAGCTGAATTCTACCAGAGGTACAAGGAAGAGTTGGTATCATTCCTTCTGAAACTATTCCAATCAATAGAAAAAGAGGGAATCCCCTCTAAGTCATTTTAGGAGGCCAGCATCATCCTGACACTGAAGCCTGGCAGAGACACAACAAAAAAAGCAAAATTTAGACCAATATCAGTGATGAACATCGATGCAAAAATCCTCAAGAAAATACAGACAAACAGAATCCAGCAGCACATCAAAAAGCTTATCCACCATGATCAAGTGGGCTTTATCCCTGGGATGCAAGTCTGGTTCAAAATACGCAAATCAATAAATGTAATGCAGCGTATAAACAGAAGAAACGACAGAAACCACATGATTATCTCAATAGATGAAGGAAAGGCCTTTGACAACATTCAACAATCCTGCATGCTAAAAATTCTCAATAAATTAGGTATTGATGGGACGTATCTCAAAATACTAAGAGCTATCTATGACAGACCCACAGCTGATATCATACAGAATGGGCAAAAACTGGAAGCATTCCCTTTGAAAACTGGCACAACACAGTGATGTCCTCTGTCACCACTCCTATTCAACATAGTGTTGGAAGTTCTGGCCAGGGCAATCAGGCAGGAGAAGGATATAAAGGGTATTGAATTAAGAAAAGAGGAAGTCAAATTGTCCCTGTTTGCAGATGATAAGATTGTATATTATCTGTCCCCATCATCTCAGCCCAAAATCGCCTTAAGCTGAAAGGCTACTTCAACAAAGTCTCAGGATACAAAATCAATGTGCAAAAATCACAGGCATACTTAGACACCAATAACAGACAAACACAGAGCCAACTCATGAGTGAAATCACATTCACAATCGCTTCAAAGAGAAAAAAATAGATTCGCCAAAGTTGAAATGAAGGAAAAAATGTTAAGGGCAGCCAGACAGAAGGGTTGGGTTACCCACAAAGGGAAGCCCATCAGACAAAAGTGGATCTCTTGGCAGAAACTCTACAAGCCAGAAGAGAGTGGGGGCCAATATTCAACATTCTTAAAGAAAAGTATTTTCCATCCAGAATTTCATATCCAGCCAAACTAAGCTTCATAAGTGAAGGAGAAATAAAATACTTTACAGAGAAGCAAATACTCAGAGACTTTGTCGCCACCAGGCCTGCTCTAAAAGAGCTCCTGAAGGAAGCACTAAAAATGGAAATGAACAACAGGTACCAGCCACTGCAAAAACATGCCAAATTGTAAAGAACGTCGAGCATAGGAATAAACTGCATCAATAAAGAGCAAAATAACCAGCTAACATCATAAAGACAGGATCAAATTCACACATAACAATATTAACTTTAAATGTAAATGAGCTAAATGCTCCAATTAAAGGACACACACTGGCAAGTTGGATAAAGGGTCAAGACCCATCAGTGTCCTGTATTCAGGAAATGCATCATACGTGCAGAGACACACATAGGCTCAAAATAAAAGGATAGAGTAAGACCTACCAAATGAATGGAAAACAAAAAAAGGCAGGGGTTGCAATCCGAGTCCTGATAAAACAGACTTTAAACCAACAAAGATCAAAAGAGACAAAGAAGGCCATGACATCATGGTAAAGGGATCAATTCTAAAAGAAGAGCCAACTATCCTAAATATGTATGCACCCAATATAGGAGCACCCAGATTCATAAAGCAAGTCCTGAGTGACCTACGAAGAGACTTAGACTCCCACACTATAACAATGAGATACTTTAACACTGCACTGTCAACATTAGACAGATCAATGAGACAGAAAGTTAACAAGGATACCCAGGAATTGAACTCAGCTCTGCACCAAGAGGAACTAATAGACATCTACAGAACTCTCCACCCCAAATCAACAGAATATACAGTTTTTTCAGCACCACACCACACCTCTTCCAAAATTGACCATATAGTTGCAAGAAAAGCACTCCTCAGCAAATGTAAAAGACCAGAAATTATAACAAACTCTCTGTCAGATCACAATGCAGTCAAACTAGAACTCAGAATGAAGAAACTCACTCAACTACATGGAAACTGAACAACCTGCTCCTGATTGACTACTGGGTACATAACTAAATAAAGGCAGAGATAAAAATGTTCTTTGAAACCAAGGAGAACAAAGACACAACATACCAGAATCTCTGGGACACATTTGCAGCAGTGTGTAGAGGGAAGTTTACAGCACTAAATGCCCACAAGAGAAAGCAGGAAAGATGCAAAATTGACACCCTAACATCACAATTAAAAGAACTAGAAAAGCAAGAGCAAACACATTCAAAAGCTAGCAGAAGGCAAGAAATAACTAACATCACAGCAGAACTGAAGGAAATAGAGACAAAAAAAAAAAAAAAAAGAAAAAAACCCTTCAAGAGATTAATGAATCCAGGAGCTGGATTTCTGAAAAGATTAACAAAATTGGTAGACCACTAGCAAGAAAAATAAAGAAGAAAAGAGAGAAGAATCAAATAGACACAATAAAAAATGTTAAAGGGCATATCACCACAGATTGCACAGAAATACAAACTACCATCAGAGAATACTGTAAACACCTCTGTGCAAAGAAACTAGAAAATCTAGAAGAAATGGAGAAATTGCTCAACACATACACCCTCCCAAGACTAAACAGGGAAGAAGTTGCAACTCTGAATAGATCAATAACAGGCTCTGAAATTGTGGCAATAATCAATAGATTACCAACCAAAAAGAGTACAGGGCCAGATAGATTCACAGCTGAATTCCACGAGAGGTACAAGGAGGAACTGATAACATTCCTTCTGAAACTATTCCAATCAATAGAAAACGAGGGAGTCCTCCCTAACTCATTTTATGAGGCCAGCATCATCCTGACACCAAAGCCGGGCAGAGACACAAACAAAAAAGAGAATTTTAGACCAATATCCTTGATGAACATTGATGGAAAAATCCTCAGAAAAATATGGGCAAACCGAATCCGGCACCACATCAACAAGCTTATCCACCATGATCAAGTGGGCTTCATCCATGGGATGCAAGGCTGGTACAACATAAGCAAATCAATAAATGCAAACCAGTATATAAACGGCACCAATGACAAAAACCACATGATTATCTCAATAGATGCAGAAAAGGCCTTTGACGAAATTCAACAATTCTCCATGCTACAATCTGTCAATAAATTAGGTATTGATGGGACGTATCTCAAAATAATAAGAGCTATCTGTGACAAACCCACAGCCAATATCATACTGAATGGGCAAAAACTGTAAGCATTCCCTTTGAAAACTGGCACAAGAGAGAGATGCCCTCTCTCACCACTCCTATTCAACATAGTTTTGGAAGTTCTGGTCAGGGCAATTAGGCAGGAGGAGGAAATAAAGGGTATTCAATTAGGAAAAGAGGAAGTCAAATTGTCCCTGTTTTCTGGATACTGTGTATCCAGAAAACCTCATTGTCTCAGACAAAATCTCCTGAAGCTGATAAGCAACTTCAGCAAAGTCTCAGGATACAAAATCAATGAACAAAAATCACAAGCATTCTTATACACCAATAAGAGACAAACACAGAGCCAAATAATGAGTGAATTCCCATTCACAATTGCTTCAAAGAGAGTAAAATACCTAGGAATCCAACTTACAAGGGATGTGAAGGAGCTCTTAAAGGAGAACTACAAACAACTGCTCAAGGAAATAAAAGAGGATACAAACAAATGGAAGATCTTTCCATGTTCATGGGTTGGAAGAATCAATATCGTGACTATGGCCATGCTGTCCAAGGTAATTTACAGACTCAGTGCCATCCCCATCAAGCTACCAATGACTTTCTTCACAGAATTGGAAAAAACTACTTTAAAGTTCATATGGAACCAAAAAAGAGCCTGAATCACCAAGTCAATCCTAAGCCAAAAGAACAAAGCTGGAGACATCATGCTAATGCTACCTAACTTCAAACTATACTACAAGGCTACAGTAACCAAAAGAGCATGGTACTGGTACCAAAACAGAGATATAGATCAATGGAACAGAACAGAGCCCTCAGAAATAACTCCACATATCTACAACTATCTGATCTTTGACAAACCTGAGAAAAACAAGCAATGGGGAAAGGATTCCCTATTTAATAAATGGTGATGGGAAAACTGGCTAGCCATATGTAGAAAGCTGAAACTGGATCCTTTCATTACACCTTACACAAAAATTAATTCAAGATGGATGAAAGACTTACATGTTAGACCTAAAATCATAAAAACCCTAGAAAAAACCTAGGCAACACCATTCAGGACATAGTCATGAACAAGGACTTCATGTCTAAAACACCAAAAGCAAAGGCAACAAAAGCCAAAATTGACAATTGGGATCTAATTTAATTAAAGAGTTTCTGTACAGCAAAACAAACTACCATCAGAATAAACAGGCAACCTACAAAATGGGAGAAAATTTTCACAACCTATTCATCTGACAAAGGGCTAATATCCAGAATCTACAAAGAACTCAAACAAATTTAGAAGAAAAAAACAAATAACCCCATCAAAAATTGTGCAAACGACATGAACAGACACTTCTCAAAAGAAGACATTTATACAACGAAAACGTACATGAAAACATGCTCACCATCACCGACCATCAGAGAAATTCAAATCAAAACCACAATGAGATACCATCTCACACCAGTTAGAATGGCAATCATTAAAAAGTTAGGAAACAGCAGTTGCTGGAGAGGATGTGGAGAAATAGGACCACTTTTACACTGTTGGTGGGACTGGAAACTAGTTCAACCATTGCGGAAGTCAGTGTGGGGATTCCTCAGGGATCTAGAACTAGAAATACCATTTGATCCAGCCATCCCATTACTGAGTATATAACCAAAGGACAGTAAATTATGCTGCTATAAAGGCACATGCACGCGTATGTTTATTGCGGCATTATTCACAATAGCAAAGACTTCGAGCCAACCAAAATGTCCAACAACGATAGACTGGATTAAGAAAATGTGGCACATATACACCATGGTATATCTTGCGGGCAGAAAAATTGATGAGTTCATGTGCTTTGTAGGACATGGACGAAACTGGAAATCATCATTCTCAGTAAACTAACACGACAAACAACCAAACACCACATGTTCTCACTCATAGGTGGGAATTGAACAATGAGAACACATGGACACAGGAAGGGGATCATCACACTCTGGGGACTGCTGTGGGGCGGGGGGAGGTTGGAGGTGGGAGAGATAGCATTAGGACATATACCTAATGCTAAGTGATGAGTTAATGGGTGCAGCACATCAACATGGCACATGGATACATATGTAACAAACCTTCACATTGTGCACATGTACCTAAAACTTAAAGTGTAATAATAAAAAAAAAAATAAAATAAGAGAATAAAATACCTAGGAATCCAACTTACAAGGGACGTGGAGTACATCTCCTAGGGGAACTGCAAACCACTGCTCAATGAAATAAAAGAGGATACACACAAATGGAAGAACATTCCATGCTCATGTGTAGGAAGAATCAATGTCATGAAAATGGCCATACAGCCCAAGGTAATTTGCAGATTCAACGCCATTCCCATCAAGCTACCAATGACTTTCCTCACAGAATTGGAAAAAAAGAAACTATTTTAAAGTTCACATGGATCCGAAAAAGAGCCTTCATTGCCAAGACAATCCTAGGCCAAAAGAACAAAGCTGGAGGCATCACGCTCCTGACTTCAAACTATACTACAAGGCTACAGTAACCAAAACAGCATGGTACTGGTACCAAAACAGAGATGTAGATCAATGGAACAGAACAGAGCCCCAGAAATAATGCTGCGTGTCTACAGCCATCTGATCTGTGACAAACCTGACAAAAACAAGAAATGGGGAAATGATTCCTTATCTAACAAATGGTGCTGGGATAATTGGCTAGCCACATGTAGAAAGCTGTAACTGGATCAATTCCTTACACCTCATACAAAAATTAATTCAAGATGGATTAAAGACTTAAATATTAGACCTTAAGCCATAAAAACCCTGGAGGAAAACCTGGACTATACCATTCAGGATATAGGCATGGGCAAGTGTTTCGTGGCTACAACACCAAAAGCAATGGCAACAAAAGCCAAAATTGACAAATGGGATCTAACTAAACTAAAGAGCCTCTGCACAGCAAAAGAAACTGCCATCAGAGTGGACAGGCAACCTACAGAATGGGAGAAAATTTTCACAATCTACTCATCTGACAAAGGACTAACATCCAGAATCTACAAATAGCTCCAAAAAATTTACAAGAAAATAAAAAACCATCAAAAAGTGGGTGAAGGATATGAACAGACACTTCTCGAAAGAAGACATTTATGCAGCCAAAAGACACAAGAAAAAATGCTCACCATCACTGGCCATCAGAGAAATGCAAATCAAAACCACAATGAGATAGCATCTCACACCAGTTAGAATGGTTATCATTAAAAAGTCAGGAAAAAACAGGTGCTGGAGAGGATATGGAGAAATGGGAACACTTTTACACTGTTGGTGGGACTGTAATCTAGTTCAACCATTGTGGAAGTCAGTGTGGGGATTCCTCGGGGATCTAGAACTAGAAATACCATTTGACCCAGCAATCCCATTACTGGGTATATACCCAAAGGATTATGAATCATGCTGCTATAAAGACATATGCACACGTATATTTATTGTGGCACTATTCACAGTAGCAAAGACTTGGATCCAAGCTGAATGTCCAGCAATGATAGACTGGATTAAGAAAATGTGGCCCATATACATCATAGAATACTATGCAGCCATAAAAGATTATGAGTTCCTGTCGTTTGTAGGGACATGGTTGAAATTGGAAATCATCATTCTCAGTAAACTATCGCAAGGACAAAAAACCAAACTCTGCATGTTCTCACTCATAAGTGGGAATTGAACAATGAGAACACATGAACACAGGATGGGGAACATCAGACACTGGAGCCTGTTTTGGGGTAGGGGGCGTGGGGAGGGATAGCATTTGGAGACATACCTAATGTTAAATGACGAGTTAATGGGTGCAACACACCAAAATGGCACGTGTATACATATGTAACTGACCTGCACGTTGTGCACATGTACCCTATAACTTAAAGTGTAATAAAAGAAAATGCTTTTTGAGAATACTTACAAACTGTTTAATTGCCATCCCTTTATATATTTTTATATATGCACTTATATATGTGTGTGTGTGTGTACCTATATGTATATATAAATATGAAAGGGAGGTTATAAGTACTTATGCACGTGATCCCAGTAGGCTGCCTGCAAGCTGAGCCAAAAGGAGAGCAAGTCTGAGTCCCAAACCTGAAGAACTTGGAGTCCACTGTCCGAGAGAAAATGTATCCAGCATAGAAGCAAGACATGTGCTTTGGAAGCTAGGCCCATCTCACTTTTTGACATGTTTCTGTCTGTTTGATGTTTGCTAGAAGCTGATGAGATTGTGCCCACCAGATTAATGTAGATCTTCCCATTGACTCAAATGTTAATTTTTGGGGGGGGGAAACACCCAAGAAACACATCCAGGATGAATAATCCGTATCCCTCAATCCAATTAATTAGACACTCAGCATAAACCATCACAAATCCACCCCTTGTTAACTTGAATCGAAATGCATCTTCTGCTATAATACATAATCTTCAAATGCAGAACAAAAATGAGGTAATACCTACACCTAACATAATTCAATTATCCTCTTACAACCAGGAATGCAACAACACCCAATGAAAACACTATTTCATGAAGTTTGCAATATGCAAATGTTGATAAGAACTCAATAAATCTTATGTAGCATGATAAAGGAAATTAAAAAACATATTCTCAGTACATGTGTATACATGCACAACTCTTTTTTTTTTTTAGCAAAAGAAGGAGGAAACACTTAAGACAACGTCTTCATTTCTGCAGCTGGTCATGTGTTTATAGCAGGTATGGATGACTAACTTCTTCTACTAGCCATTCTGTGTTCCTTTTGCCTTCAGCAAGCTCCTCAGCAGGTTGCGGTTTTTATTGTTTTGTTGTTGTTTTTGTTGCCTCTTTTTGTTGTTGTTACCCTGGTGAGTGACCAAAACCTTAATACCTGAAGGGTCTGATCCAACTGTACCCCTGTCAGGATTGGGCTGTTGTAGTTTTCACTGACATTAATCACACTTCATGGTAATTCTAAAACACATGTTAATGCATCTTCTGTATGTTATACCACACTCTTTCTTCCCTCCATCGTGGAGGAGTAGGCTGGTTTCATCTTGATAGTTCAGGTCAATCAACCCAGTCAACACTTTTACTGCCTTTTTAGAATGTTGGCATAAAGGGAGGAGGAGGCCCAAGTGTCCAGGTGGCAATCTTGACTTCCACTTTAATGTAATCATTATTGTTTCATCTGGTGGCAGCACTTTTCCTCGGGGAGTTAAGACCTCTAGGCCAGCAGAACATAATATCATAAAAAACAGGAAACAAAAATGTTGCTAGTGAAACACCAGTAGTGATAGTGAGTGGCAAAATTTCTACTTCCATCACTTGATTCCTGGACCAGTGAAATTTGGCTATGGAAGTAACAATACCATATATTGGATGCTGATTCAGAGAATACGTGGTCTTCTGGAGAACTTTGCAATAGCCCAGCAAAGTATTGTTACATAGTTGACATTGCAATTGTAACTTCAAAAGGCCACTTCAGAATCCTATTAATTTAGTTGCTTCAGGATAATGAGAAACATGGTAAGACCAATAGATGTAATGAGCAGGAGCTCATGGTCACATTTCTTTAGCTGTAAAGTTAGTGCACTGGTCAGAGGCAATGTTGTGTTGAATACCATAATGGTGAATAAGGCATTTTGCGAGACCACGAATGGTAGTCTTATCAGAAGCATTGTGTGAAGAGTGGGGAAACCCATATCCACAGTAACTGGCTATTCCAGTGAGGACAAACTTCTGCCATTTCCTTGATGAAAGAGGTCCGATATAATTAATGTGTCACCATGTAGCTGGCTGATCACCCCAAGAATCTGGGCCATACTGAGGGCTCAGTTTTGGTCTCTGCTGCTGGCAAATTGGGCACTCAGCAGTGGCCATAGCCAGGTCAGCCTTTGTGAGTGGAAGTCCGTGTTGCTGAGCACATGTGTAACCTCAATTTCTACCACCATGGCCACTTTGTTCATGGACCCATCAGGCAATGACAGGGGTGGCTGGGGAAAGAGTGAGAGTGGTGTCCCCAGAACCAGTGTTTTTATCCACTTGATTATTAAACTCTCTATCCACTAAGGCCACTTGTTGGCTAGAACTCACATGGAATACAAATATTTTGATGGCTTTTGACCACTCACAAAGGTCCGTCCACATACCTCTTCCCCAAACGTCTGTCTTTGTCATCAATGTTCTAATCATGCATCTACCAGGTGCCTGACACCCAGCCAAACCATTGGCCATGGACCATGAATCAGTATATAGTTGGAAATCTGGACATTTGGGCATTGACACAGGCTGAAGAAAAGAAGGTGGCATGGCTGCAGTGGAGACTGTGAGGATTTGAGCCACTTCCTCATAACTTAGTTGTGCCTTAGAACCTGCTCAGCCTGGGCACGTGTATACCACATCCATTTCATGATGAAATGTTGCTGCACACAACCCACTTTAAGACTCGATGGGCCAGAAAACACCAAGTTCATGACAGGCAGTGTAGTTCACATGGTGACTTGATGACCAACGTTCAAATATTCCACCAAAGTCCAGCAGTGGGCCAAGAGCTGTCACTCCAAAGAATACTAGTTATCTGCAGAAAATGGCAGGGCCTTGCTTCAAAATCCTAGAGGTGTATTCTCTGATTCACCTGTGGGAACACTGCAAACTACTGTCACGTCATTGGCATTGTAATTGTAACTTCAAAAAGCCATTTCACCGTTCTATTTATCCAGCTGCTTCAGGATAATGGGAAACATGGTAAGACAAGTAGATTTAATGAGCAGGACACGGCTGCCACAGTTCTTTAGCTGTGGGCTCCAAACAACATTCCTATCTGCCACTGAAATTTCAAGCACCATTGAATCTCCTGGTTCATATGGCCCAAAGGGTAGAGGTGTTTGCAATGCAGCCTGAAGTAGTTGCAGAGTCTTTTCCTGTTTTGGATGCCCCTGAAAGCTGGCAGCCCTTTGGGTCACTAATAAGTGGGCTGGGGGACATATTCAGATGAAAAGTGTGATGCGTCAAAAATCTGAAAAGGCCTAGTAGGTACTATGCCTCTTTCTTGGTTATAAGAGGGGCCTCACACAACAAATTGTTCCTCACCCTGTAAAAGATATTGTGACAAGCTTCCCAAGACTGGACCTCTAGGAACATTATGGAGGTAGAAGGTCTCTGAATTTTAGTCATATTTATTTCACATCCTCTGGTACATAACTGTCTCACCAATAATTCAAGTGTGCTTGCTACTTCTTGCTCACTCATCAAATCAGCCTAATCTTATCAATGAGATGGACCATTGTGATATTTTACAGAAGTGGAAAGCAATCAAGGTCTCTCTATGACAGGAAGCCAGAGAGTTAATATACGTCTGAGCAAGGATAATAAATGGGTATTGCTGGCCTTGCCAGCTGAAGACAAATTGCCTCAGGTGGTCTTTATAGACAGGAATAAAGAAAAGGGCACTGGCCAAGTGAATGGCTGTATACCATGTAACAGGAGATGTATTAATTTGCTCAAACAATAAACCACATCTAGTATATCAGCTGCAAGTTGATTCACAACTGTGTTAAGTTGTGATACTCCAATATCATCATCCAAGGTCCACCTGTCTTTTGCACAGGCCAAATGGGAGAGTTGAATTAGGATGTGTTGGTAATTACCAATCCAGCATCTTTGAAATTTTTGATGGTGGCACCCATCTCCATAATCTTTTCAGGGTTTTGATATCATTTCTTATTTACTATTTTTCTCAGTAGGGGAAGCTCTAGTGGCTTCCATTTGACCTTTTGTATTGTTGTAGCCCTCACCTTGCAAGTCATGGAAATGTGGGATTCTGCCAGCTGCTAGGTATATCCATGACAGTTATGCAATTTAGCACTGGAAAAGTGACCAAAGGATGACTGCAGGGACTCACTGGGCACTCTGTAAATCTGACCTAATAAGCTAAAGCTCTATTAATTACCTGATCTCCCTGAGCTCCTACTTTAACTGTAGGACCACAATAACATTTTGGGTCCCCTGGAACCCACATCAGCACAGAGCTAGTGGCCAGTAGTTTCTGCAAAGTCTGATTATTTCCCTTTCCCTAATAGACAATTACCTCGGCAAAGCCTGGAGGTCTTGGGGAAAGATGGTGTAAAGATTCACTGCATAAATAGTCAGTTATGTCGTGGGTTTCTTGGTCAAGGGAACCCAGCCTCCCCTTCATTCAATGGATTCTCAGTCTTTAAACTGTCTGTAGCCTGGTAATTGATG